>NC_138182.1:111762658-112362658 GCF_964194105.1 Spermophilus citellus | reverse complement strand
TTTCTCCAACTCTTATGTATCCATGTTTTACAATAGGCCCCTTCAAATTTTTAAGCAGTCCTGTCTATTTTCTTAAACTTTGTGCCTTCTGACATTTTTTTTTTGTCCAATAGAATGTGTCAAAAGTTACATTGAGTCAATTCTGAGCCTAGTGCTCAATAGGCTGTACAGGTTGGCTCTCTCTCAGGACTCTTACTTCTCTGTGGGAGTAACCTGAGTTGGCATGCTGGGCGATGAGAAACCACAGGGATCTAAGTCAAGTCAATACTGCTTTCCCATGTGATGCTCGTAACTTGTGAGAGTTGAGCTAAGATTAACACAGGTGACCTCAGATGCATAAAGATTCCTAGTGCAGCGACAGAATTGTGAGTTAAGGAAGTTACATTTTACAAGGAACTGGGTGTTGGATGAATTTTGTGAGCAGGAATGAATGATACAATTAAAATGTTGATTCACTCCAAATTATTATCTTCAAAAATATACCAAATTATCTTTTCATATTCCTTAGAGTCTACAGTTACAAGATAAAATGATAAACATGACAATATTAATAAAAAGCAGTCTCTTAATTATGTTGATATATGGAAATTAGAAAAAAGACTATAGTCAGAAGGATATTTTTCAAATGATTACTAATGAGCTAATTCATATTAATTAAGTACAAAATGGCCAACCTGTCTATGACACTTTGAAGGATACAACAAAAATACACTTGACAACTATATTCTCTGAAACATACATAACAGATTTGTAAAATATTGTCATCAAATTAGTTTTATACAAGGCATTATGTATTGTGAATTTGTATCAATACTAATTAAAAATAAGAGCCTAGATCTATCATTAATTACATTTTAATTGCAATAAACTGTGATTGTTTCATCACTGTTAAAAGCTTGCAAATGATTCTTTGAGACATATCTTTTTGTTACAATGCATAATTCCTCTATTAAAATAAACTTACCTATTTATTAAATTTAAAACAAAAGAGATTTTTCTTGTGACAAGAAAACTATTATAAATAATAATTTCAGTAATTTTAAAACAGAGTATTGCAATTTATAGATTCTAAAAAATCCATTTAAATCAAAACAAGGATATTAAGTTTGAATATTTTTATAATCTATATATTATTGATGTATATTTAGTCTTAGGATTTGAGACTATTTCTGATATATTAGTACCTTGACTAATGTTCTTCATATGTGTATATATCAAACAACCAGAAACACCATGTTCAGGGAACAATAATATACTATACCTAGGTAAAATAATCCTTGTTTTAAAGACTGATTTAAGTGTGCTTAGCACATTGCAATTACCTGTGCCTTTGAATCCTAATCCTAGCAAGTGATGTTGCTCGTTCTCTTTAGAATACTTTTCAACTCATGAAGTTCAATATGACAGGTTTTCAGTTTTGTTACAGAAAATTTAGGCAATCAGAAGACATATTAAATTTTAAAGAAAAATCAGAAGCTCTTTTCATTTTGAGTCTAGACCAACATAAAAAAGTGTGGGCCTGGCTGAGAGCCAAATGCCTACTAGTCACACCTCTTTCATTGAAAACCTCCCCTTGGTGTCTGGAGTGACAGCTTGCTCTTTCATTCTATGATGGGAAATTCAAAGAAAACAATCAAATCTAATTTTTCCTCATAGAGAATTTGTCAGTAATATAGAACAATATTTTTATATATAAAAAGCTAGGAAAACAAAATAGTGAATCTAGTGTAGAAATTAATAAAATATGTTGATCTAATGTTTTTACATCTTAAATATGTTTTATTGTTGTACATATGAAGCCACAGAAAACACTCTTTTAAGCAACACATACTGATATATGACTCATGTTCTAATACATATTTGATTAAATGTAACTCATTCATTTATTATTCAGCACCTCACTAAGACTCAGGTATGTCTACCTTGAGTTGTATTCCTCTGTAATGAAACTAAATCCTTATAACAAAACTGAAAACCTGTCTTGAACATAATTCTGGAGAGAACTAACAACATTAATTGATTGAATATACTTGTTAGTTGCAGTGCCTTTGAAATTTCTAAATCCCTTAATGCCTGAGATGTCACAGGTTCACTAGAAGTGATCATTATTATTTCTCTTTTATAGTGCTTTCTATGACTCTTCCTTGGTCACCTCCACTGATCATGAATTGCATCAGATATTCTAAGATTTACCGACTTTCATCGAAGCGATGTTTCAGAAGTCCATATCCAGTTCTCAGTAAGGAACTCATCCTAGATTCCCTGTAGAATTTCTCGGATGAGATCATAATTTCTTTTAGGAGTTGCCAGAATAGTTTTGAAACATGGACTGGGTGAAACAAATTAACTCTAAAATGGAGAATATGCATGGAAAAAAAAATGTACTTCTGCAGCAAAGCACACAAAGTATGATGTGATTTCTATTTGTACAATATTATAGTTTATGAAACAGCTAAATATCCTTAAATCAGCAGGCTGAAGTAGAGATTCACTGCCTAGAGAAGCATGCAATCAGCATTCTTGTTTCAACTCCTCACTTGCTTGCTTAGCTAGACAGATAAAGTCTTGATGTTGTCTTGGGGATGAGTTTCTTCACTTCTTTAGTGGAGCCTGCAATTAAGGTCAAATGCTCTGAATGAAGACAGAGCAGTGAAAAGGTCAGTTCTGCCCCATCACCTTTCACGTCTACTTCAGGAGGAACCTTCAAAAAAGTATCTTGTCATCTTTAGGATCAGATTGAAAATGAGTAGGCTATATAATCTATACTGCTACATGTATGACCAAATCTCCATTGATGTGCAAACCAGACTGGTATGATAGAAAGAACAACTTAAGATCTGATAATAATTATGTATAACTACTTAAGATCTAATGATAATTGAACATTACTTGAAAATTAAAAATATTGAATGCATTTTAATATGAAATATTTTTGAATTTATGACACCATCATTAATTTTGCTTGATGAAAGGAGAAAACATATCTTTAAGGAAATTCCTTGTGTATTTCTAGTTTGTTTCATGATATCTGCTTAAAAAAAATTTACACAACTTACAATAGGAAATGGCTTTATTGAGATGTTCATATGCCATTCAATTTATCCAAGTATACAATTTAATTGATTTTAGTATATTTAGAGTTGTATAACTATCACAATAATCAATTTTAGACTATTTAATCATCTTAAAATAACCTATATATTAGCAACTACCCCTAATTACTCTCCACTACCCCAGCCCTAGAAATACACTAATCTGTCATCTTTCTCTATGATTTTGTTTCTTCTAGACATTTTATAGTAATCAAATTAAATGATGTTTACAACTCACTTCTTGCATTTTTATATCAAATTTCAGTGACTGAATTCCTTCAATTAGCATAATATTTCCAAATTTCCTCCATGCTTTAACATGTATAAGTACTTCATCCTTTTTTTTGTTTGTTTGTTTGCCAGATAACAACCTACTTCTCTAAATGTATATCAAGCATTTTATTTATCTAGTTACCACTTGATGATACTTGGGTGTTTCCATTGGGGGGTTAATGTTACTATGAATACATGTGTATATGTTTTTGTGTAGATATATTTTCATCTCTTGGATATTTACCTTAGTGTAAAATGACTGGGCAATACTGCCAACTCTGCTTTATATTTTGAGAACTACTAAAACTTTTTTAGTTACTATACAGTTTTTAATCTGTTTGAATTTTGCTCCATCCTCACTAACATTTGCCATATTGCTTAAGTGAATGTTACAAAGGAATACTTGAAACTTTTTATTAGTCTTTGCAGTTTTAAATCTGTCTTAAAAATAGTAAGACTTCTGATATGTAAAATAGGGATATATTTTTACTTATTTAGGTTTTAATTCCTTTCATAAGTTTTGTAGTCTTCCTGTTAACATCTTTATAAGTTTTGTTGTTTGTTCCTAACAATGGGATTAGTAATAGAAGTGATTCCATAATTTTATTTTAATAGTAGCTTAATTTATCAGTAGCTTACAGAAACAAAGTTATTATACATTCATATTTTATTATATAATCTTAACATGTTCATCCATCCTAATAAGTATGTGTTAGAATTCTATATATGCAAATCCATGTTATGTGCTAATGGAGATGATCTTACTTTTTCCTTTCTAATAAGCATGTGTCTTTTTTAATTTTTCCATCATGCTCTGGTTAGAACTTGTAATAAAATGTTGAATAACAGTAGTGAGAGTGTGTCAATCCTTTCCCTCTTTATGACCTTATGAAGACACAATCACCATCAAGTTCAATGCCAGCAATGGTTGTTTCATAGACCACTTTTTCTTATTCTGCCGGATGCCTTTTCTGTGGCTACAGAGATAGTCATGCAGGGTTTGTATTTAATCTATTAGTGTGATGTATTACCTTTGTTTTCAGATAATATGCATGGTATAGAACTGAGTTTTTCAATACATTACTGAACTCAATTTGTTAATATCTTTTCTGTCTAAACTCACAGAAGAGTCAGTATTACTCTGGGAATGCTCAGAAATGAATACACTGTTTAAAAGAATTTCTAAGCCTAGAAGGAGGTGAAAACCTGCAACCCCAACTACTTGCAAGGCTGAGGCAGGAGGATCAGAAGTTCAAGGCAGGCTGGGGAAATTTAGTGAGATACTGTCTCAAAATAAATATAAAAAGGGGAGTAACTCAGTGGTAGAGAAAACCTGGGTTCAATCCCCAGTACTACAAAAAAGAGGGAGAAAAAGGAATTATTAATTTTAGAAAATACTTCTCAGTTTGGGGACATTGAATAAATTAATTGCCTTAATTATTCAATGTCATTCTTACTAAAATTGTATTGTATTATAAAGATAATTATTGGGGCTGGTGTTGTGGCTCAGCAATCGAGCACTCACCTAGCATGTGGTAGGCCCTGGGTTGGATCCTCAGCACCACATAAAAATAAATAAATAAAATAAATGTATTGTGTCCAACTACAAAAAATGATAATTATTATAGAGTGTATAGCATAGAGCCTAACACATCCTAGTGTTATATAAATGTCGTCTCTCCTTCATCTCCCTAATTTCTCCTCCTCACCAATCTCTGAGAAAATAGGACTACCTTCCTTCCCCATTTTGGCAGAGTTATTTGTCCTTGAATATATACCCACCCCAGGAAGAAAGTACTTCAGATTTGGGGATGGCACTGGCAGATCTAAGAAATGAACACATGATATGTAGCTTTTGATTCATCTCCTTAAAACCCTTATTTCCTCCTGACAGGTAGAATCACAGCCTCTGGAACAAGAGTCTTCTGTGCTTCTTTTTTGCTGGTAAAGCATTAATACTTTTACTTTTTTCTCAAAACTTTGCCCTTGTTATTGGTTTGGCATTGGGACAAGGACTTTTGGTAACAGTCTTATTAATACCCATGCATAACCCGCTGTAGCTTAATTATAATTTGTGTCGCCTTGTTACAGGCAGTGGCCTTCCGTGAGGCATAGTGGGGATTTTTCCTTTACCGTAAATCTTGTGATCAGGGTAGAAAAATTTCAGACATGTCACTCAGGATAACAGGCATGAGCTTAGTAGAAAAAAATGGAAAAGGGGAAGAATGGATACTCTCAGGGACAAAGTGTGTCCTCTCAAAGATGACAGGGATCATGTACCTCTTCTGCCCTCCACTTTTATTGCAGTCCCAGGGAAGTTTCCAGAGAATCCCACCTAGGACATCTTTTTACTTTTGACTGACAGAAGGATTATAACAGATTTTTAAGTCCCTATAGCCATGGCAATTCTAGTTCACTATGGCCTGTGTTGACTGGTGATAATTTGATCCTGTTGTTACAGATTGCATGGTTGTGGAATTATCCTTATTTCCCCAAGTAATGGGATCTGAACTGTGTGTCACAAATGCCCCCCAAGACGGTAATCTTTGTGTTCTCCTTACCCTTATTTCAGGGCCTGCATTTCTCCTGCAGATAACAGATACTTTGCTGAGAAATATAACATTTTTTTTTGTGTGTGTGAATTAAAACCAGTCAGGGTTGTAGGTAAATTGCTGTTAAAAATGAAAGCATATGGGGGTTAGCACAGTGGACCCATTTTATAGAATTATTCCCCAAACCTCATGTTCCCCTGATCATGTCTCTCTATTCCTTACCACTCCCAAATTTTGTGTGCTGGAAATTCCATCCCCAGAATGTTACTATTGCGGTTGTATATACCTTTAAGTGGTGGGGACTAGTGGGGGTTACTTAGGTCAGCTGAAGTGTGACTTTTAAATGACTTATGGGACCCAAGACTCTTACTGCTTCTTGGCTCCTATGTAACCACTTGCTCCAACCTGTCTTCCTACCGTTGATATCCACCATGAAGAGATATTGCCAAGTCATACCTCTCAACTAATCCTCTGTAAACTGTTTGAATTTGAACATCCAGAATTTCCTCTTAATTAATTTCTGCAGAGCATTTTGTTATATTATCAGAAACTGACAATACAATTTATTAATAATTATTTTGAGACATAAAGATAGAACACCCACAGGCAGCCAGAAAAAAGGGTCTAACAGAATATCCAGCTTCTGATCACATATATTCCAAGATACAAGGAGTATTCCTTAACATCCTCTAGACCCACCAACTGCAAAAGGTTCTTTCCTTGAGCCAAAAAACTCTCATCTCCACCCTTGTGCTAATAAAGACTTACAAACCACTTTCCTTTAGATTTGCTGAAGACAAAAATAGAGTTGCTTGGCTCCTTCTGAATCCTATCTTTATATGTCATCCCACCAATCAAATATAAGGATAAATCAAGCTCATAAAAACTGCTAGACCACAGACACCAATTGACAATCCTCACTTGGGACCCCTCCCCTTTAGGAGCTCAGCTTTCTTCATTTATATTACTCTCATAAAGTCTGTTACTTTGTTCTCACCCTTGCATCTGTAGATTTCATTCTTCAAATTCACAAAACAAGTAATCTAACTAATTATTCTCCTTATTAAATTGTGATTTACATTATTTTCAATAAAGGAAAACAGATAGTCATTACCCTTATTAAGTTTAATATTTTGTTTTGTTATATTTCTGTTTTTGTGTACTTATATCTAGTAATATACTACTTTAATAATTAGAGAGTGTGTATGTGTGTTTTTGTGTGTGTTAACCCAACTCCAAGAGATATAATCTTAAAAGTGAAGTTTCTGTTAAAAATAAATGACAAATAATGAATTTTTTTCATCATACTGAATAATGATGTGTTACTATAACTTTATGGGACATTGACTAAAAGAATAAATCCAAATAGAAAGCTATCTTAATATTTACAATTAAAATTTACAACAAAAATCAAAGTAGATTTGTTGCAGAGCAAGGGCATGCACAGAGCGAAAGTTATCTTAGAGGCTTTGAATCATTAGGTCTTTGCACTCACACCAAATGGATCTCACAAGTAGCTCAGTGTAGTAGGTATGGATATTAGAGGGAATGGAAAGGGGATACTCGCAAAGGAGAAAGGGAGAGCATGATGCTATCAGAGAAGAGAGAGACAGTGTGTCCTTCTTGTCCTCCTGTTTTATTGGGGTAACAGGGAAGTTTTCATAGTCTTGCCCAGGAACACCTCTTGACTTTTGACTGACAGCAGAACTGCATCAGATTTTCATGTCCTCATTGTGCATGATTTTACCCCAGGGATGCTGCAGTCTGACTGGGCACAATTTAGGAGCCACTTGTCAAAAGAAGCAAACTTTATTTTTAGAACACACACACACTGCACCAAACAGCTCTTCAGGAATTCCCTCAGAGCCCAACTGCCACCACTGGCTTCCCACAAGACTCTCAACCTCCCCCACTCCTCCTGCTCTTGAGGCTGATTGGCTGGGTTGCGTGGGCAGAGCCAAAAAAAAGTCCCCCAGTGAGCAGCTCAGTGGTCTGAAATGGCGGGGAAACAGCCCAATGAGCATCACTGCAGAGGAGCCAATCAGTTGGCAGCTAGAAGTTTGCTGGCAGCTGGAAGTTTGCTGGGGCCCCTTCGGCTGTGGCTCTCAACACAGGGAGGAAGATTTTACTATTATAATGAAAAGCTAAAGACCCAAGTTAACTCTGGAGCACATTAGCCATCACAGACTGGTTCTAATTCAAACTTGTTCTTACAGATTTCCTTGGTGAGGGAAGATTCTTCTAATTACAGAATTCAGAGACCTTGTTTTCTGAAGGTCACAGAAATACTCCCCTTGAGAATAAATTGTCTTCTTATTACTGGAAGGAGCCTTTTGGCCCTGCATTTCTCCTACAGATCACTTTGTTCACCAAGGACTGTAGTAGAATAGCATATTGACTAAATCCAGGAAGGGCGGGAGCATCCTCAGACAAATTGCCCTTTAAAAGAAAGAATGTGAGGGTCAGCACAGTACACCCAGTCCACAAAACCATCAGTTCAGCTTTATGTTCCCACCACCCCAGTCTGTCTGCCACCTCACCTTTAAATATATATAGTCTCAGAAGCCCATACAAGCAGTTTCTATCTTAAAATGTTCAAATTATTTAATGTTCAAATAATGTTATCAAAGCCTGTAATTATTTTAATGATTATATGGATTTCCATTTATTTTAACCCCTTTTTCTAAATTTTAAATATACACTATTTTAATATTGCCTTAAGGAATTTTCCATGTACCCATTTTTATGATTACTGTATTACTGAGTTTATTAAAAGAAATCCTGAATCAGAATGTTGTGCTCTTACTAGCTTTTTTTTTCTTTTTTTTTTTTTCATTTAAATACCATGCTCCATTTTCAAGATTTATTTAAGTTAATATGTGGTCCATAGAGATTCGGATGATTTTCTGGGTTTGTGTTAGTAAGGCAACATTGTACCATATGAATGACTACCTGTAAGAACTAGCAATATTTTTATTTTACACTTCATAATTACTATATGACACTTAGCTTTTTCATTGTGCTACTTCAGGTTTAATGGATATTTCTAAGGCTAATTACCA
Source organism: Spermophilus citellus (assembly GCF_964194105.1). NCBI lineage: Eukaryota > Metazoa > Chordata > Mammalia > Rodentia > Sciuridae > Spermophilus > Spermophilus citellus. The sequence continues at coordinate 112,353,679 of NC_138182.1, read as the reverse complement.
CTTTTCTATATTTAGTGAGAAATACAACATATGAAGATAAAAGCACAATGTGATATTTATGAGATGTCAGTATAGTCTAAATACAGAAATTCCCTAATTATCTCAGAAATATGCATGAATATTTCAATGTTTTTCTAAGGATTTTGCTTAATTGAACAAAAGCTGATTACATTTGCCATAAGTTAATGAGAAACTGGAATTTGCCTCAGTACCAATGTGATATTAACTTTAGCATGAAATCCTACAAGAGGAGTTTTCTATTCTTATTTTATTCTATAATACAGCCTCAAAGAATTCCTTATAAGCAGTTGGGAAGTGACATCTTTGCATATCAATGCTTTAATAAAATTATTTTGAAGTTGTTATTGTTAACCATATCACCAAAATTTGAAGGACTGAATTTGCATATTAAATTCATTTTGATACAAACACAGCCACAGGCTGTGAAATGGATTATAGCTTAAATACTTAGAACAGTGTCAGGTGTCTGGTGTGCAATATATCATTACAAGACAGTATTACCCATGGAAATTCAAAGTTGTACTATAGGAAGCCACATTTTAAAATATAGTTTCAAACATGGGCAAGCTGACTTTATGAGCACAAGCCATTCTCCTGTTAGTTCCACAATTGTGATTTTCAATGTTAGTAACTTTTTTTTTTTTTTGCATTAGTTTCCCCTGGTAAAACTTCATGGTTTCTTTGTTAGCCTTTACATCTACCATTTTTCTTGGGAGTAAATTATGGTTGAAGTTTGCTCCTGTCCTCCATATTTAAAATCAATGCCCCCTCTTCCCTGTAGACTGGTAGCTGCATTTATAATTTCAGAAGACAAATAGGAAACAATTTCTTTTCTCTTCAATTGGCCTAGGTGAGGTTAGTATCAGTTCCAGTGGGAGGAGTCATCCAGAGCATTGTTGAAGAAACTGGACAAATTTTCAAACATAGAAGGATACATTACCCTGTCTCATTTCTAATATGAGCCTGATGTAGAAGATAAAGGATGAGATAAGGAAAAAACAACAAATAAAGAGGTTTATGGAATGAAATGCAAAACTTGAAACAATGGATGCAAAGTCAATGTGTTAAAAAAGATCAGGAAAGTATGCACAGGTAAATTAAATCATACACTAAAAGTTAAAGATGAGGTCAATCTAGGAAAAAAATCTTTGAATTTTCATGTGATGTTTGTCCTATCAGATTGATAGGATATGACTGAGGCTGTTGTTTATTTGCAGTTGAAGTTTCCTCGTGCCTTTCTGCAACCATTCCATCTACCAGAGCAAAGTGCTGCAGGCCATAGTCCCCCTAGTTTTTTCTAATGGTTATAGTTGTCTTTTACTTTCACATTCTACATTATCTCTCTACTCCTGGATGTTCACTTACCCAAAGTTTCTTAGCTATAAACTCAAAGATACTGTCCGGGAGATATTATCAGTCAACAAGAGTGTTCTTTTCTTTTGACTTAATGAACCAATGAATCACTGCATGCCAGGTTTGTGTTCTTGATGTTAGGATTGTTTATGCTGTGTCAATGTCTACTTCTTCATCATAGTGCTGTGGCTCTGTGAACTTGATCCTTCAATAAGCCCCATTCCTGAGTTCCATCTTAACTACATACACTACTATTCCCCTTGGTAGCTCAGATGTCTTTGTAGTGTGCTTATACAGTACTATGCTAACTATTATATCACTGATTTATTTGGCAGGCACATGTTTGTATTCGTGATAATGAAGTAAAGATGGAATTAGATAAGATGGGGTTACACTCAATTGTGTCATCACTGCAGCTCAACACGGAAAAGGATGGGGATGAGAAATATCAATGAGGGCTTATTTCTGTATGAAAAATGACAGAGTAGCCAGGCACAGTTGTGGGTGCCTGTGATTCCAGCTAATCAGTAGTAGAAAGAGGGAAGGTCTCAACTTCCAGGCTAGCTTGGGCAACTCAGTAAGACCCCATCTTAAAAAGAGAGAGAGAGAAAGAGAGAGAGAGAGAGAGAGAGAGAGAGAGAGAGAGAGAGAGAGAGAGAGAGACAAGAAAGCAAAATTCAGGCTGAAACTTAGAAACATAGATGCCAGAATGTGGTATAACTTGAAAATAAAAGGTCCACTATTAATTTAAGTTAGAGGTTTCAAGGCAGCCATAAGAGTCTGATATGCTTAAATTTATTTACATGAAAGAGTCTGTCAGTGTTTCATTTAGTTCAAAATCATATAATTTATCATAGCAGTTATGAGAGTAGATTTTAGAGGTAGTTGAACTTATATTTGAATTTAGATTTTTTCTTCCTTTTAGCTCCATAAATTTGAATAAGTTAACTTTTTAGAATTGTGATACCTAAATATATGAGTCAAAGCTTATAGTTGTAGGCTACAGAAACAAAATTTAGAAACTTTGTGGGGAAAAAAATTATTATGAGGACACAAATTTTTTTGAATTGGGTATCACTTAGCCAGGAAAAGAACCACTGCAAATATGAAGCAGAATAAAGAGTAAGTCTGATTAGAATGTGAAGGGTCAACATCAGGGCTGTGAACTTGGGAGCACACACTTCTACTGGCACTGGACATAGCTTCTGGTACTGTCTCTGCTGGCACCTGAGGAAATGTGTTTGCATTGCCACCTAAGGACAAACGTTTTTCATGTCCAAAACAATGGAAATTAAAAGGAAAATGACATGATGTAAAAAAAACAAAGCCACCTCTCCAACAAAGTCTTTTTCACCTTATTGAATGATGTACACCAATATCTCTATACCTACCCTAATTATATAGCTCAACTTTCTTAGCTCTACCAATATCTCCACAAATATCTTTTAGTGTTTTAGAAACATGGTAATAAAATTTTTGGAAAGGTCCCTTTCTTAGGGCATTTGAAATTCTCTTTAATCATAGTCTTCAATTTATGTGTTACACTCTTAATTTTCGAAAAAAAAATATTATTATTTTTAATTCCAGGTTAAGAGGTTTATGCTTTATGTTTTACTCACTTTAGTAAAAGATGCCTTTATTATTTATGGTCAAAATAGGTAAGGTAGTGAAATATTCAAAACATGCTGGTGGGATAGTGGCTACCAAATAAAAAATTGTAAAATTTTAATATTTTAAAGTTATGCAATACTTTATTTTTTAAGTTATGAATTAATGTTTTAAAACTGTGTTAAGTATTTTTATATCTACTAAGTTTGTTGAGACATCCTTTTATTATAGAAAGTAGGAGCTTACCATATGTGAGCAAAATTGGCATATTATCTTTATTTTCTTTCTGAGATAGTATATCTAATGATTAAAACAAGGGGCTTTAGAGTTATAAAAGCTATGTGATGCTATGTATCAATGCTCCATCATTTACCAACTGGGAATTCATTATATCGCAGAGGCTCAATTTATTTGTCTTTATAATGGAATAATAACATATACCACATAGGGTAACGATTGAACACCTCAGAGAAAGTATCTTGGAGATGTTTTTAAAATTATTCCAACTCAAAAGATTCTAATTTTGTAGATAAGTGATGTTTCCCTGTATTGTACTTTTATCCAAAGAGCATCTATTGGAGACAGTCTTCAGACCACACTTAGAAAAATGTCAGATTTTTTAAAATGTTTCTACTTTAAAGCACTTAGAAAAACAATATGTAGAAAAATCTTAAAAATTAATATAACTATTATTAAAAATAACCCTCAGACAGAAAACTTGCATTTGTGTATATTTATGTATGTGTTTGCGATTTTGTTTAAACTTTTAACAATATTTTTGTTTCAGAGTCCATGCTCAAAATTCAACATTTAGCTTTCAGCTGCTTCATTAGTAAAAAAAAAAATATTTCTAGTAATTTTAATTTAGTTTCACATTTTAAAATTTGCTGATGATACTAGATGTCTATGTCTAACTTATTTTTGTTAATTTTAGGTCCTATGAAAAATAATTCTGATGCCATGATTATAAAATGATAGAATCTTAATACTAAAAGAATTACTGAGTAATCCAGTATAGAATCAACAAATTCAAAAATTATGTAAGTTCAAGTTTCAACAAAAAATTACAGTTGAATTTAAACTGAAACAGATTCATTCTCATTGGTTAAAATCATGTTGTTAAAATAGAGGAAAGTATGAAAAGTTTATAAAATTAGGGTTAATAATAAACTTTAAATTGCAGTTTTTTTTAGTTTTAAGTGGACACAATATCTTTATTTTTTTATGTGGTGTTGAGGATTGGGATTGAACCCAGCACCCCATGAATGCCAGGCGAGCATGCTATCGCTTGAGCCACATCCCCAGCCCCTAAATTGTACTTTTTAAACTTCACTGATTTAGATATAATTACATAAAGAATATTTTAATTATTAAGTTGATAATTCAATATTTAATGTTTACTTCAAGGTCTTAGATATAGAAATTTTCTACTTATGATGTTTGTGACATTTAAATTAAGCATTAGAACAAAAAATTCACATATTACCATAAATGATTTTTCAACATTAATAAGGAAAATTGTTGTAACTAATGTTGATTTTTCTTTTTTTAAATTTTTTTAGTTCTTTTTTTTATTGGTTGTTCACAACATTACAAAGCTCTTGACATATCATATTTCATACATTAGATTGAAGTGGGTTATGAACCCCCAATTTTACCCCAAATGCAGATTGCAGAATCACATCGGTTACACATCTACAATTTTACATAATGCCCTATTAGTAATTGTTGTATTCTGCTACCTTTCCTATCCCCTACTATCCCCCCTCCCCTACCCTCCCATCTTCTCTCTCTACCCCATCTACTGTAATTCATTTCTCTCCTTGTTTATTTTCCCATTCCCCTCACAACCTCTTATATGTAATTTTGTATAGCAATGAGGGTCTCCCTTCATTTCCATGCAATTTCCCTTTTCTCTCCCTTTCCCTCCCATCTCATGTCTCTGTTTAATGTTAATCTTTTCTTCCTGCTCTTCCTCCCTGCTCTGTTCATAGTTGCTCTCATTATATCAAAGAAGACATTTGGTATTTGTTTTTTAGGGATTGGCTAGCTTCACTAAGCATAATCTGGTCTAGTGCCATCCATTTCCCTGCAAATTCTATGATTTTGTCATTTTTTATTGCTGCATAGTACTTCATTGTGTATAGATGCCACATTTTTTTTTATCCATTCATCTATTGAAGGGTATCTGGGTTGGTTCCACAGTCTAGCTATTGTGAATTGTGCTGCTATGAACATCGATGTGGCAGTATCCCTGTAGCATGCTCTTTTAAGGTCTTCAGGGAATAGTCCGAGAAGGGCAATAGCAGGGTCAAATGGTGGCTCCATTCCCACCTTTCCCAGGAAACTCCAAACTGCTTTCCAAATTGGCCGCACCAATTTGCAGTCCCACCAGCAATGTAGAAGAGTAGCCTTTTCCCCACATCCTCGCCAGCACTTGTTGGTGTTTGACTTCATAGTGGCTGCCAATCTTACTGGAGTGAGATGGTATCTTAGGGTGGTTTTGATTTGCATTTCTCTGACTGCTAGAGATGGTGAGCATTTTTTCATGTACTTGTTGATTGATTGTATGTCCTCCTCTGAGAAGTGTCTGTTCAGGTCCTTGGCCCATTTGTTGATTGGGTTATTTGTTATCTTATTGTCTAATTTTTTGAGTTCTTTGTATACTCTGGATATTAGGGCTCTATCTGAAGTGTGAGGAGTAAAAAATTGTTCCCAGGATGTAGGCTCCCTATTTACCTCTCTTATTGTTTCTCTTGCTGAGAAAAAACTTTTTAGTTTAAGTAAGTCCCATTTGTTGATTCTTGTTATTAACTCTTGTGCTATGGGTGTCCTATTAAGGAATTTGGAGCCCCACCCCACAATATGTAGATCGGAGCCAACTTTTTCTTCTATCAGATGCAGAGTCTCTGATTTGATATCAAGCTCCTTGATCCATTTTGAGTTAACTTTTGTGCATGGCGAGAGAAAGGGATTCAGTTTCATTTTCTTGCATATGGATTTCCAGTTTCCCCAACACCATTTGTTGAAGATGCTATCCTTCCTCCATTGCATGCTTTTAGCCCCTTTATCAAATATAAGATAGTTGTAACTTTGTGGATTAGTCTCTGTGTCCTCTATTCTATACCATTGGTCCACCTGCCTGTTTTGGTACCAGTACCATGCTGTTTTTGTCACTATTGCTCTGTAATATAGTTTGAAATCTGGTATTGCTATACTGCCTGATTCACACTTCCTGTTTAGAATTGCTTTTGCTATTCTGGGTCTTTTATTTTTCCATATGAATTTCATGATTGCTTTATCTATTTCTACAAGAAATGCCATTGGGATTTTGATTGGCATTGCATTAAACCTACAGAGAACTTTTGGTAATATTGCCATTTTGATGATGTTAGTTCTGCCTATCCATGAACAGGGTATATTTTTCCATCTTCTAAGATCTTCTTCTACTTCTCTCTTTTGACAGACGAAAGAAATTAAAGGCATAAAAATAGGAAAAGAAGAACTTAAATTATCACTATTTGCAGATGACATGATTCTATACCTAGAAGACCCAATAGGGTCTACAAAGAAACTACTAGAACTAATAAATGAATTCAGCAAAGTGGCAGGATATAAAATCAACACGCATGAATCAAAGGCATTTCTGTATATCAGCGACAAAACTTCTGAAACGGAAATGAGGAAAAACACTCCATTCACAATATCCTCAAAAAAAATAAAATACTTGGGAATCAACCTAACAAAAGAGGTGAAAGATTTATACAATGAAAACTAATGTTGATTTTTCAACATTAATAATGAAAATTGAAATTAGTTTCCTTATGTGTTTAATCTTGATATTTTTCATCAAACACTTTTTTCATTGTCTCCTTTAAAAATATGTAGAAACTTAATTGTCAAAAATTCTGCAGCAGTTTTCCTTTCTTCAGTGTTGTATATTTAACACTACTTTCTGTGTCTTATGGGATAATACAGCTTTGAAAAGAAGATAAACATTGACAAGTGGAAGGAGTTTTCTGGTCACCTGAAGAATAGATTTCCCACTTCTAATTAATCACATGTCAGCTGCTGGGCATGTGTAATTAATGGCACATGCCCCCAAGGCTATAATGTATAAACACATTGCTTATCTGGTTAGAGAAATATTAGCATGCTGATGATCACTGCAAATGAGGGCATGTTGTTAATTCTGCCCTTAACTATAGAAGGTATTATATTTACTCATGGCAGTTTGAAAGGCGCAAAAAGATTAGTCAGAAATAGAAAATACTGAGTGATGCAGGATAAATGTGTTTGAATATACATATATTGTATATTAAATTAAGATACAATGTATGAGACTACATTTCAGTATTTTATTTACTACTAACATGTCATAAACACAATGAAAATAATTAGAAAAACTATGGGTTCAAATAGCTTCTGAAACTCTTGCTATCTATGGGTGTTTAAGAGAATTGATTAATTAATGAGTCATGTTTTTCACAAATAAAAAAAGGCATGCACAATCCCAAGAGTAAATATATTAAGACATATGAATTAGAAGTTATTTAATTGTAAGTTTAACCTGAGAGAACAGATAATATTACAATTTGTACAACACACACCAAAGTAAAAGTGACTTTCTAAGCAATAGGATGCAAAATCATTACCCTATTCTCATAATGCAATCCATGTTTATTTTAAAAAGTTATCATAGAACAAGAAAGATAATGCATCTAGAGAGAGCTGTTGATTTTCAACAAACTCCCCACCAAATTTTGAAGAATTGGGAGGAAGTCGCAGGGGAATTTGCTAGAAAATCTAGACCATAGTGAAAAAGCATAAGATGTTCCACTCAGAAAACTGGATACAAACTGCAAGAGGGCCAGGAGAACTCAATTTAATACCTGCATACTTCAAAGTTTGACAAATTATACATTTATCTGTTTAATCAAGTCAAGATGACTTGACAACAGTAAAAAAGAAACATCTTTACCCTGAGACACAGTGCCACCTGTATTCCACAACACACTGATTGCTTTTAAATTGAATTATGTTTTTAAAACAGAGGTTTTGTTGCTGCATTTTGAACCAAATGAGTCCAGAAAAGCATGCTCACAGAATACTTTTATCCTGCTCTTTTAGTTTTCTCCATTAGGAATAATGATATCTACTAGTTAATGGCATAATAAAATTTATACATTTGCACATTTTAAAAGAATAAGTCTTATTAACTGTTTTTTATTGCAAAACTGTCAAAGCTTTCTATACCAAACTTTTTTTTCTACAAAAGAGAGGTTTGACCACTGTATGGAACTTTTACAAAAATTGTGCTAGTGTTACTTAATCATTTCTTACTAAACTGTTTTTGAAGCAAGAAGATAAATGCATATCCATATGCCACTGGTGAATATATTGTTGCTTTTCAACTTTTAAGTGGTATGATGAATAGAATTATACTACAGGAATATTATACAAAAATGATACAAACCAGTAGGTGGTCTTGAAAAAATAGGGTGCAATAATTATTTGGTGGCATTGATTGTATGGTAAATATGGTATCACAAAAAAAATTCTCAAAATTTTCTCATGTTACCCAAAGGCATCCATATATTGAAAGGAAATATATCTTGTATTAATTTTTGCAAATATAAAATTTAGTCCATAAACAGAAGCTAATAAAATGCTATTTAAAAAAATGGTGGAAAAGAAAGGCAATGTGGTGCAAACCTGTATTTCTAGTAGCTGGGAAGGCTAAGACAGGAGGTTCACAAGTTTGAGGCTAGCCTCAGCAACTTAGCATGGCCCTAAGCAATAGTGAGTGCCTGTCAAAAAAATTAAACAAGGCTTGGGATGTGGCTCAGCAGTAGAGCCTCTTCGGTACAGAAAAAAAAAAAAAAGAAAGAAAAAAAAAGGATAAATATTGGTGAAGGAATCAGTATTTATTTTAAAATATAGATTAGCTAAATTGATCCAAAAAATTGAAATTGGGTCATAATTCCAAAAAATGGTGTTGTAATATATATTAGTATATTTTGAAGTAAATAATGGTAATATATATTTGAAAAAATAATATATTGCCAATACAAGTCCACCACAACATGTAGGAAGCATGTTTATGGTACTATATAGAAGATTAATACCATCACTGATCAAAGATGTAGGACCAGAGGGAGGCAGTATTCTGTGTCGCTCTGTGACCTGGGACTAGAGAAGTTCTGCTTCTCTATGAGCGATATCCCTGCTTCCACACAGGAATCACAACCACTGTGAGTTGCATGGCTCCAGGCCTCAGCATCAGAGTAGTTCTCCCAAGTACTCATCCATGCAGGACTACCAGGTGCTAGAGCGGGACCATGACACCAGCACCTGTGCAAAACTTTTGGCCACCTACCTGAGCAAAACACAGGATATCTGGCAGCTACCCATGCACAGAATCTCCAACTGCCACTCCTGTGTGGACCCCCATCAACTAACATGTGGCTCCCCCAATTGCCTCCATCTTGGGACTATGCAGCAACAGAGATAATTCCCTAAGGGCTGTAGCCCACCTGCACTGGGGAACTTCATACAGGCTCTGAAGACAGCCACAAACACAGGTTGCATGCTACAAACCCAGTCTCTGAACTCATCATCCAACTCCATTTCCCGGCTCCCTTCACCCACCTGACACCCATCACTGAGAGCAAATGCCTCTATCTTGGGTCACCTTCATCACTATGTTTAGTGGGGGCAAATTCCAGCTTGGAACTCCAGCTGGCCAGGTACCCAGTTTCTAACTCCCCACTCTCCCCAGCAGCTGTGAACCTGGCACAGAGACTGCCCAACAACAACAACAACAATAACAAAAAAAAAAAAAAAAACAAAAAACCCAGCTCTCAGCAGGGCAGGTGCAGAGCACACCCAAAGTGGCACACACACGAGCCCAGGAGAGAATGGGTCCATATTAGGAAACAATAAGGGAGAGGGTAAGAGTGATACAGTTTAGAGACTAACAGAGACCAGGAACTGGGAGGTCTTCAGGAGAGATAAGGAGAAAAGACCAGGCACTCATATCACAGAAGCAGGCCCAAAAGAGATCCCTAAGGTGCAGTCTCCCTTCCAGGACTTGTGCATGCCACATCCCACTTCCAGGTGCCTTCCACCCAGGAAAAACCCTCCCTTCCTGGTTACCTTCACCATCCTGAGGGAGGACATACCAGCTAACAAAGGCAAGCAGGAAAGATAGTGATCTCCAACCAAAACAATACTTGTTTTTTCCTTTGAGAATTTTTTTTCTTTTTTTCTTTCTTCTCCCCCTCTATTCTCCTGCCCTTACATCCCCAACACATGTGAAACCAAGTACTTTGTATGAATTAGGATATTGAGTATCGAGGTCTGAGACAACTGAATGATATATTACAGTTGTGCTGTATATTCTTTTTTTTAATTCTTCATTTTTTTCTTTTTTCTCCAATTTTTACTGTTTTAACATCTTTAATTTTTGTTCATATATAAGTGTGTTTGTTTTGTGTACTCTACTGTCTTCCCTTACTTGTCTATTTAAAGTTACTACCTCTCTATTCTCCTGCTACCAACCTTCTTCTTTAGATTTCTCTTCCATATTTCCTAAGATATATAACTCTATATCCTCATCTCCTACCTCCTCACCCCTAGTTATTTATCCACCATCAGAAACTGTTAACCATTTTACAAACATACTGATTATATGGTAGATAATAATCAAATTCGTCATTTCTGTACTTTGTGATAAAACTGTAAATGTCTATTAGCAACTATTTGTTTGCAGGCGGTATATGGTTTATATTGAAATCTATTAACATTGTGCTACCCTCAAAGGAGAGGTATTGAAACCCTACAGGTGCATGATAAGCCTATAGGGTAAAAAAACAGTAATGCCTTGGATCCACAGTGCTAGAAGGGAAGACACAAGAGCAACATCAAAAGACAAGGAAGGAAAATGCCCCAAACATATCAAGATGCCCCAAACATATCAAGATACCTCATCACTAGAATCCATGGGCAGCACAGCAGATGAAATTACAAAGAAGGAGTTCAGGATGTACATAATTAAAATGTTCTGTGCATTAAAGGATGGTATAAGAGAGCAAATACAGGCAGAAAAAAACATTTCAACAAAACCACATCAACAAATGCAGGAAGGAAAAGATTACATCAATAGGGAGATAGATGTTCTAATGAAAAACAAAAGAGAAATCCTTGAAATGCAAGAAAAAGTAAACCAAATTGAAAGTTAAATTGAAAGCATCACCAACAGATTAGATGACGTTCCTTAAAAAAAAGAAAAAGTCAACAATTAAGTGACCTAATATTACATTTCAAAGCCTGAAAATAAGAAGAACAAATCAACACCAAAGGCAGTAGAAGATAAGAAATAATTAAAATCAGAGCTGAAATCAATGAAATTGAAACAAAAGAAAACAATTTAAAAAATGAAAAAAAAAAACATAAGGTTGCTTCTTCTAAATAAATAAATAAATAAATAAATAAATAAATAAATAAATAAATAAATAAATAAATTTGACAAACCCTTAACCATGGGGCTGGGGATGTGGCTCAAGTGGTAACACACTTGCCTGGCATGTGTGGGGCGCTGGGTTCAATCCTCAGCACCACATAAAAAAATAAAATAAAATAAAGATGTTGTGTTCACTGAAAAATTAAAAAAAAATAAATATTAAAAAAATTCTCTCCCTTTCTCAAAAAAAAAAAAAAAAGAAAAAAACCTTAACCATGCTAACAAAGAGAAGGAGAGAGAAAACTCAAATTACTAACATATATGATGAAAAAGGAAATACCACAACAGTCACTACAGAAGTAAAGAAGATAATTAGGATTTATTTTGAAAACTTCTACTCTAATAAAATAGAGAATATTGAAGGCAATGACAAATTTCTAGAATCATATGATTTGCCTAAGTTTAATCAGGATGATATATACACAAATTAAACAGATCAGTTTCAAGCAATTAAATAGTAGATGCAATCAGAGGTCTACCTACACAGCAAAGCCCAGGACCAGATTGATACAGAGCTGAGTTCTATAAGCCCTATAAAGAAGTACTTAATACCTATACTCTTCAAATTATTTAATGAAATAGAAAAAGAGGGAGGACTTCAAAACTCATTCTTTTAGGCCAATATTACCCTGATCCCCAAACCAGCCAAAGACACATCCAAGAAACATAACTTCAGACCAATATCTCTAATGAACATAGATGCAAAAATTCTCAATAAAGTTCTGGCAAATTAAATTTGAAAACATCAAAAAACATAATAGTGCACGGCTGTGTAAAAGACTTTGAAGTTTTTCAGTATCACATTCTGATTTAATGTTTACTCAATAATAAAACTATTTTCTTCACCTTCTACCTTAGTAAAGAGATTTTCTTGGTTGGCAGGCTTTGAAGTTTTTAATGTTATTTCCTGAACAATACACATGTTTGTGTAAGCGTCTGTAATTGTGTGGGATTTTATTGTATACATGGATCTAGTCATTACAAAAGATGTAGTGATTGTGATTGCCTGTTAAATGCTGGGTCCATCTTGCTTTGGAAGATGCTTGTGGCACACAAAGACAAAATTAAAACAAAACTGAAATATACAATAGCATGAAGACGGCTATCAGTGTTACAGAGTAAAAGTAGGTTATAAAGTAGGATAAGAATGGCTACCTTGACTGCTGAACATTTTAAATGGTGCATTCAGGTTGAGATGACTGAGAATGTGGCACTTAAGAAGATTTAAATAAGGAGAGAACCATACAGATATGTCTAATAGAAGTAAATATCAAGCAGAGATAACAGTGTTAAGACCCTGAGGAGGAAAATGCCAACATCTTAGCCAAAAAGCAAGGAGGCCAACAGTGGGAAGACAGGAAGTCAGAGACAGTGGGAAGGAACAGAGACAGATTCCATGGTGCATTGTTAATACTAGTTGAAATGTTCCTACCAATTTATGTTTATAAAATACTAATTAGATATACTGATCTTCAATATTATTATTAACAATACATAATAAATATTTTAGGTTCACCAATGTTTTTAGAAAAAATCATATTTTACGTGGCTCTTACAAAAACAAACATGAACATATTATATAGATATTTTATACTTAATTCTATGAAATTTCAATTGATTTACTGAGATTTCCTTTTCTTATTAAATCACAAAAAAGTATATTAAAAGATGGGCATTATCAAATATTAATAAAAATCATAAATATTTCCTAGTATTTGAAATATGAAGCAGGAACTGATAAGTGGTTTGGTAAATCATGTCATTCATTTTAAAACTATATTTTTCTTTGTATATTTTCTGTAAACAAAATAAATGTTTAAATTGTATTTTTAGAAGCCTAATTAGCATGTGTAAGAAGTTTCCTTTGATAATTGTCCTTGGTTTCCTGGATGAGTTGGCTAATATTCAGATTAATTTTAATTCTCAGTGATTAATTGTCTCTGAAATTATCTATTGGTTGAAAATAACTGTTCACGCAGAGAAAACTCTGATGGTTAATCACCACCACAAACATATTCAGAGCTTTTTCTAACTCTTGAGAGTTAAAAAAAAAACCACTAGAATTTGCATGCATGCATTAGGAAAGAACTAAAATGAGAACAAACTGCTTATTTCTTTGGATGAACAGAAAACTACCATTTTACAAAATATCTAATAAAAAATGAATGCTTGGAACCACCATACCATTTGACCCAGCTATACCACTGGTCAGTGTATACCTAAAGAACTTAAAAACAGCATACTACAGGGATACAGGTACATCAATGTTTATAGAAGCACAATTCACAATGGCTAAATTGTGGAACCAACCTAAATGCCCTTTGGTAGATGAATGGATAGAGAAACTGTGGTGTATATACCCAATGGAATATTACTCAGCATTAAAAGAGAATAAAATCATGACATTTTCAGGTAAATGAATGGAGTTGGAGAAAATAAGGGATGCTGATCCATAGTGGGATAGGGGAGTAGAGAAAAATGAAGGAAGTTTGGTTTGGTTAGGGCAGGAGCGGGACTGTGGGGATGGGAAGGACAGTAGAATGAGACAAATATTTTTATACTATATACACATATGATTCCAGTATTGGAGTGACTCTGCGCCACGTACAGACAGAGGAATGAGAAGTTGGGCTACGTTTGTGTACAATATGTCAAAATGCATTCTACTGTCATGTATAACTAATTAGAACAATTTTGAAAATCAACAAGAAACCAAACCTGCCCTAATTATGTGGTACAATGAGCAGAATCTGGGATTGAGGAACATGCATCGAAGTGGTGAGGCTCAGAAAAGGAGAAATCTCAATATAATTGTGTAAATGCTCAATGGATTTCATAGGAAGAGATAAAATTCTCCTGTATGGTTGGGTTTAGAAGGTTTGTGCAAAACTTGATGACTGGGTCCTTCTCTCTGTCTGCAAAAAATAAGTGTGGAAACATGATAACAGTTTAGAATCAGTGAAACAGATTATGGCTTATGTCTAAATTTGTATAGTAAGCATGTGATATCTAGATAAATATTCCATTTTGAACCATGCCAAAATATTGTACTATTGCAAAAGACATGGTAAGACAAAGAATTTTTCAGTGACCTCTGTATGCCCTTAAACTGCTCTTTCTTCTAGTATCTTCCTCTTTTTTTTTTCTTTTCAGCAGTGCTGAGGATCAAACCCAGGATCCTCTGCATGCTAGACAAGTGCTCTACCTTTGAGTTACAACCCCAGAAATTCCACTATGTCTGGAACATAAATTTGGTTCTTAACTGTTCCTCTAACATTTTAGAAGATTTACAATTTGTTAAAAAAAATAAAACTTCCAATACAAAAAATCAAACCCTCCTTTTCTAAGAACCATCTTTCACCAAATATTCCTTTAAATTAGTAGAACACTCACTGACTCAGTTCTGCTAAAGATGTATAAATATTCCTCCTTTCTTACCCAAATTAGAAGTCTCTTGTGAAAACTTCAAATGGAAACTTTGGATTTTTTTAAACTTCCACATCAGAGTAACTGAAGTTTAATATTTTATTGCAAAATTAATGTTTAAATAATCAAACAGAGTAAGTGATAGCAAATATGAAATGTAATGTATAGTGATATTTCAAAACTACTCTATTTCAATAGCAGTCAATTCTGAGTTTGAAATAAATAAAGACATTTTGTAAATTCCAGGGTATAGATGGCTATACACATTTACACTTTATTTTTCTATTAGAAATTACTTGGAGCTGTCTTTCTGGACTGTTCTGAAGCAGAATTCTATATAAAAATGGAAATTTATTTATTTTTTTAAAAATGACACACACATGCATGACCATCACATGGTCACCTTACCTATAGGTCACATTACAAAAATATTTAAAAATGATTTTTAAATCCTTATTTTTCACATTTTCTAAAGCAATTCTCTTTGAGTTTTCTCTACCTTGAAATACAATGATAATCTCTGATTTTAGCTGATTTCTTTTACGATTCACAGGTAGACACTGCCAAATCTATCATTTGCAATATATCTCAAATATTAAAGTTCACATCATTGGCTTTATATGAGATTCTTATTAAATTATCAATTTGATTTTTTGAGTATAGATGTATCCTAATTTTCCGTATTTCTACAATTCTTCCAAGTAATGCTAAAGTTTCTTGACCCCAGTCTGTAGTTTGAATGTCAGGGCTTTAAATATCCAGAGCTATTCCCTCAGTTTCACACATAGGCTTCCAATGTTTATGTTTCGGATTCCAGTAGGCAATTTATGACTTTCTCTTTAACACGTTGTCTTTTCCCAGGTTCCTCTGTATTTCTGAATTTTCCCACATTTCATACAGGTTTTCCTGTGTCCTTTCTTTGATGTCTACTGTCCATCTCTGCAATGTGACTTCTTCCCTTAACATCATGGAGTTTCTTAATCATTTCCCACTAACTTTTCCTGTTTGTGTGTTTACATAGAATTCTGTACATCATTCTTATCATTCTTCGTCATAATCATTTCCCTAACCAGGTATGTTTCAACTAATTGTTGTATTTCCCAAATTTAGCAAAGCAAGTGGGATGAGTCAGGTCAACATACATGTTTGCTAAATAATACAGAAAATAAGAGATAAAATGAAAATGGGAGTGTAAACATCAAAGATAAAATTTGTTATTTTGAAAGTACATGCTTCAAATATTCATTTTCAATTATACTTAAAATATCTATCACATGTTTACCCTGAGTTTGTCTACATAATATGTAGTTATGAGTCTCCATAGTTATATGGCCTCCTCATTTCAGTTTTCTCCTATCAGCACAGAGAATTTTCAGGCTGTTGTACAAAGTAAGGATAGATGAGGACTCTAATAAAAGTGGTAGGGTTTGTGCCCAAAGCAGTGTGGCTCAGAGATGTCTGAGACCGTATCAGAAAAGATAAATGCACTACTGTGTCTGTGACTCTCACAGCCCCCACCACCTCCCCAAGACACCTGGTCCTCTGGGATCAGAGGATTCACTGGATTTCACTACCCTGGGCAGGCCTCTTGCCGCATCCTGTCCCACTTGTGGTGACTCCCAATTACAGGCTCTATCACTTCCACTAGATTGCAAGCAAGCTCCCTGAGGGTAGGACTGATCTTTCCTGTCATGGGCCCTGACACATACTGCACACACATAATAAACCCCTTTCAAAGAATGAATGAATGAACAACTTCTTTGCAATATGAGGCACACATTACTTGGCAATCTCACTGAGAAAAATAAGTATTCTGCTCAGGAACGCAGTCCTGCAGCTCTACTTGGAAGACATCAGAATGTACCAGAGGACAAAGACAATTCCATAGGCTCACTTGCTAGCAATAGAGAAGGAAAATATTTACTTATTAATGTATTTAAAAGTACTAATTATAAACCCACTATATATTGTATAAATGATTCTTTTTTAATATAAATGACTGTTTTCCAAAAGGAAAAGTCAGAAAAGTGACACTGTTGTACATTTTTTTTGCACAAACCTTTAATTTCTTCCTTAATAGAAGATAAATGGAGTCTGTGTCTATTTTGACACTTAACTTGTTCACCTAGAATACATCATGTGACGTTTGCAAACCTCCTTTAAACACTTGTGCAAAAATTAGAGTAGAAAAGTCAAATCTTAGAATCCTGAAAATAGCTTTGACCTCATGCACCATGCAAAGGGACTCAGGGACCCCAAGCTCCTAGGAGGATACTTGGAGACACAGTGCAACAGAATCTTGCCTGAACTTCCAACTAGCTGCTTCCAGTTCTCACACTGAGGATAGCCACCTGCCAAGTCAGAGAAATACACATGTAACAGGAATTAAATAATATAATCAAGTAATAATATTTTTAATACTACATTTATTCATGAAAGTGGATCCTTTCCTGTGGCTGAATGAAATCAGACAGGTTCATTAACTTTTTCTCTTCTCTTTTGGATAACACAAAGTGCTACGGTGCTTTTAAGTTGTGAAACAGTCTTGGTTTGTGCTTGGAAACCCTAGACACTTACAGTGCCAATTTCCAGCTTAATCTACAGACGCTTGCCTCTCTCACAAATTGGAACAGTTATCTACACTTTCTCCATCTTCATCTTTTGCTCCAGGTTGACTAAAGCTTCCAACTAGTGCATGTGGGTGGGGGTTGCAGGGGTGGCAGACGTGGAGAGGATGGTGGAGGAAGGTTGGCAAAGCAGTTGGGAAGTGTATGACTTCAATAGCACCTTCATAAAAAGGCTCTGTGCTTCCTGTGCTGGGCAGATTTTTACAACACTTCTCCTTCATGGCCTAGTGTTCCTTTTAAAAGAGGTCCTAAGGAACAGATGCACCTCTCCCACCATGTGGGGACATAGTGAGAAACCTCCATCTGGAATCAGGTGGTCACCAGACACTGAATCTGCAGGCACCTTGATCTTGGACTTCTCAGTTTCCAAAAACCATGAGAAATAAATTACATTGTTTATAAGCTATCTAATTTATGGTATGTTTTAAATAGCAGCACAAATAGACAAAGATATTGGTTTAACAGTGGTCTAAACAAGTTCTCTGCCATCCCATTATGGATTTTTCTGGTTCTCACTGGAGTCCCGTTTCTTTTTTATCTCAGTGACATAGTTAAAGCCTCCACAGTAACATCCTCTCATTTAAAGAAACCACCATCCACTGCCTGCTGCCCAGTTCAGGAGCTCAGGGGGCCTTGTAATTTGTCCTGTCTCCTTATGCTTAGAAACTAAGTACTGACAGCTCATGATTAGTCATCTTTCTTAGGTTATTTGCATTTAAACTGGGAGCAATAATTTCTTTTCCTGGTAGAATTTGTCTTACATTTTTGAAAGTAAGTAATTTTTCCTTTCATTAAATTACATTTGAAAATGCAGGAAGAAAGGAAAAATTGGCTACAGTCCTATCACACATATAAAACCACTATTCACATATGTGTATTTTTCTATAATAATATTTCAAAGCATGCCTCAATTTCAATTGAATGCATATGAGTACAATTTCGTACCCTACATTTTACTTATTAATATGCTATAAGCATCGCCAATGTCAATACAAACTCCATGTAAACATGAATTTAATGCTAGCAAAGTATTATGTTAATAGATATGCCCTGGTTTCTTTAATCACCATCTTTATTATTAAATACTTGCATTGTTTACACTTTTTAATATTAAAAACCATGCTGCAAAGGGTATCTTTGAATAAACATTTTTTCCTTATTTTGAGTTATTTACGTAAGATATGTTTCTGAGTGTGAAGTTATTGGGTAAATGGATATAAAATATTTTTGATGCATATCCCCCATAACTAATTTTGCAACAGGCTATGTGTCTGTGTTTTTGGCATATCATCATCATTGATCTATGCAACCCCCTAATCTTTATTGATTGATTGATTTCTTTGATTTCCTGTCTTCATTCCCATTACCCTCACCCTCATTACAAAACAGCAGTCTAATGTGCTTGATATGTATCCCTTTATAAGCGTGTGGTCACATAAGTATGCATTTTTATTTTGTGTTCACAAATTTTAAATGTGTACAAATTATATTGTTCTATGGACTGCATGTGGTTTCTTATTTTTTTTTTCACCCATCACTAAATTTTTAAGACCTACCAATATCATTCTGTGTAGACCTACCACCAAGTGCTGCACGCTATTCCATGTAAGTCCTAACTAACGGACAATGTCCTAACCCTAACTCAGGAGCTTCCCTAGGTGCTTCTAACTCTGCACTGGGACAAATGCTGGAATAAACTTCCTGTCTGTGCCTCCTCCAGGACCTCTAAGAGTTCATGTTGGAAACTTAATTCCTCAATGGGGCCATGGAGCCGGTGCTTGGGTCATGAGGTGGATACTCATGACTGGGTTTTTGCCTTTCTAAAGGCAGTGAGTTCTTGCTCTTGAGGACCTGCATCAGATACCGTGGGTTGTAAAGTGAGGTCACCCCATGTATCTATGATGTTACACATAAGGGTAGCAGTTACCTTTTGGATAGATACTGCTTTATTTCAGTGACCTTGTTGAGTGGGAGGGACAGTAGGAGGGCCTCTCAGGCACTGATGACATTCTATTTCATGTATATTGAATAACTGACAATATAAATGAAACACTAGATGAAATGCAGTGTGAGTTAAACTGAACAAGTCTTCTTGAGCTTGAGATATGGAACGTGGCTCAGGGTAACGCACTTGTCTGACATGCATGAGGCCCTGAGTTTGGTCCTAGCATCGGGCGGGGGGAGGTGTGGCTGGCTTTTCCTTGTGTTAGTAGACATGAGGAACTGTTTCTTCTGTACCATTTTGTCTTGCTTTTGCCCTGATTCTGCCCCTGATGAACTATGAAATTTTCTTGGCAAGTCACTTCCCACTTTGAATTTTCTGTTTCTAATTACTCAGAAATAGAAGCTGAATTAAATAATCTTTAAATGTTCTCCACATCTTGTAACTCTGTATCATAAAACCAAAAATCACTTGGATTTTTCTTTCTTTTTGGTCCACTTTTGTTGAATGTTAGGAATTTCTTGTTTCCTTTGTTGCTCTTTATACTCATGCAGCAACTCTCCAATTATCTTGGCTTTTCTGCCAGCTTTCCCTAAGATCCTGTTAACATAAACTGCCTGTGCCAATCAATAGTCATTTTTCTCATTCTAAATTAGGCTCTTTTTCTGGTTTACACTTCAGCTTTTCAAGAGCGTTGTAGTTTATTTAGAGTGCTATAACAAAATGCCACAAACTGGGTAGATAATAAAGAGCAAAAATTTATTCCTTACAGTTCAGAGGCTGGTGAATCTAAGACACAAGCAGATTTGAGGTCTGATGAAGGTCCAGACCTTCAGAAAGTTTGTTTGGCTTAAATCTATACCAGTTTAAATCCTACAAAAAAGAAAAAAAAAATGAGAAATAGTTCCTACTGACTCCATCAAATGCCCAGCTAGTAGTCTCAGAAAACCACATTCTAGACCATAAGGAAATTCAATGAGAATTTCAAATCTTCCACTGATGGTTCCTGAGTTCAAATGGTACTGAAGTCTCTAACCCTTCTTACCCACGCACCACTAACCATTCTCTCTTCATATAGTAAGAGCAACTCTAATGTTGACCTGTCTACACAGCTTCCAAGAATAAACACATGTGTCTAACCCTAACCCTTGCACCCAGGTGTGCTCACGTGATGAGGTCCTAACAATAAGAGGTGAGTGGAGACAGTGTACTCCTTGCCTGTGTCCTTAGAAGAGTGAGATATGTACTTCCTATCTCTCTCACCCCTTTCTTGTTGCCAGGAATAGAAATAAAGTAATGTGTAGCAAAATTCTTGCAAACAAAGAATGTTGGGAATGTTGGATGAAAGGAGACAGGGCTCCTGAGAAATTGGTGACTCCTGGTTACCAGAGAGGCTTCAACTTTTACTAAAAAAAGTAAAATGATTTCTATCTTCTATCTATTTTGGTCAAAAGGTACTGAAATTATATCCTAACTAATAGATGCAAATGTGTTACCAGAACTGGGCACCATGACTAGTGTGCATCTGTGACAGTGATATTGAAATAGGCAACTGCATCACCCTATTTCCTAAGCCTACAGATGTGGTGTTGAATCCTGCTGACCTGAAGAGCAAATACTGGATCAAAGTGCACCCTTTTCTCCTCTTTGAAACTTGGCTCTATACCTTGCAGGAGGTCCAACAGAAAGAGATCATCAGGCCTGCTACTCAAATTGACGTTGCACATCTGCAGTTGGGCCAATTTACCACAGTCTGGACTTGCTGAAGGACTGTTTTCAGAAAAGTGACAGAAAATGCTTGGGAGAAAGAGCAATTAAAAATGTAAGGGTTAATCTTCTCAAATCCTTAATACCATGCATTAAGGAAATAAAGAGCCTGGTTCTTGGATAGCTAAAGGTGTTTCAAAATTCTCTCTTCTTAGAGAAACAGCAAATTCCATTAGGTGAAGACCTGAAAGAAGAGAGGTGGAGAGTACAAGATTTAATAAGAGAATTATGAGCAGTGATGCAGAATATATTATACATCAATGCTAGGGAATTTACAAAATTGATCCACATTAAGTATAATAAATTCTTTAAGAAGGTAGGTATCTCTTCTCATGTTTTTTTCTCTGCAATTATTGCCACTGAGAGAAGAGAATGGAGAGGATATTACTTTGGTTAATTTGTTATTGATTCAACATTTACTATATGCTGGGTGTTCTTGGAGAGGCTGAGTATATAGAAAGTCTTTGTCCTCTCTGAAATTACGTGGGGAGACAAACAGGAAGTGAATAAGCAAAAGCACACCATGGAAAGATGTGAGATGTGGCACATCAGGTGCTCACAAGGACAATAAATACACAGCACAAACAGGGACAGCAAGTGTTTTGTGGGAAATGTGCTAGTTTAGAATGAAGGGTGGCATCTGCCTCTTTGATGAAGTGATATTTACACAGAGGTTTGAGGGCAGCAGCAAGAGCCCGGGGGATGGAGACAACTGGATTCTTTCAAGTGCAGGTGGCCAATCTGTCCTAGGAAGACTACCATGGACAGTATTAATCCCTGTGCTTCCCACCGAGCTAAGAAAGCTTCAGAATCCTTCTGACCTGAAGAGCAAATACTGGATCAAAGTAATTTGTCACACTGCCTTACAGTTCAGGCTTCTCACATCTAGCCCATAATCCTATCTCTGGCAGTTTGAATTTTCCAGTATCACTGTCGCTGTCTATAGTCAGTAATTTTGGAAGGAACATAAATAGGAAAATCCCATTATCAAGGATTTCTCATTCATTCCTTTCATACACTACTTACTATATAGAACCATCATACATCAGACTCTCTGCTAAGTCTTAAGGATATAAGAACAAATTGTTTTATTGCCTCATAAATCAGAAAGATATGGAAGAAAAATTATTACAATAC
This sequence comes from Spermophilus citellus, assembly GCF_964194105.1. Classification (NCBI taxonomy): domain Eukaryota; kingdom Metazoa; phylum Chordata; class Mammalia; order Rodentia; family Sciuridae; genus Spermophilus; species Spermophilus citellus. The sequence goes on along the minus strand of NC_138182.1, from coordinate 112,331,274 downwards.
AGTGAAAAGATACTGTAAGAATTCTGAGAAGTGGATTCCTAATTTGGCAGATAATGGGGCATTGTTAGAAAGGAACTTTTGGTGAACGGGGAAGAACAAGGACTTCAAGGCACAAATAGATGTATGTTCTATTCCAGTCATGACCGTTTTTAGCTAGATGTGAGACTTTTGTGCCATTAAGTCAATATCCCTGAGACAAAATAAGCATGTGGCATAGAGTACACACATGGTAGCACCAAAGTAGCACCTAGTGGAAAATAGTTAGGTTTTGTTAAGATAAACTTGACCTTCAGGTGATGTATGTGAACACTGTTACGAGTTTAGATCACCAGGTATAAAAAACAGGGAAAAGAAACCAAGACAAATAAAGTCTATGTGTTTAATCAAAAAGGCTTGAAAGAAAGCATAATGTCTATAAAGATTCCATTGCTATTTTTAGATATCACTAAGACAAAAGCAATGTGCAAATTAGTCACATGATCCCATTAATTATAAAACACATATCGAAGTCAGAGATGAAATGAAAAATACGAACCACAGAATCAATAAAATGCGCAGTTAAAATTTTTGGTTTTGTAACTGAAACATAAGATACAGACGTGAATGAAAATAAGAAGCTGAATAAGTTAGCCAAAAATAGTCATGAAGTGCGTTTATGTTCGATCACAAAATCAGAACATCATCTTGTGGGCGAGCAAGAACACTCAAAGATCTGAAGTGAGGGAGTTAGGAGCAGTTGCAAGTGAGGCGGGATGGATTAGAGGAGTGGCAGCCCCCAGGTGGTTAGGAATATGGGCATCCTTGAACCACAGATGGCCACCTCTGCTGTGCATTACCACCACCTGCGAAGATTTTTGAGGAATCTGTTCATTTCAGTAAGCTGTTCAATTTATAGCACAAATGCCTAGTTATTGTCTTTGGGAGTAAGTATGGAATCTGCAGTAATGTGCTGTTTTTCACCCCTGATAATTTTGGTCTTCTGTCTTTTTTTATCCTTTGATGCATCTAGCTAGAAATTTATTGAGTTCATTAATCTTTTCCTTTGACCCAAGCATTGTTTAAAAATATGTTCCTTAATTTTCAAATATTCTACAGAAAAATTATTATTTCTGATTTCTAGTTTACTTCCAATGTGAACAGATAACACAGTCAGTAGGATTCCAATCCTTTGAAATCTATTGAGATTTCTTTATTGCCGTATGGTTGTATCTCTGTGATATGTCACATGCACTCAAGAAGAATGCTTATTCTGCAGTTGTTTGGCACAATGCCTTATATATGTCAATCAGCGTCAAGTGGTTTAATGGTGTTGTTCAAATCTTCCTTGTTCTTACTGACTCACTTGCTCTATTAATTACTGTGAGAGACCTTTTACATCGCGAGGTACCCCCTCTCTGCTTCAGATCCTCAGCTGGCGTCTAATCCGTACACAATATCAGCTACGTTATCTGGCTTTTGCTTAACATTTGCCTCTTGCTCCTTTCAACTCTATCTTTATATCCAAAGTATGATTCTTCTAAACGGCATATGACTGTCTATTTTTATCAATTCTGAAAATATTGCCTCTGAAATGGAGTTTGTATTTTGAAACAACCACTTGTATTTTATGCTACTATTGATGTGGCTGTGTTTCTATCCATCATCTTGCTAGTTTTCTATTTGTTCCTTCTGTTCTTTGATCCTTGCACTCTTTCATCTTAATGGAATCTCTTCAGGATTTCACTTTTTTTTTAAGTTAATGGCACTTCTTCAGTATTCCATTTATTTCTTCTATTGAATTTTTAACTATATCTCTTCATTTTTTTTTCTATAGTTTCCTGCAGGGACCCTTCTAGGGATTTTACATTAATAGCACATCACTTTATGTATGCTCAACAGACATAACATCCTACACTTTCTGTTCTTTATATTTATTGTCATATATGTTAATTTGTTGTAGAAACACATAGAGTTAGTTTTTGCCTTTAAATAATCACTTTTGAAGAGAATTTAAAAACAGAAAGGGTCTTTTATATTAAACACATATGTAATATTCTACTCTGGTTTTTTCCTTCTTTAGATCTCAATTCCATCTGATATCATTTCCACTTAGCATGAAAAACTTTCTTGAGTTGTTCTGGATGGGGGACTGCTGATAAGAAATTGTATCAACTTTTGTTGATGTGATATGTCAGTATTTCACCTACACTTATGAAACATATTTTTGCAGGATAAACTTTTTAAAACTTTTTCATAATTTGTGATATTACTCCATTTTCTTCTGGCTATCATTATTTTGGAATTCACAGTAAGCTGTCACTCTTCTTATTGTTGATGCAGTATTCTCACTATTCTCCATTTTGCAGTTCTTTTAAGATTCTTTAAAATTAGTGAGTTTTCTGCAATTTGACTAATGTCTAGATATGGCTTTTTTGTATGTATCTTGTGCAAAGTTTGCAGACTTTTTTATAGTTTGCTATTTTTGATCATTGAATTTTTTGCAGACATTCCTCAAATATCAATTCTTCATAGTCTCTTTTTTTTCTTTACTTCAATAACACATTTGTCCACTTGATTCTATCTTAAAGGTCATTGTAGCTTAGTTCATGTTCTTCAATCCTGTTTCTCTCAGCTGTGATTATTTCTACTCTGTTGTCTTCAATATCAGTTCTGTTGTTAAAATCTGGTATTAATCCTATTCATTTAATTGTTGAATTTTTGTTGTCATATATTGTATATTTTAGTTAGAATTTATTTTTCAAGGTTTCCCTGGTTCTTGTGTATAGTGTTCATGTATCATCTTAAATTCTTCATCTCTTCATCTACTCTATCCAAACAAATTCTTTAGCATATTTATCATATTTGTTCTAAGTCTTGGTTTGCTAGTATCTCACCCCAAACTCTGTCCGCCATGCAGTGGGAAGCTCCTAAGATCTCTACTCAGCTCTTTCAGTTTTTATAAGTTGTTTCCCTCTATACCTTTTGGAGTCTTACCTTTTGGAGTCTTGCCTACATATGGGCATCTCAGAATCCAGGTAAACATTAAAAGTATTTTGTGTGTAGATTTTGGGTCTCCTCCTCATGATTCTTTTTGATTAATTTTGTTTTTAAAATATTTCCCTCTCAACTGTCAGCACTATGGTACTACTACCTGCAGGAGTCGGGATCTGATTCATGTTCCATGGAGTCCAAGAATGGACATTGTGAACACCAAGGTAAGCAATGGAGCAGGAATTTTATTAAGAAGGAAGATCAGAGAAAGACCCAGAACTCCTGGTGCAGAGTGCCTGGGAAGGGAAAAAGTACCCTTGAAGTCTTACAGGGTTCCTTCTTATAAAGTCAAGTAAGAAAAAGTTGACAAGCTCCTCTTGATTGGTTCTTGAGATTTTAATTGGGGGGTGGGTGCAGACTAGGGATTATGCATTCCCTCTCCATGAGATGGAAACTTATCTCCTTTAAGAAAGAGGAACTATTTTATAACATGTTGAGTCATGATAAAATGCATGTTCATTTGCTTGTCCTCATTACAAGATTCAGAAAGTTATTTCTGGTAAAGATTCTGAAAAGTACAGGTGCCAGAGTCTTCTTTAGACCAGGTGAATCTCAGAGGATGAGGCTCAGCTTTGCATGCTCCCAAGGTGATTTTGGTAAGGGTCCCAGATTTCCAGAAGACTTTAAGGGCTTTAGAATTTATTATTAGACAACTCCTGAGTCAATCTTAATTAAGCCCATTTGATGGAGTAAGCAAGGTAAAGATTATTCTCATATAGTTTTCAGACGTGAATACAGAGCCTCAAAGAGAAGATGCTCAGTGCTAGAGCATGAACTATAACCAGATTACATCCCAGTGCTCCTGCTCTCAAACAACCAGGGTGAAGTGCTTAAGCAAGTAGCTTATAGCAGATCTGCAAATCTATCTTGAAAGACCACAAGCCAGATTAGCAGGACATCAGGACATGGAACTCTGTGTCAGTTAAAAAATTATCATGGCTTTTATGATATAGTTTCATTAAAATGTTAAATTCTGATTTCTCAAATTTACCTTTTCTGTAAATTCATCTTTCAGTTCATGGATTATTATCTGAAATGGAAAATTAAGACTTGAGGTTCGAGTTCAAGTCCAAGTTCAGAAGTTTAGAATTCATTAGATTGGAATTTCCTTTTTGTACACTATAGCAATTGTATAGAAACATATTAAATTATCCTAAAACCTTATAAGTAAAAAAGTGTAAAACTTGTTTTCACTCCCTGGAGTGGTGATTTTTATGACCCATAACTATTTCTAATCCTTCTGCTATTAAGCTTTTTACATATAACCATAAGAGGCACATAGTTTTAGACTCATGTTGGACAAGTTTTCTTATTTCTTATGAAATTGCAATTTTCAAATTTTTATAATAGTTAAAGTGTTCTAGTGAGACTTTGATATTGTTTCTCATATTTTAATATTATAAAGACCTGCTATAAGTAGCTTTGTGCTTTTTTTCTTTACGTCTTTTATATGATTTTTTTTGAAATAGTCTCCAAATGACACTGATGAATAAAAGAATCTGGACACATGTTGGTTGTCAATCCGTTTTGCTCAACAGTCCTTGAAGAGTTTGCATTTGTTACTCTCAATTACCCCAGTTAGTCTCTTTCTTTACCTTTCTACTATCGTTCTTGCCATCTCCACCCTCCAGAATTCTCATCTTCAGCAAACTTCCTTTTCTCACTGCCTAGATGGACTCCTCTGTATTTAAACTCAAATATCCCCTGCAAAGCCCTGTGGATTCTAGAGTGTTGGGGGTCACCCTCCTCTATCCTGGTAGCACCGTTTGCCCATCTCAACTGTAGCATGTGAAGCTCCAAAAAAAAAAAAATCTGTTTTGCCTGTTTGCTTTCTCCCAGTTTGTCATCAACAGTCAGGTCCTCAATATCCTCAGTTGCAAAATGCATAGAAGATATTTGACAAATATTTGACAAATATGTGTTGGTTGAACTTATAGTCTTCTAGCAATAATGCAAAGTTCTATTTCTGTACAGTCTGACTGTATATTATTTTTAACACTTTCTTTTTCTTATTTAAAATTATGTTTGAGCTCAATGAGTAAAATATATATATACATATATATCTGGGCTGGAGGTGAAAACATTTAATAAAGTAAGAGCATGATTTTAACTAAGAACAGAGGTGTGTGTGTGTGTGTGTGTGTGTGTGTGTGTGTGTGTGTGTTTTAAGCATTTAAGAAAGTAAGATAAGTCATCTCTAAAGGATTGTTATTCTATTTGATCTTCTAAAGTGGGCAATCTTCAGATAAATATCCAACTGCTGCCTTTCCCCCAGGACAGTCAATACAATACTTCAGAAAGGCTATTACAGGTGCTGAAATGAGAAAGCAAAGATCCCTGTCTGGCCGGCTACCGTTGCCACTTAATCTAACCCATTCACTATCTGTTCAAAATTCATTCTGATTTCTACAGAGAATTAACCGTTACAATATGACCCGTATTAAGTGGAGCCACTGCAAAGAATAGAGAAGGGATATAAAAAGTGCCTTTTTATTTTTTTCTCCATTTAAAGACAACTCCCATTTTGTTCAAAAATTGGAGTAAAGGAAGATAAGAAGTTTCAAAATTGCTAAAGCCATAACTCACAAAATCCATTGGTTCTTAAATGAGAAGGGAGGAATTTTACTTCCCCAGAGCAGGAGGAATCCAAAAATATTGGAAGAGAATAGTAATCATTTAAAAAGCTGAGAGCAAAGCTCCAGAAAATACAGTCAAAGCAATTACATTGTTGAAAGTGGTCAACAATAACACCTAACTGATTCAGTCACATGCAAGAATATGAAATAAAGAAAAAATACAATTGGCGTGTAAGGAGTCTTTTCAATTATGTTCTTTCTGAAGGTTATATGTTAACTTCTGCATTGGATAGAAATGAATCAACTTTAGACATAGTTGGGATTGTTCAAATACCCTTCCTCTAATGTGAGAAGGGTGGGGAGAGATGCAGATGAAGGAGATAACCCGATTGGGGCTATGGCTGTGGTTGAGGAACTAGAGGAAATGCCCTTCTAAATCTAAATCTAAATCTAACCCTGGGACACCAAAGTACTTGGGGTTTAGGGCTGGTTCAGATATCAAATTCAGAGAAGTCTGGACAGTTTGGAATAAATGAGGATCCCAGAGCTCTCAAATACAGAATTGGGATTTAGAGGCAGGACATGGTGGCTAGGGAGATTTGCAGAGTCAGGACAAGTCAGGGAGTGGCTGTGGGCAATTGCCTGAAATAGAATTTGTTTTCAAGCTGTTTTTTATGTACCAGCCACAGCTTGAAACCTGGCTTTTAGAGCCAGGAGTAGGATGCATAAATCCTCAGTAAATATTACCAAATTGTCCTCCAGAATGATTTTACAAATCTATATTCCCACCAACATAGAATGAGTGTGCTTCCTCGCTACCTCCTTGGCCAGCATAAAAATAAATCCTTTAATCTTTTTATTTTATTTTTTGTCAACCTGGCAAAGATGAAAAATGATACCTTGTTTTAATTTGCATTTTTAACTTGCCAGTAAATACATGTCATATTCATCTTTATTTAATAAGAATTAGTTGGTGGCATCTTTTAATTTATATTGCTGCTTGAATATTTTTATAATAATTTGTTTAAGCTCTAATATGTTGAAACTATAACCACTGTTGTATTTGTGAACATTTTCTTCTTGATCTTCTGTATGTATTTCAATTCTAGGTGTGATCTTTAACTTGTAAACAATGTGGTCACATCATTCAAAATTATCTTCCAGTATCTCTATATTGACAAAAAAAAAAAAAAATTCCAGACTGGGGTCATTTAAGACATCACATGTATTTTCCATTGTATTTTAAATGGCTTTATTTTTTACAATGTAGTACTTAATCACTTGGGTTTTATCTTAACAAGAAGCCAGAATCGGTGCTGGTTAAACAGTAAATCTATTTTAGCTGTCTTAAGCTGAGAGAATTTTACTAGAGTTAAGTTACTAAGCTACCAAGAGGACTAGAGTGCCTAACTTGGATACTATAAAATCAAGAGAAAGAAATCCCCAATCACACCCTGGGCTTTCTAGAGGAAACCGCTACTCCTGCACACTGAAACTCCACCTCTGCAGCCCCAACCCTGTCTCAGGCATCACTCTGTGGTACCCATGACTGCCTTCTGCTGATACATAATGATGTCTCCTGGGCAAAACCTGTGTCCGAGAAATATAATAATGCTCAAAACTGTGCAAGGCTTGTTGTGTGTTGGGTGTTGCTTTAAGTGCCTTAATAGATATCAACTAATTTAATCTTTACAACATCCTATGAGATAAGTAATATTATTATCTTCCCCACTTTGCATGTAAGAAAACTGAGAAACAGGTTAAGGAATTGTTTAATATCACATGGCTTATGATTGACATCTAGAATTTTGACCCAGATTGACTCAAATCTGGACTTTTAACCCTTGTGCTGTACAGCCCGTGGTTTTAGACTCCCCAGCCTCTGGGCTACAAGAAAGAGGAGGGCGTGGATGCTGAATGAATCAGTTTGCACAGGCCTGCACAGGCACTAATCTAATTTTTGCAAAGTGCTACTCAATTTTCTAGTACCATTTATTGAATAATCTTACTTCCCTTATTGATTTATTACATATGGACATCCTTGTGCATTGGGGAAGCACTCAATGAATATTTGTTGAGTTAGTGAATATGTTAGAGTGTATTTTTTGGACTTTTTTAAGTGGTTGTCCATCCTGGCATTTTTGTGGAATATTGTCTGTTGACATCCAAGATGTCCTCTCTGGATCTGATCACTGTGGCCAATCTGATCTGTCTTCTAACTGCCATCCTGTCTGAACTGCCTTCAGGGACTCCCTCGCTCCCAGGTTTCTGACTGAATTCAGGAAATAGAGAGAATATCATCAAATAGGAATATGTGTTGCCTATACACAATTTAATAAATAGCCCCTTTGTTAAACTCTCCCCAAGCTACCCAGTTTGTTTGTGCCCTTGCGACTCAATAACAGCATATTGTTTCAATCGTTGTCATTTTAAAATATGTTTTAACATCTAGCAGGAAGAAATTTTCAGATTTCTCCAACCTTAAAATTTTCTGTCTATTTATTCTTCCAAATTAGAATTTCTTTGAAGTCAAAATTCATTGAATTTTTAAAAAATTGGAACACAATTGAGCCAATAATAATTAACATTTTGGTTTCCCCTTTGAGGGCAAAACTATCTTTCCACTTGTTTGTGTCTCTTTTTTCGTTTGGCCATAAAGGTCTACAGTGTTCTCATGTAGATCTGCATGTTGCTTGTTATTCCTGGGTATTTCAGAGCTTCAACAATTTTTCTTTTTATCTCTTGTAATTTTTATCTAGTCATATCTGGTAGCTACATAAACTATGCTTAATTTTGTATTTTTTAAATTCAGTCATATTACAAAAATCATATGCTTATTTAACAGGTGGCTGATTGTCTTGGATATCCTGAACATGGCTTCCTTTGGTTTTACTAGATACTGAATCCAACCACTGAAACCTGTATGTCTTATACATTACCAAATTTTCTAAAGTTTTGTCAACATAAAAGGCAAGGTGGGGCATACCTCATATGAGAACAGAGTTATTAGAGCCAAAATGAGGAGAGCCCTTAGGGGTGAAAATGTGGGTGGGAGGGTGGACACAAATTCTACTTGCCCAGAATAAATAAGTCCTCCCAAAATGGTGCTCAAGGGATCTGACTTTACAGATTAAAAAAAAAAAAAAAAAAAAAAACGGCAGGAAGTTACAGTTTCAGCAAATCAGTTCTTACAATTGCATTGGTGCATGAGAATAGCAAAGGACAGAGAGTGGCCATCACTTACACCAGGCATTCCAAGTAAGAGCTGTAATAAGCAGGAATGGGCCTTCTCCAGGTTGTTCATCATTCTAAGGATGTCAGGAAGCCTACAAGGAACTAAATTGCAGTGGTTACAGGTTACATTCACTGGGTAATGAGACTTTGAAATACAGGAGGGCATGGCTGCTGTCCCCAACCCAGGTCCTCCAGGCCTGATGGAAGTCTGCAGACTCTCTTTCATATGTCTTCTGTTTGCTGAAATGTTATGACAATAGCCTTTTATTTTTTACTCTGACTTGTTCCCAACTTTAAAAGGACTGTCCTCTACCTTGACAGTGATATGCAGTGGGGTCCTGACTTTCATAATCTTACAATGTTCTGGAAGTGTCTTTATGTTCCCAGTTAACTCTACATTGTTGGTTATGTGTTTCTTTTTCTCATTAACCTGGAATGGGTGATAAATTTCATTAAGTGACTTCTTAGCACTTTTTCAGTGATTAAAAATGTTCCTTTTCTCATCTATGAATAAGATATATTAAAATAATACAACCAATTTTACTTAAACCACCTTTTATTGAAAGAATAAAACCCATGTGGTCATGCCATACTAATCTTTAAATATAATTCTGAATCTCATTTTCTTGGCATTATGTCAAGTTTTTTTTTTTTTTTCTTTCCCATCTTTCTCCAAAATTGCAGATAAGGTCAGGGTTCCTTTTTCTGTGCTATAATTGTTATATTGTGATGAAATAAATTTGTGAGTATTTCTGGCTTTTCTCTGCTTTGGAGTAATTTCAACAGCATGAGAATTATTTTGTGAAAACATAAAATATGCAAAACTGTCTGAGCCTGAAGTCATTTAGAATCATAATTTTTTTTTCCTATTTTGTTCAATTCCACGTTTTATTCAGGTTTTTCTTTCTTCTTGAAACACATTTGGTCATTTATATTTCAACAAAAAAATCAATTTAACTTTTTATTTTTGAAATAATTAAATGTATTTGTATCAAGCTCTACATAATTATTCTTAATCAAAGAAATAAAAAATCATATTTTTAATGTTCTACTCTTCTGTTAGTAAATTCATTAGCCCCTGGTAATTGTTGTCTTTTCCTTTGTGGTTTTGTAACTTATTTACTAACATTCTCTAAATTTTATGCTTAATTAACTCAATACATTTTGATCTTTAAAAATTAGAAAATTATTCAGCATTATTTGTTTCACTCTAAATATAGCTTTGGTCCCATTCTATCTTTCCTATGGATTTTCTTTATTTTTAGTAGCTTCCTAATAAGCATATTGTAGTTTTTACAACCACTTGAACACAGAAATCACTTAGATAGTGTTTTTAAGTATTTTTCAATTAGTTTATCTTTGCTTTAGTTATTGTATTTTTCAACTATTATTACCATTGTCTAGTATTACACTATTGGGATAAGAGCTAATAACCTATCTGTTTTCTCCTTGAGAAAGCTTAGTACAAATTTATTGGTGACTTGCTACATTAGTGTAACTATTATTACCCATAAGCCTTGAGGTCAGGCCTTCAATATCTTGGGGGAGAACATCAACACACACACACAAACCTTGTTTATTTCTCCATATTTTGAAGGGAAGTACAGGCTCATCCAAGGTTGGATTTTTTGACTCTGCAAATCAGGTCTTTGTTGACCCCCCTCACCTCCATATAAACACCTGCATTCTGTGGCTGGTCAGAGGCAGGTGGTAAAGTTTTAGTTTGCCAGAATGAAGGGTGACTTACTTTACAAACTGTGTCCCCTGTTTGGAGAGGCCCCTTGCCATCCCTAAGAGGATGAGTGGAAGAGATTCTCTGCTGCTGTTCTTTCCATGTGAGACAGTGCCTTTCTTGGGTGCCAATTTGATCAAATTGAATAATAGATGAGAAAATGCGTTAACAGTTCAGTACCACACAAACGTGGAAAGTCATTATTTAAAACAATTTGGTGAATTATAACAAGATGATAGTATCTAACTGTAAAACTTATATCATTTCAGATGCTTTTCAATCCTTTCAATAAGAACAACTTTTGCTTCTTACAGTTGTGTCCTTTGGGGAATTTGCCAAAGTATTTATTCATCTATGATTTCATGCAACTTTTTCAAACCATTATAGACTGTAAGGATCTGTATGAATCGGCAGCTAAAATACTAAGCATCAGATAACTGATGAAATATTAAGGACTGAGGGAATAAATTTTGTGCTTGACTTCATAAATGTAACAGAACTGGTAAAAGAGCATGAGTTTGGCCTGCAGCTTCTGGAGTTAGCCCTTTGAAAGGGCCCAGGCCCACCACCTACCTGACCCCACCCAGTCTGCTTGGGCTGTGCACCCCCTGTCCAGATCTGCCCTAGTTACTCCACGTTTTCCTTTCGACAGCACTGCCATGACGGCTCCCTGCTCCATTGTGGTTTCTCTCTCCTCAGCTGGACTGTGGGCCTCACTGAGGATGTCTGCTCTCCCTGGGTATCTAGTCTAGAGTCTCCTTAGAAAACAATCTCGGTGAATGGACAGAATGATTCACAGAGACAAACGTGCACAGAAAATGAGTGGATTGGTGGAAAGCCTGGTCACCATGAGTAGACCATCTGAGAGCTCTCAGACCCATTCCTTAGGCAGTGTAGGCCAGGAAAACATGGAGGTCATTCAAGCTGGTACAGAGCCTTAGATGGCTCTTAGAGTCTCATTCTTAGTGCAGATTTGTTTTAGTCAGCCGTTTTTCATTGCTGTGACTAAAAGACCCGACTAAAACAATTTTAGAAAAGGAAAAGTTTATCTGGGGGCTCATGGTTTCAGAGATCTCAAACCATAGACAGCAGACTCCATTCTTCAGGGCTTCAGGTGAGGCAGAACATTATAGTGGAAGGGTGTGGTGGAGGGAAGCAGCTCACATGATGACAGAGAGAGACTCCACCTGCCAGATACAAAATATGTCCCCAAATGCATGCCCCCAGAGACTTCCAGCCACACCCTTCCTGCCTTCAGTTGCCACTATTCATCTTGTCAGGGGATTAATTCATTAATTGGGTTAAGGCTCTCATCACCCAATCATCTTTCCTCTAAACCTTCCTGCATTGTCTCACACATGAGCTTTTCTGACACCTGATATCTAAACCATAACAAGTTGAAGTAATATAACCACCTGCTGAAGAGTGGGGGGTGGACAATGCTGTAGAAGCCCAGGGGAAGGCCCATTCCACCAGCATATTTCAAATCTCTGTTTCCAGAACATCTTACAGCCCATTAGCAAAAGCAAGTCACGTGGCCACGACTGATGCCAAAGGGAAACGCACTGTCCTGTGTGGGAGAAACCACAAAATTGCACAGCAAAAGGTGTAGACACAGGAAAGAGTGAAAGAGTCAATAATCCACTCAACCAACAGAAATATTTTCAGGCCCAGACCAAAAAAAGAGACTCCAATTATAGTTACATCATATGTTTATAAAATGACAAACTTAACTGTAACGAAATGAACCAAAGGAGGAAATGCAGAGAGGTGTCTGGGGAGGAGGAGAAAAGTCGTCATCATCTTCATCATATCGATATTAGGCCTTTAAACTGAATTGAGACTCCAGTGAGGACAGCCTGTCCCCATATCCCATGTTCGGGCAATCCTGAACTCCTGGAGATATCAGGAGAACATGGTGCTCCGATCCCTGGATGCTTCCAATGCACTGCTGTGTCTTCCTAGGATACCCTCTGATGCCTCAATCTCCAAGTCCTCATTTAATTAGCTCCTATCTATTCTTCCACACATTCTCCTAAAGGAAGCCTTCTTTAACTTTTAAAATTGCTCTTGGCACCCAATTCTTTATGCATCTGCAGCATTCGGTACAGATCCTAGAACCTTCTACTCATTGTCTGTGTACATACTCCAGACCGTGTCTTTGGGACCGTAATGTTCAGACCTTAATTTCCTCCCTTTCCTCAGGTCTTAAGGTACTCCATACACAGTGAATAGGCATTGACTGAGTGAGCAAATACCCTGAACCAGCTTCAGAACAAACTTACGGGATCAAAAGATGCTAAAGGAAAATGTAGGAGAAATGTGTGGGTTATTTTTTTTTTTTGTCACTGGCTTTTTGATTTTTGTTTTCAATACCAAATAAAAATTATTCCTGCAGAATAAGAAATCAGATCTCAATTAATTTTATATTGAGTATGTCTCTAGTTTTTTTATTGTTTTTGTTTTGTTTTGTTTTGTGTTTTTTTGTTTTGTTTTGTTTGGTTTGGTTTAAGCTATCTGGCACTTTAGGAAGTTAATTCCTTATTTTTTTTAAGGTTCTACTTTTTCCATGCATTTTATGAGAGCGTTGAGCAGATTGTGTTAGTCACCTTTTCTTTGCTGTGGCCAAAATATCTGAAAAGAACGAGTTTATTTGGGACATATGGTTTCAGAGGTTCATTCCGTGATCAGCCAACTCCATCACTCTGAGCCAGAAGTGAGGCAGAACCTGGTGGAAGGGTGACATTTTGTTCCAGCAAAGGGTGGAAGGGTGTGGCAGAGGTAAACTGCTCTTCTCATGGCAGCCAGGAAGAAAAGAACCAGAGAAAAGTCTCCAGGGACAAAATATAAGCTCCCAAGGCACACTCCCAGTGACACTCTTTCTCCATCCACCTCCTACCTGCCTGCAGTTGCCAACCAGTACAGTAGCTCTTTCAAATTATTAATCCATCCAATGGATTAATCCACCGATTAGGTCACTAATCATTTCACCTATGAACATTTTGACATTGTCTCACACATGAGGTTTTTGGGGAAACCTCATATCTAGACCAGAACACAGATTATCTTTAAATTCTAAAATTCTTTTGACATTTTAAGAATTATTGATGCTACTTATAGTTGAAGAGGTTATAGGATGGAGCAAATAGACTGAGCAAGTAGCTGAGAAGTGTTTATAAGAGAAAATAGAAGTTCAAATTAAAATGACTAGATCCTGAGTGAGAACAATACCTTATATTGTTGAAGAGGATGAGAATAAAGCAACTTGAGTTCCTCATTAGGCACTCTCAGGCCTATTTAGCCAATAGCAGCATGTTACAATTTTCCTAATTAGATATCATTGGCCTTAATAGTCTCTTTTATGACTTCCATCTTCTTCCAATCTCTATTTATTAAGACAAATGCCAACTGTATTTTATTGCCTATTGATCAGATTTAGAGAGAGACATGGCATGTGCTGGATATAAACCCAGGGGCGCAGAAGGTCACTGGGGGAAAAGCACAGCAACCGATATCCTAGGGGAAGCCAGGAACTACCGAGGAATGGACCAGACATGAGGCCTGTGTTGCCCAGGGAATCAGAGGAGGCTGTCCTGCCAAGACTTAGAGAGTGGTAGAAAAGGAAGGTGCTGATCTAAGCTACCTGGGCTACCGCTCATACCTGACCACACTTCCCGTTATACGATGTCACAACTGCCTGAAACAGATGACTTACACATGTGGGAAATCACTACTGCAGGGCACCAAACAGAGTCGGAAAGCTCTCCCCTAACCCACATGTCAACTCATGAGTTGTCCTGTTTGGGGACTATCTCCACCCCAACTGATTCTCAACCAACCAGGAGACATAAACAAGGGTCAGGACAAAAATGGTCAACTTGATAGCAGTTAAAACTGGACCAGAGAAGTTGCTATGCAGAGAAGCCATAATACTTCCTAGTCTAAGTGGTCTGCTCACCTCCCACACCCCTGCACTAAATTTACTAACTCAGTCCCACATGGGGCATCAGGGGACCTAGGGGCTACCCATTTCAGTGCAGAGCTTTCCTTGAAGACTCATCACATGGAAAGGAAGCTGGAGACACACGTGTCCTACAAGAGAGTGTAGGAGAAGCTTCGTACCTGCAAGAACTTTTTCCCAAATTATATTATTCATGTAAGTCTCTTGTTTGGAGAGAAGAGGGAGAAGTGGAAACAACATTCGTATTCCTCTTCCCCAGGCTTCTAGAAGTGGGGGATGTCTTAGCATGAGCCATTGGAGCACACTAGGAAAGAAAAAGAGTGAGCTTTATTCTCTAAGACCCATCTCCACATTCCCCCCAAATTAAAGACATACTGGGCAATTGAGCATCTTATAAGTGGACATAAGAATTCATAAGATTTTCAGGATGTGAGGAGTCAGGTTGGAGTTCTGGTGGTAGTAGGAGAAAAGAGTATAAGATAAATGTGAAGGATTCTCCCCCAAATTCTCTCAGTCGGGGGTATTGTCCTCCCTCACCAGACCCCTATGTTCCCTGAATGCCTACCAAGCTTCTTAAAATGTTCAGTCCCAAATAATTCCAAACATGAAGGAATAGATGCAAATTACACAATATTTGTTTTCTTGAAGAGGATGATAAAATAAATATACATTATTCATAAGGATGAAAATTAGAACCAAGACCAACTATCCACACAACCTGTCAGCAGTTCTGACTTTATCATATTGGCTGATTCCCCTCATCAACTACTGGATTGACATGGAAAAAAAAGCACCTAGTTTTCCTGAATTTGGGCTTTCTATCTGATCCTGTCCCTTGGGTTCTACATTTTTGAAACAAAATACATTCACTGGAAAGTTAGTGAAGTGGAGGATCATCAACAGAGTTATTGGGAAACTGGGTTGTAACTGACTTGTATTCTAACTGCATGGCCTTAGCTGAGATGTTCAATTTCTTTTGGCATTTCATTTATCTCCTCTGTAAAGTCAGAGACCTGAAAATGTCAAAAATTCCTTCCCAATTATAATTTTATGTATTACATTCAAGTCTATCAAAAGTCAATAAAATGTAAAAATCGCATCATTTATTGTATATAGCAAGCGCTAAGGAGATTTACATGAGCTCACTCCATCCTTCCCACAACCAACCCTATGGGTAAGAACAATTGTCCCCATTTTATAGATATGTAAACCTGAGCTCTGGGGCTTCAAGTATTTTGCCTAGCATAAGTAGGAGAGCAGGGATTAAAACCCACGGCTTACTTCAAAGTTTATTCTTTACCATGCACTCCTCTAAAAGTAGTATTTACAAATGGTATTACATTTTTAAAACCATGTACCTGAATTCCTGTGGTCCCATGGCCATCTGTTTTGAGTCCCAGTTTTCAAATGACAGCTCCCAGAAGCTGAGTCACCCAAGGTCATAAAGGTCACTGGAATCAGAGCTGAAATGTTTCCTGGGACCCTTGGGTTGAGTGCTCCAAAGCTGTTTGTTCACTTCCTTTGAGGTAGACCACACATGGCCCCTTCTCCCGCAGCCCTTTGTTCTTCAAAGAAACCCCAATCACGGGGCAGGCATTCTGCAGCTCCTTCTGACTCAGACAATTCCACTCATTTCCTGGGATGAGCTTTCTGAAATAACTCCTTTTATTTGACACAGTTCTATCTTCATGAAGCAGTGTTTGCTGCCTCTTTGATTACATCTATTAGCTATTCAGACACAGCTGCCCTTCAGAGAACAACACGCCTCTGAAAGCCACAGATTCAGCAGCTGAGTCTGAGCCAAACCCAGGAGATCAACCCCCCCAGGAAACAGTGGGTGATGAGAGCAAAACACCTCACACCCAAGTGGGAAGGGGCTTTGGAATCATCACAAGTACAATCCCTCATTTTATGGATGGGGCAACTCAGAATTAAGAGGGGACAGCTCTAAGCCAGGCAATGATGGAATCAGGGTCAGAAAGCCCCTTCTGGTTTAGAATTTAGTGTTTTTCTTTTGCATTCACTGGGATCTCAACAGCGCAAGGTGAGAGTCCATTATGATGTGACTTGGGAACTGGGAAAAAACAATAATCAGCCCTATTCCTCACTTCCTATAGGGATGCGTGAATTACAAAGCTCTTTTATGTCCTTATTTAATTTAATTTTGTGACTCTATCATGGATTTTGTTGTTGTTGTTGTTGATTTGTTTTGCTGCAGCAGTGAACAATACCTAGATACAAATGGCTCATAACAAAAAAGATTTCTTTCCTGCTCATATACACGTCCAGTCTGGGTTGACTGTGACAGTTCCTCAGTATTTCCACTCCAGGATTTAGGCTGACGAAGCAACTGTCTCAAGGCCACAAATGGTTAATATGGGTTGGATTCCTCTTCATAATATGAGCCCTTTGTTTAAGAAGCATAATAGTATGTCTCAGAGATTAATAAAATAATTCAATTCACATCACGATCACAAGTCAGTCCTCTTTCTTTTGAGCATGCATAAGGACCCTCATTAGAGGACTAGGTGACCTTTTTGCCCTATGTAAATGTATGTGTGTTTTCCCCTGTGTAAATGTATGTGTGAAGTCAGGGCATTAGCTTGACTATTGTCATGTTAAAGAGTTTTGTATAGATTTGCCTGAGATGAGTGACATTTGAAGATCTTAACTATGAGCCTCTTAATCATGCCAGTTCAGCCTCCTGCTTCCAATACTTTGAAAGCCAGTGGTTAATGAGGTCAATCAGGGCAGGTCAAGCCTACTACAGTGCATCTGGCTGGACCTGAGTCACAGACCTCAAGGAGGCCCAAGCTGGAAGGGCTTGTTTCGAGGGCAACCAACTGTCCCAATTTTCCCAGGATAAAGGGATTTACCAAAATGTGGGATTTTCACTTCTAAAACTGGAATAGCCTGGGGAAAACATCATGTCTACTCACCCTAGGCCTCAGTCAATCCCCTCATTAAATCCGAACCTATAATGTTTGGATGGGAAACCCAAGACCAGAGAGGGCAGTACTTGGAGTCCAAGGTTTGAAGTGGAAACGGACATTGATGTCACATAACCTTAATGTTATTGGGACCTATTCTTCTGGTTTCTCCAACACTGAGGAAACTCCCAAGAAGCAGGAATTTCCATTTTTAAAGTGGGGAAACTGGGAGGAGCTGGTAACCCTACTTAATGATATCCTATGAGCTAATAGAGAAAATGAGACCCTGAGAAAAATCAGTTCCCCAAGGTTACAATTAAAATAAATGTCAAACTGGGAACAGAAGTTTTCTTAACACCCAGACTCATGCATTTTCTGAAGTATAATACAGATTTTTGCCTATTAGAAAGTATCTATTTATTCACGTTATTCAAATAGTTTTTCAAACTTAGTGAAAACTACTTGAACAGCCTAAGAAATGCCCTGCAGAATGATGGATCAAGGTGGTCCACTGCCCAAAAGCAGTTTTCTGAAGCTGGAAGAGTGCAGCCCTACTCTGAACCTCAGAGTCTCTCTTCTTTAACGTCTTCAGACCCAGGAGACCACCTCTACACAGAACCTGGTAAAACCTGCTACACACAAAAGAGAAATGAAACTACTCTCTTCTCCCATAACTGATACCATTTTCCCTCTTGGAGTGCACAACTTACCAGGAAAATACATACAAACAGCTCCTCTTCTCCACACAGGACTGACACCAGTAGATATAATCTCTTTGTCTTACCCAAATGCTATTCCACAGTTAACACTTCCTGGTGTCTGCCTTAATTTCAACACTCGAATCCTTAATGCACAAGATATGTGCTATTAGGTTTCTGTGTGAAAACCCACATTTTTTTAAGGGAAATGGAATGCATTTGGGAGTTAGCAAGAGCTAAGTTTGAATCATGGCTTGCCCACATACTGGCCTTTGACTTTGATCAAATTATCAAATCTCTATGGCATTCAGTTTTATTACCTTAAACACTCTCCCAAGGATGTTTTTTTAAAATTACTGTATGTGATACATTTCTGAGCATAGTAGTTATTTAATAACTGGAAGATTTGTTTATCAATAATGTGTTGAGATAACTGATCACAGACTTCACAGTTGTGCTATATCTGAGTTTGAATTCAGATCTGTTTACTTATTAACATCATGACCAGGAGTAATGTATGCAAAATTTCTAGAGTTCCTTTTATCTGTAATATAAAGATTATAGTTTTGCTTGGCAAGGTAATTGTGTTTGAGTTATTACAAAAATCTATGCTCTCAATTCACAATAGCTAAATTATGGAATCAACCCAGATGCCTATCAATAGATGAATGGATTAAGAAATTATGATATATATCATATACATTATATACCATTACATATAACATATAATTATATTATATATAGTATATATAATATTATCATATATAATATAATGAATATATTATATACATAATATAATAATCATACATATTATATAATTATGTATATAATAAAATAATTATACACACACACACACACACACACACACACACAAAACATGATGGAGAAGATTTGGACTTACTTTTTCTTCTATTAGGTGCAAGGTCTCTGGTTTAATTCCTAGGTCCTTGATCCACCATGAGTTGAGTTTTGTGCATGGTGAGAGATAGGGGTTTAATTCCATTTTGTTGCATATGGATTTCCAATTTTCACAGCACCATTTGTTGAAGAAGCTGTCTTTTCTCCAATATATGTTTTTGATGCCTTTGTCTAGCTGTAATAATAGGGGTTTGTCTCTGGGTCCTCTATTATGCTCCATTGGTCTACAACTCTATTTTGGTGCCAATAGCATGCCATTTTTGTTACTATTGCTCTGTCATATAGTTTAAGTTCTGGTATAGTGATGCCACCTGCTTCACTCTTATTGCTAAGGATTGCTTTGGGTATTCTGGTTCTCTTATTTTTCCAGATGAATTTTATGATTGCTTTTTCTATTTCTATGAGGAATGTCATTGGGATTTTGATTGGGATTGCATTAAATCTATACAGTGCTTTTGGTAGTAGTGTCATTTTGACAATATTAATTATGCCTATCCAAGAACATAGAAGGTCTTTCCATATTTCTTTTTTTAGCGTTCTGTAGTTTTCATTGTAGAAGTCTTCCACCTCTTTCATTTAGTTGATTCCCAAGTATTTTATACACACACACACACACACACAATATGATATAAAATGCCATAAAATGAAATTATGTCATTTGTCATTAAATGGATGGAAATGGAGAATATCATGTTCAATGAAACAAGATAGACTCAGAAACTCAAAGGTCGGATATATTTTCTCATATGTGAAATCTAGAGTAAAATTAAGAAAAGGGTGAGAAAAAGATAACATAAGGAACCAATTAAATATAAATTAATAGATGAATGAAAGGAAGTCTAGCAGGGTTGAGGAAGGTGAATGGGAGAGGGAGGTATAAATTGGTGAGAAGTGGAGGGACATAAGCTGAAATCAATTCCCATGCATTCTCATGATTTGTTGGGATGAACCCAACTAGTATGTGTAACTATAAAGCTCTAATTTAAAAAAAAATCAAGAATAAAATGGAAAGGCCAGTTTGGTCTTAGGAAAAACTTAGCTACACTTTTCAAAAAACCTTGTTGAAGACTTGTTTCACCTGAATTTTTTATCCTCTAAAGAAAGCATGGGATGTGAGGTATTTTTCTGACCCCATTCCTCACCTTCTAAATAACCAGCTGCTCACACCCTGTTTCTACCACAGCACAGAAAGAGGGAGCCACAGTAGAGCTCTTGAGTCTGTGGTGTCACTCTAACTCAGTCAAGTGTCATTAGGACTCTGAGACCAACTTTTTGTGGATTTTGTTTTAGAATTGGAGACAGAGGTCAGCAGAGGATGGTGAATATCCTTTGCTTAAAAAGAAAAGGTAAAGATTGGAAACAAAAAGACATTCTCAGCTCTAATAAAGGGACACTGCGGTGACAAATGAGCAATGACAATTGTTTATCTAGGTGTATGTAGAAATGCGATGTAAAAGGAGATGTTCTTGTCTTCCAGCCAATTCTCTGTAGATGGCAGCAGATGAGCTGGCCAAGTATTTCTGATTAAATGGTGCTGATTAAAAAGAAAAAAAACAACACCTGTGCTCAATAATGCAGGGCTCACTAAAGATCACTAAAGAAGTGTAATCAAGATGGTGTTGGTTAGAACATAGATTCTCTGATACTGCCTTTGACCATTCCTCCTCCACAAGAGGTTCTCATGGAAAAGGTACACAACTAAAACAGTAAATGCCAAGCAGATGCCAGTACTTTTAAATTCTTGCCATCTAAACAAACCCTGAGGCAGGACCATGGAGCCTTCCTTCTGTTCGTGAAGCTTGTTCTGATATTCTCTTTCTTTCAGAACTGGAGAAGAGCATTCTTCTGAGATTCTCTTCTATAGCTTTTTCTTTTGGTTTAAATTTGAAACATTTACCTTGTTATCTTTTATCCTCTTTATATAGGCATAGGTACATATCAGTTCCTATTGGTTCCATTGTATTTAATAAAATAGAAATTTATTAAAGAAGTCAAGACAAAGTTCATGACTGGGAAGCCTGCCTACCATTTTCAGAGACACTGAATCCTTCCGTGTTTCAAAACTGAAATCTTTAGCAGATGGCTTCTGTCCTCAAGCATGCATCATGGTAAGAAGGTAGTACTGGAGCTCCAGCTATCACATCTGTATTCACACAATCTGTATTCACTCACACAGAATGTAGAGGCTGGGACCAAAGTCCCATTCCTTTATCATTTGGAAATGAAACTTTTTCTCAGAGCTTTGCTTTCTTGACTTTAAGTTGAAACATTAGGCTGTGTGATTTTAAATCCTCTTCCAGTTCTTAAATGGTGAGCTCAAAACACTGTAAATTTCCTGACTTTCTTTGTAGCTAAGAGACATTCTTATGTGAGCAGCAAGAGGAATGGGCTTTGGGATGTACTTTTAAAGGGGTTTTGCTCAGAAGGGAGTGTTTTCAGTTGGCTACACTAATGTTGTATGTAACATCGGGATTTCGTTGCTAAAAAAAGAAGGGAGAAGAGATATTGGGTAAGCAACTTGGGGTTGCTGCCACAAATATGACCTAATAAATTCATAAATCAGTTAATTTCCATAGACAAATCTCCCCCCCTCCCAGTGTCTGCCTCTGTGGCTTTTAAAGCACGACAGCTGCATTTTATTATGACCATGGTTGGATCACTGCATTCTGAATCCTTCATAGAGTCACCTGAATTTTGACAGTTGAATTATTTGGGATCTGACAATATCCAATTATACATTCCGGGTGTTGGCTACTTTTGCACAGATATATGACTATTTGTGTTTATAATTCATATAACGCATACTCGTTTTGACTTTTTCTAAGTAATTTTCATATGATGTTTACTTTGATGCATTCCACAGATGGAAAGCTTTTAAACCCAATTTCCTTCTACCTCAAAATAACACATTCCCAGCAGAAGCAGAATCACCCAGCACAGTTTGAACTGGGTCTGGTCTGGCTGCTTTATTAAATGATCTGCACTATTGGATGTCATTTTACCGATACTTGAAGCATTTTAATTTCACCGCTGTGTATAATGTTCATTTCTAAAACATAATATATTTTGAAGTATAGTGATTTAAATAACCATAAAATAAAAGAGCCTGCATTGTCAGACATATATTTCTTCAGAAACTGTAGAAAAATAATGCAACCACTCCCAATAATATTGTCCAATATCCATGAGATTATTTTCATGAGATTTACTATATGGCTATTATACTCCTATTATCATCTTAATTTTAAACATAAAAATAAAAAACCCAAAATATAAAAAGTGAAGAGATTTCTCCAAAGACAGCATTTCCCATATCCCTTCTCTTTGCAGAACATCTGAAAATTTGGAACTCATTCAGTTTGGGGCTTTTTCTGTATTTGTTGTTGCTATAATGTGAATCAAGCACTTTTGACAATCCCTGTTTATGAAAAATGACTCATAGTTTTCAGCAAAAGCTCAACTGTGTACAGCACAGTATTGAGAAGAGAAAGTCAAATTTATCCTCCAAGTGAGAAAATTCTGGAGAAACAAAAGCTGCTCCCCAGAATCCTGCCTCAATGGCTGGGGTGGTCTGTGCTTATTCATGAAGGCATTCAAAAAAGGGAGAAGAGAAGATAATAAATGCAAAAGCCTTTCAGAAGTATTCCCTAGCAATGAATTGAAGATATTTAAGTCATTTTCAAAGAAATCCAAAGGACCCCTCTGTAACAGGATACAGGCACTGGATGCGATAGTGACCTACAACTTAAATCATATCCTGAATGCTACCAAAGAGCCTTTCAATGAGACTGGCAATGGGCTTTTCATTTTGTTTGTTTAGTTTTGATCTGTCAACAGAAGAGCCTTCTGCATACCTTTCCCATGCTGGGCAAGGAGAACATGGCCAGTGTATGGGCAAGATTGGCAATATATCTCGGGGGTATTGGAAACCTTCTGCTGCCCACCCTTTCTCAAAGTGACTCCCCAACTCAATCCTGTGAATTCAAGTCTTCCCTTAGAAAAGCAGTAATCAAATCAATGCTGTGCCCCATACTAAATAGAGAGGAGAGAAAAGAAGAACTAGGGCATAGCACCACTTATTCCAGAGGCTGTAGGGAGCCCAAGCTACCTGAAGGTCTGCCCTACTCTGTGTTCAGAAGGAATAATTCTTCTCTGGGTAGCCACCAACATAGTGTACCTGTAATGGTCACGGAGGAGGCACAGGCTTTAAAAGATCCTCCTGAATGTGTGCACAATTGTGTCTTCACCCTCTAGGGATGACAATCTGGAAGTTACTTCTCTTAAACTACAAAAATGTTGAAGCCCATATTTGGGGGAGGGAGTACCAGGGATTGAACTCAGGGGCACTTGACAACTGAACCACATCCTCAGCCTCATTTTGTATTTTATTTAGAGACAGGGTCTCACTGAGTTGCTTAGCACCTCGACATTGCCAAGGATCACAAGGCTTTGAACTTGTGATCCTCCTGTCTCAGCCTCCCAAGCTGCTGAGATTACAGGTGTGTACCACTGTGCCCAGCTAGCCCACTTTTGATGAATTATTTTTTTAATTAAAAAGAAAGAAAAACTCTAGTCTATAATATCATTTGATCCCCTCAACAACCCCAGGAAGAAGGTACTATTGATGAAGTTTTTCAAATGAAAAAAATGGAGGATAGGAAGTATCTCATTGTGGCTACAGGTCACACAGGCTTGTTTGGGTTTTACTAACCCCTACTATATCATCTTATTTATGAAAAGAGATTCCCCCTTACATTTCTATTAAACATCTCAGCTCACAAAGCTTTCACACATAATCTCACCAACTCTGTTCAATTAAGCAGTATTTTTTTAAAATTTTTATATCTCCAGAAACTTTCCTAGATTGAATCTGTTTCTTGGACTGATTGAATTAACCTTAAAGAAGCATGGGACAAAGCAAATGCATAAAGCACAAGTCTACTTTTGTAAAAGGCCAGGGCAGTGGCTGTGACTCAGGACCCTGTGCCACTGTGGGTCAGTCAGATCCTCTGGAGTCTCTCCAGAACATAACACAGAGATCAGATAAGATGGCAGATGTGCATATGTTTTGTAAATGCTTTACACATGTCGAGGGGTAAAATCATCAAAAGCAGAGCTCACAACATGTAGGGTTTTGAAGTATTAGCTTTTTTCATCTTCATAAGACCCAACAAAAAGTAGGCCAAGTAAATTATTTAAATAAATGATCAAATGCACAAATAACAGGAATCTCATCAGGTGAGAAGGGCCTGAAATGGTGCTGAGAGAACAGTGTTTGGACAGGTGAGTGAGAAGAATCTGCTGCATTATATCTCACCTTTACCTAGGACCACGGTTTTCAGGGCAGCTCCCTATGCCTTTTCTGATTGACCATCCATCCGCCATTTTGAATCTAACTGTCAGTGAGATTATTAGGTCAATTGTCCAACACCCATTACCAGCAGAGGAGACTTGAGCCTAGGTTAATGTGATTTCAATTTCCTTGCTTATTTTCTGCAGTTTTCTGAACACAGTGAGGAATTCTAGACTCAGGTCCCTCACCAGCCACTGGTTCATTCTCTCTCATGCCCTCCATCATATAAGATTTAGACTTAGATTCGAGCATTCCTTAGGCTTGATTTTGTTTCTTCAGATTGTCTAAAATGTTCTGTTTCTCACCTATTATACCTCCCCCTAAGGCCACCCCTGGACTCCACATCCCTCCCTCTAATCCACTGAAGACTTCAGGGTCACTGTCTACCTCACCACCTCTATTCCTGTGTTGGTCCATGGTGATTTCAAAATCTAATAGATGATCAAACCAACAAGTTGGTCTCTTGATTTTTTTATCCCCCAAACTCCCATTTTTACTCACTACCATTGTTGTATCCTTAGACTTTGTCATAGATGATGACATACTTCTCCCAATACTTCTATTTTAAGTCAGTTAGTCTCTGTCCATATATCTTCCCCCCATATTTCCTTCAGTAACTTGACCTCCAAAAGTTCTACGTCCCTAGCAATGGCATAAAACCCTCTGCTTCTCTCCTCTTTGCCATCATACATCTTCTTACCTTATGCACTCATGTAGGGTTTGACTTGTGGTCCATCAGTATAATGGTCTGTTGCATAAACAATCAACTCTCTTGCATCTCTCTCTCTGGCCTTGTAACAGGCCTATACTGGGTAAGCCAACTCTCAGTCTATTTTATAGCCACACTTAAGAAGCTAAAAAAGAATAGAAAAGTGGGAACAAAACACTAACACATTCATGCCAATGAATCTTAATTTGAATTCGTGATCACAAATTTTGTGGCTTCAATGCTGTCCCCAAACACAAATACATTTCTACTCATCCTCTCATTCTTCAAGGTCACTATTTTACCCCTCATATTTCTCAAAATGCTCTAGTGATACATCAAAACACTTTATCCTTCCTCACTTTTAACAGCTGACCTCCACTTTGTTTCCCTAACAAATTGGAATGAGAAGAATGCCTACATTCTCTAAGGTTCAACCCATAAACTCATCCAACATTAGCACCTACTTCTGATTTCATGGAATTTTAACAACTAGTACAGCATGGATGTTAATCTATCTCAATAGATAGCAAGTAAAACCATCATAACAGTGCATAGCATGGAAATATCAGCCCAGTCTATACACACGTCCAATCCCTTCACTCCTTGACCTTGAGCAAGTTGTCTGTCCTCTTAGCATGGGCCAACACTGCCCTTGGTGCTAGATCACATCACTTCTCATCTACTCAAGAAGAGTACTTCTGCAAGTCTCATTTGTTCTTCTGTATCACAGCACTTTCCCCAGTCTGTTGGTTTAACCTCATCTACATAGGAGCATACTGAAATGTCTCTTGCCTTTAAAAAAGTGTTAGATTCTATCCCACCTCCTGATGTTTCTGCTTTCCTTTGCAACAGTTTTTTATTTTAACTATCTTCAGCAATTTTTATCCTTTTTCTCTTGAAACCATTCTTATTAGACTTTGTATCTATCACTCTGCTGAGACAGCTATTGTCAATACCTCCTTTTTGCTAAATTCAATGGCCAGTTCTCAGTCCTTATGTTGCTCAAAATCTTAGCAGCATTTGACAGATTTAATCATTCCCTCCTCTTTGAGACAGTTTGTTTAGTTCTTGGAGGAAGTATTTTTCTGGTCTCCTCTCCACCTAAGTTGCCTCTCATGTTGCTGAATCATCTTGTCAACCTGATCTCTAGGTGTTGGGATGTTCTGGGGCTTGCTGCTCCTGCTTTTCTATCCCAAATCCAATCAAAAACTCCTTAGGTGATCTCATCTGAATCCTGGCTCTAAATACTATTTTTCAATATGCTGTGACTCCCAATTTTAAATCTTCAATCATATTTCTTCTCTGAATTCATAATTCTTATATCAAACTGCTACCTCCATTAGCTCATCTACTTACCATCCTAAAACCACTCTGTTCAGCAAAATACAATTGTTCCATTTCTCCTGAAAGCCTGCTGTTCCCACTCATTTCTCAGTTAAGGTGGATGACAGCTCCACTTACCTATTGCTCAGCCTCTTTTTCCCCCCTCATTGTCTAATTTTAATCCTTCAACAAACACTAGGAGAACTATTTTTAAAGTACAGTCCAATTATACTACTGCTTTAGTATGTGATTGCTAAAGCATCAAACTGATTGGGTTTCTCTTCTGCTCAGAATCCTCCAGGATTTTCCATCACATTTGGCATGAAATCCATACTGCTTAGGTTAGTTGCCTGACCACCTGCTAGCTCTCTCCGCCCTAGGACATCATCTGGACTCTGCCTCCAAGAAGCATACAACCACTGTTTTTTCTGACCATCCAGTACTTTGAAAGCCTTTCCAGCTTCAATCCCATCATTTTTCCTTCTCTTTGCCTCTATATAAACAACTCTCTTCTCCCAGATCAAGATGGAAGTATTATCATGTGTCTGGTATTTCTTCCATTAGCCACTCAAGTCTCTTCCTTCAGAAATACTGTCTTCATGTGAGCTTCTCATACCCTTCTCACCTGCCCTCTACCCCCCCACACACTCCCCATTAACTGCCCAGGAAATCTGTGGTTTGCTCAGTCTAAAGGGAGAAGAGGGTGGAGCAGCAATCTCCTGCTTCACATTGGATCCCATATGCCTTGTGCAATGACTAGACCTCCCTAATGTGTAGCTCTTTTTATTAAGTCTTTTAAGAGCAACAAAAATCAAGAACTTCTTTAACCCTTTCTCCCAAGGCAAGACTTGACAATTTATCATATCCTTTTGTGGGGCCAAAAATAAATAAATTTTTCTAGATAGGATTTCATTGTTGCTTATATGACAGATATTCCATGTTTGCTGACATGACTGTCTTTGATGAGAAGGTCTTTGATGAGAAGAGTTAACCCACAACCCTGTGAATAATAGAATTTAGATGGCACATAGTAAGCATTGAAATCAACAGAACTAAGGAATTGTTTTATATAAATAACTGATAACTAGCTCTATCCAAATAAGTGGCAGTATGCACTGAGGGACATTGTTAGTTTTGCTATGGGAAGGATCACTGGTTTATTGTCACCAGAGTTCTATTTTATTTTTTCTCATCTCTTGCAACCTGTTTAACATGTATTCAATAAAGTTCATCTTCCACAGAGACTCAAATGAACTTGGGCACGCCCCATATCTTTCTCTGGCTTACTCATCAGTGACAGAATTTCTCACTTAAAGTCACAAACTCGGCTTCATTCATATGTTAGAATTTTCCCAGTTCAAGATACTAGTTGAAAGTTGGACTTTTCTTCCTCTTTCCTCAGATTAAGACCTGTAACTGTAGCTGTATTCCTTAAAGGAAGGACATGAGATGGCACCAGCTCTCTCCGGACTCATCCTGACTAGCTAACTATTCTTTCCACCTTGCCAGTGAAAACCAGTGAGATGTATAACAAGGAAGTTCTCACTTGACAGGTGACTTCCTACTTCATGGTCTGCCTAGGGGTAGGTGGTCAATCTTTCTCTTGAGGTCATTTTGATGGGAAATCTCATGAAGGGACTCTCTCCCCCAGTGCTCCTGTGACCTCCTGACGAGGGGTACAGTTTCTTCTCCAGCTGGTCACGTGTGACTTCCTTCTTGGCTTCCCACACTGTCACTCACTTATCATTAGAAACATTCTGATACTAGATGGTGGCTAATTTGGCAGAAACCAGGACAAACACTAGCTTTCTCTTTCCTGTCACCATATCTGAGCCACAGAAAACATACACACACCTATTGCTCTGACACCCTGGAGGAAAAGATATTTATAAATCAGCCTCCGTGAGCCTACTGCCCAGGGCCAGACCAACTTTCTTAGCATCTGTCCTCTTCTCTCTCAACTGCAGAAAATTCCCTCCAACTCTCCAAGTTGTCTCATGGATGTACTCTCACCCCCCCCCCCACACACACACATGGGTTGATATGGAGATCTCTTCCCCTTTCCTCTGGTGAGAAGATAGAGACTCACATCATGTCAACTTCTATTCCTGAAGAAAGTGTCACATATCCTAACTCCTTCATCACAGTAATTTTTGGTTATTGTTCATTCTTTATTGGCATAAATTCTTGCATACCCGACATTCTGAATGGTGGCTTACTGGGCGCTGGAGTTTGGGATTTTACATTTCTCGGGACCAGCTTGATCCTGTCAAGCCATATTTGGAGATGGGTTGAGTGCATCCAGAGCAGCCTCTAGTCAAAGTACTTAGAGACCATGCTAAGTACTGCGGCCATGCCCTTCTGTGCCCTTCTGTGTTTTATAAGGTCTCTGCATTCAAGTGGTCAGAATGCAAACTATTCCCATTCCCCTAGAGGTGAGCTCCTGAAATTGTTCAGCCTTACAGAGTTTTAGCCCATACACGTGGACCTTAATATTCAGGCAGACATTATAGGGGATCCTCTGCAGGTCTTTGCAGCACCTTCTCTCTGGTGCTCTGCCTCTGAAACTCTAACTGCCTAGGACTTTATTCTATCTTCTCAATTAGAGAAGCTCTGATTCTTTTGGGATTTCTCCCTTGGGGCCTGGAAACTTCCTCCAGAAAGAAAGTTGAGGTGACTTTGGGACTTACGTGACATTTCCTTCTCTTAGAGGTTATGTGGTCTGCACAGCCTGGTTGTCCGATATCTTGTTTCAGTATTATGACCAGTTTTCTAGTCGCTTGCAGAGGCAAAGCAACTCCAAACAGTGTTGCCTCTTTTGAGGTCAGGCATGGGAGACATTCTGACCCCTCTTTGTATGTCTGATTTAACTATTCCATCCAAGCCGTGAACCAGTTCTCAACCATTTATTTTGTAAACTCTGCTTATGGTGTCTGGCTTTGAAATTCTATTTTATCTCTGCTGTTTCTTGAGAAGTGTTCATTTTAACCCCCTTTTAATAAGAAATCTGAAGGTTTCAGAGGTCTCAGTCCAGGGACAGCCAGTTCCGTTCCTTGGGGCTACAGGTGCAGCTGAACATCATGGAGGAAGAATGTGGTGGAGAAAAGCAGCTGAGGACACAGCAGCAGAAAGCAGAGAGAGAGCTCTGCTTAACAAAAACAGAATATTTCTAAGGTACATCCCTAATGACCCACCTCTTCCAGCCACACCCTACCTGCCTTCAGTTACCAATCACTTAATCCTTCTTAAGGGATTAATTCACTGATTAGCTTAAGGCTCTCAGAACCCAATCATTTCTCCTCTAAACCTTTGTGCATTGCCTCACACAGGAGCTTGGGGGGGGGACATCTCATGTTTAAACCATAACAAATAATATAGAACATTACATTTATTCACCTAGTAGATTTGGAGTTAAATTTGTCTTTACTTCAGTTGCTTAGTGGCCATAGGCATATCACATGCCTGTGTCTCAGACTCCTCTTAAAAATGAAGACAATAATTCCTGCCCTACCCATCTCTCTGTTATAGATCAACTGAAGGAACAAGTGGCATAGTCCTTTGGAGTTAGGAAGAAAAGTCGAAAATCAGGCAAAATAAGGACTGGAGAAATTCAGAATAAATTTAAAACAAGACCCCAGAGAAGCTGCCTAGAGAAGAGGGATCAATTGTTCTGAAGGAATCCAAGAAAGAGAAAAAGAACTTGTGGTGAAATAGAAGGGAGATATATTTCAATTCAATAAGAATTTCGAATGTTAGAGAAGACATTGATTTTTTTTTTACTTACTGAAGAAAGAATAGGGAGCATTGGATGACGACTTTGTGGGGGATTCGGATACAGGGAGAAGAGGTCCTGCATTTGGCCCCAAGTGGTCCATGAGTGGGGTTCCCAGAGGTCTCTAAAGTCCTTCAAATTATGTTTATGCATGCAAATGTCAGTTTGTCAGAAGAGAGGGTTTAAAGCTTCACTTAGATTGTCAAAAATCACCAAGACTAAAGCCCAGATGATAAGTCCCCTAAATAGAGATGTCTCATTTGATGTCAGTTCTCAGAGGAGTTTCCTACTTTGGAAGGGAACATTAAGAACAAGCTCTTCTGAAGTCTCTCATAATTCTAACATGCTGTTTCCAAATTGAGGGCAGGAAGAACTAAGCAAATAAATCTTCAAGAAATACAGGTAAAATTTTAGGATCTGTGTCGCAACAATAATAAAAGGAAATATCCCTTGCTCACTTCCTAGGCCTACTTACATACATCAAGGTATTTCCTCCCAGAGAGAAGAACAAAATTAAAGTCTGTGTCTGGGCATTATCCAAAACATTCCATGACTAAATTTCAGATGTTGAAAAAGCTGTCCAAAGGAACATGATCCCAGCATTGAAGGAGCTCACCAAAATACCCACTCCCCCCAAAAAATCAAATAAACAACACAAGTCCAAATTAATATTTTCTTGAAAGAGTAGGGACTTTAAAACGTATAATCATAGTATTTAGGAAACATAAGCATCACATTTAAAAATACCTGAGAATGTGAAGGAACATATTCCAATTGACTATGGTGCCCGTATTCCTCTCCCTCTTGTGGTGCTTATGAGCTCTAGTCCATCTGGGTCTCTGAGCCTTTCCCCACCACCCAGGCATGGCCCGCCTGTCCTCTCTCCAGCCCTCTTTCCTCCTTTCTCTTTACCTGCAAGTATTGTCCTCTTCTCTGATTTTGATGTGACTTCAAGGGTGCTCACTGGCCCTACCTGCAGAATAAAGTCCTTTGAGCGCAGTCACAAAATTTACATGACAAAAATGGAAATAGATCTCCAGAGCTTTCAACCTGTGAAATAGGTTTAAAAATATGCCCTGTACATCTCAATTCCTCATTTTAAAAAAGTCCATTTACATTAAAAAAAAAATTTCACTTCTATTCACCCAGGAGGATGACTCACCTACTGCACTAATCTCCTAAGATTTTTTAAAAACTTTTTTGACCCTTAGTCATAATAAGAATGTTCTACCACAAGCTATCTTAGGCACCAAAATACCCAGGAATCTTGCAGTAATTGATATAAAAAGGAAATATTAAATAGTAAAAATACAAAATATCATTTCATTAAATAGAGTCCATACATAATTTTTTAAAACTAAATTGTATGTGAGATCTGGAATTTGTGCTGTCAAGGTCAGGATCTGAAATTTCAGAGCAAATGTTACCCAACATTTCCTGGCTACAATTGAAAAAATTAGTAGAACTGGATAGAAGTAAAGAAAAATAATTTTGCTTAATAAAAGGAACTTACTATTTACATATTCAATCCAAATAATTTCATGATAGTAAATAATAGTTTTATGAGATTTTCATTGTTATGGAAAATCACCCAGCAGGAATACTTCAGTCCTGTAAGAGAGACTAACTTAATGGACTCGGGCAGGGGTGTAGCAGTTCTATTTTATTATAAAAATAAGGATAACTCTAGTGTTCAGATTTCATTTTCTTAAATGACATGTAAGAAAGGGGTATAAGTATGTCGAGGTATCAAGACTCCAAAGATATAGGAATAAGATACCCACAGGAACATTAAGAACAAGCTTTTACTTCCAGGAAAGAATGTTCGGGTTCGCCGTACCAACCTGACTTTATTCTTTACCAAGAAAAAGACTCAGGTCTAATAACAAATCAATGAGGATTTTTTTTCCCCTAACATGACCATTTCCTGTCTCAATACCAAGTAATGATTTTCAGTGGAAATAAACAGATGTGAGAGTTCACAGAGATCCTAAGGTATAAAGGTGAGCTGGGCTGACAGGCAGGGAACGGGCTGGGAAGGAAACAAGGGTTAGATCAGGGTGAGAGCCCAGATATGATGAATAACTGGAGCTTTATCCGCGGAGAGTTCCGGATGTGGGAAGGAGAGAAATTGATGGCCTAGGAACAGGCAAGGATCCCTTTCCCCCAACCAGCCTGAAGATAAAGGCAGGAGATAAGCCTCAGCCAGACCACTCCTAGAAAAGAGGAAACAATTGTGCACCACCTGAAGCCACAGGCTCAAGATCTCCAGCTGAGCCCCTCCCTGGTCCCTGGGAATTGAGGGACTCCCAGGAGCTTGAGGCCAGCCATGGCCCCTGTGGATCTGTCAGGATGGAAACGAAGAGTCAGACACCGAATCCGTCGTGCTTGGGCTGTGTGGGCATTTGTACTGCACAAGTCCTCTTGGCCTGCGCTTTGCTAGGCCTTGGAGGGCAGACCTCTGAGCCAGGATACAGGGCCAGGAGGGCTGGAAGGGGGTGGAGACATTTGGACTTGGCCTCAGAAGAAGGGGAATAATTTTCTTACAGGCAGAGGAGACAAAGGACTCTCCAAGCACACCCAAAATACATATGTGGTTACAAAGGGACGGTGGAGCAGGAGGCAAACTGGGAAAAGGAAGCAATCCATGTTTACTGTAGGAAAGAGCTCACAGCTGCGGCAGTGGGAAGCCAGCCTGGGAGTCGTATTGAGAGGTAACTGAACGTGTGGCTCACCACGTGCTTTATGGAGACCTCAGGACTCACTGGAGGACTGTGAAGGGTCCAGAGGGCTATTTCCATAGCTTCTGTAGCAAGTTACCAAGTTAGTGGCCTAAACAACACAAAGCGATTGGCTCACAGTTCTGAAGGTCAAAGGCCCCATAAGGCAAGGAGTCAGCAGAGCTGTGTTCCCTGTGGGGGCTCCTGGGGGTGCCACGGCCTCACGTTCTCCTTCCAGAAGTCACACGGGTCGCTGGCCCATGCTTGGTCTGTTCCTTGGGTGCCGCAGTCCGGCTGCAGCAAAATAACCGGGGGTGACGAGCAACTTGTGTAGATTGATACAGCAGGAGTGGGAGCCGTTTATTGTAGGACAGGAAGGGTATATATACATTCCACACAGCTTATTTTAATTAACATAAACTAGATACAGCAGTCAACCAATAAGGAATCTCCACACTTAATGGCTCGCTGGCGTCTCTTCACTAACCACTCCCTCTGGCAAAATGCCAGGCGCCATCTTGACTTGTTTACAGACCCTAACACTTGGGGCCAGCCACAGCATCGCTCTGCTCTCTAACTTCAGTCTCACGCTTTCCTTCATAGGGACTCTTGTGATCACAGAGGGCCCAGATAATTCAGGATCATCTCCCCATCTCAAAATTCTTAACTTAATCCCAATCTGTAAAATCTCTTTTGCTACCTGTAAGGCAACATTCCCAGGTCCCTGGTATTAAGATATGAATAAATTCAGAGATGCTTTGTTTCCAACCACAGCCAATTACCGCCAAATAAACTGATGTGAAATAATATAAACAGCAAACCTTTGTTGAATACACATTCTATGCCCAATACTTCACATGTTAGCTTACTTCATCATCAGAGCAACCTGGTAAGGTATCTGAGACACTAGTTAAGTAACTTAGTCAAAGCCACACAGCTGGGAAGGAGAGGGACAGGGTACCAGCATCTGGTACCAGAAGCCCAATTGTAATAACTCGTGTGTCACTTCTGAAGTCATGTAGAAGAGATCTGGTGAACTGTTTGAATAAGAATTTTGCTCTAATCTTACTGCTTATGTTCCTGTTATGTGTTTAAACCCCTGCCTTCATTAGCATTGGAAAATTATTCCAACAGAATATATGTACTGCTTGCCCACATTCATGCCGTCAGCAAACTATAACCCTGTTACAGAACAAGATGATAACCCCTGTCTCACAGCCCATCCGAATCTGAAGCTCTGGTCTAGGAACTCTTTAAACACGCGGGTTGTGGTACAGGCTAATGTATCTACTTGGAAGAGAAATGGTAGTTAATTGCTTTCCATTTTCCTTCCCCCTAAAGTGAAGCATTGGAAGAAAGGTCTTAATGGCTTCCTCTGAAAACCTGATTTCCTTGCATTTAGGGATGGTTTTGATATAAATTGACTTCCTATAGTTGCTAATGTTTGTTAAATACAATGGATTCTAGAAGAAAATGAAAAGGCAGAGAAAGTAGCCCAGAAGAAAATTCACAACCAGCTGCTGATAAGATGCACAGGCTATTTCTGAAAGAATCTTTAGAGTTGGTGGAATTAAATTACTGCTCTGGGTATCTATTTTTTAAGGAAATGTGTATTTGCCTAATCCAATTTCAACATAATTCATATCCCTGTAACACTCCGAGAACACTGGCATATGGTTACATGAGATATAAATTGGGAGTATGATTAAAAATCACTGGCGTTTCGATTTCAATTATATTGCACAAATAGACTCCAGGGAAAAACTGAATGAGCAAGACCACAATCCACTGCAGGATGAGAGTGGAGAGAAATCTACATGCGCACACGTGTGTGCATACACACACACACACACACACACACACACACACCCTTCATAGACCTACGGGGCACCTAATTCTCCAGGTGAACTCCTGGCATTGCTTTCTCTCCAGAGCTGGCCAGCAATACTTGGTTTGACTTGAATGCAGAGACCAGAGGTTTTCAGAAGCCATCTGTGAATATTTGTGCTGAACAAAAGAACAGTCCAGTTTTCTAAAAATTTTGGCATCTGATCTGGGATCCAATCCTAACTGTTAGGATTTGACTTGAGAAGTTTAGATAATCTGTCTTTAAAATGACCTCAAAGAACCAGTTTGCAGACTATGTGGGAAAATGCAAATAGCTTGACACATAGTAGGCACAAAACATAATGATTTAAGTCAACAAAACCTGACTAGAACTTAAACCAGGCAACTTTTTACTCATTTTTGTAACCCTAGCACCCAGCAGGATTTCTGGCACATGCTAAATGCACAATCTCGTTGCAGAATTGAAAATGGAGATTCAGACTTCCCTGTTTCTACATGCAGCCCATCTTTAACTCTTCTTGGGGATATTTCTCCCAAGTGATATAAAAGGGAAAAGGTGAACAGGAATCATTACATATTTTAAGAGAAAAAAATAAACTCTTCCCTCCTTAATCTTGACAGATGGGAATTTCAGGTTCCTCAATTTGTTTTAAGGAGTTAATAAGGAGTTCATAAATCTCAATTACTCCTGTGGAGTTAAAATAGCCCCAGGTCTGCTAGCATGATTCCAATCTCTGGACAGCACTGGTACCTTTATTAAAAGACTGGAGGAGGAGAAGGGCCAAGTCATATTTCAACCTGGAGCTGACATTACAGCAGTAAAATTTCCTTCTCCTTCTGGCCAGAGTGAAGGAGGAGTGCAGGTCACCCACAGGAGGCTGGGTCTCACATTAAATGGTGAATTGTAGGCAGTTGAGAGTTGGCCTCATGGAGCTCCTACCACTGGCCAGTTTCCATGCAGGATCATTGGAGAAAGGAGTTAATTAATATTTATGTCCCTGACAGAACTCATGTCTTTGTTTTCCACAACACTGATACCATGTATGATATACCTCTACCTCCATATCTATATCCATCTATGTGTGTGTGCTTGTGTGCTTGTGTGCGTATGTGTGTGTGTGTGTGTGTGTGTGTGTGTGTGTGCATAGATACGCTACATACAGTGGGTGTGGTGGTGTGTGTTCTCACTAAGTTTTCCAGGTAAATAAGTCATGGCACTTCTTTCCATCACTTGCTGAAAATTCAATCCTCCCTGCTTCTGGTTGATTCTGTTCCCCAGCATTGCTGAAGCCTGCTCACTCTTTCATTGATCGGCCTCCTACCTACCCTTCCGAGCTCATTCCAGATTCTCTACTCACTCCTTGCTCTCCACCCCCAGGCTGCAGCTCAGGCTGCTTTCTCTACCTGGGAACTTCCCCTTCCAAACCTCCTCCCTGTATATAATGTTATCCAGGTATAAGCTCCAACCCGGATCCCCAGTCCTACTCTGCTTCTAAACAGAATGACAATCTCTTTTCTCTGCTAGGGTTCATCACGTGGTTCACAACTCAGTTTCCTTAATGGTAAGAATGGTGTGGCAGTGCCCGCCACAGAGTTTTATTATGAGGACCAAAGTATATTAAATACTCAAGTGTCCGACCAGAGCACGCACTCAGAAATTACTTGTTATTGTTGTTGTTATTACTACGACAGTGTTTTTATCACCTCCCACTAGAATATTAGCTCTCTCGGCACAAGGACCACAACTTGATCATCCCTCTCGGTGCTACAGCCCCAGGCCCCACGATATTCATATTTTAGTGCTCAGCAAACATTCATTAAATCTGTTCTGAGCTCCTCTTCTGAGACCCCTGCTGCCCACAGTGCACTATGTGGTCCTATGAAGAAGTTAATCATCTCCACAATCAGGATGATAATC
Organism: Spermophilus citellus; assembly: GCF_964194105.1. NCBI lineage: Eukaryota > Metazoa > Chordata > Mammalia > Rodentia > Sciuridae > Spermophilus > Spermophilus citellus. Next base: position 112,294,552 of record NC_138182.1, on the reverse strand, counting down.
ATAATAATTCACAGGATGGCTTTGGGGATTAAACCAAACAATTTTACAAATTATAAAGGACTACACAAATGCTAGCAATTCTGTAGAAAAAGAGAGCCCCATGAGAGAGATCTTAAGGGGTGGACCTGCTGAAAGTTAAGATGAAAGAGGTGAGAATTTAGGGGCAGGAAGGTTGCTCCCCTGTGCAGAGGACTCAGGAAGGGTCCCCTTGTCTAGAGGCAGACAGGGGCCAGGCTAACCCTCACAGCCATGGCTGTGCTGTGAGGACCAGCAAGGGGCCAGTGCTGTGCTGGCTAGAGAAGAGTGGGGACTTGGTCCCCTGCAAGAAACCAGTGAGGAACCAGTGGTAGAACCAACACAAGGAGAAGGAACAGAAGAAAGCTCAGCATAAGAGAGAGCCCTGGGGTTCTGTTTGGGTGTCAGGGAGGGTGTGTGATATGGGTGGACAGCCTGGGACAGACACAAACTTGCTCACTAATTGAAACTAATTATAATATATTTTAATCATGACACTGGGCTCTAGTGCTACAGAGATAACCTTGGGATAGCAGCAGAGGCTTCACAGAATGATGATCCTGTGCTGGGTCCTAAAAAATCAGTTCTGTGGTAAAGGGAGGAGGGGCTGACCAGGCCAACAAGCAGCAGGAACAAAGGGGAGGGGTGCTGTGTACTGGAAACTCAGAAGCAAGGGCAGGAAGGCTGAAATGATTGGCAGGGGATTTTTTTTTATAGATTGCGTAAACAAACAGGTTTCCATTTTCATATCAGATGAAGTGAACTTCAAGCCAAAGTTAGCCATAAGGGACAAAGAAGGACAGTTCATACTGCTTCAGGGAATTCTACATCAGCAAGACATAACAATTGTAAATATTTATGCCCCAAACAATGAAGCATCTATGTACATGAAACAAACCCTTCTCAATTTCAAGAATCAAATAGACCACTACACCATAGTACTGGGTGACTTTAACACACCTCTCTCACTACTGGATAGATCTTCCAAACAAAAACTAAACAAAGAAACTATAGAACTAGATAATACAATCAATAATTTAGATTTAACAGATATATAGAGAGTATTTAATCCATCAAGGAGCAATACACGTTCTTCTCAGCAGCACATGGATCCTTCTCTAAAATAGACCATATCTTAGGCCAAAAAGCAACTCTTAGTAAATACAAAGAGAGAGAGAGAGAGAGAGAGAGAGAGAGAGAGAGAGAGAGAGAGTAGTACCCTACATTCTATCACATCATAATGGAATGAAATTAGAAATCCACGATAAAATAAAAAAATAGAAGCTACTCTAACACCTGGAGACTAAATAACATGCTATTGAGTGACAAATGGATAGCAGAAGAAGTTAGGAATAAAATATTTTAAAAAAATACTTAGAGGAAAATGAGAACACCAATACAACATATCAAAATCTCCGGGGCACTATGAAGGCAGTGCCAAGAGGAAAGTTCTTTGCATTGAGCTCATTTATTAAAAGAATAGAAAATCAATGAATAAATGACCTAACATTACATCTGGTAGAGTCTTTTATGAGAAGTAATGTCAAGGGGGTCTCCACCAGTAGGAGACAGGAGCTTCCTTTAACCAGGAGAGTAACTGGAGAATAACATGAGCACATTTGTGATTTATAAAGATCACAATGACATGGAGCCAGTAGATGCTCCAGTCTACATGGTTAGTTAATAAAACAATGCATATTTAGAATATTCTTGAATCCTTTAAGCATGCATTGCAGTGGTAGGGATTGTTCAAGTTAAATAAGGTGCACATATACAAAATAGTTTCTCAAAGGCCAGTAAGGGCTGCACTACTCAGTTAAGGCTCTATTAGGAAAGAAAAAAATGAGTTGAGCTGTAAAGAAACAGCAGAGAAGAGAAATGTCAGAGAAGAGAAATCTGAATAATTAACCTCACTAAACCCGATTGTCATCTGAAACACGAAGATGATCGTAGAACTCACCTTACAGGATTGCCAGGACAGAGTGCCTGAATGCATGCAAAGAAAGTAACTATGATGCTTAGCACACAGTGAATTCTTAGTCAATGCTATTTATTCAATGGCAGGAGAAGAGTAGATTTGTGATGCACCGGAAAATTATAGAATTTGGGTTAAATTGAATTAATATGTGCAGGATTTAGCACAAGCTAATCTTACTAGAGCATCTCTTTTATATACTACAGCATATCATACAATCCCTGTAACGGAACTGGGGTTTAGATACTATTATTATTTCTGTTGAGAAAACTGTTTTAGAGATACCAAGTCATTTGTCTCAGAATGTATAGGCATCAGAGGCAAAGCCAGGATGGAAACAAAACTCTGATTTCAAAGCTCCTTCTTCAACCACTGTATTAGACCAGTGCTGGTACTGGCTTATTGTAATACCTTGGGCAAACTTCAGCCTATATGGGCCAGTGTTTTTGCCTACTTCTTACACCTCCTGGGTTTACCACCAGACTGTATTTTAGCCTCCACTGCAGTTGGGATTGGTGATAAATGAGTTCTGGCCAATAGAATGTAGGCAGAAGTAACATGCTATAACTGAAGAAGCATGTTTATGCTTGGCAAATCACCAAACACATTTAAAATTCTTAATACGTTTACACTATTGAAATCTTACAAGCAGTGTTCTCCAAACACAACAGAATTGAACTAGAAACCAAAACAGAAAATATTTAGGAGTATTTCTAAATATTTGAAAATCAAATAACACATTTCTAAGTAATTCATGAATTAAATGAAATGTCACAGGGGAAATTAAAAATATTTTTAACTGAATTGATAATACAAACAGAATGTACCAAAATTTGAGGGATGTAGCTGGTATAGTGAATTGAGGGAACTCTTATGATTTCAAAACTTACATCAGTAAAGAAGAAAGATTTGAAATCCGTAAACTTAGAGTATAAGGAGTAAGAGAGGGTAGCAAAGTAAATGCAAAGTAATTTTTAAAAAGGACAAATGAATAAAAGAGAAAATGAAAACAGACAAAATAGAGAAAATGAACCACGCCCAAAGAATTTTCCTTGTAAAGATAAAAAAAAAAAAAAAAAGAAAACTCCTCAAAACCAAATAATTTTAAAAGGGAGCAAACACAAATCACCATTATCAGAAATGGAAAATGATCACCATTATAGCAATTTATAGGATATTATGAATAACTTCATCCATAAAATTCAACAAATTATATGAAATAGACAAATGCCTCAAAAATTTAATTTACCAAGCTGACACTTGATGAAACAGAAGAGTTGAAAACCACAGTACCAATTAATGAAATCAAATTACGTATTAAAAGTCTTCCCATAATGATAATTTTAGATAATTTGATTATTACTAGTTTATTAGCCAGATAGTTGGACTTGTATGTTCTGTCAAACAGGAAGAAACCAAACCACTATCATTCAGCCTCAGAAAGTAGAAGAAACCCTTCTCAACTCATTTTATGAGTAATACAGCCCAAATGTTAAATCAAAGACTGTATAAAAAGTATTCTTCATGAAAAGTTTCAATATTCTTCATAAATACTTATAAAAAAACTCAGAACAAAGATTTAAAATCTAACCTATGATGCATAATACATTATGACAAATTAGGATTTAGCTTAAGAATGTTATGTTGGTATAACACAAGAAAGAAAAACTGTACAATCAATAGATGCAGAATAAACAATTGGCAAAATATCATCCATTTAAGATAGAAAAAGTTTATATCATGTTGTAACCCTCCACATCAATAAATATCTGTCATATGATGAATCAATGTGTGGTGGGTCACCTGATTGTCAGAATAATCTGCCATGTCAGCCACCAAGGAGAAAATAAAATATTGAGTGCTATGCATTTTGTTTTATGAGTAGGCTAAGAGCATGGGCTTTGAATCAGACTGATGAGAGCTTACATTCTGGGACAAGCTGTGAGATCTTGGGCAAGATTCTTAATTTTCCTAAGCCTGCAGTTACTTATCTAAAATATCTCTGGTACTTTGAAAACAATTGGAGTGAACCCAACTTTATCTCATAAAGTTTTGTGAGAACTAAAAGAAATAATGCATAGAAAGTTCCTGGCACATAGCAGCATTATTTTTTGTTATTCTTGTAACCTTTTTTATTTGGAGTCTCTTCATTGGGTAAAATTAACCAGATATCAATGAAGCAATTGATCAACTCAGTGGTAAGACCAGATTCATCCTCCTTAAACTCAAATTAATGGTGTTTCATTTAAATGAACTAAATTACTTCAGAAAAAAATTCAACAAAGCAAATTGGAAGTCAGCTCAACATAACAAGATCTTTATGCCAGGGCTTCCATCTTGAATTCAGTTACATGGAGAGACATGCCAACTCTTGCTCCAGAGGAACTCAGAGTGATGTATTTATCTCTCATTCTGACTTGAGCATCCTTGGTGAAATAGTCACTAGAAAATATTGTGTTTCTCCTGAAGAATCTGTCCCAAGAAATATGCCTGTTTCCAGGAAGAGAGACTTTCTTGGGAATGAACGGGTGTGCTTATTGACATGGAAAACAGGCAATATCAAATGATAGAGTTTAGTAAATAAATAATTTCACACTAGCTTATTTCTCAGTGCTACATTAATGACTAGCTTAGGGATGAGATCTGGACTAGTCAGTCTTTTCAATTGAAGAAAGTAGCTTCCCAGGGTTCTCCAAGAGGTCAACACAGTAGTTGGGAAAAAACTGGGATTTAGAATTAGATTAGTAATTAGATTCCAGCTCATTGATTCACTATCCCTGAGACAGAGGGGAATTTCTTTAAACTCTTTGAGTCTCAGGTAAAACAGGGGAATAGATAGTTGGCTAGTATTGCTCTTGGTGTGTCTGCGGATGTGTGAAATAACAAGTACTCTGATGCTTTACAGGTGCCCACCATCTACTCCTAAATCCCAGAGATGAAACATCAGGACGGAAGATGGTCAGGTCCAGCTACACTACAACTGGGAAAAAGCAAGGATAAATTCAGACCTTTTGACCCTCCTCATCTTTGTTCCATGTTCACTCGACAGAAATCAGTAATTTCAATAATCCACCCCCCCACCTTTCCCTTTGTTTCTCACCTCTGTTCAGGCATGGCTTGGCCTCACAGGAAATCTAAAGACAACACCATGATGTGGATGGTCTGAGCCCCGGACTTTTCACTCCTTAGCCAAATGCAGCCCCAACTGCCACATTCTTTCTGGTTATCAACTTCCCCAAAGATCACACTTTCAAGCATCTAGTGGCTGCATGTACTTTCTATTTAGTGGATTCCTGTATGTATTTTCACCTAAGTGTTGAGTTTTACATTATTTATTTTTGTGTCTCCTCCAGAATAAAAAGGAACCAAGATTTGAAGCACAGTACTAGGATGGTGGTTCTGGCTTTGCCATTTTCTCAACTGTTTCCAGACTGGATGAGATTTAAAACTAAAGTGTCACTTTTAAACAACAATCATAAATTGGCACACATTCAGCGAGACCCACTGACACTCTTCACACCATGAATCAAATTCCCCCGGTAATAGAAAACCGAACCAACATCTTATTGTCATATCCAATCCCATTATTTTTGCTCAAGTTCAATTCAAAACAAAGGTCAATTGAAAAGCAAAACAAAACCACAGTCAAATGAAGACCAGAGGAGAATTTTAATCTGGGAGGACATGTTGACTTTCCAGTGACAGGCAGTTTCCACCCAGGACTTCATTTCCATTCAAGGGTATCTATGATGTTGTTTTTAATCTCAGGTGTTCTGACAAACTAAAAAAAAATGGGGGCTGGGGATGTGGCTCAAGCGGTAGCGCGCTCGCCTTGCATGCGTGCGGCCCGGGTTCGATCCTCAGCACCACATACCAACAAAGATGTTGTGTCCGCCGAGAACTAAAAAAATAAATATTAAAAGTTCTCTCTCTCTCTCTCTCTCTCTCTCTCTCTCTCTCTCTCTCTCTCACTCTCTCTCTCTCACTCTCTCTCCTCTCAAAAAAAAAAATGGTACCTACTGGGGGCAACAGTGATGAATCCAGAGTGATCTCTTTGGTCCACCCAGGCCCAACCAGTTCTAGTCCAAAGACACCTCAATTGGGTTCTACACTGATATTTAATTAATGAAACTTCTACGTTAGTCTTAAATGCTGCTACAACAAATGATCACCCATCAGGTGGACAGACCAACAGATCTATTGCTTCACAGTTCATGAGATTAGAAGTGTGAAATCAAGGTCTGGGCATGTTTGGTGCTTTTGGGATGGTCTGGGGAAGAATCTGCTCCTGTGTCTCTCCTGGCAGCTGGCAGCTGCAGGCAATCCTTGGCTTTCTTGGCTTCTCGATGCATCACTCCATTGTCCTCCTCCACCTGTGCTGCTCTCCCTCTGTGCCTCCTCTGTCTCCTCCTCAACCTACAAGGATGACAGTCCCATTGGACTTAAGACTCACCTTACTATAGCATAACATCTTCTTAAATTCCATGTGCAGTTGCTCACCTGGCATGTGTGCGGCCCGGGTTCGATCCTCAGCACCACATACAAACAAAAGATGTTGTGTTCACCAAGAACTAAACAGTAAATATTAAAAATAAATTCTCTCTCTCTCTCTCTCTCTCTCTCTTAAAAAAAAAATTCCATGTGCAACGACCCTAGCTCCAAATAAAGACACACTGTGAGATTCTGTGCAGACGTGAATTGGGAGAGGGCATGAAAACCCCATGCAGATTGTCCTGGGAAAGATGGGAACACCTGATGGAAACAGTAGCCCAAGGGAATTCTATCCACTTTGACCCATCAGGTGTCTATTATCTCATAAACAAGAAAAGCGTTGCCTGTGTAACTGTAAACCACTCAATGCAGTGCAGGGAACTTTCTTTACTCCATGTGTTGACCAGAAACCAATATTTTCTAATGGACTAGGAAGAATTTCCATACCTATACCTCCTTCTCTACTGGCTCTGACTTTTCCTGTGACAACAATAAGAGGGGTGGATGTCTGATTCTTTCTCAAAGGGGGCATTAAACTGTCAGGATCTATAAGAGGCCTCAATTGCATAGTCCTATGGAAGTGTCTCCATGGGAACCCAAATAATGAGTGACAATGTCTCACATGGTACCTAAAATAAAGAGTTAGATTTATTTTTATCCAATATAAATAGGAAACATTTCCTTCAAGAATGAATTTAGAATGGGAACAAAGGGAGTTGAATAAATTGGCAGATAATGTGGTTAAAAAAATGACTCAGTTCATGAATTCAACTGAATAAGTCTTTGCTAAACAACCCTCATGGGCCAAGTCCTCTGAGCTATGGAACTGACCAGCCATGCTATAGTTTAAATGAAATTAGTCTGAGCCACATATAAAGTATGGTGATGTTGAACTGCCTCGTGTGCCAAAATTCTGCATTCTTCAAATTTAGCTGCCACATTCTTATTTTGGAGATATTGGACATCACACATGCACCAATGAGCAAAGAGTAGTAATAATAGCTACCATTATTTATTGAACACTTGAATCCAGGGTATCTGTTTGGTCCATCCAGGCCCAGCCAGTTCTGGTTCAAAGGCACCTCAATAAGGTTCTACACTGATATTTAATTAGTGAAACTTCTGTGTTAGTCTCAAATGCTGCTACAACAAATTATTACCAATCAGGTTGTCAAACCAGGTATTATAGGTATTATGATTTATATTCAACAAATATTGTATTCAACTTGTAAAACAAAAAAAGGTACTATCTAAATTTTGTAAATGTAGAAATTTAGGCATACTAAGGCCATGTTTATTCCTTCATGTGACACTGCCTCGTCATTCACAGAATACAGGGGTCCAATATCCTATAAGGACTCCTCAACAAAATACTGGCCCCCTCTCATCAGGACTGTGAGCTTCCAATATAAGTTTTTCAAGTGATCATTATTACCCTTTTAAAAAGTCATATAAGGTTACTTCTCTTAGCCTCAGTGTCCACATCTGTAGAAGTAGTAGTATTCATCTTCCAAGGTGGTCATACATGAGGCATCTAGTAAGAGCTGCATATGTTGAAGTTACTATTATTTTCATGGGATAAAGCATCTGACATATACTTCAGAAGAGCTACTCTCCATAGCCCTTTTCCCCCAACCATGTCATTATTGTTACCTGTTTCTGACAGGTGAGTGGAGGTGGCCAGACGATAGAGAGTTTGGATTAAGGAGAGGAGGGTAATCTTCAATGATTTCAACAAGTTCCAGAAACCACATTGTTAACCAAGTAAATCATCCCTTCCCTCTACCCAAATTTCCAGATGCTGCTGAAGATGACCTGGAGCCCACAGCTTCCATTGCTGGCCAAGAGAGGGGCTGGGGGCAGACAGCAGGAACCTGCATCTAAGACCTCCCCAAGATCTAGCTGAATAAATGGCTTATTCATTATACAAATAAACACTGAATTGAGAATTAATATTTTACAACAGTAACTTCTCCAGAAGGAAAATACTGTTTGCCAGTGTGTCGGTTTAAATCTATGACATGTGAACTTGTGGACTCACAAGCTGTTAAATTCAAAAAAGATGGTATAGATCATTTCACCTAAAAATAAATATTTATTTTATGGGTAGAACAATCAGAGCTCCTTATTAAATGACTTGCCAAGATCCAGGTTAATTTTACAAAGGAAGACCTAAACACTTAAGTTTCCTTTTCTACATGTTGAGAGAATCTTAAGACAGGGTTTTTCGACCTTGCTGTCATTAACATTTGAGCCAGATAATTCACGTTGTGGCAGAAGTCCCGTGCATTGTAGGATGTTTAGCAGCATCCTGCTCATTAGGTGCTAGTAACAACCTCCAGTCCCCCAGCATAAAAATAAAAAATGTCTCTAGATGTTGCCTGTGCATTTTTAAATCACTCCAGTTATGAACACTGCCTTAGGCTTATTCCAAAAATCAAACAAGAAAATGAAAATGTTTACTAATGAACTGCTGCTTAATAAACACTGAAATGCTGGACATCTACCAGTGGTCATTACTAGCCCCAGAGAGTCTTCTCTCCAGAATTTCACTCTGCGGGGTTGGGAGTCACTGGGATAAGAGTGAACTAAAAGCCCAGGAAGGAAGAAGAGTCACTTCGGAATGAAAGCAGGGACTCAATTCAGATGGATGGGATTGTATTTCTAGTCCACATAAAGCACCCTCTCCCATCCTTTTATTTTGATTCTCAAGGAGTGACCCCTCAAGAGAGCAAGCCCCAGGCTGATTCTGGTGTCCCTTGTCCTCTATGTTCCCAAGCTCCCTAGACCTTCTTCCACTTCTGTGTTCACTGCATTTACAACAATCTGTTTAGGGGCCCATCTTTCCCTGCCCATTAACAACATAGGGGCAAGTGACTCTGTCTTATCCATCTCGCTAATCTTTGCAGTGCGTGACCTAGAGGGTGATCAATTAATATTTGCTGGATGGATGAATAAACGAGTGATGGAATTACTTTTTGTATGGCACGGATAAACTTAAGATAAGCAAGTTCTAGTTACCTTAGATTATACATGGAGCAAGGAGTTCCCAGGCGAAGCAAAGACTTCCCTGAATTTAACTGAACCAAGGAGTAAGTCAGCAGGTAACTGCCTGCAGCATTTGTTTAAAATGTTCTGAAACATCCCCAGATTAAAAAAAAAAAATGTTTCTGTGTATCAGAAGATGAAATTCATCTGTAAGAGTCTACTTCATGAAGGAATATGTGGTTAAAAAGAATAGTAGTTAAGCCAAGTTCAAGTAACTGTAGACGATCTCTAAACAACCTCTTAGAGAGGTAGATCCAGTTTTCTACAGAGCATTGTTTTGTTGAGAGGGAAGTTGGGCCAGAGAAGTGCCCACCTGAAGGACAGAGGTTGAGCGTAGCTACAGGGCTCCACTTTCTGATCCCCACCACCACCACCCATGCAGAACTCACAGAGCTCAAAGTGCAGAGCAAATACTTCAAGAATGTCATTTTGAAAAGAGGCCAAATCCTTAGCCTGGTGCTAATTTTAATGAAATTGAAAGGATTATTACAATTAAAGGAAGATTCAGGGGTTGTACTGGGAAGAACTTTGACAGTGGAAGGCAGGGACAGGAAGAACTGGAAAGGGAGAGATTGGAGTGGAAATCCATGGGTTCTCATGGGTGGAAGGCGGCTTGCTGGACCCTTGGAAGCAGTCCATCATCCTGACAGCAAGCATATGTTTCAGGTGATATGAGGCTACCACACTCACTTTATAAAACTGCCTTCCTTTATCTGATTGCAATTTGTCTAGCAACCTTGACTTCTGGTGAAGTCTGCAGGAAGTGTATTGGTTAAACCAAAAAGGAAGGCTGGCCTCCTTCACAGTGTATTTCTCTTGGTTAATAAACAACATTGTTCTTGGCTTATGTACTAAATTGACTCAGTAGGCACTGGCCCTCCCAACAATGATCAACTCTGGGACATTGGTACCAATGAATTTCTAGATCTGTGAGATGATGGACCAAACCTGAGACTTTTTGCATTTACCAAAGATAACACTAGCTTAACAGGCCAGCCATCCCATACATCCTTGGATGTGTATTTCTTTCCAATTTCTCCATGAAGCTTTACAATATCCATCCTTGGGATTTCCTTCAACTATTTCATAACAAATTATAATTATAAACTCCTACATTATGTCACAATAGCATGAGTTCAATCATAATTTTCTTGCCAAGTAAGCTCTCCTGAGCAGAATCATGATTGTTTTTCTACAGATACCAATCCGTCTAGGATATACAGACTCAGAGAGAGCAATGAATCTCAAATCTGACAGACATGCAAGACAACTCACTTGAAATTTTGTCTTACTCTCCTTCTTCTCCCTCCCCCCCACCGTCTCCTCTCTCTCTTTACACCTCCCTCTCTCTCTCTCTCTCTCTCTCTCTCTCTCTCTCTCTCACTCTCTCTCTCTCTCTCTCTCTGCCAGTCTCTTCCAGGATCCTGAGAAATGTCCTGATTTTGTCATTTTAAATCTGTTCCTTCTCTACAAAAAGGATCTATTCATTTGCAGTTGACAAGTCTTGGGAAATACAAAAGAAAAACTCAAACTGACTAATGCATTTTTAATATTTACGGAGCACAGACCATAAGTGTGAGTTTGGTTTACTGCCTTGTGTTTGTTGGAGCTCAGAATTGGGGGGGAAATGTCACTTGAAAAATCTCTAATTTACAAAAGGTAGAATACACACTTATCCCAGAATGCCTTGCAAAAAAATATGGTTTGCTCCAAATATTATCCAGTGCATGGTAGATCTACAAGTGCTACATAAAACTGAAATAAAAACATGAATTATTTGCAAATACTGATGTTGTGTCATCAAGGCAAATGAGTTAAAGACCAGGAACATGTGGTAAGATTTGACTTCCTCACCTTGCCTGTCCTTGTCGTCTTCTTCCAAACAATGTTTAAAATGGTTTTCTTCGAAGCTAAGGGAAAAGAGGACTTGAGATAGTCAGCAAACACCCCAGGATCGCTGACAGAGCCATATGACTAATTGTGCCATCTTCGTTGACAAGTGCAGGCTCCATTAAGGCCTGCCAGCTGTTTGCACCCAGGTGCACACACACCTCTGAACCTGCACCTCCGCCCTGCCACGTGTTCAGCACCTGTGATCTTCTGGGGAACATCTTTGTTACTGCACATCAGCATAGAGCTGTCAGGAGAAATGGCCTTCCTTAGGAAAAGTAAAAGTCATAAAGCCTCAGTAGGGAGTTCTCAAAAGCGCAGCCACATTTCAAAGCCCAACTACTGAAGATAATGACAGAGAGGCAGCTGTACCCCCAGGGGAGGGGGCCAGGAAGTACCAGGCACATCTGTTAGCTCCTGCTCAGTCTCTACAGCAAACCTGCCTGAGTCCTGGGCTGGCCAGTGCTCTGTGCTCCAGAAGCTGCAACCCCACCAGGTAATTAAGTTGCCTCTGATTCTCCGTGCCACTCTCTGTTGGGGAAAATATGCAATTGTGACAGGGAGTATTTAAAAATTTCTTCCTATGGAGGTCACATGTCAAATATCCATGTTTGAATTATTAGATTTTTGCTTTTGCATTATCTGATACTTTGATTACATTTAAGTTTCAAAACCACTCTCCTACACATACTCTTCTCGTTTTGGTCACTAACCAGTGAAAGGTAGCTATTACACGAATGCAGAAATTACAGCTCACAGAAATTAAGTAAAAGTCCCTTGTGATTATCTAGAAAGGGGAAGTAAAGAATTCATACCCTGGGCCTCTAATTCTCAATGTTACTCTCTTCAAATCTTGAAACTTGCAAGGTTTCATCAGCAGAAGAAAGGGGTTACTTGGTAATTGGGGTTCCCAGGCTCCAACTTTGTTTGTTAGGCCTTATAATCTGCTACAAAGATGAGCTTGGAAATACCCACTAAGAAATCACTGAGGATATGTAATATATGCATATATAATGTGCACTCAGACATTATGTGTGGTATCATATAATATTATATATACACAATTATATGTGTGTATATAAAGTAAAATACTGGTCTCAAAATAAAATTTCCCAAATACACTATAATACACTCTTCCCAATCAAGTTAAGAATCTGGGTGGTACTTGGGAATAAAGGTAAGATGTTTGGCTACAAAAACTTAGAGAGAAAATAAGATGTCCAGGGTAGCTGCTGTCTGATCAGATCAATTCCAACTCTGTTGTCACACACAGCGTCAGCGTATGCCATTTTAAATGAATGGTGAGCATAGAGAGGGATTGAGAAGAAAACTAATGTCCTCCTGGAGGACATTATGGGGGCAGAAGGACTCGAGGACTGTTCTGTTGGGTGAGGTGGGTGCCACAGTGCTTCATCCAGCACATAGTGATTACCACAGGTCTGGCGCTGTGTCTGAGAGATAAATGAGGCACAACCTCACTTCCCCAGAGCTTGCAGAAAATAAAGACAGCCATTAAGGTGCAGCATGGTCAGCGGCGCTGAGCAGAAGCCAGAGAAAGTAATACCAGCTTCAACAGGGCATTCCAAGTGTTTAAGAAAGAAACCAGGAGTTAGAAGTCAGCTGGATGAATTGGTGACAGAATCGACTGGGCACAGAAAGCAGTACTGGTTTCACAGAAGCAGTGTAAGGAATAGCTACAGTTGTGCTGGTGTAAATATTTGGAGCAAAGGGTACGTGTGATGAAGGGATAAGAGACGGAGCTGACATAGGAGCTGGACATGAGGTTTTCCTACTGGTGGCTAGGTCATGGGGGGAGGTGTGGTAATGGAAATGATTTAAGCATCTGAAGTTTCCTTAAAGGATATGATCTAATTGTATTTAGGAAGATCCTCTAGCAGCAATACCTAGGATGAGCAGCACTGGATGAGAGTAGGAGGCTCTCTGTAGGCCTGAATATGTGTCCTAGGCTTTGAAGTCATCAGGTTGAGCTGACAATAAAGGAAGGCAGTTTGGACTCAGTGTGATGCTTCCCAAACCCCCGGACATTGCTTCATTTCTTCTTTGCAGCCACAGGAGCCAAACTAGACCTATGCTCATATCTCAGTGTCTTCCACAGTGGCCACAGTGATTGGTTCTACCAATGGGCACGTGACTTCTGCTGGCACAATCAGAAGGCTTGTCTGAGGCTTCCAGCTTGGCCCCAGGGGCAGGAAACTCTTTTACTTATGGGGAGCCATAGCTGCCAGCAGTCATTTCTCCCAGAGGGTCGCAGCCTCACCATCATAGGTGAGAAGAAAAATGACTCACAGAAAACAACAAAAACAAAAAACAGTGGCCAGGAGAATGAACACAAAATTTTTTATTTCAGACTCTCCAATTCCAGATTTCTATAAAACCAACTCAACCTTGGACCCTCCTTATGGGCCAATTGTTCTTTCCTTTTTGGTCTCAAGTTGATTTGGAGTTTAGTTATCTGCAACTTTCTGAGGTTCTTAAATAGAACATTGGGAATGGGAGAAAGATTCACAGAGCTGCAAAGCTTGGAAAAATGGAATTGTGGGACCCAGAAACAAGAAGTAACATGTACGATGTTTAATACAGAGTGTGTGGCGGGTTGGCAAGCTCTTTCAGGAAAGGCCAAGATAGTAAATATTTTAGGCTTTGTAAGCTGTCCGCCTCTGCAGTTACTCAACTCTGCTACTGTAACAGAAAAGCAGCCAGACATGTACAAATAAAGGAGCATGGCTGTGTTCAAATAAAACTTTATTTATGCCAGGCATGGTGTTGCACAACTGTGATCCCAGCAGCTCAGGAGGCTGAGGCAGGAGGAACACAAGTTCAAAGCCAGCTTCAGCAACTTAGCCAGACCTTGTCTCAAAACAAAAAAGTAAAAAGTGCTGGGGATGCAACTCAGTGGTTGAGTGCTCCTGGGTTTAATATCTGGTACTGAAAAAAATTATTTATAAAAATAGGTGGCAAGTCAGATTTAGCTTGCAGGCCACACCTTTCTAACCCCTAACCTGCACACTTTAGCTTTTGCTTTAATTCCAAGTTTATCAAGCAGTCCTTTGGTTGCCAGTCACATTTCCCGGATGACCTTGATATTGAGGTGAAGGGGTTTCCTGGATTGAAGACACATCCATCTTCTCACTTGGGAAAGGACATCTCTGATTGTCTGTTTAAAATCTGGCCTCTGTTGTATAGCACTCTTTCAGTATATCAGTGTTTAACCCCAAGTGTTAGCTCTCTATGGACGTACCCAAAACCTCTAGGTTCTGACCCCTACAACCAAGGTACCAGAGCCCATGTGATAGCAAACTCATTGAGGTCAAGTCTCCAGTAAGGCTGTCTGCCTTCTCCTTCCCACATTCCTCCTACTACACAGAGGGCCACCTCTCCTCTTGCAAACCTTACCAGGGACTGAACTGACATAGAAACAATACTTCTGGTGCTTTGTAAGAGGCAGCAGTATTAAGAAGAGGCTTGATATCCTGTTTCCAAGAAGCTGAATGTACCCCCTGCCTATTCTTTGTAACATTTTTGGTTCTATCAGGTGCTTTTTACCTGCTGTTCACATTGTTTCAAACTGTTAAAAGGGAACAGATGCTAGATTATCCACTTTGGGCACATCTCTTAACTTCTCTGAATGCCATGTGCTCATCTGCAAATAGGGGAACAAATCTGCATCTCAAGGAGTTACTTGGACAGTTATATCAAATATGAGCATGCCCATCATCGCAGGCTTCCGCCTGTGGTAGATGCTCCGTGTAAGCAGTTTGCTCCTGGAGGGCAGCACCAGGGCCTAGATGAATTATGCAGCCTACGTGGCCTTTGATCTTAAGTCCCACAGATCTGCTCAAGAATTATTCAATTGATTGGTTGATTTTTCTGCATGTATGGTCTGGGGCCTGCTGAAACAAGGTTGGTCTGACACCCTAAATACATCTAAGAAGAGAATCCAGGAAAGCCCTGGCATGAGTGTTTTGTAAATAAATGCAGTAACAGATGGGTGGAGTTAGATATTTTGTCAACATAGAAATCACTTTTCCAAAGTGAGTTTCCCCATCCAAGGATACTGCCCTTAATTTCTAAAATTAAAATACCTGCCATATATTAAACTCTTTTTTTGTAGCATCTTTGAAGTGAAATTGCACATTCCTTGAAATTCTTTCCTAAGCAGAAGCAACCGAATTAAAGAAGTTAGGAAACCTAGATTGGGTTTGCCCAGCCATGGCTCTCAGCAGGGGACCTCCCACTCCAGGGCTCATTTCCTTTGTTATAAATAAGGAGTAAACGATTTTTAACTTTTTCTGACTACTTAGTCTCTGACTAAAATACATTGCATGAAGATGAAACTAAAGAAGAAAAAACCTTTTAGAGGAAGATCCCTCCAAGTGGGTCCCACAGTGGCTGAGTATGTGGGTGAGATGAGGGAGTGGCCTCACCCCTTAAGCCAGCATCATTTCTGTGAAATTCTTCTGGGAACTGTTTAAAGACAAATAAACAACAACAACAAACTGAAATGTTTCAAACCATCATCATTATGTTCATTAAGATGCATACAACGGTTCACGATTTATAAAATAGTTCCACACCTTGTTTTTGTTTGTTTCAACCTCACAAATTTAAGAGTATTATTGCTGAGGGCCATTGCCAAGTAGGAATGACGCATCGAAATTTCCTTGCCAGCGTACCCCATGTTATATGGACTTGCCTTAGAATTTCGCTGTTGACATTGCATGTAAGGTGACCTTGCTCAAGGACCAGGGCGGATCCGGGTTTAGAGCTGATCAGGTTTGAGGAAGTATCCCGCTCCTTGAGTTTAAGGCTTCCCGGTTTAAGACAATAGAGGTTTTAGGGAAGTTGGAGGTTGAGGATTATTGCTGCTGGGATTAGGGTGTTCCTGCTGCCTGAGCTCCCGTTGAGTTCTCGTGAGATTCAAATGGGATATTGGAAAAAAAGCCTCGTGGAGTAGGTGAATTGGGCGGAGGAGAACGGGATTTCCCCAGAACGTGTGTGGAGGCCGGGGTGAGTTCGGGAATAAAGAATTGCTGTTTGAATCTACAAAGCTGTGTGATGGCTCGTGATTCTGTGCCAAGCCAAGACATTGGCATATTATTATTTCCATTTCACAGGAAGGAACACCTAGACAGGTCAAGTGATAGGGGCAAGCTCATACAGCCCTGCATCTCATATTCCTTCTGCCAACCAGGACACACCTCTGTGTACAAGTATGAATATAAGAATAAATGTCTCCATCATCCAGCGTCACCCAAGGCGACAGCTTCTCCAACGCTGCATTGTAATTCCTACGACCAGTTTCACTTCCAGAGCTCAGAAGTCACCTCAGGAGTCACCAAGGAGAACTGGGTGCAGAGATCCCGGGCAGTGACCACTGCCTGCCTCTGCCTCTCTGGTCGAGTTGGGGGAGCTGTTAATAAAAGGAAAGCTTCTCCTCATTTTGCTATCAAAGTGGCAGGCAGGGAAGGGACAAGCCCGTTCTCCTCTGTTCATGTTTTCTCTCTCCCCCTTTCTCTTT
The DNA here is from genome assembly GCF_964194105.1 of Spermophilus citellus. Classification (NCBI taxonomy): domain Eukaryota; kingdom Metazoa; phylum Chordata; class Mammalia; order Rodentia; family Sciuridae; genus Spermophilus; species Spermophilus citellus. The sequence continues at coordinate 112,277,594 of NC_138182.1, read as the reverse complement.
CTATCATATGCATACACACGTGCGTGAGTGTACACACATACGCATGCACACACACACCCCTCTCATCCTTCCCCCAGTAATTAGGTTTGGATTCTGGGTGTCAATGAGCCCCATCACTCATGTGTCACAATATAGCTCATAAATCCCATATGACAGTCCTGAAGGCATATCAACCTCCAGTCCACGTAGGATTCTCCTACTTTAAAAAAAAAAAAAAAAAAAAAAAAACTCATCTGTATCCCTGCTGCCTGTGTAACTTGTACATTATCAGTTTTATATATTTTATGATGTAAAGTGAATGACAGTCTCTTATGTGTTGATGTCTAAAAAGGAAATGAACATTAACAAGGCGATGCTATGTGTCCCTTTGACGGATGCCTGATCTGCCATTCTCCTGCTTCTCATCATCCCAGTTACAGGGTGTTGTCCCCATTTGACTTACAGAGATGAAGTTCCTGAGAAGGTTGGTCTGACTCCAAATCCCGTGGAATTCAAACTCCCAAACTGAGTTATTGCCATTGACAACCCAGACTTACAACAGAGCTGTAAATTCAACCCAAATCTCTCTGAGTCCAAATTCCAGGTTGTTTCCCATTGCAACATGCTGCTGCAGACATTCCTAATTGTGCAACCAAAAGTTAAGTTTGGATTCTAAGTTTTATTAGAAAGGCAACTTTTATATCCAGAGTTGCTCTTAGGAAATAGTTGGTAGAGGGGAGAAAATATGAGCAGGGAATGAGGTCCCACCACCAGGTCGTATGTATGGTTATTTATTACAGATGCTGATTTTTTTTCTCTCTCTCTTTCCATTATTTACTTGTTCGGGGAGCTAGAAACAGGAAGGCAGCCCTGGCGATTCAGCAGTTATTTAAATAGAACAGTGCGGGGATTGTGCACTCGGTTCACTGTAATTGGAAAACATTCCTAGCATGCACCAATATTTCAAAAGCAATACAGCCCAATTCTCTGACCTGTGAATCAGGGTTTTCCCCTCTACCAGCGTGAAAGATTGGGGCCAGGGAGAACCGGAAAGAAGATTTCTCTTAGGCACAGTTTTTGCTGAAGAAAGCTGACAAAGGAGAATTTCGATAACTGCATTTTTAATTGAATATTAGAATAAATAAAATGCCCGATATTAGCTTTATCTCATGCAGTATGTGTGTCCAAACTGGAAAATATTCTCTGAACTCTGCAATCTGAGTCACATGCCTCTCTGGACAGTTGGAATGGCCCCTGTAACTCAGCATCTTGAAATAAATTCATTCAGCTACAATTATTTATAGCCAAGCAAGATATGCTGCTGGTAAAGTCATTCCCTTTCAAGTTCATGGTAATGCTCCTCTGATTCCAATGTTGTGTTTTCAATTTTGGTATCCTTACTTCCACTCTTCTGGGAAATTAGAATCATGGGCTTCCAAAACCAACTCACCTGACATTTCTATGTGGCACTAGATGGGATACTTTCTCTAAACCTCAGTTATCTCATCTCCTGGTCCTAAGCTATGAACTGCAGATGGGTTTGAGGGAGTAAAGGAGGTGATTGTGTTAAGGGGTGGCTCAGCATAGAACTCAGTAGGTGCTGCCTCTGCTCTTTCTTTAGTCTTTAATTAAAGGCACAATGAACATTTTGTGTCGTGATGTTGGTTGCACCGTCTATATATGAAAGCAAGTCACTTTTCCTGATTTGTGCCTTCTCCTGATCCAGAACAAGGCTTGCAGTCTCCTTTATTCTAATCATCATTAGCATGGCTTTCCTGCACTGGGCACCTGCATTCCGGGTGCTTTTCAGGCTTAATCTGACCTCATACTACAGGTTGTCAGCATTATTTCCATTTTACAGATGAAGAAAACAAGACTCTTAGAAAAGGCAGATAGCTTCAAGATCAAACTGCTAGTGAACAGCTGAGCCAAGAATCAAACCAGGTCTGTCTGGCTCTAAAGCTTCTGCTTACTTATTCTTTTAAAAAATCTTCACTCTAACACAGTAAGCATTCCACCGTCTTGAAGATATTTTTGGTTTCCACAACTGGAAGGAGATTTAGCTTCATGTTACCGACATCTAAGCATGTGGCCTGGGATGCTGCTAAATGTGCTACATTGCACAGGGCATCTTCTCCCCAAAAAAGAATTATCAGGTCCAAAATGTCAATAGTACTGCGGCTGAAAAATCTTGCTGTGGCATTTACCAAAATGCGTCATCTGGTTTTCATATAAGCGAATGCAATACCATTATATTTCTGAATTCAGACCTTCATCCCTTATTGATGTGCAGATGTCAAAAGATCATATTCCTCCAATCTTTCTGTAAGGCAGAAATTTTCCCACAGTGCACTACATGTTTGTTCTGTCAGCTTCACTCATTTCCACAGCACAATGTGTGTTGTCTCCTGGTTTCCATGGTAAAAAACCTATCTGCTGTTTGCTTAGATTATTTTTTGCTTCCTCATACCATTTTGAAAACATTTTTTAAAATGAAACCTCCAAGGTCAAATTTAATATATTCTTTCCTCTTTTTCTTATTATTTCTGTAAAAATATATAGCATGCTATGGAAATTAAATAATTCTCAATATCTGTACAGTGTGTACCAGCTCTAAGACATGATGGAAAGGATTATTTGCAAAATAAAAATAAAAATTGCAAAATAAAAACTTAGCTCTGGTAAGTTTCCTAGAGGTCTAGTTCACTCCCCATCTCCATTTGACAGAGAAGGGAATTGAGACCCAAGTAAGTTGTGATCAATCCAGAGTTAAACAGCTAATTGGCCTGGGGCTAGACCAAAAGCAAAGATATTTTGACTCCTGGGCTATTGCTTTTTTTGTCATGCACTTGGGATTTCATGTTGTAAAATCCACTCCACATACATGCTGGAGCATGCAGACACATAGTCATGTATGTGCACCCATGTATGCAAACACAAACAGACATGTGTATTTATCTGCATTTTCCCTTTGCGTCTTTTTTGAAGGCATTGAATAGTGATAGCCACCAATATGTTAAATGAAAACCTAGAGTCATGATTGAACTCTTCTGTGCTCTATAAAGGAGTTTAGAGGGAACAGGGCTTTGGGCCACTTAGAGTCCAAGATGAGAGCTTGAGATATATAGATATTTTTTATTCCAAACATCTAGAGCTTCAAATTGAGCTGCTGGTATTAATTAAGCCTGGCATGGCATGCAGAAATTAACCTTGGGTTAATGCCCATATTTCATCCTTAGTATATCCCCATGCGCCTCCAAGCTTTCTTCTATGAAACGCAAGGGTGACATATGGCTGCCAGGCTCCAAAGACTTGCATGGCCTCCCAATTCCTCAATAAAAGCTATGATTTTCAGTATAGTGTGAGAGATGATCTTCCCTCTCTTGCCTTCCCCACATCCATACCATGTTCTTGCCTATTTTCTAAGAGCTTCCTAGAAGGTTGTTTCACGTGGATGCTGGGACAAGTTCTTCTAGAACTTCCACCTTGATTGGCCTTGGGCTTCTTTCCTTGTGGCCTCTGATGTCTGTTAGAAGCACTAGCCTTCCTAGTACCCCACCATGGATCAAAGAGACAAATACCACCCTCCCTAATTTCCACAGCAGAACTGAGACCCTAGTTAAGTAAAGAAACCCTCACTGAACACCAAGAATCTAAGTAAGCAGAGTAACCTAGTCATATTTAGAAAGAGTCATCCTTATACCCAAAGATACAAACTAAACCTGAGACTGCCTTGCCAGCCTGGAGCCACCTCTCCCTTTACCCAACCCACTTTCTACGCATCTCCACATCTGTAAGCTCAGGTCCAACTCTTTCACCAGGTGGGTTAGGAAATCGTCCCTTCCCGACTTCTAAAAACCATTATTTTTTTCTGCTCTAGGATCACAAGCAATGGGATGATCCATTTCCTTCTGATTATATTCCAGGCACAAAGCTGAAATCTGATCCCTGTCCTCAACCCAAATAGGAAAATGACTCTTGTCTTTGGTGTATTTTCTGAAGTTTGAATTGTTCTGTCACAATACCATGTTCCAACAGCCAAACTCTGTCCAGTTCCAGCCTGGGAAGTGTAGGTCTGAATCTGGGGAGGGACTTTCCCAAGGCACCCAGAAAATCAACAGCAAAGCCAGGTCTACAGTGCAGGTTGTTTGAATTCCATTCAAGTGTTTTCTTTCTTTCAATGTTTCTAAAAATCTCCATCGTGAGAAATTTTAATTTAATATGACTATGAATGCACACATGAATAGTCTGAACCTGAATGGATAAGAAAACCTCAGGAAACACTGAACATATGGGAACTGAATCTGGGTTACAGCATTCCTTGGGGACTCATCATTTGCTGTTCTCAAATATAATAACCAAAACAAAAAGGTAAATTTCAATGGCAGAGACACAATACACATTGCAATTGATTTAGAAGATGTATTTAGAGACTGTTAATAATGCATGTAAGATGCTGAATATTACTTCTCTCATTATAAATATTTAAGAGCATATAGTTTTTAATAGCACAAGATATTACATAGTGATCAGCTCATATAAATGATGCTATTCACGTTTCATGAAGCCTAAGAAAAGACATCATTTCCTGTACCTGGAATGAGCAGATGAGTGACATTCTGAAATGGAAAAAATAAAGTTGATTCTGAAAAACCCGGTATTATACAGTTTTAATTCAAAATGAATCTATCATCCCTTGTCATAGACCCAGTTTATGTTACACAAAGATAATTTTTCCATGTGACCTATAGGGTTTGTTTCCTGCTTTGCCTCTTTAGTGAGGTTTTAGCAGCAATGATCAAGCTAGACATTTCTTGCTTTGCTTCCTTTGAAGTCAAGTAAGCCTTTGAATCTCTACATATCATTCATCTTCAGAAGAATTAGCAGCTACAAGAGTGCTAATTAGAATTTATTATCAAACTCGATGGAGGGATCTGGTCAATAAATTTGGAGCAAATACTAGTCTGTCATAGTGGAAACCACCCCCAATGCTATTTGGGCAAGTTCACTGGATAGGGATGGTCACTGTTCCAAATGCCTAGTGACGAATCTGATCCAAAGACAGATATACATAAATTTAGATGTAGCAATGACCTTCTCTGGAAATAAGCCCTTCACTGTCAATCAGTGGCAGGAAATACAGAAGACAGCAAAGAGCCAGACACAGAAGGCAAACACATTGCCTTGGAATTCGAGACTCCATTACCAGCTGAGTGATTGAGGCAAGTTGGACCTCTCCCTGGAAGCTCGGTTTCCACACTCAGGAATGGGAAGCAGTTAGGCCTACAAGCGCTGCTCTTGGGAGGACTGGAGCCAACACCGTAGGCCTTGACGCTCATTGCCTGAGAGGGAGAATGCACCATCTCATCCTGGCTCGATTCAGAAGTGATTAATGACTGCTCTAAGTGCCCGTGAGGTTGTTAGGAAGGCTGCTTATACCACCAGATGCACTTTGGTATCATGCACAAGGAAATGGTTTAAAAATGTTCTAAATCTGAAATTTGGGTTTGGGTTTGGGTTTGTTCTTTTTTAAATTCTTTGATTTTTTTAGAATCTTCATTTTGTTGTTTAAAATCTTCTTGCCAATGAGAAAAGTCTCAGAACCTCAAGGAGGAGACTCCCTTCTCACGTCTGAGATATCCAGACACTGGAGGTTGCTTAGCTTCTGCCCACTGACTGCGGTTTGCCAAGCCAAGAGAGTGATCTGAAGAGAAGCACCCTGTGGAGAAGCCAAACGAAAAAGCTGAGCAAACCTCTGGGTAGACAGCCAACCTGCCAGTGTTGGAAACAACCTTAGGGAAAACAAGGAGGACATGCTGGACAAAGGGTCTGAACTGAGGGTGGACAGGAGGCAGGAGCAAGGAAGAGGAAGCTGTAGGGACTTTATTTCGGGTACCTGCAACATGAGTGTGCTGTGCGGAGAGCAGCAGGGATCCCAACACCACATGGACCCCAGGGCCAGCAGAAGCCTTCCTGTCAATGTGTAGCTTATCAAAAAGAAGGAAAATAATTGTTTTCTATGGTCCCAAGTTGAAAAAAAATCTTCAGAAATATACCTTAATACACCTGTCATAAATGCATGAATTTTTTTCTTCTTTTTCTTGAGGCTAATGGCATAGCCCACATGTGAACATACCACTTGGAGACATGGCATGGCACCCAGAAACAGGGCATCTGCTCTTAGCTCACATCCTGCTCTGAATTCTGATCCAGGGATTGCTCCAGCCAATGGTGCCGTCCACTGCGATTCATGCAGACTGAGCACAGCAGGTAGGAAAAGCTGAGATCTCAACGTGAAGATGGGAAGGGGCATCACAGGGAGCGAGCGCATCCTTCTGCAGGTTCAAGGAGAGAAGAGCTGACTTGTCCTCACATAGCACCCCAGGGTCCCTAGTCAGCAGCACGTGACATGTCAGATCATCCCCAAGACACAGTCTCCCTGACAGTGAATCTGCCAGAACTCTGCCAAGCTCCTCCCACACCATTCTCAGCAAGACAGAGTCCAAACCCCTCAACCTGGTGTTCTAGGTCCTTCACAATCTGGATCAGGCTCCTTTTAAAAAAATGTTTTTAATTTTTGGTGCATTGTGATTATAAATACAGTAGGATTTGTTATGCCATATTCATACATGCACATAACAAAATTGAATCAACCTCATTCTCCAGCACCTTGTTTGAAGTCCAGAACTTCCAAACATCAGTTCTTCCTTGTTCTTCTGGCAAAATATCTGGAAGTGCCTCTCTGTTCCTTTTTCTAGACATTGACATATATCATGAATATGAGGCCCAAATGATTAAAAGCAGACTGAAAAGAAACCGAGATCCTACCGAAGTGTAAATCTAAGAGAGGCAGAATGGCATGGGACCCTGGTTATACTAGTTTGGAAGCCTGTCTCCCCACTATACTTCCAATACATAACTTCCAATCTGAACCAATACATTATATAATCCACATTAAGTTGGATTTATCATTGCATTTGCCCCAGAGCATTCTAAATATTATAAAACTTCTTCATATCACAGAATAAAACTCCCTCTCTAGCTAAGATGGAGAAAGGCTCAATGGAAGTAAACATTTAGAATTTCCAATATCTAGAAATCACATTTAATCAGAGATTCAAAGAAGAATGGTATTGGCTTGTGAAGGAAAAAAAAAAAGATTTTGGATCTTCCCTCAGAACAATTGCTATGGGAGAATAAATGAAAAAATGAAAGACGACATCTCGATTGAGCTGGGAGAAGAGGGATTTCCTATGAGAAGATTTTGAGCTTGGAGAAGATTTTGAGCTAGGAGGCAAGGCTGAACAGACAGGAAGGAGGAGGGGCCCGTCTGAGGGGCACTTCTTTTAAAGACAGGAAAGGAGGCGATTCAGCCCTTAGTGCATCAGCGTGGGAGACCCAGACCCAGAGAGACCTGGCAGACCTGTTTGGGGTCGTCAGGGTAAATAAATCATGCCCCTCTCTTTTCTGAGCTCCAAACTGAAAAACTGAAACCGGCATGAGTTAAGGATCTTAGAATCTCAGTGCTGCTGCTGGACACCCCTGGTTGGAGGGCCGGGCCCTGGGCTTGGCCTAGCGCACTGCTCCTAATGTTCCTCCTGCACCCGGGCCATGGCGCAGGGCTGCTCAGGGCCCCACGGCAGCTCCAGACACTTGGCTATGCTCCTCCCTGCCCACCCGCCCCCACGTGTGGGGACAGAACTTGCCTCTTGCAGGGTTTGTTATATGGAAGAACAGAATAAAATGTGTTAATCTTTGCAATAAAGCAGCTCCCCAGGAACAAGGCTTGGGTACTGGGCCAAGTTCTACTCTCACCTAAATGAGAAAGCTGGAGCAAAGCAGGCCAACACCAACATCCCACCAGGGAGTCCTGTCCTTCCTCCTTCCCTTGGGGAGGTAGAGAAGGATGGCAAGGGGCCACAGAACAACACTTCTCGGTGAGCCACCCTTCAGGAGCATTGGACAGGGCAATCCTGCCCCTCACAGGAGACAGCTCAGGGAGCAGGCAGCAATGACTAAACTCCAGAGGGAGCACACACCCCACGTACTATTAAGAGATGTCTCCTACGGCTGTAAAAGAGGGGCCATGGCAAGCACAACCGGAAACCAATGCTTCAAATCAGGCCTCGGTTACATCAGGCAGATGCAGAATGAAGGACATGACTGCAGTGGAGAAGACGGAGAACGAGTAGAAAGTGACAGGCATCATCGTCAGGCCCGTCTCAAGGTGATGTGATTTAGTGCCTCTGGCTCCCCATTGTCCCTCCTTAGGTGGGATTGCATCACCATCCTGGCCTCAAAGGACATTTCCAGGACATTTCTACTATTTCATCAAAATGCTTAGAAAAGATGAGATAGACGTAAAGTGCATATTGAGTTTGGTGCTAAGTTATAGATTTGACCGAAGGAAGGGCTGGTAGAGCGTGGAGACTTCTGACTCAGGAAGATGGGAGTAAATAAGATTTGTCTGGAGCCTAGATGCTTTTGCAGACCCAGAATCCATTAACTTTCCCTCTCTCACTGCAGGAGCATCCTCCAGCCCAATCTAGAGGAAACAAGATTCTTGATTCTCCTGACGGCAGAGAAAGAATGTGTCCGATTTATGAAACAGGTTCACATTTATAAAACTTAGCAAGCCCTGCTTGGCAGTAACAGGTCTAAAAATGAAGAAAAATGAAATGAGGCAAAGCCCGGATGACGGGGAAAGAGGGCTTCTGCTGCCACTGGAGGAAGAGAAGCTTCTCCAAGTGTGGACAACTCAAAAGACAAGGTGTCACACATTTGTCATCAGCAACCACGGGACTCCAGCTAAATGAGGCTCTTGAGATGAGGCAAATGTGGGAACAAGGGGGAACACTCCCCCATTCCAGGAACTGAACGTCCCCTGGAGAGGGAGGCAGTACCAGTACCACGGTGGCCCAGGGTTATAAGGGATCCATGGGAGACACAGACGGAGGCAGAGGAAGGGCCCGGAGCCGTGGTGCTCTGCTCATGCTGGGGCTGGAATCTTCCAGTTATGTTCTTTCAGAGGTGGCACTGGACACGTCAACATTCCTGACTTCCTGAAAATTTTGTTAAGTTTGCTTTGGTGTCACTTTGGCCACCAAGACTTGAGGTCCTTTCCCCCACACCTGAAGGGGTATTTAACCCCTTCAAATGGGTGAACAAAATCTAAATTTCCTCTTTCTCTTTGAGGCCTGGGCTTCTCAGTGTCTGGCTTCAAACTGAACATGGGTTTGTCCAGAGACTGGCCCTGCCCTGTGTTGAGCAGACACCTCCATAGATAAGGGCAAGCCTCCCACCCCCTCGCCCCCTGGCCCTTCTCTCTGTAAAGTGAGTAGTGTGGGTGATGGTTTCTGGACCCCTGGCACACCGAGAATGGCATTCTGTCAAGATCAAAGCATAAGGTGATGTTGTTGCCTCTGGAAAGTGTTTTCCTCTATACCCCACTAAATCTCTGTTGTGGTCTTCGGCTAGCAAAAGCTGTGCAGGTCTGGTTTTATTGCATACTTGATTTCAGAAACACCAGTTTGCTTGAGACTATTCTATAAGAGCTGAGGGTCTCATCTTTTTTCTAATATTCTCTAAATTATGTGAGTACCTGGGTGTTGTGATAATCTTATCTGGCCATAGCCTTTTCCAGATGTTGGGGATAAACAGTCCAGGTTGATTGGATTCAGCTTGGGCAGTACTGAAGTAATTACACACAGCCTAAAGGAGGAAAGCGTGGAGCCACCACAGGGACCCAGCTCTGCCCACACACCTGAGTGACAGAGAATGCAGCACTGAGTAGAATAGGACTGGGGACATGAAGTCCTTGGAACTTTAACTTCCCACCTCCTTCATCCCCTGTGAAGCGGGAGGCACATTTACCTCAAAGGTCAGTGACAAAGAATAACATTTGTAAAACATACACCAGCACCTAGAAAATATCTTATAATAACTTATTTCAGAGTTAAAGTATCAATAATGTAATGCTTGCTTGAATCAAGCTGGGCAAATTAGCCAATTAAAAGGTATTTTTTCTTCTTCAGTGGGAGAGAGGAGTATCTGAGGATTATTAAAAGCAATTACCTAATTAAAACCTAAAATTTATCAAGCAACTACTATGTCCCAGCACTATTCCAGGCAAGTTCTTCAAGTTACTCCTGCTTAGGACAAAAACTGGAACTCCACCAGCCGAGTGTCTCCACCCCTCTACAGTGTAAGCCTGTTAGGAGCAGGGGCTAAAGATCACTGACCTCAAATTACCAGGCAGAAAATAGGAACTGTTGATGCTTGTTAACTTGAGCTGAGTGGAGAGTGTCAAGTCTCAGCAAACCACACAAAACACCAAGAATTGAATTTGAGAAGAGATGGCCCCACACGGGGCACGGTACAGACGGTCCAAGCAGAATGGATTTCCAAGTGGGATTTCTCAGCAGCCTCTTCTCCCACTGCCTAAGACTCACCTCTGTGTGATGAGCTGCCCTGAGCTCCTCTCTGCCTTGAGCCTGCAATGACTGTGTAACTGCCTGTGCCAACTCCAACTGCTCACTCACTTGTTCTATCATCAAGCAGCATCTGCAAGAGATTTATTGGGCATCTACTGTGCGCCATGCCCAGTGGGAGTGCTTTCCTGTGGTCAACTTTACTTCTTCATCATCATTCTAACTCCATGACGTGAGGGTCTTGTAAAGGAGGAAACTGAGATCCAGAAAGGAGGAAGGATTCATTCAGGGTTACAATGTCACTGTGGTAAGCCCGACCCTGAACCCTGGTTTCCTGACTTCAAATCCAGTGCTCTTTTCCCTGTAGGGCTTCATTCTGCTCCCACACTCTTCATCCTGGAACCCCGAGCCTCCTCACCGTACCCCACCCCACTCCCAAAACAAACACAGTGCAAAGCTAGAATTCTTTGCTCTGTGTGTTTGGGTGTTATGGCCCCCACAACAAAGCACCATCGGCTGGCGTCTTCAACAACAGAAGCCATTCTCTCAAGTTTTTTCATGACTTTCCATTGGAAGTTCAAGGTCAAGTTCACAGCAACTTCCTTTCTTCTGAGGCCTCTCCCCTGGGCTTACAGGTGGCCTTCTCCTGTGTCTTCATGTGGTCTTCCTTTTGTCCAGGCCTGTGTCCTAATATCCTCTTCTAAGGCCACTAGTCATATTGGATTAGAATCTGCCCACATGACCTAATTTTACCCCCATTACCTCCTTAAATGGCCTACGTCCAAACACTGTTACACTCTGAGGTCCCACGGTTAGTGCTTCAACATGAAATTTGGGGAGCTTCAACTCACATCCTAACACTTAGGCACACTGTAATTTCTAGTACATGAGGGTATTTCTCAGTCTGCAAAACACTTTCAAGCTCATTATCCTACTGGAGCCTTTGAAATATTTCCATTTGTTGAGGGAAAATCAAAAATTTGGAAGACTGATAGTTTTGCAATATCCCAAAGCCAGAAAGGATCCAATGAAAATTGTTTACAGTTTTCTTAATTTGCATCTGACCCCAGTGTAATGGGTGCCCCTAGCCCCATATTATCTCCATAGAATTATTTCTATACATGAGAACTTCCTTATGACAATAGAGGATGTCGGGCATATGCAAATATTCAGAATGAGAACAGCTGAATGCCTGAGCCAATCATAGAAGAGGTTACAGAGAAGGATGAGAAGATCCAAACTGGGTGCTTATTGGATAGCCTCCATGCAACAAGCAACAGAAGTTTGCCCATGAGCTCCCAGTAGCATTGCAAGTTGAGGGCAGAGCCTAGAAGCAGCAGTGCTATGTGGGGACTGTGGTAGGCTCATCAGAGTCTGTACAAAATTTATTTCGTGTCCCAGGACACAGCCACATCAATGTTTATAGCAGTACAATTCATAATAGCTAAACTGTGGAACCAACCTAGATGCCCTTCAGTAGATGAATGGATTAAAAAAATGTGGCATTTATACACAATGGAATATTACTCAGCAATAAGAGAATAAAATCATGGCATTTGCAGGTAAATGGATGCAGTTGGAAAAGATAATGCTAAGTGAAGGTAACCAATCCCAACAAAACAAATGGCAAATGTTTTCTCTGATATAAGGTGACTGACTCATAGTGGGGTAGTGAGACACAACATGGGAGGAATAGATGAACTCTAGATAGGGCAGAGAGGTGGGAGGGGAAGGGAGGGGGCAGGGGGTTAGCAATGATGGTGGAATGTGATGGACATCATTATCCAAAGTACATGTATGAAGACATGAATTGGTGTCAACATACTTTGTATTCAAACAGAGATGTGAAAAATTGTGTTCTATGTGTGTAATAAGAATTGTGATGCATTCCACTGTAATGTATTTTAAAAATAAAAGCAATAAAAAATTATTTCCTGTCCCCTTCTTTTCCCTAGTGGAGCCACAATTTGTTCAGATGGCTGAGGAGACTTATATCAGTCCTCAGAGGGGTTGACTTTACTCCTTCCCCTGTGGAGGATGAATTCTGATACTTAAAACCATCATGGGCCTCTCTTCCCTGGCTAGTGATTAATTTGAGGTTGCTGTGGGATGAATTCTGTGCTCAGTAGACCTTCTGGAGAGATTCTGCTTTCTTGCTAAAGGAGGATTGGTTGGTCTAGATAGGGCCCTTTTGCTTCCCCCTTCTTCTTGCCTTGAATGCAGACATGATTCCAGTTCATAATCATAAGACAGCACCAGTGAGGAGACCACCAGCTCAGGATGGCAGAGAAGAAAGACAGAAAGAGTGGTGTCCTTGAGAATGTCACTAGGCAGTGTCGCAGGCCTCACTACTTGCCTTTGGTCCATGTGCTGTAGGAGGAAAATGAATATTTGCATGCTGGTGTGGTTTAATTTTTGTTATATTTTGTGGGGGGTTTGTGCTTGTTTGAGTACCTTGCAGTTAATGACTGCCTACAGGCAAGCCCAAATCCTGGCTGGCAGTTCTAAGTTCCCAGCCATGGTCAGTCCTGTCCCCATGTACAAAACCATGGCTGGTAGAGAGAGCTGGCTCTGGGTTCTGGCCACTCTTGTTGCCCCAGCATTTTCTGTTTGTAAAGACAGTCCTTGTTTTGTATGTACTACTCAACAATGGTGAGATTCAACCTTTTCTGTCTCAGAACATGCTGGTCAATCTGGCTTCCTGGCAGAAAAGTGAAGGAAGCTGCTCTGTCCAGGTGATGCACCTCAGAAAGCCTCAGCCCTCATTGCACTGGGCAACTGGCCAACCAAAATAGATCTCAGCACAAGTATTTAAAAAAGCCAGAAGAGGGGCTGGGGATGTGGCTCAAGCGGTAGCGCGCTCGCCTGGCATGCGTGCGACCCAGGTTCGATCCTCAGCACCACATACCAACAAAGATATTGTGTCAGCCGAGAACTAAAAAATAAATATTAAAAAATTCTCTCTCTCTCTCTCTCTCTCTCTCTCTCTCTCTCTCTCTCTCTCTGTCTCTCTCTCCCCCCTCTCTCACTCTCTCTTTAAAAAAAATAAAAAAATAAAAAAATTAAAAAGCCAGAAGAGAGCCATCATTAAACACCTACTGCAAGCTGGGTTCAGTGTTTTCATGCATTTGGCAAATGTTACCAAATATCCCTGGCCAGGAGAGTTACAGGTAACACAGAAAAACCAACACAGGTCTTTATCCTTATAGAGCTTGCCTGCTCGTAAAGGAGGGAAATGATAAACAACCAGTAGAAGGGAGAAGAGAAGTGTTGGGTGACATTTCCCAGGACGGTGCCTTCTCCGGCCTCAGCCTTTCCATTTGTGGCCTTTGAGAAAAGAACACGTCCTCTGCCTGTGGACCAGCTCACTCCTATATGGCTTCTAAACCACATGGACGAATGGACTGTGGATGAACCGCACGACGGCCAGCCTTTAAGTCCAACCCACTTCACGGGTCCCTGCTCCCTTTCATGGCTCCTCTTAGCACCATTTTCTTCTCTATGGAATAGTCATGTTTACAGTTTTATATTGGAATAACTATTAATCATACTTTTATCAGTTAAGGAATCATAGAATCTGTCACCCCATTGAAGACCTAGTTACGGTCACTATTATACCTCAGTGATCAACACAGTGCTTGTGCCACCTGTGTGCTCAATAAAATTATGGCTGAGTGAAGGAATGAATATAGCCTAACTTCAATTTTGATGATGTTTTTTGATGGTATTTTCCTCTTCTGCAGCATTATTTCTTTGAACTTTTCATTGATATTTTTCCAAAAAGCTATACTCAAAATGCATGTTTAAACCCATGGGATACGAATACATATTTCATTCATTTTCTAGATAGAATAAGTTTTGTTTATCTACTATATAATGTGTGAGCTGAGGTGGAGGGAATGCATTTGTACACAGTGAACTCTGAAGAAGCTTCTTCACCAAGAGTAAAGGACACACGAATGGGTACGCACACATGTGCACACACATTCACACACAAACACAAACCTCCTCCATGATTTCTAATGGAAAGAGCAAGCGTAGATGCCAGATGCCTGTCCTGCCTCAGGTATTGGGCTGTCTTTCCACAGCCAGCCTCTGGGCATCTCTCTGAAGGCTTTTCCACAATGGTACATGTTCATAAAGGACTGTTCTGAAATGCATATACTATAAGGTTGTCTGTAGGTGGCATTGTCTGTAGGTGGCATTGCCTATGAGAACAATGGGAAACTAAGTGGCCAGGGATTGCTAGACTGCATGAGATCATTCACTATGGGAAGAAATAGCAACAGAGTGGCCATTTGGCAGGTGGTGTCACAAGGGCATCTGGCAGAATCTTGCCGGTCTATTCGGTTTTATATTTACTATTTATCCATCTTTTTGGAAGACCTTTATAATTCATGCAATTGTGTGTTCCAAAATGGCGCACACTCTTGTTCCACAATATGGGCTAGGCCACTTTCATCCAGGGCTACAATCGATCTCAGACCACTGATGAGGGGGTCATAACATTGAGATGTCTTCACTTGGTAGAGTGCAGATCCACCTGCTGAAGTCTAGTTCTGGTGCTCTGCAAGGCCAGTGCCAGCAGCCTGCCTCTACACAGCCTCCTTGCAAGGTGATGCTTTTATTCTGACATGTGGGTTGCAATACAAAAGCAAATAGAATAACATCTGGTAGAAAGAAGGAAACTCAGACACTTGTGGTTATCTAACAACAAAGGCAAAAATCAAATAACCACAAAACACCCAAACCTAGTGCTATCATCCCCTGCTTACAAGAAAAATAGGGTGACAGGAAAGACAAACCTTTTCCTGGCATCCACGTTTAAGAGGCAATCATTACAGAGATCTTTATGTAAGGGGCATGGAGCAACAGAAGGGACACTCTCTCCGGCAGCACTTTTATAGAAGATACAGAAACATGCTTTATTTGGTCATTTCTTATATGGCCCCTTGATAAAAGAAAAAGACACGCTCTTAAATAGCCATTCTCTAGAGGCAGCTTTACAGGTGTGAGAGTACTGGCAGTGAGAACGAAAGCTTTTGCTCATCTAACTTCTTGGACAAGCTGTTGAAGGTAGGAGGATAAGGCTACACTGCTCATCTCAAATATCTCCAGCTTCCCCGACAGAACTGGGGGACAAACAGTTAGCCTGTGGCAATTTCAAACAGATATCTTGGGACTACAGGATTTTAGCCCTCTCCTTAGCAGAATTCACTCCACAGGCTTCTTTCCTTTCTCTTCTTCTCCCTCAGCAAACCTGCAATTTCTCCTTCAACTAGGCACCAAACACCCCAGGCACTGCCAGGAAAAGTAGCCACTAGCATGTATGCTAGAGTCTTTGGTTACTGGGAAGAAGAATTCAAGTTTGCCTAAATTATTGCAATTACTGTCTCTCTCAAATTGTCACAGTAGAGAGCTAGCAATGAATGAATTTTAGTAGGTCAGATAGTCCCCCCAAAAATATGCTGAAGTTCTAAACCCTAAGACATGGGAAGCCACCCTTATTTGGAAATGTAACCAAGTCGAGATGCTTCCAAAGCAGTATGGGTTCATACTGGACTTAGTGAGGTGCCTGATGGCCTCACAAGAAGGAGATTTAGACACAGCATGAGACACACAGGGAGTGTTCCAGGTGAAGATGGAAACCAAGGCTCAAGTAATGCAGCTACAAGGAACAGAATGGCAAGAATTGCCGGGCACCACCAGAAGGTAAGAAGAGGCACCACCAGATTCTTCAGAGGAAGCATGGCTCTGTGCACTCATTTCAGACTCCTGCCTTCCTGAACTTCAAATGTATAAATTTCAGTTGTTTTAAGCTATCACATTGTTAGCTGTCCTAGAAAGCTCATAGAACCCCTAATCACTCTTTAAGAATACAGAGGTATAAGTAATCAAACTGGAATTTTCTTAGATAGGATGGGATTTATTTTCTCTAAGCCTATGGCTATTTGGAGAGCATCATGGTCTTGTTAGTATGTTATTGTTGGTAATAGCAATGATGCAGCCCCACCAATGCATGAGACCCCTGGGCTCCAATGTTGGATGCTCCACAGTATTCTAAGTCCTGCTACCATCCTTGTATTTGTCTCATAATGGCCACCCCTCTTCCCACCCATGCATCACTTCACCAGAAAGGAACCAGGACAGCATTCATTACCTACCACCTACCTTCCAAGGGCATTGTGAAGATGTGTGTCTCTATAATGGCTGTCCAAGAAATTGGAGCTTGTTGGAGAGCTAAATATAAAGTATGTTATTATACCCCCCCCCAAATTGGCAATTCCTTGACATTTTCCTTTTGAAAAGAAAATTATACTTACCCAAAGCATTTCATTACCACCTGAACTGTCTGTTCAATATAAATTTAGAAACCTAAATTTATATAACCACATAGACAAATGCATCAGAGTTAGGAGCCCAGGGTACCTGTAATATTGCTATCACAGAAAATAAATTGTGGCGTGTGACCTTGCATGACTGTTCAGTCTAAGCTTTGAATCATCTATGTTTAGAGAGGCCCCTTCAAACTACTTTTGTGAGATGGTTTGCCTACCTTTGCCTACATAGCCTATGATAGTTTTTGTCAATTAGATCTTAGAGACTTTCTCAACAATAATTATACCATCACCTATCTGAATATTTGGAATTCCTTAATGCATAGGTTCCATATTGGAGAGGCATAGTTACCCTGGGTCAGATTTTTGACTAACTGGGGATGTACCTGGATTCAAGCTATATAGCTGGAAAGCTTCAGGAATGATGCAAGTTCCCCCTTTCATACAGCCTCCTAGGGTTGAATGGAATCATTTCAGTTTGATTGTGTTTCTTTCTTTCAAGTTTATATACTAGTTTCTCCCCAATTCCTTATTTCCTTTGGATAAGAGTATAGCTCTAGATGGTATCAAACCTATGCTTGCCCCATGCATTGCTGCCTCAATTTCCTAATATATACAATAGGGAAATAATATCTAACTCCTTTGATTGCTGTAAGGATTACATGAGCTAATTTTGTTAAAGAAGTGAATATGGTTCCTGACCCAGAGTGTGTGTTAAGTGTTAGAAGAGAAGGTAATAAGAGAGGGAGGAGGAGGATCATTGTTACTGTTGTTTGTGGTAGTAGCACTGTTCTCTAGGTCACCTCAGGACCCCAGTGAGACATGATTAGTAGAAAGCAGTGAATTGGAAAAAACAAATTGAGCCCAGGATTAAATTTTTTTCTGTAACATTTTCTGGACATATCAAGAAAGTCAGTCAACTGGTCAACCAGCCAACCAATCACTCTTCCACCTAGTAGCCTGTACTAGTTTCTCCCAGGTGAATGGTGTCAGAGCCACAGGATCCAGAAGTCATGATGCCTCTGCCAGGACTGTTATCCACTGTGGTAGGAAGAATAGTGATCCACCAAAGAAGTCTACATTCTAATTGCTGGAGCCTGAACTATGGCATGCTACGTGGCACAGAGGAATTAATGTAGCAGGTGGAGTTCAGGTCTATAGTCATTGCACCTTAAAATAGAGAGATTGTTCTGGATGATTCACGTGGGGCCACAGCAATCACAAGTGTCCTTACATGTGGAAAAAGTGACCACTGTGATTCAATGGTCAATGTTGTAGTGATGTAATGTGAGAAGGGCTTGATTGACGATCACTGGCTTTGTAGGTGGAAGAGGTCATAAGCCACAAGGTTCAAGAGCACCCTAGATGCTGGAGAAGACGAGGAAATAGTTTATCCCCCATCACCTCCGTTAAGGAACTCAGTCCTACTGCCACCTGATCAGAGGCCAGTGAAGTTCCCTTTGGACTTCTCACTTCAGAACTGTAAGATAGTACACCTGAGTTATCATAAGTCACTAAGTTCATGGTGCTTTGTTTCGACAGTCATAGGAAACTGATAAAGCCCTTGATCATCAGATTAAAGCACATCTCAGCTACCTGCAACCAGGGCTGTGCTCTCCCTCAGAGAACGGGAGAGTAGCCATCAGAGAATTATACTCCTGAGGAAGAATCCAGGTCTTCTAAAAAGAGCAAAGTTCCTGACACATGAAAGACAGAAGCTTAAAGATACGAGACTGAGCATTTGACCTTGCCCTCTCCCCTGGACTTTCCAGAGCCATATCCTCCTGCTGGAACCCCCAAAGCTCTCCTCTTACTCTCCTATGGAAGACAGTTAAATTTATTTGATATGGTCCCCTCAGAGAAGAGGGCTAAATGTTTTGGGAATGCAAGCCATGGGATTGTCCCTGGGATGAGCTTGTTTTGATCTGGGGACTCTCATTTCATGGAAAGTCTCATAGAAAGGTTCCTCTTTTTGACTTCAGGGGACACTTGAGGATATCTCTATTAATGCCAATATCTCATTTCAGATATCAGATAGGAGAATTTTTACAAATGATCATGCAAGTGTAGGTGTCATTAGCATTATTGAAGGCTTATGTATTATTAAGTGGTATTATTATTGTAATAACATAGAATTTGGGGAAGCTAAGGGGATTATGTCTTATATTAATTAGAAACAAGTTATGCTTTTAGTAAAATGTTTAGTTAATATAATCTTTGTCTTAGGGGAACAGCTGAAACAGGTTATAAAAATAACTACAAGGAATGACCCCTTCTCTGTGTGCAGTGGTCCTCCTTTAGAATCACATCTATCTCATCTTACACTGGGATTCTATATAATTAATTGTGACTTTGACTTTAAGAGAACATTTTGGAATATTAAGTAAAGTAGGGTTAGTCTTGAGGGAAATTCTGCAGAAGGTATTTACATGAAACAAACTGAACACTAATTCCTATATAATGAGCACTCTTTCGAATCTCCTTTCCCTCCCACCTCTTTCACTCTTATCCCTACCTACTGTTCTTGCAAACTTTATGATGACTATAAGAGTTTTAAGGCATTCATTCACCACTACAAAACATACTACTTGAATAAATCCAAGTTGTTTATCTTAGCATTGCCATTACATCAATAGTACTTATTGAACCAATGCATGATATGTCGATCATGAAAAATTACATTGGTGTGACCTGCTAGAGCAAAGAGTCAAGGCATCTCCCAATAAAACCAGTTCAGAAGTTATGCCCCCCACCAAGCCCCATCCAACTGTCCCTGGGAGTGAAGAGATGAATATCTTGAACCCCTTCTAACCACCTGGGGCATGTCTCATACCCTGGTTGGAAAGAGCTGAGATAAACAGTGAAAAGCAAAACAGTGGACAGGTTGTATGGCATAATAGTTACCTAGTAGATTCTGGAGTCAAGACCAGCCTCTGCCATTGCTAGCTCTTGGCCTTGGGCTACTTATTGATTGTTCTGTACCTGCTTTGGTTTTATTATTTATAAAATGTATTTGATTCATAGCACCTGCTTTACAGAGTTGTAATATTAGAACAGTAAAATATTAGAACAGTACCTGGTATATAGTGAGACCTATGTGAAAGGTTAGAGTCAAGAGGCCTAAGTTTAAGCCCTAACTCTATGCCTTTTGACCTTGAGCAAGTTGTTTTTCCACTCAGGACACATTTTTATATCCCTAAATGAAGGAGTACTTGCAAAACTGTTTCATTGCTGGAACATCTGTGTTAGGCAACTTTCTGTTACAATACACTTGAGATAATCAACTCAATAAGGGGTATTATTATGTCTGCAGAGGTTTCAGTCCATGGGGGATTGGCTCTGTCACTTTGTGCCTTTGGTGATACAGTACATCATGGCCAAAGCAGGTGACAGAGGATGCTGCTCACCTCATGATGGCCGGAAGCAAAGAGCAAGAGAGGAAGGGGCTGGGGTCCCAGTATCCCCTCCAATGGCACACCCTCAAGAACCTAACTTTCTTCAACTAGGCCCCACCTCTCAAAGATCCCAGCTCCTCTTCTTAGTGCTGAAGGCTGGGATCAGGACTTTAACCCATGAGCCTTTGGGGAACATTCTGAACTCAAACTATTGCAGCATCCTTCATCCAGGCGTTCTGTGAGTGAGAGTGTGCATGTCACTTCAGTGTCTGCTCCCACTTACACTGAAAAGGGTTCTGAACTGTGCCTCAGTTTGACAAATTGTCATTTAAATGTCTTCCTCAATTTTAACACATAATGAACCTGGCAATCAGGAAGTCCTGGCTGCCTCGGGTAAGAGAGAGAGCTGTTTTGGAGAGTGGTTAGGGTGGAAGCCCAAGTGTGGACAGTCTCAAGGGGAGGTGCGGAACTGAGAGTCTAGATGGAGACAGTGAACTGGAGTCTAGGTCAAGGCTCACTGTGGATTGAGTTGAGAGTCTAAAGGAGGAAGAGGAGGCACAAACAAGAGGGACACGAGGCAGAAAGAAAATCGGGGGTTGCTGTGTATTATAAAATAGAGATGTGAGAATGTTTATAATCTGAGAGCAAAGCACCAGAAAGAGATCACAGGACTCAAAAACAGTAGAGGAAATGGATGATTAATGGAGCAAGACGTCAAAGGCTGTGAAAGGGAGTGTAGAGTCTCAAATCCTCTCTTAAGAAATAAGTGAATTTTATATTGGCAACTGGATGACTTAATTGAGCTCTCTGATTTCAATGATGCCCACAAAAGAGATAAGCACATGTTAAATTCTAGACTATCCCCAGCTGATTTCTGCACTTGCAGTTGCTGAAGAAATAAAAGCAAAATGATAGAGATTGATTTCAGCCTTCCCAGGAGGCCTGGCTGGCACTGATAATGCAGTTGATACTATAATTACTTGAGAGTCCTCAAGCCAGAGCTCCCTGGAACCAACTTTTGGGCAATCTTACAGAACTGTCAGTCTTCACAGGGTCTGAGGCACCCCCCACCTCCAGGAAAATACATGCACCGGGCAGATCTGCAATGAAGCTTCTTAACGGAGCTCTTCCAAAAGAGACTTGCTTAACACATGCTCCTTCTACAAACGTCCATTCTATTAATTCTTCTAAATGGAAACCCTTTGGTGTCCTAATTTCTTCAGGGTCCATCCAGATCACTGCATCACTGGGGAGGACCATGCATCCTCTGTCTCCGGCCTCTACATCTCAACATCTGCAAGTAATTGTTCCACTATCTGCTCCTCTCTGCCTTTTCTCAGCCTCTTCTGTGCCTTTGGATCTTCGTGACTTAGGGAAACAAGATTCATTCATTCCTTGATGTAGTCGTTCACACAGAGTGTGCCAGGCACTAGGGTCTTGTTAATTTGGATCTGAAATGTCCACATGACTCCTGTGTTGAAAGCCCGGTTCCCACAGCAGCAAGGTTCAGAGACGGGGCTTCTAAGAAATGCTCAGATCCTCAGAGATCAACCTCTTCACAAATTAATCCATTTGATGGATTAAAAATTTGAATGGATTTACTGAACATTTTGAAAATTACGGCAGATGGGGCATGGCTGGAGAAAGTGGGTCACTGGGGGCATGGTCTTGAAGACTACATCTGTCCTGACCCCTTCTGGTCTCTGCTTCCTGGCTGTTGTGAACAGAACAGCTTCCCTCCACCAGGCCTTCCACCATGATCTTTCCGCCTTGCAGCCCGCAGACCATGGACTGGACCTCTGAAACCATGAGCCAAACTAACCTTTGCCTCATCTAAGTTGTTCTTGTCAGGTATTCTGGTCAGTGATGGGACTCGTACTGAAGAAGACATGGAGACATCAAAGAGCACCCTGTTGGGTGTACACATCCCTGCTCCTGGCAGTACTGGAGCCACCCAGAGCCACAGAATCACTGATAATTCTCCAAAACATGCTATGCTTGTCATCCTCCTTGAAATACTTGTTTGACTTTCCTCCTCCTTCCTCTGACTGAATTTACAACCCTTTCCAAATCCATTAGTATGCTTTATGTTTCAAATAATAAAAACCATATATCTAATTTAAACAATGAATAAGTGTTTTGGTTCATATAACTGGAAGCCCAAAGGTACAGCAGGCTTTCTGATTACCTGGGTCTAGGATCTTACATTGCTTCTCTGTTGATAACTCAGCTCTGTTTTCTTCTAGGTATCAAGTTCATTTGCAGGGTCACAGAAGCAAAGTGACTGTGGTATTTTCTAGAGGATTAGAGAGTTGAAAGCAATTCTTCAGATTTCCAACACATTCCCCCCTCACATCTGATTGATCTGAGATGAACCAGGAAACCATTTTGAAATCAATGCCAAGGCCAGAATACAACCTTGTATTGATCGATTTGGGCCTGGGTAATCCATGCCAATGACTGTGCTAAGGCAAAAATTACTCTGAATGCAATTAGATGAATAAGTTCATTCCTGGAGCTGAGGATGTAGGCAGCTCTCAAGATCTCATGGCTGCCCTATAAAGGGAAATATGCAGAAGATATGTCCTTTGGCCACTGGTTGACAGCATGAGTACAATGCAAGAATGGAGTATCCACTGTTGCTCTGAAACTTGTGTGGGTGGGAAATAACCATCACTCCTGCAAACAAACTCTTCAAGGGCTCCAGGCTCTAGTCCCCAGACAGAAGGATCTTGGGTGCCAGATCTCACAGATGGTGAGAACTTACTTTTCTTATTCTCAAGGATAATGAAGCTATTTACTCCAAGCAATGTGGATAGGAAGACCTGAAGCACAAATCATTTGTTCCTCAACTAAAGCTATCCCTGGGTATCTGGGGAATTCATTCAAGGTCCCTCACAAATACCAAAATCTGCAGATGCTTAAGTCCCTTACGTAAAGTGGTATTATATTTGCATATAAAACAGGCATACTTCCTCATCTACTTTAAATCATCTAGATTACTTATAAAGCCTAATACAATTTAAATGCTATGTAAATAGGTATCACTATATTTTTTAAGGGAATGATGCAGAGAAAAAAAGGTTTGTGCATTCAGTATAAACACAATTTCTCACTAAACATTTTCAAACCATAACTGGTTGAATGCACAGTCATGGAACCCACAGATGAGAAGGGTCAACTGTATTCTTTTTGTCTGCTGGTGGATTGGCCTCTGAAAATTGAAAGAAATATTTTCCACATTGCATCAGTTAGAGAGTTGTTTTTATTCTGTGCCACACACTGTTTTTCACAGGGCAAAGAGACAATCTCAGAATCATCCACCTTCCATTGGCTTATTTTCGTGTAAAGGTTAAAGGAAAGACTCCTTCTCAGAGTCTTCTCAGAAAGCAACATTTTCTCATTACGAATGTCTGAAGGCAGGATTAAGGGATTTGCTGGAGAGAACCTGTGAACCATCAGGCAGAGAGCACAACTTTGTATGCAACCTGGCTCATCGTGGACTGAGACAGTGCAAAGAACCCTACAGCAGGAGCACAGGGGCTTCCCAGGGCATGACATGGTGTCCTGGGTCATTTTCCAAATGGTGTCATTTGCTCTGCTCCTGGAAGGAGCTCTATGAGTGGAAAAGTGTTCAAATGGTAGAGATTACAATTCAGCCCCAGATTGTCAGAAATAGGAGGAAACTTTGGAAGTCACTTCACAAACTGAAGTCAAGAGGGGTGAGCAGCTCCATCAAGCCCACTTTCCTAAGGAAATAACAGTTTGGAGGAGTCAAAGACGAAAAGAAAATAGTGTTACTTACGCAGTGGGTTTGGCAGAGCCAGAAAGCAGCAGTAGGCCAGGCCCGTACCAGAGCTCTGACACTGGTGTTGGCACCAGGAATGGGAGGTGACCTTCAAACAATGACTGAGGGCCACTCCAGAGGGAACAGGAATCTTAGGTTCAGGGACAAGGCCAACTCTGGAACCCAGGGGGCAGCAGGAATCTGGACAACTCTGCCCAGTGGCTTCTCAGCTGCCCCACCAGGTTTTATGGGCTGAATTCCTCCTGTATTAGCTCTTGCATTGGAGATAGCTTCAGAGCATGTTATATTTACAGTTCTAGATGGTTCTACTCAGAAAGGAAGGGAAAGAAGATGACACAAGTATTGTGTGTTCAGCTATATTCCACTTCTGTGTGATCCCGTGCAGCCTGCACTCCCCTCCTGCACACACCACACATGCACAAACCTGCACACGCTCTCAGACTTGCACACATACACCCTGGCTATGCTCATATACTCATGCACACACATTCTCTTATACACTTGTGTACGCACAGATCACACATGCTCATAAGCTCACATGTACTCACACTCTCACGCACATGCACACACACACACTCACTCTTTGACACACTTTAATTCATTGTTTTAGTTTCCTTGCCTCTGAATCTGGCTAGGCATATGTGTCACATCCCAATCCCCCAATCCTTCTTAGCAAGGAAGAGTTAAAAGAATGATTAACACAGGCTGGGGCTGGGGCTGGGGCTTAGTGGTAGAGCACTTGCCAGGCTTGTGTGAGGCACTGGGTTGGATCCTCAGCAAAACATAAAAATAAATAAATAAAATAAAGGGATTGTGTCTATCTCCAACTAAAAAAATATTAAAAAAAAAGAATGATTAACTCATTCCTGATTGAGATGTTGAAGAAGGGTTATGGTCTTTGGTATTCAGAGAGGTAGGGTTTGATGTTGGCATCTCACTTATTTCAAGAACATCCAAGGATCTGCGCTGCATAGTGTTCTGTTGATCAGGGTCACAGAGAGTGGAGTACAGGAGCGATTATCCAGGAACTAAGAAAGCTCACCCACATGCCTGTACAGTGGACATCACTGCTGGAGAATATCTAATAAGGATAGACAACTTTACCCAATGTCCACCACAATCAGATATTGTGCTGAAGGTTCACACGCATATTTCCATTTCATCTTTGTAATTGAAAAGGAAAGAGCTTTTGTAATTGTTCTTATTTTATAAATAAAGAAACTAAGACCAAGCCACCCACTGAGGTCACAGGGCAGGTGAATAGCACGGATCTTCCCCTGCAGAGGCAGCTCTTCCCAGTGAGCGGGAGCATTTCAGACTTCCTGGAAGAGGAGACATTTGGGCTGAGGTCGAAGGACAGGCAGGGACTTGCTCATGTTTGTATTCTTCAGGAGGCCGCAGGCCATGTGGGAGCAGAGGATGCTGAAAGGACACAGTGACCCCCACTCCTGTGGAGGCGAGTGGCAGGGTGCCGGGTTGGATGTGCAGAGAATGCTCGGGATAATAGGGAGTAAGGACAACTGCGCTGGCGCTTCCCACCCGCCCAAGGACTCCGTGACACAAGTCAGGCCAAGCGCGTCTCCTTGTCTGTGAAGAACTTTTGCAGCCAGAGCCCCCATTTGTAGAAAACCCTGAAGGTCTCCTGAGGCATGCCCTTCTGCTCTCCATCTCACGGCCAGCCTGAGCAGTCGGTCACTCCCCACGGAGGAGGCCCTAGGATCCTTCCTGTCTCCTCCACCGTGCTCTCAACGAACACCACCTTCATTTCACCCTCACCGCAGACCCTCAGCCTCTCCCTGGGCCACCGCAGCAGTTTCCCACCTCCTCTCCCGGCCCAAGCTGTTCCCTGCACTCCCCCCACACCCCCGGCAGCCACACTACAAAAGCCAGCAGAGTGACATTTATGAAAAATCCATTTTGACCACAGCATTTCCCAACTTACAGTTCTTTTACACTCAATATTGGAAGCAAATCACTAATCAATAAACTCAATGGGCTCTCAGGCAAAGGACCACCAGACAGGGTGGTGGTGTTGTGGTGACGTGAACTGATCAATATGATCAATAAGAGTGTAAATTATAGGTTATAGATTAGTAAAAAATATAGATTATAGATATAGGATTTTGATAAGTGAGATAAGACAATTATAAAGCAAAAACTGTCATAGACAGGCCTCAGACTCTATTTTGCTGCCTTCTATAAAAAACTGTTACAAGAGCTGTTTCTGAGAAACTGAAATGAAAGCCATTTTCTTATAAAAAAAAAATTGTCTTTCTGTACTTTGTACCCCACAGATTGTACCCTACTCAGGATACGGTGGTGGTCATGGTGAGCTACATCCTGGGTTTGAATGCCCTTGTGGGTCTACATGACTTTGAAGTAGATTCTCGGCCCGCCGACCCCCACCCAAATTCAGGATGCGACTGTCTACCACCTGCTTGAACCCAGGACTCTGGTCAACTGAACTGCAGAGATAATGCTTTTCTTGCTTCTGTTGATGGCTTGCTTACTGGCTGGAAAATTCTAGTCCTGCCTAGAGCCCACAGGTCCCACTTATTAATGTTTTGATTTCTATGATTGGCTAGCTTACATGACGATGAGCAAGTCACTGAGTTGTGGTTTTTGTGCTTATATTCTCTTTGGATGAACCAGGAAGCTGTGTCCTCCCACAGAGCTTGAGTCTCTGTGGTGGGTGACAGTCCCTGGCCAGGTAAATAAAGCTCTCTTTTGATTTGAAATTCGGACGTAGAGTGCTTTCAGGAGAGACTCCCCAGAACGCTGTCAACCAGCAGCATTATGGAGAAGGGACTTGTGCCTGGTAGCACTCACCCTCGGGGAAGTCCACGCGCCTAGAGATGATGGAGCAGAGACTGAGAACCGTGAGAAACAGGAGCGGCATGAAAGCAAGGACCTGTAGTCCCTAGGATCCCTCAATCCCAGGGCTGCAGTGGCTGCATCCCGCTCTGAGAGCCGTAAGAGCTGCGGCACAAGTGGGCCTCTGGCCTCCTCGGAAGCCTCCTGACCTCACAGTCCTTTAACCTGTAACTCACAGAATCTGATTCTTGCCCTGCTCCAGTTACATCAACCATTGCCATAGCTGCCGCCTGTCTGCAGCTGTTTCTGTTGATGTGAGTTCAGGGGAAGTCTTTGGAGCTTGGGAGAAGGCTCCTTCCCAGAATATGAGGGTACATGGAGTGCAGAAAGGGGAATAAAGTTCAATTTCTTGGTAGGCCCAGGCAGGTGAAAAACATTTCTAAGAGCCTGAAGCAGATGTGTCTATGATTCATGGAATAACATGGGCACCCGTCATATGAGTCTCCCATGAAAAGAATTGTAAGGGAACTTGAGCTCCAAGGACAATCTCTCAGTAATGGGTTTCAGCACTCAATGCCATGGGCTTTCAAGAGTCAAAAGAAAAGATTAAACCCCAAGGGTATAGGAAAACAGTCTCCGTGTCTATTTGTCAAAGAGCATTCGTCTCCCCCCACCTCCCACCCAGCCCAGGCAGCAGCTTTCAAGAGTGACCTCCACCCAGGCTTGGCAGGGTTTTTGCTACTGCACGGTTCAGACACTGTCTTGACATTTCAGTGTTTCCATTGGACTTAATTCAGTTCAGAGGATTGTCATAATGTCTCTACTCTGTGCAGGGTACTATACAAGGCACTGATGCCACAGGAAAGAATGAGACATTAACTTCGACCTCTAAGAGTTTCAATGCTAATTAAAAGGTGCAGACATATTGCTGGGTGGTGGATAGACGGCTTCATAAAAACTTTCAAATCCAGTGAGTGGGATACAGCATCCCTTCTCTACTCTAGACCACAGGGCTACCTTCAAAGCCCAGCTTTGGAATCACCTATCCCAGGGATTCCCAGCTCTCACCTCCAGTGTAGACAAACCATCCAAATCCTGGTTTCTAGATGGTGAGGAAAGAAATGGCGGAGGGGCCCTGGGAGGGGGACCTCAGACTAACCAAAAACAAAGGGGGAGTTTTTAGGGCACAAGGATCCTTTCTCCAGGATACTACAGTAAAACTCCAAGACATTTCAGAAGCACTGTCTCAACCTTTCTATTCCAGAAATTCTAAAAATTAATCATCACTGCTTTACAAATGAGGAAACTAACCAGGTTTACAGAGTAAGGTGCCAAGGAGCCAGGGGATGCCCTGGCCTCTTTCCATCCCCCAGTGGCTTCCCGGCTGATCCCCAGAGCTGGCCTCAACTGCAGTTTTTATCAGAGCCGTCTTTCCTCCTGTTATGTGGACAGGATGACTTCTCATTTGTGTAGGTGAGCACACGCATCTGGGAGATGGAGGGGGGCTGTCGTATATGAAGAGACCCCGGTGGCCAGCTGGGCCTTTCGGCAGCCGAGGTGGCTGAGAGGCTGTCCTAGGGGAGGAAGGACACGGGCCTGCTCCAGAAGCTTGGCCGGAGTCCAGAGGTTTCACATGGGACCCTGACTTTGTAGGGATGTTCTGAGGATTATTGAGATATGGATTTGGCAAATTCCCTGATACAGGGCCTGGAAAACAGTAGGCATACACTATGTGGTACCTAAAAAAAAAAAAAAATAGAAGACTTGTTTTGGCCTAAGGATCAGAGGATTCCGTCCACGGTGGTCTGGCTCCACTCACTTTGATGAGGCAGCACTTCCTGGTGGAGGGGCAGGCTGGGGCAAAGCTGCCCACCTCATGGTGACAGGGAAGCAGAGAGAGCAGGTGGCCGGGGACAAATATAGACCCCAACCCAACCCCAAGTATCCACTCTCTCTAAATACATTTCATCTCCCAATATTCTATTTCCACCCCCTCCCAATATTCTATTCACTATAAATCTTTTTTAAATTTTTTTAATATTTATTTTTTAGTTGCAGTTATACACAATACCTTATTTATTTTTATGTGGTGCTGAGGATCAAACCCAGGGCCTCACACGTGCTAGGCGAGCGCTCTACTGCCGAGCCACAACCCCAGCCCCCTATTCACCAATAAATCTATCAATGGGTTAATCCATTGATGAGGTCAGAGCCCTCATAATCTAACCACTTCCCAAAATCCCCACCTCTGGACTCTGCTGCCTTGGGGAGCAAGCCTTTAATGCATGAGCCTTGGGGGGACATTCGAGGAGGACCACATGGCACCAGAAGATCAGTGATTCCAGGTAAGACTGAAGCTGGGCAAAGGCAGCTTGCCTGAGGTCACAAGCTTGGACAGTCGCTGGCTTTCTGAGTACAAGTCCTTTCTCTGGCCTCCGGCTTTCCCCACACAGGTGCAGCCTTCCAGGGTGCCATGGCATCAGACGTCCCGGCCCTGCTGTTCTTCCAACACGGAGTGGTAAGCTCCTCTCCACTGTTGACAAATCATCAACAAAAGAAAACTGCCAGCACCTCCCTGTGCCGCAGGCAGCATCTCACAGCATCTGGCCAACAGAGAAGCAGCTTGATTGACTCCATGGAGAGAGAAGTTCTGGAACCCAGAAACCCAAACGCTCTGTTGTCTAGCCCCCGTTGTGTCCTGCACCTGCAGACTGCAGTCCCTTTGAGCACACCACAGCCTTCCCCAGTAGCAGCCACATCCTGGTCTCTTCAACACCTTTGAAATATTCAGTGTTTTTGGAAATCAACCAGGTGCTGAAGACACATAGTCAAACAGCTACAGACCCCACCTAACCATCTCAACATGTGCCCAGTTGGGCTCAGCAGGGCACACCTGTAATCCCAGCCACTTGGGAGTCTGTGGCAGGAGGATCACAAATTTGAGGCCAGCTTCAGCAGCTTAATGAAACCCCTAGCAAATTAGTGAGATTCTGTTTCTAAAGGAAATATTAAAAAAGAACTGGGGCTATAGCTCAGTGGTAAAGTGTCCCTGGGTTTAATGGAAATACTTAAAAAAAAAAAATACTCAGCCTTGCCTCCCACCACTAGTTGCCAAGTTCCATAAGAACAGATCATGGCTCCTCCCTCCCTGGCAAGTCCTCAGGGCCAGGCACTCTCCCGGGAACAAAGCAAGGACCCGGGCCCAGGTCGCTAAACACCAGGCTGTTCTTTTGCAAGCCCAAGCTTTAGAAGGGAGCTCAATTCTCCTCTCTTGTTCTACACGACAGAGGAGAGGCCTTGGCTGTGATCAGCAGCAACCAGACAGAAACCAGAAACACGGCCTCCCTTGGCCTCTCCAGAGTTTCTTTATGATTTCATATTTTTAGAAATTTACTAATCTCCTATACGCTGGAGAGATTTACATCAATTATTTTATTTAATACTCACAAACCCCTCTGGTGAGAGAGAAATGTTCCTGTTTTGTAGACTTGAAAAAAGGCCAAACAGAGACATGAAGTGGCCTGCCTAGTGCCCGGCCTTGGGGAGGTGGTTCTCACCTCGGTGTCCGCTCATGCGACCTTCACCACATTTCCTGTGTGCAACTCCCCCCCACACACCAAATATAAAGGCTGGTACACACAGAGATTAGCCTGGCAATTAGCAATTCATGCTGAACTAATCCTGCTCAAGGATAAATTAATAGTGATAATTTTCTGCAGATTCCCCTTATGTGCTGAAAGCCTACTACAAGAACCCAGGAGGGGAGAGGACAGTGAGTTGGAGCCAGGTTGTTTCTATCCACCCTTGGCCAAATTGCCTGCCTCCCTGTGCCTCAGTTTCCTTATTCATAAAAATGAGCCAGTAATAACTACATCTACCACACAGGATTGTGGTAAGAATTAAGTTCATTAATATATGCACACCATGTCTGGGACATGGTCTGACTCATTGAATTTCAAATGTTGCTACTATGCACCAGGCACTTCACACATAGAGTTAGTTCTGCTTCTTGCCACAACTCTGCAGAGTGGATAACTATCCTCAGTTTTTAGGGTGAGGAGGTTACTGCTCTGAAAGTTTAAATCACATTCCCAAAGCTACACAACTAGAAAAAGAGGTGAGGAGCATTTGACCCATCGTGTGGTAGAGAAGCACAATTCCTAAGAGCCAAGACCATGTACGCACTCAAGTTCTGGTCAATAATAGAGGACCTTGTCATTAGACAGGGAGGGCCCTCAGCCCTCTGAGCCTGGACCCTCTACCACAGCTCTTTGCAGACCTCTAACTCCTTGTGTTTACTCTGTAGGCATTTCCTGGTCTCAAGGGCACTCCTGAAAATGTTAGTATAAAGAAAAGCATGCTTTTCTAGTCCAGCAGAAAAGGAACTTGCAAAGACTTTCCCTAGAGTCTCTGATTCTCTGTGATTATTTTCTTGGAAGCGTCAGAGACATTGGGTAACTTGGCTCACATACATTCCCAATGTGCATCCCCACACTGACGCTCTCTCCAATCATCTGACATTTATTCTTCATTAGTAATGAAAGAGTCAGTAAACCCCATTCGCCATGCTTACCTGAACATCTGGAACTAAAAGCATATCAAATGCATTCATTTTAATGTGCGCATTTCAAATTATGGATTTATGGCTATCTATCTTGTGATGCCTCAAGAGTTTCAAGCTGGTCCTCATAAAAATACTACCTTTGGAAATTGTCTTCCAACACCTGCTACCTTCCTCCTGCTCCATCATCATCATCATCATCATCATCATCATCATCATCATCAATCACTATTGAGCATCTATCTTACCAACTATTTTTTTAAAATAGCCGATAAAATTTATATACAATAAAATTAACTTTTTGAAATGTGTAGGGAGATGGATATTTAACAAATGAACATAAAAATATTTTCACTCCAAAACATTCCTCCATGCCCATATGCTTTAGTCTCCTTTCCCAGCTCCCAGTCCTGGTAACCACTGAACTGATTTCTGTCACTACAATTGTTCCATTTCTAGAATATCACATACATAAAGTTATACCAAATGTGGTATTTTAGCACAAGACTTCTTAAGTTTGTCTTTGTTAAATCCACTAGTTCTTAATCCTGACTGAGTTTCTGAATCTGGGACATTGCAAAAATTACCGATCTGTAGTCTCCCACCCCAGAAAAATCAAATTCATCTTGCCCGGGGTGAGGAATGTTTTTTAAGTTCCCCCGGTGAGATAACCTAGGAAATCTGAGTGGCCATGGTAAAGACATTTTAGACACAACACTAAATGCCTGATGGATGAAAGAAAAAAAATGATAATCTGAACTTCATTAAAATTAACAACTTTTATTCTGAAAAAATCTACCAAGAGGATGAAAAGACAAGCCAAAGAGAGAAAATATTTGCAGAAGGATTATCTGATAAAAGAAAGATTAATATACCCAAACACACAAAAACTCTTAAAATTTAACAATAAGAAAACAAATATCCTTGTTGTAAAATAAGCCAAAGACCTTAACAGACGCTTTGCAAAAGATATGCCTGATGACAAATAAACACAGGAAAATTTAAGGGTTCTGTGTTTGGATTGGGGTCTCTGATGGCTTCATGACTACAGATTGCTTGGTGACTAGGAAATTTCTATGCAAAGGCACAGAATGCCTGGCTGCCAGGAGGTTTCTGTGCAAAGACACAGAATGCTTGGCTGCTAGGAAAACCTCTGGGCAAAGACACAGGATGCCTGGCTGCTGTAGCAATGCCCTGCATGAGGCGGCTCTGTGGTAGAGTCTTATCAGCCTTGACTTTGATCTCAGGCACACAGCTCCTGGGAATAAAGAAACTCTCTTGTTAGACAACCACAGTGTTTCACACAGTTCCACTGGGACTAAACCTGTCCAAATTACAGTAACTTCAAACAGTGGACTTTCTTGAGAGCTTCACAAAGCTCCTAACATTTCCCATTGCAACTATAGAATATAAATGAGGAATAATTTGCATAATGTTGCTAACTCTGTAACCTACCTAATTACACAATAAACAATGACATAGTTATGCCACTAATGACCTAATGTGTCCTGTTGGTATAAAAAACATGGCTGCTTGGATGAGGAGCCATCTTTCCTGCTTCTGCATCTTGTCTCTGTGTCTCTTTTTACTTTCCTTACAGGATACTGATACTGTTTGTTATCAGGTAAATGCAATTTTTAAAAAATGAGTTATAACTATACATTCATTACAATGGCCAAAGTTCATGATATAAAATGTTCCTACTACTCAAAGTTATCTACAGATTCAATGCAGTCAACATTCAATGAAATCTCCATCAAAACACCAATGACATTCTTCAAAGAACTAGAAAAAATCCTAAAATTCATATGGAAACACAAAAGACCCCAAATAGCCAAAGCAATCCTAAGTAAATAAGAGTAATGCTGGATACATCACAATGCCTGATTTCAGGGCATACTACAGAGCCATAATAACCAAAACAGCATGGCATTGGCATTAAAATAGACACATAGACAAATGGAGCAAAATAAAGAATTCAGATATAAATTCACATATCCTCAGCCAACAGAGACTCAATAAAGGAGCCAAAAGCAAACAATGGAGAAAGGACAGTCTCCTGAACAAATGGTGCTGGGGAAACATGTAAACCCCTATCTCTCACCCTGTACAAAAAGCAACTCAAAATATACAAAAGGCCTTAGTGTAAGAACTGGAACTACTAGAACAAAACACAGGGAAAACCCTTCACAATACTGGCACAGGAAATGATTTCCTGGATGGGACTCCCAGAGCTCAGAAAACAAAAGCAGGAATTGACAAGTGGGATTCTATTAAATTTTAAAGCTTATTCACAGCAGTGGAAAAATCAACAGAGTGAGAGCAGCAGAGACAATCTTTGCCAGTTATTCATATGACAGAGAATTAATATTCCAAATGTAGATCAGCAAACTTAACAGCAAAAACAAAACCAATAGCAAATGGGAAAATGAACTGAATAGACACTTCTCAAAAGAAGCACAAATAGCCAATAAAATATGGGAGAGGGGGAGCTTGACATCTTTAGACATCAGGAATATGCAAATCAAAACAACTTTGAGATTCCATCGTACCACAACTAGAATGGTTATTTAAAAAAATGCTGCTGAAGGCTGGGGATACAGCTCACCTGGTAGAGTGCTTGCCTTTTATGCACAAAGCCCTGGGTTCAATCCCCAGCAACACCAAAAAAAAAAAAAAAAAGCTGCTGAGGATATAGACGAAAAGAAATGCTTATACACTACTGATGGAAAGGTACAGCCACTATGGAAAACCATATGGAGTATATTCTCCGAAAAGTAAGAGTAGAACTACCATATGATCCAGCTATACTACTCCTGGGAGTATATCCAAAGGAAATAAAGCCAGCATACAAAAAGATACCCACATTCCCAAGTTTATTGCAGCACTATTCATAACAGCCAAGATTAGGAATCAGCCTAGGAGCCCATCAACAGATGGATGGATAGGAAATATGGTATATATTCATAGTGGAATATTATTCAGCTATAAAGAAGAATGAAATCCTGTCATTTGCAGGAAAATGGATGGAACTGGAGGTCATCGTGTTAAATGAAAAAGCAGAAAGACATGCATTACATGTTTTCTCTCATCTGTGTAAATTGAAAAATAAAACATGACCTGAAAGTAAGAAGAGGGATTATAAGGGACTGGGAATAAGGGATCAGTGAAAGGAAGAAGGAAGAGTGGACACGATCAATGTCCACTGCATGCATGAATGGAAAGTTCAGAGTAAAACCCATTGATTGGCACAACTAGTCCATGTTAATAAATTATAATAACAGAAAGGCCAAAATCCAGAACATATACCTCATCAAATGCTGGTGAGAATGTCAAGCTCAGTCTTTGCAGGTGGGAGTGCAAAATAGTACAGTCACTTAAGAAGACAGTTTGGTAGCTTCTCACAAAATGGAATGTACTCTTACCACATCCTCCAGCAGTTATGGAACTTGGCATTCACCCTCAAAAGCTTAAAAGCGATGTCCACACAAAACCCTGCACATGGATGCTCACAGCAGTTTAGTTTGTAACTGCTGAAAATTGAAAGCAACCAAAATGTCCTTCAGGAGGTGAATGGATAAATGAGCTGAGGTTCATCCAGAGAATGAAATATCATTCAGTGCTGAAGGGAAATGAGCTGGCAAGTCATAAAGATGTGGATGAAACTTAAATGCGTATTACTAAAGGAAATAAGCCAATCTCAAAAGGCCACATACTGTGTAATTCCAACTATATGTCATTTTGGGAAAGGCAGAACTATGAAGACAGTAAAAAGATCTATTGTTGCTGGTGGGTAAGATGAATAGGTCTTAGTGAAATTACACCATATGATACTACACTGGTGGATATATGTCATTATACATTTGTCTAAACCCATAAAATGTACAAGAATGAATCCAAATGTAAACTATAGATTCTGGGTGATAATGATGTATCATTGTAAGTTCATCAATTGTACAACAACAACAAAAAGTTCATTCTTATGGAGGTTGCTGATAATGAAGGGAGCTGAGCATACATGCAGGCAGACAGTATATGATAAATCTCTGTATATTCCATCAAAGTTTGCTGTGAGTCTAAAATTGCTTCTAAAAAAATAAGAGACTATTTTAAAAAAAAATGAATTCCCCAGGCGTCCAGGTTTGAGAACCAGCATATTGTTCTACATTCTCCAATGATTTACATGTATCAACTCCAATCCTTACAATACACTTGAAAAGTATCATCATCCATATGTGAATACAAAAAAATAAGGCATTAAAAGGTTAAATGTCTTGCCCAAGATCACACAAACAGTACTTGGAAAAATGAGGTTCAAACTCAAGTCTGTCTTTTCACACAGCCCATGCTCTTTCTCCAGTACTGCTTCAGGCAAGGGAGAAAATCTCCCACTGTGACAAAGAAGCACTTCTTGCACTCAAAGGAGGCCAAGGAAAATTTTTACTTTAAAAAAAAAAAAAAACCTCACTCCTGTTATTTGGCTAGTGGTGGAAAGCATCTAAACAATTTTCAGAGCATGATAACTATGCGTCATGCTTCAGCAGTAAAAACACAGCTGAGCAGAAATCTACCCAACTTTCAGGAGAAAAAGAAATCACCTTTGGGCTCAGAACAAGCCTGACAAATTCCAGTCCAAAGGGTGAGTTGAAGGATGCTAAAGGCTCCTGAGCCACAGACTTATAATAAAAAAGTCTCAACAATGATAACTATAGAAAGTGAGGGCTGTCGGACAAGAAACTGGTCTCAGAGGTCAGATTGGCTGGAAGACAAATTAAAAGCTCCCTGCAGCCCTTGGTTTCTATATATACACTGTTAGCTGGGCCTGTCTAGAAAGAAGTTTCCATGTGTTGCTTACCGAGATCTATAGGAAATAGCAGTATGCCTGGTAGGACCTGATGGGAACTGTTTGTCAGAAAGAACACTGAACGCATAGACATTTTAGAATGAAGAGTGGGTTCTTTCTAGTTAACTAGCAACCCAGGAAACCATAGTTTTCCAAAGGCACAGGAATTCTTTGAAATTAGAAATATTATCATCTTTAGCTATTCTGGGTCTCTTATTTTTCCAGATGAATTTCATGATTGCTTTTCCTATTTCTATGAGGAATGCCATTGGGAGTTTGATTGGAATTGCATTAAATCTGTATAGTGCTTTTGGTAGTATAGTCATTTTGATAATATTAATTCTGCCTATCCAAGAGCAAGGTAGATCTTTCCATCTTCTAAGGTTTTCTCTGATTTCTTTCTTTAGGGTTCTGTAGTTAGCAAGGATGGTGGAATGTGATGGACATCATTATCCAAAGTACATGTATGAAGACACAAATTGGGTATCAACCTACTTTATATACAAACAGAGATATGAAAAATTGTGTTATATATGCGTAATAATAATTGTAATGCAAAAGAAAAACCCAAAGTACATGTATAAAGACATGAATTGGTGTGAACATACTTTATATACAAAGATATGAAAAATTGTTCTCTATATGTGTAATAAGAATTATAATATATTACGGTGTTGTGTATTTTAAAAATAAATCCAATTAAATTTTTAAAAAGAAATATTACCATCTTTAACCACCTTTGCACTCATGACATTATATGGTAGGATGATATACCAGCTTTTTGTTGTTGCTGGAACCAGAGGAATGTTAACAAATGTCTATTGAAAAGAATCATACAGTCCTGTCCTGACTAACTTGTTTGGTGGTTTCAAAATGTTCACACATCCCACAAGCCTCCTGAAAAAAATCCCTGAGTGAGTCAGCAAGGGTAGCTGACACTCAGATGTGAAGGTATCTGCAGATGCCCAGGAGAGTAGCCAGGGAGATGGAACTCTGCTTCTCAGCCCCACTCTATCCTCAGAAGCCACTGAAGAGCTGATAAAGAGTCCTGATCCTTGGGCCCCACCTCACCCTAGTGATTGCACTCAGTAGGAGCTGGACAAGACTGTGCCTTCATTTACTAGTGCTGCTGTACCAACTGCAGGAGCCTCCCTATTCTTAGGGGATCCATTCCAAGTCCCTCTGTGGATGCTTGGAACCAGATAGTACCAAACTCTATCTATACTATGATTTCCCCATACACACATGACCTATGATAAAGCTTAATCTATGAATTGGGCACAGTAAGTCACTAATGATAACTAATAAAAGTAAAATGACTATAGCAGTCAGGACTAAAAAATCATTATAAAAATTTAAAAATCAATTACAAAAATCAATTATGACAGCCAAGCATCAGTGTACTTGCATCTGGGGGCCGTTATTTAGCAAAATAAAGGTAACTTGAGCACAGCACTGGAGACCATGACAGGCAAACTGATAACCAAGAAGTCTACTAAGTAGGAACTAACAGCACATAACTGCATTGAGGCGAGTCACACCCTAGGCAGGACAGAGCTGGGTGCAGAGAGAGTTCATCAAACTTCTCAGAACAGTGCACAATCAATTGTTTATTTCTATTTTGATTTTCAATTTTGATTGCTAGAATTGCTATTTCAAAGTTTCAATTGGTTATTTCTAAAATTTTTCACTTAATATTTTTGAATTGTGACTGATGATGGGTAAACCTCAGTAAGGGAAATCTTGGGTGAGAGGGTGCTGCTTTACCACAAATGAATGGTGTGAGAAACTGACACTATTCTGTGACAGCTCTGGGTCTGGAAGTCTGATTGCAAGGTGTGGCCAGGGTTGGCTTCCTCTTGGGGTTGTGAGGAAGCATTTGCTCTATGCCTCTTCCCCAGCTTTAGGGATCATGGATGGGCTTGGCTGTGTCACCTTGACCTTGGCCTTCATTGTCACATGGCATTCTCCCTAGACACATGCCTGTCTCCAAATTTCCTCGGTTTATAGAGACATAAGTCACATTGGATGTGGGACCACCCTACTCCAGCTGACCTTATCCTAACAGTAATTAACATCTCCACACAGTCCTATTTCCAAACAAGGTCCCATTTGATGTAGCAGAGGTTAGAACTTCAACATAGGAAATGAGGGGTTGGGAACACAATTCAATCCATAACTGGCTGAGTCTGTCATTTGAACCAATTGCCTAGAAAAGCTTTTCAGTTTGGTTAGAAAACCAGTAATTTACAGTGCAACAGCACACTTTGATAAACCCATTTCCAGCACTGGAAGAAACTAAAATGCACATACACAAATCCATGCCTCTTTCTCCCCTCACTGCCCTCTTATCCCTCAGATACTTCACCTGTGTTTTACTAAACCCACTTACTCTGACCAAAGAAAAAAAGAAGACTAAGTGGGGATCATTACAAAAAGGAAATGTCCCCATCTGGGCATTGGGAGCCACCTTCACCAAATGCCCATTAGTGACCACGAGAGCCAGAGATTATATTTACCAAGAGAGTATTCACTATTAGACAGTGTTCCAGGTCTAAAAAAAGTTTGTTCTTGTCCGTAAAGATGTTAGCTATTTCAAACACCAAATGAAATTGGACATCAGTAAATAACATGGCCTTCTCTGTGACAAATTCAAAGAAATGGTATCTGTTCCTTCTGCCACTTGGCTTAAATTCCATTTTCTTAGGAGAGGACACAGGCTAAACCCAAGTGTATACCATGTGCATGTAAAACAGCACAGTGACAAACAATGAGGGAATGAAAAAAGCATACCCGTCTTAGTAAGAGTATCATACACATTTGTTTCAAATATTTATAATACAAAAAGCAGGACCTTTCTTTTCAAATTAAAGACGAGTTTCAAGCCAATAATAAACACATAAAGACTATAAACAAATCAAAGACTCTTTCAAAGACTCTTCTCTGTATTCTAAATGTTAGAAAGCTTTGCATTTTTTGTCTAAAAGGGTAGCTATAAGGTAGAGAGAGAATATATAAACTTCTGAGTCATTAACAATCCAGTCTGCATGCCAGCCAGAGTGAGCTTTGAAAATGTAAATCAGATCATGCCGCCCTTGACAGCTGTCAAGTGTTTCCAATTCTACTAGGAACAAAGTCCAAAGCCCTTGCTGGACCTGGACCCTGGCTGCTTCACCAACCTCCCTCCTGATCTGGAGGAAGGCAGAGAGACACAGGATTCCAACCTTTACTGAACAAGGACAAAGGCAATGGTGTCCTTCCTCTCTACTGATTACAAAGACAAAACTGTCATCAACAAAGATTCTAGCAAGTGCCTCTTCAAGAGGGCCCTCCATG
Source organism: Spermophilus citellus (assembly GCF_964194105.1). Classification (NCBI taxonomy): domain Eukaryota; kingdom Metazoa; phylum Chordata; class Mammalia; order Rodentia; family Sciuridae; genus Spermophilus; species Spermophilus citellus. The sequence goes on along the minus strand of NC_138182.1, from coordinate 112,238,090 downwards.
GTTTCCCAATTCACTCACCAAGGCCAGGACTCGGGTAAGGAAAAGAAGGTGCCCTGGATACAGAGTTGAAGGGGATAATTCTCAGAGCCACAAATGTGTGTGCTGCTTTAGATTTTTGCAAGGTAGGGGCCTCTCTGTCCATACCCGATGCCCAGCCCCAAAACACACAATGAACATCCCATCCAGCAGATCTCATCTACCTGATTGAGATCTGCTGCCCCCACTGCACCAGCTGGCTTCTCAGGGACCCTGGGCCAGCCTCTATAATGGAAGCAGAGATGAATGAGGGCCAGAGTTTGAAGTGACAAGCTTATGATCTCATAAGGGCTGAGATGCCATTTGATTAATACTCAGGACCCCATGACAAGTTCTCTAATGGCAGGTCAGCAGTAAATGAGGATGACACAGGAAAGGAAGGACTTTATGGGGTTTGTATGGCTTCTTGTAGCCCATCACTGTTGAGAGGGACATTGAGGGATGAACAGGATTTGGACAGGTGAAGATGGAAATTGAAAGATTCCTAGGAGAAAGAAGACTGGGAGCAAACGTGCCAGAAAAGCCAGACTGCAGGTGAAATAATGTGCCACGTTCAAAGGAGAAGGCTTCAGGGCATCTTGTTCTTAGTCTGTGAATGTCTGGATGCATCAAAGCCAACTTCTCTCTTCCAGCCTGACATTCTTTCTGTCATTTTCTTTCTAATTAGTACAGGAGCTAAGCTCTGGATCCTTAATTTTACTCCTATGCCCGAGTTAATAGCAGGATTGGCTATTAGCTGATTTAAAAAAAAAAAAAAAGGTGATTCTCTTGCACATAGACCATTTAAACTGTGCTCAGGGTTAATTCTTTCATCATATACTAAAGAAGGGTTTCTTCATCCAGACCTAATGAGACTCTGCAAAGAAAGGTACTGGGCTTCGGCACATAGTCCAGGGGATTAAGTGCGCTAATTAAAATGCAATGCCACCCAAGCTGCCCAGTTTCCAAAGATCAGCGATGCCAAGAAGTCAATGAGGCTAAAAGTCGAAGCTGGAGAGGAGAGCAAGGAGTGGTCTCCCAGGTGCATGGCCCTGGAGCAGCGCCAAGCAGCCAGGCAGTTCTCTCATGGAGAGACGAAATGCTTTCCCAGGGCTGTGTGCAACTCAGAATAACATAATTTTATTCTTAGAAGCAATTTCCATTACTGGCCCTGTTTATTATCATATTATTTTCTCAATAGCAGCAATAAACACACTAAACTCTTCCCGTTTGCACACATTTTTATCGCTGTTCACAGTTGTCAGCAAAGGGTAAGCTGTGAAGAATGGGCTCTGTGTCCTGGAGCCCCAGTACTGCTGGCATCACAGCAGCCCCAGAGTGGGACACAGGGTCTGGAAGACAGCCAGGAGCCTGAGGCCCGCCTGAGGCCTCCCGAGGGCCACTGGGCAGTCAGCGCCAAGGCCACCAGCAAGGAGTTTGCTTCAGTCTCTCTGCTCATGGTTTTGACCTAGTAGAAAAGATTTAAATAAATGCCACCAGCGAATACTTGATCACTCTGAAGATTGTTTTTCAAACTGTGGATCACGGCCATTTGTTGGCCTAGGAAACAATATTAATGGGTCATGAACAGAATTTTGTAATTGAAGAATGAGCTAGAAACAGAGTTTAGACAGAGTTTAGAAACAGAGTTTAGAACAGTAGACTGTTCATTCAGAAAGCTTCACGTTTGCGTCTGTGTGTCTGTAGGCATGCATGTGGGTGCCTGTATAGAACTATGGCAATTTCTTACCATGGTTGACATCAAAAACGTTTGGGATGCACTGTGATATAGTCATGCACATAGCATGATTTGGTCAACTTCCTTCCCCAGTTCTTCATAATGCTTTCCAATTTTACATCTAATGAAACTGTTCCAACTAAAATTAATAACTAAATAAATAAATAGGAGGAAGATCAATAGAGTAGGGGATGGAGGTTCCACAGAGGGAGGAGGACAGGGTAAGTGGAAGAACTGGGAACTGAAATGGAGCAATCTGTTGTATGAACTAATGAATATGCCAAAATAAACCCAACTATTATGTATAACTATAAAACACAAATAAAATCATTTTTTAAAAAAAAGGTTTTGGTGCCAGGAATTGAACCCAGGGATGCTTAATGACTGAGCCACGTTCCCAACCCTTTTTTAAACTTTTTGAGACAGTCTCACTAAATTGCTTAGGGCCTCAAGAAGTTTCTGAGGTTCACTTTGAACTTGCAATCCTCCTGACTCAGCCTCCTGTGTCGCCAGGATTACAGGCATGTGCCATTACACCCGATCACATTAAAAAAAAAAAAAAATGCTTGGGAAGAACAATTCATGATTTAAAACTTCAAGGAAAATGGCAAAGTCATAAAATAAAAAGAGTAGTTGGCTTGGAGTTGAGAATGAAGTTTGAATCCTGGCCTTTTACTTGCTAACTGTGTGACTTTGGGCTCCTCAGTGTAACCTTGAGTCCTGTTTCACCACAGCTAAAGTGGGATAGCAGGATCATGGGCATGAAATCAGACTCGGGTGGTACCTCAGTTCTGAGACTTAGGAACCATGGTGGGCAGAGCCCTTATCTCTTGGCATCGATCTCATTGTCTGTAACAGGTGGGTGATGACTCTACCTCTTAGGTTTGTTTTGAGGATAAATGAGATGAAAAGATATGAATGTGCTTTGTGAATGGAAAAGTGCTCTCGAATGTGAGGGCTTGTTATTCCTACTTTACTTAAGGCCACAAGTGTTCCTAATGGTCTCCGGTAGTCCTTTCTGAGAAGATAATAGCTGAGCCACAGTCTGAGTACACCCCAGTGTCGTTTAAGGTAGGACCAGCAGATGAGTGACAAGTTCTGAGCTGGAAAAACAGAACCTGGATGCCTCTCACGGGGCCCTTACTCTCTTCTCCAAGGACTCTGATGAGCTTAGATGTGCTTCAGGGGACTCTGATTCATTAGGAGAATGAGGCCTTTTGACATAGAAACTGAGTATTAGGAAGAGAGACAGCCCTGGGACCCTATTCCCAAAGCATCAAATTACCCAGTTAAAATTGTTCTCTGTTGACTCCAGCTTTTTAAAAATATCCTGGCCGAATTTCAACTGATCCATAGCACAGAAGTTGCCAAGTCTTGCAGAGAATCAGTACCAGTGATGTGACTATTTTGGAATGAAGATTCCAGGGCCACTCCTGGAAAAACCATGTCCGTTGGCCTGGTGTGGCACTTAGTGGTGTGTCCTTCCTTAAATGCCCTTTGGTGACTGTGATAACATGCCACCAAAGTCTGTGTTTCAGAGTCTGTTCCCAGGAAGGAGAAAGCATGGCCATTCTGAGAGTTAGATTGGTTCTCTGTTGAGAACATTTCCTTACAAAGTGGTTGTCATGTCTTGACATGCTGAGGAATTTCCCCAGGGATTGTGAAGGTCACAGGATCTGGGACTTACCTTCTAAGGCATTACAGCCAACACAGGGCCAAGGTCTGTAGGACTGAGTACCTCCAGATGTGTCTCAGGGAAGTGAGACAAAACAAATACTTTGGAGAACACCACACATTGTGGGCAAATCACTGCACTTCTCAGAGCCTGCTCCAAACAGGAGCAACTCTGCACTCTGAATAGGTGGTATCCTTCATGGGTTTCTTGTGAAGCCCAGATGAAAATGGTCAGGTGTAGATTGCAAAGGGCTGTAAAGAATGCTTCTTAGTTAACCAGATAGTTGTGTAACTCAGAGCACAAAGGTCTACAGGGCAAAAACCCATGTTTCCAGTTGATCTCAAAGCAGGTGCTTAAGAGACAAAAAAAAAAAAAAAGTCACAAATCCTTTTGAAAAGCAAACAAGACAATGGAAAGACCAAGCCAATGTAAGGAATGTTTCCTACATTTGGCTACTTGATTGTTCCTGAATTCATCCTGATCTCTTTCAGTTTCAAATCTATGGGACTGCTTATTTTCTGAGACAGTCTAAAGTAGTACATGTAGAGCTGTAAATATGCTATAAATATAAATGCTAAAAGGAACATAGATTAAAAACTTCGCACACATGCAAACTGTTATTGGCAAAATACACAGGACCTACGGACTCGATCTTCAGGGACCATGACTTGCATGGAACTGAGCCCCAAAGAAGCTTGAACTCAAGACTAGCAGAGCCGGAAGGCACCTGAAGTCCCTTACATTGGAGAAAACTGAGACTAAGAGTGTCAGGCCATCATTTACACAGTCCACTTCATTTGACTCCCAGGATACTGGTCATCTCACTCCAGCAACCCCTGATGAAAAACAGGATGTTGGATGCCCACCGTATTTTTTGAGTGTGCATCTATGATTCAAGGATGAACTGACCTTGTTTTAGGAGGACCGTATAGTCCAAGTAGAGAGGTAAGAAAAAAAAATCCAAGGTTAAAACCTGAAGTTTCATCCAGAAACTCACAAATCAGAGCAAGAAGGTGATGATGATAATGCATAGTGAACTGGACAAGCACCGAGGTCTGGCTGGGTTTGGAAGGGTTCAGCTGGGAAGAACTGGAGAGTCAGGCAAAAACAATGAAGGGGTTCTCAGGGAGTGGTGAGAGAACAGGGGTCTCTGGAGACCAGGACACATAAATGCAGGAAAGTTTGGAGAGAAGATTAGGTAAATCATGAGGAATCTGAAAAATCATGTTGCAGAATTAAGATTGCATATGGAGCTATCGAAAATTTCTAAGCAAGCAAGCAACCTGATAGTATAGAATCCTGAAATGAGAGTTGGAAGGAACCTCAGCAGCGTTGCTCAGATCTCACAGTGCACTGAGTCACCTGAGGTTTTGGCATATTCTGATCCAGTGTGCTGGCCTGGGACCCGCAATGCTACATTTCTGACAATCTCATGCCTGGCAATGCTGCTGGTCAGTGGCTCTCACTTGGAATAGCAATATCAGTGTCCATTCTAGCCCAGTGGGTTTCCATCCTGGCCACATAGTAGAATCATTCAGAGAACTTTCCTGAACTACCAATACTCATGCCCTACACTAAAAACAATGAACTCAAAACAGTTGGGGGAGCACAGACATTGATCATTCTAAATACTCTTCAGTGATTCCAGCAGCCAGAGCTGAGACCCTACTTCTAGTACAAGCTCTCCTCATTGCAGAAGACAGAGTGTCAGAGAAAGAAGGTGACAACTTCTTTCAGGAAAGAGATTGAAAACAGTAATCTTTAATAGTTGGCAAGGAAAAAAAAAACACAGAAGCTGCAAATCTTATTTAGGGTATTTTTCTAGCAATGGTATTTGCTGGCATACTGTGAGTTTATTCTTCCATGTTGCACTTAAATCTGTGTGATTAATGAGTGTAGGGAAACCCCTAGAAGCTTCACTTCCCATTCTGGCAGCTCCATGATCTAGTAACAAACTGTATAGGAAGTTTAACAGGAAAATTTAACTAGAACTTCACAATAGAAATGCAAATAAACTAAAATTCAAATCAGTTGGTGACTAGGGTTTTTATTTAGGAAGATTAAAAAAAATTGCCCATTTGTTATTCTATCCCTTCCCCCATTCCCTAGAGGGAGCTTTGCCCTGGAGACAGAGCACTGGACTGAGGTTGTACTCCTGGGTTCCAAAACTCACTGGGTGGTCTTTTGCAGTTTTGAGCCAGGGTTTCTCATCTATGAAATGGAACCGTGGAATGAGATGCTCTGTACTTTGCTACTCAGAACTTTTCATGATTGTAAGTAAAATATAATTCAATGGGGGGTTGGAGGCAGGGAGCAGCAATGTACATTTAAAAAAAATGCTCCCCAACTAATGAATTAAAAAGTGAATCCCAAAAGGCAGCAAGTGAAACCACCCTGGCAGAGGCTGCTCCTTGCATTCCCAAGGTCTACGTTCTCTTTCTTAAGGAAGAGAACGAAGCAGAACTCCAGTGACATCTGAGAGCCATGGACCAGCCTGAAAAGTACATTTCCAAACTCTCCTGCAGCCCAGATTGACCACGTAGCACAGTTCTAGCCAATGAGAGAGAAGCAGAACTCTGCTGAAATTTTCAGGAAACATGTTTTGCTTTCCTAATTTAGTTGTGATCACTTCGTCTTTTTAGTTTCTTAATTCTTCTTTCGGCATAAAAATTATTTACAAAATTCTAACCCATGTGTCTTCAAATGCTTTCAAGTAGTTATTATCTACTAATGCATATAAACCCAGTAAATGTACAACTAAATTACTACTGATAAGATCTTTCTTGCATTGCTATGGAGATCACTCTTCAAAACCCAAGCCAACTCACTCATCAGTAAATCAGCAATCATTAGCTCAGTGATCTACCAATGACCAATCTCCTAAATTACAGAATGATTAAAAAAAAAACTTTACTATCAATTATAAAGTTAATAGCAGTTTGTTTGTTTGTTTGATTGTTTTGTTTTGTTCCTTTGGGTACCAGGGATTGAATTCAGGGGCACTTGGTCATTGCAGCTAGCTTTGAACTTACTATCCTCCTGCCTCAGTCTCCCGAGCCACTGGGATTACAGGTGTGCACCACCATGTCCAGTAGTTTTGTTTTCTTTGAAGATGGTTAACATTGAGAGTAACTTTGGTTTGCAATTTCTTATAGATTTTGAATTTCACCTGTCAAGAAGGTCATAAATGTTAAATAACGTATAAATGAAATAGTAGGCTGCCTTCACTGAGTGTATTCTTCAATCCAGATACTGCCATTTCTACTTCATTGATTTACTGACTTGCTGTTGTGATTGAGAGAAAAGAGATGGTACCAGATAGTGCACCACAACTGGGAACATTTCACTCATTTATCTGCATGTATTACACACCTACCAAATCAATACCCACACCTGTAACTTACAGATACATGCACACTCAAGACACAGCTACACAGACCTGACCAGCTTAGTGAGGCTAACAAGCATATATTATGGCTCTATAGACTATGTATGAAGAATAGGTCATACAAAAGACACCAAATTACTCTATTTTTTAATGGCACAAAAAATCATGCACTATATAAAAAACAGAGGAAATAGTGATAGAGATACAGCATACTAGTAAATCACATTTCATCTTTGTGAGATGAGAAACAGTGTTTACTCCACAACATGAATAGTGGGATGACTATGCAGGTGCAAAGAACAGCTCTGTGTCTACAAGGGCATCAACACATGGGTATGGTGATACTCGCCTAGTGTGATGGGTGTGGGAAGTCACTTGTACAAAACCATCCCCAAGCATGAAATGCTGCTACATACAAAAAAAAAAAAAAAGAAATCTGTGTGCTCAGGGTAGTAGGGAAGGCAGAAGATTGAATTTAAAAATGAGAGTCCATCCATTCATCTATATAGTTCTTGACATTCATCATTCATAGAGTGCCTTAATTCAAAATTCACAATATATAAGGGAAAAAATTAACACAACATTGATCCAGCAACAAATAGTTGCTATAAACTTTCTAAGTGGTTAGTAAAAGAAGTTGTTGTTTTGGTTTGGTTTTGGTTTTGAATTTTTCACAGAGCTATTAGATGAACAGGTCCTTCAGCAATTTGTACCCATTGCCCTTTGCTATTATAGAACTGGGGTTATGTCAATGTGTCATTCCAAGGTCAATGGATTAATTATTTGGTAAACTAGCTTTTTATTGGTTATCAGTAAACTCACCTAGGGTTTTCTATATCATGATATTAGCATAATTAACAAATTCCTTTTTAAGCTGTATAAACATTTTCAGTTATTAACAATGGTACTATTTTTTTAAATAACTGTTCATTAATGAAAATAATCTCATTATTTGATACATCTGGTATTTGGGCTTCCATCTAATTGATATTATATTGTGGTCTTAATGTCAGTTTAACAGTTCTCTCAAGTTTTGTTGAAAACCCATTACTAGAAAGCCCATTCTGTGCTTTAATTGTTCAGATCCTATAGAGGATCTTCTGTGACACACCATTCTTCTCCAAACCACATTGGAATTGTATTTTCTCTTTAAGATGTATTTCTGTCCACCTGTACCTCAGATAGAGCATTAATCTCCAGGATGTATAAAGAACCCAAAAAACTTAATACACACACAAATAAAACCCCAATCAATAAAGGGGCAAAGGAACTGCACAGACATTTCACAGAAGAAATATGATCAGCCAACGGATATATGAAAAAATGTGCAGCATCTCTAGCAACTAGAGAAGTGCAAATTAAGACTACAGTGAGATTTCACTCTAGTCAGAATGGCAATCATCAAGAATACAAGTAACAATCAATGTTGGCAAGAATGTGGAGGGGAAGGTACCATATGTTGCTGGTGGAACTGAAAATTGGTGCAACCACTATGGAAAGCAGTATGGAGATTCCTCAGAAAACTTGGAATGGAACCACCATTTGATCCAGTTATTCCACTCTTTGGTTTATAGCCAAAGGACTTAAAATCAGCACACTATACTAACACAGCTGCTGTGGCCATCCTTCCACCACAGCTGTTAATTCAGAAACCAGTGAGAAGTGATGAGGGGTTGAGAAAAGACAAACACATAAAGAGAGAAAGCTGGGCCCAGGTGGGACACCTTCGTCTGATGGAAGAACAGTGACCCAGAGCTAGCTCAGTATGTTTACTGTATAGGTTTTACCTCAAAAGGTTATTTGTGGGAAAGTTTTTGCCAAGCAGACAAACTGAAGGACACAGCTCTGGTGAAACATTAGGGTTATCTTGTTATGCCAGAATTCTCTATTCTCAGGAGTAGGGCCTGAGCTCAAAGTCCAGCTCAAGGTCCAGGCCAGGAATTACCATAGCAAATGGGAAATCTTGACGTGCACCTTTGCACAGGAAGTTCCCAGCACAAATGTAGCCATGAGGCAATCAGAGAATCATGATCCAAGCCACACTCTCCACATGCAGCAATATCAATATTTATAGCAGCTCAAGTCACAATAATTAAGCTATGGAACCAAACTAGGTGCCCTTCAACAGATGAATAGATTAAAAAAAAATGTGATATGTGATACACACACACACACACACACACACACACTGTAATATTACTCAGCCATCAATGTAATATTACTCAAATGAAATTGTGGCATTTTCCAGGAAATGGATGGATTTGGAGATACTCATGCTAAGTGAAACAAGCCAATCCCCCCAAAAACCAATGGCCAAATGTTCTCTATGATATGGGGCTGTTAACACACAATAAGGGAGGAGGGAAGAATAGAAGTTTATTAATTGTGAACTTAATCAATTCATCTAATTGTGCTTGTCAGGTCTTTTGGTCACAGACAAAGGAATGAAGGGAAGGGAGGAGGGTTGGGAATAGGAAAGACAGTAGAATGAATCAGACGTTAGTTTCCTACGTTAATATATGAATACATGACCAGTATAACTCCACATTATATACAACCACAAGAATGGGAAGTTATACTCCATGTATGTATAATATGTCAAAATATATCTACTATCATGTATATCTAAAAGGAACAAATAAAAAATAGTTATTAAATTAAGCAGAAAAAAATAAGATGTGTTTCTGTGTCTAATTGTTCTGAGTTTCCACCTAATGCAGTATTATGGTTGGATGTAAGGTATCCCCCAAAAGCTCACGTGTGAGACAAGGCAAGATGATGGTATAGAGGTGAAATGATTGTGTTATAAAAGGTTTAACCTAATCAGTGCTTTAATCCTGGTAGGAATTAATTTGGTGATAACTATGGCACAGTCAGTGTATGGTTGGAAGAGGTGGGGTTCCTGGGGACATGCTTTGGGGTTTACTATTGGTGAGTGAAACTTAGTCTGTCTCTGTCTCTGTCTCTGTCTCTGTCTCTGTCTCTCTCTCTCTCTCTCTCTCTCTCTCTTTCTCTCTCTCTCTCTCCTTTCTGGTGTGAAGCCTTGAGCTGCATCCATCTGCCACATTCTTGCTCCCTGAGGAATGGAGCCTGCTATCTATGCACTGCAACCCAAAACCATGAGCTCTCAAATAAACTTTTCCTGCTCTAATTGTGCTTCTCAGGCTTTTTGGTCACAGCAGTGAAAAGCTGACTAACACATGCAGATTGCCATCAAGCGCGTTTCTTTAAATATGATCTTTGAAACCCTAAATACATGCACCAAATTCAGAGGCCTCAGAGGTTTCACTCCCCTTCTAAGTATACTGCCACCGTGCACTGTCATGGGGTGAGTGTGTGTGCGTGCATGCATGTGTGTGTGTGTGTGCAAGAGATAATGTAATGGTAAATCATTCTTTCTGATTGAGTAACATCACGGTTGATTTCCAAATGAAAATGAATCTCCCAGTGTACAAAAACAAAATCCATCATAGTCTTTGTGTTCCTGTTAGCGCTCTTAAACATTTTACACCCTCTACCTTCTGGCTACACCATTATGTAAATGTCAAGGAGATAATAAATCATCAGTCGTCTCTTCATTTATTCTCCAGGACGTGTTCTGCCTTGTGGGGCTCCCTGCCTTGAGGCTTGCTCCTTTATGGTTCTTGAGGTTCGTGGCTCTAAATTTAAAATCCAAATTTACCACCGGCCTACCCAAAAACCTCTGATGAATCCCATCTCCTACCGGAGAGAGGGTGATTCCTTGAAATGACAAGCTAATGCCTGCCCAGCCTACCCTAGAGACTTCTAGAGGCTCACTCCCGACATTATGCCCACCTTCTAGTGTCGCCCACCTGCTTGCTGCTATCTCTGTGCCTCGGCCAAGGGACCCCTGAGACAGCAGTGCCCATTTCTGTAAGATGCCTCTTCACATTTTGAAGCACTTCTCCAAGGGAAGTTCCCCAAGCTGACTTTGGCCCTCTCTCATAGCATGAGGGTTTGTGTGATGATTAATTGCAGTATCTGTATATTGGAATCTCAGTTGCACAAGCTGATGATCTCTAAGCCTTGAGTTGTGGTTTCCAAAGTGAGGATAATAATAGTACCTACTATGCAGTTTATTGTAAAAATTAAATAACGCTACCCTTGAACACATTAGACTGAATCAGTCACCATCTCAACATCTAACCCAGATCCAGCATCTGTAGCTTCTGAATTAAGATGTCTAGTTCCTAAAGAATCTTAGATGAGACATTATTTTAAAGAGTCCACTGCAACTTCTGTCCTATGAAGCACAAGACTCACCAACATACCCATCATGGCATCTCCACCTCTGAGTTTTCAGGCAGTATAACAAACGTACAGCTAAACTTACATGTGCCCCATCAGAAGTCACAAGGAAATTTCTGCAAGGCCCAGGCAAATCTAGATGTAGCCACTGTGGGGCTCTGAGATGTACAGGAGCAGCCCGTGTTATGGTTTGCAGATCCCTCTCTTCAGGCAGGCAGTGCATGCCATAGACCCCTGCTAGCCTCCTTCCGAGTGAGAGGAGTGTGGTTCTCACATATGCTCCGCTTTTGGCTTTCAGAAGCTTCCACCAACCTTGGCCAGGACCTGCGAGGCCCACAGGCAAATTCAGCTCTTACAATTAGCCTGTGCTCAGCCTTCCTGTTTATTTTTTAAAATTATGCCTCACACAGCGTTGGGCATCCAGTGCCCTGTAAATACTAAACCATTGATATTAGTATAGACTGTAAGCTCCTTGAAAGCAGAAACTCACCTTTTTTTAAATCATTTCATTATGATACAGTGTAGAAATTTAAATAAATGACAGAGGGTCTACAACTCCTATCGGGCCTGGCAGACATGGGTTGTAGAACAGCAGTCATATCCTCCCGAATTAAAAGTTTCATGATCTAATTAATTTAAACCTGTAACAACTTCTTTGCAGATATACTGACATCATTAGAGTGATAAATAACTTGGAAAAATGACTTACTTGTGCTTCTCAGAATTTCTACCTGGAACATAGAGGTAGCCCATGACCATTCACCTCCTGGGCTGATCTTGTCAATCAATGCAAGTGTAGCTACCAATGTCTTGTAATTGCCTTCTTGCTCAGACCTCTCAGACCCCATTCCAAAGCACTTTTCGGGGCAACAAGAATTTGTGAGCCCTGAGGTGCATCTTCACTTTGGCTTTGCTCCTACACTTGGGTGTCTCTACTTGCCTTTTAGGTTGACAAGCACTTACCCCAATCCTTGGTGCCCAGAAAGACCTCAGTGGATACTGCTTGAGTTAACTAAGGATGGTTACAATTAGCAACTGTGTAGTAATTTGTAACACATACAGAACTTGCAGATTCATCCCCCTCATTATTTTAAAAATGATGCTCTGACAAAATTTGTCTTATTTTCTACTGAAGACTGTGGGAATCAGAGAAGGAACCCGGCTTGCCAAGGCTACAGAATTAGTGACAGAGCCCAGACTCAAATCCATGTGTTGTTTTGCTTTGTTTCTTCTTTGTTTTTGTTATTTTGAATTTAAACTGGATGGTCTTTTGGTTACACGATGATTTGTTCAATTAATTAGCTAATTTTGCCTTGGGAATGCTATTCAGAGGTCTGTGCCACACAGAGAAAGGCTTCTTATTTTCTCCTTTCATGAGCTACTCCACTAGAGTTTTCTCTAACCTCCGAAAATGCCATATAACCATGTTGCAGAGTTATAACTAATCCATAAGCTATACTAGGGAGAAAGAGAAAGAAAACATACAAGTCATTATCTGCCAAAAGGAATAGTCTGAAATCACTTCTATCAAAAGCAATGCCAGTAATCTCTGCTGAAATTCTGCGGGAACGTATGTAATTGGATAGATACTTTCCAAGAACATTCAAAGTTATCACACTCCTGGCATTTAATATATAGGAGTATGTTATTCTTCTAGTAAATCCTGACTGTATTAAAGTTTCAGACGATGAAGAGGTACAATGAAAACATCTTTGAATGTCCCTTGTCATTTTTACTACTCACCCACTCCAAGACATTGCAGTCAAATTATTATTTTGCAGTTTAAATATCCTCAGCTACTAAAGGTTCCCCAAACCCATGCCTCATTCTCAAGAACATTCTCATAATTTAGACCCAAGATTTTTATGAAATGTATAAAGGTGTGAAATTTATAAACCTCATAAAACCTTCCCACTTCTGTTCCCTGTGTGTGGCTTGCTTGGGCCACACCACCATTAATGCTGCTTTACATAATGGAGCCATGTAAAAGGCAACCTGGATGATTTCAATATTTTAAAGCTTCCCTTTCAAGGAGGACGTGCATCCTTTTATGTGTCTAACCAATGACCTCTTAAGAATTAAAACAAGGGCAGCCAACTCCTACATCCTGACATGCGTAGCTCTGAAGGAGAGCAAGCAGACCCCACAGAAGGAAGCTGAAGTCAGAGCATGCAGGAGGTCGCTCCTTCAGGTAATGACTTCTTCTCTCCCTCATTAGCATCTTAACAGTGTATGGATTCGAGATAATTGAGAGGTGCAGCCAGAAGGTCAAGTCAAAACTGCCAATAAAGGGACAGACAACTTGATGGGGAATTATGCAACTGTCCTCAGAAGTGGATAGGAAAGGCGGTCACCCCTCAAATGCCCCTCCTGCAAGACACATTCTGAGGGCTGCAGGTGCATCTTCTCAAGCTCTTTGAGGGAGAGAATTGCCATTGCTATATGGGTCCCCGATAATTCAGCAAGTGAGACGATGTGTTGTGAAATCACCTCGCTATTCTAAAAAGTTTTTATTTTTTTAGGTATAGAGGATTGTGAAGATGCTTTGTAAATTATAAATCTGCTTGAATGAAGGATGCTTGTTACAATGGGGCCAGTGTCTCTGCTCCCCACTGTTCCTTGCAGATGAGCAGGTACATTGTTATAGTTCCTCCTTCTCCCACAGAGCTACTGAAGAAGGGAGCCCATGCCAAAAATCTAATCTGCTCCAAAAGAAAGATGAAGCTATGAATTGAAAGTGTGCATGCTCCTGGTCTTTGCAGAGCTAATTGAGAGGGATTGGGAGATATGAGAGCTGTTCTGAAGGACGTTTTTATGAGCCCTGTTTCATATACTTAAATGGGTCTCTTGTCAAGAACCAATGCATGACAGAACAAGGGCTATGGAAAGAAAGAAAGGAAAACTTTCTTTATAATGTAAATACTATAAGTAATGTATATACTATAAAATAATGTATATACTATTTACATTATGATTTATAATATAAATACTATAAGACAACCCCTTGAAAGTAGAGGCTGTCCTTGTGGAATATATATATATATATATATATATATATATATATATATATATATATATATTTAATTTGGGAAGTATTTCTTGTCAACTTATTTAGACTGCATTATCTGGGAATTAGTAACTGTCCTGAGTGATGTGCACACTTGGGGGGTAGGGTGAGTTTCAGGCCAAGGTTGAGCCACATGGGATCAAAAGACCCAAAGAAAAGTGAGATTATTTTATTTAGTTTGTACTGATAGGAACGCATGAAAGTGAGGGTCTTCAGCTGTGAATGCCCATGCTGAACTGCTCTGCAGCCGTACCATGGGACACTGGTCTTGGTAGAGCAAGCTGGGTTTTAGGAAATGGATATAATCATACACAACTGTGGTTGCTGTTTGCCAAGGGCAGGAGAGGAGGATGGAACAAGAGAGAGACCAGTGCCGTAGGTGGACATGGGCTTTTCCTGGTGGGGCCTGACACTGTGAAAGATGGAGGTCATGAGTACCTATCTCTCTGCAATATTTATCTATGCTAGCACCCCTGTAAGTGTCATGGCTTACTGTCTTCCCTTTGGTTGCTGAAAACAGTCTGCTTAGCATTTATGAGTAAGAATCCTGCTCCCCATGTTGGAATTCCCTCTGGTTATCTGAGCCCTTAGTTAAAAGAAGTCTGACCTGTATTAGCAGGGTTTTTTTGTTTATTTGTTTTTTGATAGCAGGGTTTGAAGATTGAACTCAGGGGTCAGTGAACCAGCCCTATTTTTTTGTATTTTATTTAGAGACAGCGTGTCTCACTGAATTGCTTAGTGCCTCACTGTGGCTGAGGCTGGCTTTGAACTCATGATCCTCCTGCCTCAGCCTCCCGAACCACTGGGATTTCCAGGCATGTGCCACCGTACCCGGCCATTAGTAGGGTTTTGCAGAGTGAAGGGGGCTGGCAGCAAGAGGAAGGTGATCTTTACACAGAACGCCTCCAACAGGGTCCATGCAGTAATCTGAAGGAAAGAAGGCAACGACCCAGGGTGGTAGGTAATGAACAGGAGAAAGTTAGCCAGGGTATAGGTGGGTTTATATCTCTACAGAGAAGCCACTACCTCGTGACAATTCCTGAGCAGACAAGGGAGCAAACCCCTCTTCTCACACATATTCTAGAGAAACTTTTCCCTTGTTAACATTAATAAGTTATACTAGCATTCCAATTACCATTAAACTGTTCCATAAATATTTACAGAATTGAATAAATGGAATAATTTATTTACTCCACAATTATTTGCTGAATGCTAACTTTTAGGAAATGCAATACTTCCCCCAAATGCATACATATATAGTAACATGTGCCCACTATGCACACACGTTCCCATTCCCACCCACAGGGAAGTCTGCTTATAGACAGATTAAGGCACATTCACATATGTACAAGGCCATCCAATGAACACACACATGTCTGCATAGCAGGACACACCCCACACCCTTGACAGGTCAGACATTAGCTAGTGTTCATGACCGTAGGCCCCAGAGGTCGGCCACGCAGCCCTGGCAGAAGCAGACCTCCTGGATTCTTGGATTCTGCTTCTTCCAGCTAGGTTCTCTGACTCTGGCATACTGACAACACAAAACCCTGTCATTCTCCTTTATGGTAGCACCAGGGCCCTTTCAGGGAGGTTCTCAGCCAGAAACTTTGACTACATATGATAGAAACCCTTTTCCAGGTACCTGGGTCCTTTGCCAAAGAGTAATTCACTCCCAGTTCCTGTGAGATTTCCCGTGGTCCCAAGACCTCACCCTTTGACTCTGTTCCATGTTACCAGTTGCTAAGCTTGTGGGGCCTGGGCAGTGTTTCTCTGTGGTTGTCAAGGCACAGATACAACCACACAGAGACAAAATGCAAGTAAGAGGAAAGCCAAAGAGAAAAGCAGGTGAAGATCATGTGGAAAAGTGAAAGAAGATACACATGGTGGACAGAGTAAGGTGGATCGTCCAGGGACATGGTGGAGTGGAGTTGGAGGATGCCGACTAGAAAGGGTCAAGTCAAAACATCCAGGATCTCAGCTGGTAATTGTTGAGAAAGTGCTGGAGTAGTTCCAGGCTTTCAAAACCTGGTGGGTCTCTCCAAGTCGGAAGTAGCTCCTTAAAAAGGCAATGAGCAGACCCAGTTAAACAGTGAAACATAACTTAAAATATACATTAAAAGCGCAAAATTCAAAAATGATATTGAAATGAAAAAGATGTTAAATTATATAACTTTATTTAAAAGGTAAAAAGATATTAAATCTATCACTTTCGTGTTCTCACACGCGCAGATACTGAACATCTTGCAGGCCTGATTGGGTATACAGCTGCAATGTAACATTCTTTGGATTTGAGGATATCACAGGTCCAAGACTTATAACATACAAAATATGAATATATCTTACATTTCCTTCTCTCTCTCTCTCTCTCTCTCTCTCTCTCTCTCTTGTTTTTGTTCTATTTGGAGGAACAGTAATACTCTAAGACTGTTTCCAGTTCAGTTTCCCCATATTTGAGAGGTTTTTACAGTGATAAAATCATTCCCTGTTTCTATGACTCATCTTTCTTTTGTTATAATGAAAATTTTGGTGATTCTACCAAGGTTATAAATGTAATCAATGAGGTTATTAAAACCAATGTGCTTACACATAATAAGTGTGGGCTGGGGATGTGGCTCGAGCGGTAGCATGCTTGCCTGGCATGCGTGCGGCCTGGGTTCGATCCTCAGCACCACGTAAAAATAAAGATGTTGTGTCCGCTGAAAACTAAAAAAAAATAAACAAATATATATTACAAGTTCTCTCTCTCTCTCTCTGTCTCTCAAAATAAATAAATAAATAAATAAATAAATAAAATAATATGTGGCTTAGCTTACACTTTTTTTTTTCTATTTAACATGTTAGAAACTATCCATCACCAGAAAGAGTTGGGACACAACATTTTAACTATCTACTAGTTTCAGAAAATGTTGGGGACTGTGTAATAATTTATAAAGTTTTTCATATTAACAGAAAAATACCCCAGTATTCATTCCCAACATGTTACTTCAAATGTTTGATGAAGTTTGGTGCAGGTCAAGGGGAAAACATATTCCAAAGAAGCACTGGATATATAGAGTGTTCAAAAAAGATAATTTCTGAAAAACTTCATGGTCTGGGAAATTGGAGATTCTTGGTATTTTTAAAGACATATGAAAGAATGAAGATAGCAAGCTCTAGTTTCTTGAAGGTTAAAAAATGGGAGGTGGGGAAGCAAAAGAAGTGGAACGTAAATAGAACAATTTATTTCTGGCTGTACCAGTCAGTAGGGTCTTAGTTACACTTCAGTAACAAACAACCCCAAAGCACTAGTGGCTTAATGTAACACAGATCTATGTGTCACCCAGGCAAACTGTCCGGTAAGAGTAGGCAGAGTCTGCTAAATGGACAGTGGTACTCCCAGCCCAAGGAGCCTCCATCTCAACACACACCCACCATCTCCATGGTTGAGACAAGGAAGGTGGGGTCAACACCAGCAATTAAAACTCCACCCTGGGAAAGACACCACTGCTTCTCCCTGTCACTGTCCAAGTGAGTACGCCCATCCTGCCCATTTGTGTGCCTCCAGAGTCAGTATTCCACTCAGCCTTGCAAGCAGGTATATTTGTGCTCACCTGAGTATCTGTCACTGGATGAGGCCAGCTCCAGGCTGAGAAATCTGCTGGTCTTTAACTTTTATCATTCCTCTCCCATAGCATACCTGCAGTGTTTTTCCCCTCTTAGAGTAATCTCACATAGACTAGAGGCCAAGCTGCAGAGCTGACAGATGGCTCTGCATACATCACCAGACGTCACAGTTTGGAATGTCAGAGAGAACCTCCTTCACATGCAGAAGGGACCCAGGCAAGGCTTGATGGGTAAAATCATGTCAGGTGCTTATCCAGAGTACCCCATCCCCATCTCTAAATTCACCCTCTACTCCTCTGCTCTATTCCAAATGCCCAAGAGTCTTGGCGCTGGGGAGAACCTGTCAATGAATCAGAGGACATTAATTCTGGCAGGGATCTTAAAATGCCTCAAATTCTTTGGTTCTCAAAGAATGTTTCAGAGGGAATTTAAGGCTAAATAGAGATCATCCACCATGAGAGTCAAATGAGACAACCCTAAGGGCACTTCTACACCATGTCAAGCAATAAATTAGATACTCTTCAGAGATTATCACATTCTATTCCATAAACAAACCCACATGGTCATTTCCAACATTTCTCCCTTATTTTTATTTTTAATGGTCTGAATAGAATTCTCTTAATTGTAAAATTTCCTTGCACATTTTTCTTGAACTTTTATCTATTGCTATTGCTTGTCTGCTGGTGTGCAATAAAGTATTCAAAACATAGGATTGATTAATATCTGATATCAAGTGTCTTTGCTCAACCTGATAGGCTCATCCCTTACTAAACATATGGTAGATAGACCCACAATAGTTTTATCCTGCTCATATATGATTTTTTTTAAAAAGATTATGTGGTATTCCCATATTTGATTCAGAGGTGTGTCTATATATGTATGTGTGTGTGTACACACACACACACACTCACACATTTTTCTGAATGTATGCACACATATGTGTGTATATGTATATATGTATGTATAGAATATAATATTTTTTTCTGGAAAAATCTTTTCTGTTGGTATACAGGAATTAAAATAGTTTCACTGCATTTAGGTTAAGAGCACCCAGATATCCCATTCTAAGCAAATCTGAGAATGCTGTGCTCCAAGTCCTTCATTCATAGATGAGTGAAGCAAGGCTTACAGAGAAGGGACTCACCCTCAGCAACACAGTCATTTAGTGTCAGAAACAAGACCAGAAATCATTCCACTCACTCCTTGAACCTAAGCCTGGTGCTCTCCACTCCTACGATACAGAAACAGACCATTCATGCTAAGGGCCTGGAAACTGGATCTCTTAGTTATTTTTGAGCACTAACAATCTTTCTAAATTTGAATTCTAGGGGAGGAAATGCTTAAATTGAATAATTTCTTTCAAAATGTACAATTAGGTATTAGGTGAAGAAGATGGAGGAGGAGGAGGAGGAGGAGGAGGAGGAGGAGGAGGAGGGGAGGAGGAGGAGGAGGAGGAAAAGAGAGGGAAGAAGAAGGGGTGGGGAGGGGGAGGGGGAGGAGAGAGAAGAGGAGGAGGGGGAAGCTCCACCCAGCCCCACAGCCCTGTAGTAGGACCTGCAAATGCAGGTACTAGAATGAGGAATGCAGAGGTGGGAGGTGTGGCTGCTCGGCGCAGGGTGGCGGGGGGAGGCCAACACTCCAGGCTTTTCTGATCTTCCAGCTCCCCCAGAGTGGATCCCAGGCAACTCAGCACCTGACACTGGGAGTGAACACCAACAAATGAAAGCTTCTAGGAAAAAGGCAGAAATGATTTCCAACAGTCCTGGGAACAAACCCAGATGGGCAACCCTGGAAAAGTTATTTAAGCTGCAAATTTCCACTCTTTCTGCCTAGTTTGGAGATGATGAGCTCTAAGTCAAATGACCTAGGTAAGCATCGGCACATGGCAGGTGCTCAGAGAGGATTAGTCACCTACTTCCTACCTGTACCAAAGTCCTCACATCCATCCTGACTGCCTGAGTCCCTGTCCTGTGCTTTTATCTGGATGCTTGGGGAAAGTTCCTTCCATCAGGGACACCTCCCTGCCAAACCACGGAGCCAAAACTGCAACACACAAAAACACAGGAGAAGCTGGAGGCTGACTCAGCAAATCTCAAGCACTCTTTGCTGGGTCAAAAGCTAGACCCCAAACATCTGTTAGAAAACCCTTCATTTCTCAAAACAGAGAAACTCGCCTTCTGAAGCCAGCTGAAAAGGCTGATGAAAAATCAATAGCATTTGATTGTAAACCTGTCAAAATGATAGTGACGGGAGTACATTAACAGAGGCTCCCCAGTATTGATCCCCCTTCCTTTCCCCATCATCGCCCATCACCTTCATACTAATAACAGACTCTTTTTTTCTAAATTAATCTCCAGACCAGGGAAATCAATAGCATTTACCGTGTATAAATTTCCCTACTCTCCCAGCCAACAGTTCCCTGCTTCAAACTTGAAGCAAGGGGCTGTAAGAAAGGACTTGGACCATCTGCGCATGTGCTGATTCCTTAGCACAAGGGCTGCGCTATCACAAGCAAAGAGCCAAAGGAAAGAGAGAAACTCCACAGGCCCCACAGTGTTTAAAAGATGGAAGTAATGGGCTCCCTGCAAAAAGAGATCTTGGCGAGATGAAGGAGGCTAATTGACCCAAATATCCTAGCATTTCATGAGAGGAAATAGTCTCAGGTGGACTTTTCTCCCCATCAAAGCCACAAGATTCGTCCAAATATTAACAATCATAGCATCTTTGAGCTGTGCTTCAAAACTAATTATTTTGTCCCAATAAGTACATGTGATTTTGAATACAATATCTAAATCATTTTTAAAATTTCACGTCAGTGAAGAAAAATGTGAAATTTTATTTAAACAGAAGTGACATAGTTTTTAAAAACATTTGAAAAATACTGATCTAGCTCAAATTCCCTCAAACTAACAGTGGGGAACTGGGCTCATCTTGAGCCCTGCACAAGATGAGTCCGGCACAAGATGAGTCCTGAAATTCTCCCCGATAGTAAGTGGCAATTATTTTATGATAATACTAGTAGTGGTTAAAATAGTGGCTATAATTCATTGAGCACTGACTTCTATGGCCACTCTGAATAAGTACTTCACTCAAGTATTTCTAATCCTTGGAGAAATCTCTAATGGGAACTACTATTTATGACCATTGTAAAACTGGGCAAACTGGACTCAAAAATATTAAATAATTATCCATGGTCAAGCAGAAATGAGTCCTGGGATCTGGGATTCAAACCTAATCTGTCAAGCTCTGCCCTTCCTCTTGCCTTTCAAGAAACATGCTGACTTTGCAAATATATAGGACTCCAGATACTTGCAGGAACTTACAAAAGCCAGAAACTTCACCTTTCAAATAATTTGTGTATTGTGCTCAGGATTGAGGTTACCTGAAGATGATCTTATTGGAGGGTTAAAAACATGATTATGTGGGGAGGTTAGTAACATCATGGTATAAGTATTTGGTTGTTCCTTGAATGAGAAATTTGGGCAGTAGGAGAAGCAGGATAGCATTTAGGGAAGACTGGAGAGTTTCTGGTAAGAGGATTGAAAGGGAGATTAGTTCAAATAGAAGTGGTTAGTATAAGCCATGGAAGGGGGAAAACAGGAGACACAGTGGGGGGCTGAGTAAATGCTGGCATCATGAGGTTCATGTGTTAGACCTGGAAGAAGCCAGCCGGGAAGAGGGGACGAGGTTGCAATGGGAAGAGGTCAACTGTTTAGCTGAGAATTTACAATGTAGGGATGGAGTGTGCAACATGGGACACAGGATAAGAGAAGAGGCAGGTAAGACCTTGCAAAATTATGTCAACATCCAGGGACTGAAGCTAGAACAGGCATCTTCAGGACAGGGGAGCTGAGGTCCATGACAGGCTCCTGCATCTTGCCTTAATAATGAACATTTTAGTCCATTACAGCAGACCACCCTCCCCAGCACTGGCCCGGGGCCTCCTCAGGTCTCCCTGCCTCAGCCCTGTTTCTTTCCGCCTCATCTCAAAGCAGCTGTCAGAAGGAGCCTGCCGAAATACATTATCTTACCCAGTGCCAGCTCCCTCAGGAGCCAGCAGGCTCCCGTGACCTGCCCTGTGATCTCTCTGGCCTTATCTCTTTAGCTACCCACTCTGCTCCCTCCACCCTGCAGACTGGCTGCTGCTATGACTCAAACACAGCCAGGCTGGCTCCTGCCTCAGGACCCTTGCTCTAGCTGTTCCTGTGCCCAGACCAGCCTTCCCTGGAAGGACACCTCTTCAGGTCTGGACTTATCAGCCCTTCTCTTGCTGCACTTAAGTCACAGTCCTGCCACGCTCATCAGCCATAGCAATTTCCACAAGATTTGTCTCTTTCGGGCTCGATGTTGTTTTGTGTTACGTTGTGTTGAACTCTATTGTAGGGCCTTGTTCTCTGACTCCCAATTCTGGACTCTAGCCAAATGAAATCGGATTTTCCTCTGTTTGGTTCACCACTATATCCCCAGTGCCCACAAGGTTCTTGCTTATGGTAGGATCTTAAAATATATTGGTTGGATGACTGAATGGATGGATTCTATAGCCCTATGGGGTTTGGTTTGTGGTTTCTTTTCATGACTAGATTATATAACTCTTGCATGGACACGGTTCATTCCTCTGTCACTGTGTTACTAACCATTAGTGGCCTGCCAAGTGCTGGTCACAGTGACTCCCAAACCTCTCCCAGCTCAGTCTCCTCTTTTTCTTACTTCCTGTGTGGTCTGGAGGAGCAGAACTGGAGGAGAGGGGGGCTGCAATTCCTTCAGACTCAGACTTGGCTCCTTACTAGCCATGTGACTTGGAGCCCTGAATCTCCCCAAACCCAGAGACCATCTACAAAATGATGACAATGGTAGCTTCCAGCTGGGGTTGAGAAATTGACTGGTTTGATGCTTAAATGTGACAGGAAAAGTGATTTTCAAAATCAGTAGCACCTGTGGGCCTGGACTTTAAATGAAACACACAGAATGTCCTTCAGGTCACAGTTCTTAGCCATTAATTCCTCTCCTCCAGCAGAATGGAGCCCAGACTTCAGAGTCTATGTGGAAGTAGATGCTCTGCATTTCTATAAAAATGAGATTCCATGAGATGGGATCTTGCCCACTCTCTTCTAAATTAGACTTTCATTTAATTTGAAGAG
Source organism: Spermophilus citellus (assembly GCF_964194105.1). Taxonomy (NCBI): domain Eukaryota; kingdom Metazoa; phylum Chordata; class Mammalia; order Rodentia; family Sciuridae; genus Spermophilus; species Spermophilus citellus. The sequence goes on along the minus strand of NC_138182.1, from coordinate 112,215,194 downwards.
CTAAGAATCTCTAGGCTGGCACTGCCACATGCAAACATAAGCAAAAAGGTCTATTAAAAAGTCAGATGTGATGATTTGGTAATCATGTGCTCTCCTGAATTATCAAATTAGTCATGCTTTTTGGAGAAATGGCTATTTGGATCTTCTTCAAAAAGGCTGTCTTCATCAAATGTGTGCAAGAGAATGAACCACTCTATTTTAGGCTCCTAGATGTCTTCCCGGGATAAGAGAGATTTGCCATCCCCTCCCCAATAACTCTGGGAAATTCCTTTAGGCTGAAATCAAATCAAATCTTTGTCATGATGCATTCTGATTATTTGTTTATGTGTTTTGTTTATCGATGTTTTTTTCCATTGGATTGTGAGTTCCTAAAAACAGAATTTGTGTTTTTTGTCTTTGTGACTTTGGTCACTAATTGTGATTGACATATTTTGGGGGCTCAATAAATGGTTGAGGAAATAAAGAAGACCCAGAAAGAAAAGAAGGAGGAGTGGAACAGAAGAAAAGGAAGGAGAAAGAAAAGTCAGGAAGGGCCCTCCAGAGGGGAGATTTTACTTTAAATTTTAATTCAACCATCTTGGAAAAACAGATTTCCTAAGATGTTTTTTCTAGTTGGTAACATGACATTACACATGCATGTTGGCAAATCTGCAATGAATCAAATGAAAATATCCTCTGCCATTCCCCCCTCTGTTGAGATAGAAATGATGTCACTAACAGAAGAGATTTTTAAATAAGGAGGCTTCCTTGGACCTCCACAATATTTCCTTCTCTCGTTTGAACAGAAATCAATAAAATGGAATCTTCTGTCCCTCTAGTGTCCTTACTATTGAGCACTTGTAAAAATGAGACTTTCCAGCTCATTAATTTGCTTATGCAAATAGAGCCCAGAACCAGTTAATCCCGAAAAACAACTACTCTATTATCATCTTTTAGTGGCTGTTTCATGTCTGGATTTCAACCTGAACTCAATAAAATCTCTCATAGAGTCTCCACATCCCCTACCCAGGTTGCTCAGAATAATTTTCAGGATGGGGGTGGGGGGGATATAACAGAGAGTAGCATGTCCCAGGCATTTCTTTTCCTGCAAATGACAGAGGACATCATTATTCAATCCAAAGCCAAGGCTGCAGAAGGCAGCCCCAAATGGCTATCAATCAATGTGGGGACACAGCAAGGTGCTTTTGGTGACATTCCTAGAGCCATGGTCAGATTGGGATCCCTCATCATATCTATAAGACTTTTCTAAAGGCACCTTTGTAAAGTGCTCTCCTGTTAAGAATCTATGTCTAAGGGTTATTGTGGCACACACACACACACACACACACACACAAACACACACAAAAAAGTTGACATTGTATAAACACATTTAATGTCTCCATCCTTTATAATGCAGATGCAAAAAAAGCAAAGTGTTAATTGACACTAACCACATGCAAGAGTTTGTTCTTGCAATTCTTACCCTTAACATTACCCCTTCTCTTCTTCCCATGGGATGAAGTCAAACTCCATCCTCCTCAGCATGATAGGCTGACCCTAATGATTCCACCCCAAGTCAGACTCTTTACTCCCCGTCTACCTCCTGAAGCTCATGGGTCAGCCATGCCAAGATGTGCACTGCCCTGAAACCTGCCCGCCACTAACAAGAGGATGCCCTCAGGTGCAGTGTCTTGTTCATCATAAAAGTCTTCTCCAATCCTGCCTTGCGAGCCCAGGTCAAAGGTCTCCCATGGTCCTGGAATAACAAATAAAATCAGCCTCTAAACCCCTGTTCTCCACGGCCCTCTGCATTTCTCTTATAATAACACATTTCTGTCCCATAAGCTAGCGATTCACTAATTAAAACTTGTTCTCAGGCCTGGGTTTTCCACATTCAATCTGATAGTGAAACTGCAAATTGACTCTGAATGAACTTCAAGTCACCCTGTTGTGACTAAACCTATTGCAAAATGGACCTCAACCTGACTCTGTGGCAGATGATGGTGCCACAGAAGGAAGAGATTCTCCAACTTCCAAGACCCTGATCTCCTAAGATCAGTACCTAAGGCATATGCCGACAGAAAACTTTTAATACATTAGGAATCCTAACATCTGAAAACTACTGGGCCAATTAATGACCTTATAGCCATCCATTGCTTTTGGCCAGTGCATGAAGGCTCAGACATCTTATAGTGAGCAGGTGAAAACACAGTGATCCTACAAGTAATTTCCCAGGACGGGAGGGCACCTGTCTCCTCCGGTCTCTGTACCTTATACAGGACTCTCCTCCAGTCCTTGTATTTATGGGTCCATCCCCTCATCACAGAGCAAGCTCCGTGAGAACAAAAGGGACTTTTTATTGTCTTTGTGTCTTCAGTGCTACTGCATGCAGCAGGCACTCAGCAAATGTTTAATGAATAAAAGAAGGAAATTCAAAACTGGAGCTAACAGAGGAAGTACAGTTGATTTCCATCATGAAGCAGGGCACCAGCTGAGCTAAAGCTGAGCCGTCCTTGGCATGGCAGGAGATGCATTTATTGAGCTCTTACTATTTACTAGGTTCTGACCATAGGTTATCTTACTGAGTCCTCACCACACCACTGAAGACACAAAATTAGACAAGATAAGATATTGGGTCCAAGATGATACAGTCATAATTGAGCAGAACCAGGATTTGAACCCAGTGCTCTCTGAATCAAGGGCATGAACACTGAACCACTACACCACACTGCCTACTTACTGCTAATCTTCATAATCTTAGACAAACACCACCTTTGGATAAGTCCTGTTTTCTGCATGGGTACTGTAGGAGGTGCCTTGGTGCTGGTGTCAGGTGATTATCTTTCCTCACTCAAGTTGTGACAGTTTGATCAAACTGTCCCCTCATTTCCCTTCAGTTCTGATACTGTGTAGTCCTATCAACCACAATTAAGGAGCATTTGCTCCTGGGCCAGCCTCTGTGACAAGAGCCAGAATAGTTATCCATTCATAGATTCCTCTCATCCCAGCCAAATAGCCTTTTCTGCAGTGTGAACACTCAAAGCTTATTCCTGAATCCCTTTAGAACTCTTTTATAAAAGTCAAGAAGAGGAGGCAATCATTCTTCTTGCTTGGCTCTAAAAAGCAGACTGCGTGATAGAAACAAAGGCCTCTCAACAGAGTGGCACGCTGTATCCAAGTGGCTGCCACACCCACGAAGGCAGACAGCTCCCACAGAAAACCAGAGCCTTGAATGCAGTGTCCTTGAGAAGTTCATCTCTGCCTGCACTTGTCCAGACAAACCTGTCAGAGTAGAGGGACAGCAATCGTCTCCACCACGCCCTGGTGAAGGAGTGAGAACTGTATAGCCTGAGCACCTGCATGTGCCCAACACTGCACCAAGGAGTGAGATGGGCAAGGAGAGAACATGGAGTGAGTGGGCAAGGTGGAAAGAACTAGCAAATAGGGCCAGTTCCACAGACAGCAGGGTCCAGGAAACACATTTGTCCTCATGGGCTTGAGACTCCCTGTTCCGCTGCCCAGGAACACTGGAGAAACCTGAGGAGGTGGGCTCAGGCAGGGCATCAGTAGGGGATCCTACCACATCCTTCCCAGTGGAGAGACACCTGCTGTCTTCACCTAGGAAAGTCACTTCTGCCCCTCAGGAAGTAGCACAGGGGCCAGGAGAGCCCCACTGTCACCTGTTAACCGGAACAACACTGTTACTAGAAGAAGAAGAAGAAAAAAACTCCAATGTAGACCAAAACCAATATGCTCAACCCTAGTCAGGGTAACTATATATGAAAATCTAAAAATTCAATAGAACCTAGAGTCCCCAAACATAATGGATAAAAAGTCAAGAATACAATTTTTAAATCATACCAAGAAACAATAAAATCACAACTTGAGTGAGGAAAGATAATCACCTGACACCAACACCAAGATGTATCAGAGGGTGGGACTATGTGACATTGGTTTAAAGCAGTGCTGTGGACTGTAGTGTGTCCTTCCAACATTGAAGGTGTAACCCACCCCTCCCAGGTGATCACATTTAGAAGCAGAGCCACCAAGGCAGTTGCTAAGGCTTGATACTGTCGTAAGGGACTTGTCCTGACAGGCTCAGTGTTCCTCCATGAAAGACACCCAAGCTCATCCTCTCCCTCTCCGGTATGTGTGAGCAAGAAGGAAGCCAAAGCCAGGACAAGAGCCCTCAGGGGAACAGAATCAGCCACACCGTGATCTTAGACACCTCCCTCTCCACAAATGTGAGGAAACGGTTTCCTATAGTTCAGACCACCCAGAACGTGGTACTTTGCCAAGGATTCCAAAAAGACTAAAACAAGCAGTCACCATAAAAATGCCTTAACAACCTAACATGAATCCTCTTGAAACAAACAGAAAAAAAGGAAATCCCAGCAGAGAAAAAGAAGTTGTAAAAGTCATCCAGTGAACATTATAAATTGAAAAAAAATGGAATGGGCTCAAGAGCAGTATATAGATGACAGAACATAACAGTCATTAAACTTGGGGACAGCACAATAGAATTAACACGATCTGAACAACAGAGAGAAAGCAGATTGAGAAAAACACAGTAATAAACAGAATCTCAGGAACCTGTGAGGCAAATAAGAAAAGTTCAGAATTTTTACCCATGCACAACTGAGAATTTCAGAAGGCAAGAGGGTAAAAATACAAGAAAAACAAGATTGAAAATTTCCAAAATTTGATAGTCACACTCACACACATTCAAGAAACTGAGTGAACACCAGAAAAAAAAAAACAAATTCAAAGAAATCATGCCAAGGTACTAAACTTTTAAAAACTAGAGACAAAGTCTTGAAAGCAGATAAATGACACAATAGGGATAGGGAACAGGAATTCAGATGACACTGGATTTCTCACGTGGAGCTATGGAGGCCAGAAGGGTGGGGCATGATATCTTTCAAGTTGAGAAGAACTGTTAACCATGAATTCTGTATCTAGAGAAACTGTCCTTCAGGAATCAAGGAAAAATGTGAACATTCTCAGATGAAGAAAAACTAAAAGAATTTGTCACTAGTAGACCTACTCTCAAAGACTGGCTAAAGGAAATTCTTCAAACAGAAAAAAAATGATACAAGAGAGAACCACAATACATCAGGAGGGAAGAAAGGACAGAGAGATCACAAATATACTAAGTACAACAGACTGTCCTTTGCCTTGTGAGCATCATAAATCTTTTTTGATGATTGGAACAAAAAATAATAGTACTATCTGATCCCGCAACAATGATATTTAAAAGTAGAAAAGATACTGGGACCTATATGAAACTGGGAATTTCTATATTTCACTCAAAAATGGTACAATGTTGCAACCAGGAGATTGTTGTAAGTCGCATATGTATATTGTAATACCACAGTGACCACTAGGAAAATTATACAAAAATATATACTCAAAACGCTATAAATAAATCACAAAGAAACCCTTAAAAATTGCAAGCATCCCATAGGAGAAAAACAGAAGAATAACAATTGAAGGAAAGAAAATAATAACCACAGACACGAGTGCTAGCAGGTTGACAATTATCTTAAATATATAACACCACCAATGAAAAGAAAAATATTTTCAGAGCAGGTTAAACATATACATCCTAACTCTACATAGCTTAAAAGAAAGTACGTCAAATTCTATAAATAGATTGGTTGAAGGTAAGAGAACAGAAAACAAGCTGCCATGCAAAGATCAGTGTTTTAAAAAGCAGAAGTAGTATTTTCATATTTGATAAAGTAGACTGTAAATCAAAGAAAATTCCTGGGGGCCAAGAGGAACATTACATAATAATAAGAGAATTAACCTTCCAGGGAAACATTGTGATCCTAAATGTGTACCACCAATCAACAGAGGCTCAAAATACATGAAACTACGGAGAGATGAAAGGAAAAATAAGAAAATCCACAATTATATTATTCGCTTCAGCACCATCTTCTCAGCAAGTATAGAACTGCTGTCTAAAAAATGAGCAAGATTTAGAAAATCTAAATAATACAATCAACCAAAAGGACCCATTTGACCAACTATGTGTGAAATCTTGCAGGCACTTTTTTTTTTTTCAAACACTCGTGAAACACTCACCAAATTGTTCTCCGGCCATAATGAAATCAAATTAGAAATCAATACCCCCCCCAAACAGCAGGAAAATCTTTAAACACATGGGAATTAAATAATATACTTTTAAATAGTTTACAGGGAAAAGAGAAAGTTTCAAAAGAAGTTTTAAAATACATAGAATTAAATGAAAAAAAATGTACAACTTACTGAAATATGTGGGATGCAGCTAAAATAGGGGAGAAATGGAGATTTTTAGCACTAAGTGCTACATTAGAAATGAGGGGAAAAAAAACTCATGTCAATAATCTAAGACCCTCCCCCCAGCCTTAAAACACTGGAAAAAGAAAAGCAAAATGAATGCAAGTCAAACAGAAGGAAAATAATAATGATAACAGAAATTTTAGTGAAATTTTTAGAACAAAAGGCTTGATATTTTAAAAATAATAAAATTTATATACATCTAAAGAAACTGATAAATACAAAAAAAAAGAGAGAAAACACAAATCAACAATATCAGGAATGAAATAGAGGATAAAACCTCAAATCTTATGGCCCTTTCTAAAGAGAATATGAACAATTCATGTTCATAAATCAATTTCTCCAAAACCAAAAACTGCCAAAATTCCACTCAGATAAAATTGATGATCATAAGAGTCTTATAATCATCAAGGAAATTGAATTTTTTTATTTAAAATATCCACCAACAAACTCTACATCCAGATGTTTTCACTGGAGAATTCTACCAATCATCTAACAGTTCACACCAATTTTATGTGATCTCTTCTAGGAAATAGAAGAAGAAAGATTACTCTCCAACTCATTTTATGGGGCCATTTTAGTATCATCCTGATACCAAAACCACACAAAGATAGTGCCAAAAATCAAACAAAAACAAAAAAACTATATACCAATACCTAAGAAGCAAAAAGACCTCAACAAAACATTAGCATGCCAAATCTAACAATGTGTAAAATGAATCACACACACCATGACTAAGGGAAATATATTTCACCTTATGAACAAGCTAAAGAAAAATCATATGGTGATATCAGTTAACACATACACATATGCTCAACTGATATTATAGATCTACACATGTAAATACGATCAACTAATTTTTGACAGTTGTAAAACTAATTGAATGAAGGAATCTCTCATAGAAAATAATTCAAAATAAATTATGGACTTAAATATAAAATGAAATTATATAAATTTTAGGAAAGAACATCCAAAAAATGTTTAGACTTGACACTAAAACGTGATGCATAAAAAGAAAAATTGATGAACTGGTCCTCATCAAACTCTCAGCCTTTGTTCTGTGGAAGGTCATATAAAGACAATGAATGGAAAAACCAATCTACAAACTGGGAGAGAACATTTGCAAATTTCATATCTAACAAAAGACTAGAATCTAAATACATGAAGGACTTTAAACTCAAAAACATAAAAGAAACAATCCAATTAGAATATGGGCAAAAATATGAGTAGATATTATGCTGAAGAGAATATACAGATGGCAAATAAGCACATAAAAAGATGTTCAGTGTCATTAGCCATCAGAGAAACGCATATTAAAACCACAGTGAAATATTACTACACACCTATCAGAACGGTTAAATTAAAAAATTCAAGCAACACAAATGCTAATGAAAATATGGATAAACTGGAATACTCAGATATAGCTAATTTAAGTGTAAAGTGGTTCAGCCACTCTGGAAAATAGTTGGCAGTCTCCAATAACATAGAATAACACATGGCCCGGAAGTCACACCTTTGGGCATTATCACAGATAAATGAAAACTTAACTGTCACACAGAAACCTCCCCTACAAATGTTCATAGCGGCCATACTTATAGTAACCAAAAAAAAAAAAAAAAAGAAATCCAACCAAATATCCTTCCAAAGGTGTTGAACAGACCATGACACAACCATATTGTGGAATTCCAGCAATAAGCAGGAATGAACTATGGGTATATGCAAATCCAGGTGAAGTTCTGGGCAACTAAGTGAAAAACAAGAGCAAGTCCTAAAAAGTTAAGAAGTATTTAAGTGTATTCAAATAACATTTTGAAACGACAAAATTTTAGGAATGCACAGTTAAGGGTTATCCGAGGCTAGGTAGAGCCAATGGTAGGTGGGTCAGGAGGTGGATGGTTATGAAAGGACCACGTGAGGGGTCTTTAAGGGCCTTGGAGTCCTGGAACTATTCAGAATCTCAACTGCAAGGTGGATCCACAAACCTACACAGGTGATAGAACTGCATGGAATCCAACACACACACACACACACACACACACACACACACACACACACACACAAACACACATGTAAAAATAGAGAAATCAGAATAAGACCAGGAGAATATATGATTGTAAATATCCTGGGTTTTAGAGTATACTACAGTTTTGCAAAATGTCACATTGAGGATAATTGAGTGAAGTCTACAAGGAATCTACTTTTTTATGTTTTTGTTGGTGCATATAGTAAATACAATAGTGGGATTTATTGTGACATATTTGTACCTGCACATAAAAGAATCTGATCATTTTCATTCCAAGAAGCTCCCTTTTAGCTTCCCTCCCTCAGTTCCCTTCCTCTGCTCTCTTGGTCTTCTAGTCAGCTGTTTTCATTCCTGAGACCAAAAGACCTGACAAGAACAACTCAGAGGAGGAGAAGCTGATTTGGGTTCAGGGTTTCCGGTGTGGGGTCCATGGTGAGCCAACTCACACCTCTGGGCCTGAATGAGGCCGAACATGGTGATAGAAGGGTATGGTGGGGGAAAGCAGCTCAGACTTGGCAACAAGGAAAGGGGTGGGCGCTGAGCTCTCCATGCACCAAGGACAGAATATAAACCCCAAATGAACAAGCCTAGTGACCCACCCAGCCACACCCTACCTGCCTACTGTTACCACCCAGTAAATCCCTACCAGTGGATTATCCGCCAATTAGGTTGGGGCTCTCATAACCTAATAATTTCATCTCTGAAAATTCTTGCATTGTGGGGACATCACATATATCCAAACCATAGTATCTTGCTTCCGTTTTTTAATTATTACATTATAATTATATATAAAAGTAGGATTCATTGTGATACATTCATACTTGTGCGTAGCATAATTTGGTTGATTTCATTCTTCAGCCTCCCTCTTCCCCTTCCTCTATTCTACTAATTACCCTTCTGTTTTCATGAGAGATCTCTCATTTTCTTGTAACTTAATGGGATTCTAGAATTGTGTCCAAAATTTTTATTTAAAAAAAAGTGGTTAAAGTATAGCTAATCTTTGTCTAGCAGAGGCCCAGCTTCTAGCAAAAAAAAAAAAAAAAAAAAAAAAAAAAACCAAAAAAAAAAAAAAAAAACAGATATGAAAGCAAAGTCTTTATCCCAGGCCAAATGACATTTCCTCTTGAAGCAACCTTTATAGCTTGATAGGAATAATTACTTCCTCTTCTGTACTGGCAAAGGATCTTAATCTCCATAAATATCAACTACAGCATCTATTAGATAGTATTATAATTAATATATTTACTTCTCCATCATGCAAAAATATCTATGTGGCCTGTTCATTACAGATTTTCTGGGTTCTAATCTGACTTGACTCTAACCAGCTATATAACGTTTTTACAAAAATTTTTAACCTAGCTAAACCTTAATTTTTTCATGTGTAAAATGAGATTAAGAAAAGGACCTACCTCAAAGACTTCCTGTTAAGACAAAGACCTAGATCAGTACCTAGGATATACTAAATATTGAATTAAGTTTGGTATTTCACTATGTTCCAGACATTCATCTAAGTTTAATTTTGTCTTGGTTTTATTTTTTTTCTGACAAAATTCTGGATATTCTATAATGTATAATCATTCCATCCATTTATCTTAAATCCAGGGGCCATTCATTGGCGAAGGTACTCAATAAATGTTTGTTTATTTATCTATTAGTTTATATGAATTTTATAAAGAGTTTTATTCTGTAAAATTGACATATAATTCATTGCATATACTTAAAGCATATGATTTATAAGATTAGATATATATCCCTGAATCTATCAACTCAACCAAGTCCATTAACATACATCCGTATCACCCCAAATTTTCTCTTATCCTATTGTATTTTTTTCCTTTTGTCCTTTCTGGAGTCCCCAGTTCCCAGTCTAAACTTCATCTTCCTGTCACTACAGGTTACTCTGTATTTGCTAAAAATTTATATACATGGACTCTTACAGTATTGCACATCTCTAATTCTGTTTTCTTTCCCCCAACATAATTATTTTGATATGCTCCTATGTCATTGCTTTTATCTGTTAGAGTCTGTAAACAAGTCAGGATGGTGCCTGGCATTTTGCCAGAGGGAGTGGTTTGTGAAGTAACGCCAGCAGCCGTTAAGTGTGGAGATTTCTTATTGGTTGACTGCTGTATCTAGTTTATGTTAATTAAGATAAGCTGTGTGGAATGTATAAATACCTCTGTTGTCCTACAATAAAGGGCTCCCATTCCTGCTGTATCAATGTACACAAGTTGCTCATCACCCCCCCCCCCCCCCCCGGTTATTTTGCTGCAGCCGGACTGTGGCATTTATCAACAGTGCATTTTTACTGTGGAATAGCCTTCTGTTTTATAGATGTGTCAAGTATTATTTTTAAGTAATTTTTCCAGTCTGTAGTTTGATTTCATTCTCTTAACAGCATCTATCAAAGACCAGAATTTCTTAATTTTACCATTGTCTTTTCTTTTATGGATCATATTCTTGATGCTGTACCTAAAAAAAAAAAATGCCTAACTCCACGTTTCTTCACTTTGGTGCTACTAACATTGTGCAGGGGACAACTCTGTTTTAGGTAGGTATGGGGGAAGGGAGAAGCTGCCCTGTGCATTGTAGGATATTACCAGGATTCCTGCCCTTTACTACCAGAAATGACTGTAGCAACTCCCACTACAGTTGTAGTGACCAAAAATACCTCCAGATATTGCCAGGTGTCCCCCGGCAGGGGAACAAAATCACCATCGGGGGAATCACTGGTTCAATCCAACATCACAAAGAATTTCTCCAATGCAGTCTTATGGAAGTTTTATGATTTGGGGTTTTGTATTCAAGTGTATAATAGTTTGAGTTGAGTTTTGTAAACAGGATTAAGATAATGTTAAAATTTATTTGTTTTTTGTATGTGAGTGTCAAATTTGTTGCAATATCTACTTTTCCTCTAATGAATCGCTGCTGCAAATCCATGGGAGAGGGGTTGATCACCTACATGGGAGTCTATTTCCAGACTCTCTCTCTCTCTCTGGTTTCTATTGTCCATCTTAATACCTCTACACATTGCCTTGATTACTGAAGCATGACGCTCATCCTTAAAGTCAGGTGAAATAAAGCCCCAACTTTCTTCTCTTTCAAAATGTTTTTGGCTGTTCTAGTCCTTTGCACTTCCGCATGAATTTTAGAACCAGGTTATAAATTCCTACATAAGGTGCCTCCTGGGTTTATGATTGATTTTGCCTTCAATCTATAGACCAATGTAGGAAAAATTGGCATCATGGCAATTTTGAGTTTTCCCATTCATCAATATTATCTACCCCACCACATCTTTGTGTCTTCAATTTCTCTTGACAATATTTTGTAGTTTTCAGCATATAGATCTTGAGTCTATTCTGTCAGATGTGTCATGCAGTATTTCATACATCTTTGCTTTGTTTCTTTGTGGTGCAAAGGATCAAACCCAGGTCCTTTCACATGCTGGGCAAGGGCTTTACCACTGTATGCCAAACCCCAGTTTCATTTCAGTTTACATAATTGTAAATCGTACTGTTTTTCTATTTTAGTTTCCTATTTTTGCTGCTAAAATAGACACAATTGACATTTACACTGACCACATGTCCTGCCACCTTCCTTGTCTCACTCGTTTCCCAGTGCATCCAATTTTCTAGCTAATTGTATCACCTGTGAAAAAAGATGGCGTCCTTCTTCCTTCCTGTTTAAATATGTTTCTTTTCCTGCTTAACGCTCCTGGCTGGAAACCCTAGTGCAAAATGAATGGAAAGCCTTGCCTGTATCCCACACTGTATCAGGAGGAACATGTGCTTTCTGTCACTGTTAAGCATGATGTTAGCCACCTGCTTGCTGTAGATCCATTTATTGGGTTGAGAGTATTAATTCTTAGTTTCCTGAGAGTTTTACCATCTTGTCAAATGCTCTTTCTAAATCTTCTGAGATGATAATATGGTTTTATTTTTAAATCTGTTAATACAGTGAATCACATTGGTTGATGTTCAACAGGTAAATCCACTTTACATTCCTAGAATAAACTCAACTTGATTATGATGTAATTTTTTAAAACTACAAACTATCAGAATCAATTTGTTAACTTTTTCTATTTTTGTATTTCTAGTAGTAGTAAGTGGATTGGTTTGTAATTTTTTTTTTGTAATCATTGTATAGTTTGCTGTCAGAAAGAATTGTGTAGTGTCCCTTCCTCTTTAATTTTCTGGAACAGTTTGTGTAGAATTAGTAGTATTTTTTTTTATTTACTTAAACATTTGGTAGAATGTTCCAGTAAATTCATCTGATCCTGAGGTTTTTCTCTGTGGAGTTGTTTTCAGCTGTAGATTAATTGAAAACAAAAATAGATGTAAGGATACTTTAGTGATCTACTCCTTAACTGAGATTTGGTAGTTTGTATGTTTCGAATTGCTGCTCATTCATCTGGAAGGCTAAATTTATGGGTATAAACCTATTCATAATGTTCCTTCATTATCACTTTAAGATTTGTAGAATCTATGATGATATCACCTTCTCGCTTTCTAATATTGGTAATCTGTATCCTTTCGTTCCTCTGCAGTCTGACTGCAGGATTGTGGATTCTGTAATATTCGCAGAGAGCAGAGCATTTGGTTTTCTTGTTTTTCTATACTCATGCTATTTTATTGATTTCTGTTCCATTAAATTATTTTTTTTTTACATTTATTCTATTTATTCTCCTTTTTTAGTTTCTTAAAATAGAAACCAAGTTCGTTGGTTTGGGACCCTTTTGAGCTCATAAAAGAGCCATCTACCTCTCTAAATTAATCTCTAAACTCCTTACTAATTAAACTAAAGATCCCAAAGTTTGGTAAGTTGTGTGTTCAGCTCCATTCATTTCAAAATACTATTTTCACTTTTTGATTTCTTTTCTTACCCACAGGCTTCTTAGAAGTTTGTTGTCTGATTTCCAAATATGTAAGAATTTTCCAATTATCTTTCTCTTATTGATTACCAAATTAAGTACATTATGGTCAAAGAAAAAAAACTTGTCTTGAAATGTTTTAAATTTATTGTTACCTTTATGTGGCCCACCACATGGTTTGTCTTAGAAAAAGTTCTATTTCCACATGAAGAGGATGGACATTCGGCTGGTGGTGGTCTCTAAAACGTCCATTCGCATTGGCTAATCATGTGTAATGACGCGTTCTATATCCTGGCCAATCTTCTCTCTCCATCAGTTATGAGGGAAGGCACTGACATCTCTCCTTACAGCAGTGTCTGTCTAGGTCCCCTACATTCCATTAGTTTGGGCTTTACTATTTTGAACTTTGTTTTTCAGTGCATCTTCTTGATGATCTGACAAACCTTTCATTAAGAAGTTGCACGGCCTCTGGTACCATTCTTCATTCTGAAGTGTACTTTGATAATCATATCATTCTTCTGGCCATTTTTTTGTTGAATGATAGTATGGGATATTCTTTACCACCCTTTTTCATTTAATCTCTTTTGGTCTTTATGAGACATGTGAGTCTTAGAGTCAACATATATTTCAGTACATATGTTCCAATCTTATTTTTTATACAACCTGGCAATATCTGCCTTTTAAATGGAATGTTTGAGCCAGTTACATTTATGTGCTTATTGACAGAGTTGAATACAAATCTTCCACCTTGGTACTTACTTTGATTAGTACAATTTGTTCTGTTTCTTTTTTGCTTTCATCCTAACTCCTATTTGGTTGAGCATCTTCAAAATTCCATGCTATGTCCTTTATTGGCCATTAGGTAAACTCTTTGTTGTGTTTTTTAATGCTGTATTTGATGCACATAGGAGACATCTTATCACAGTATACTTTGGTTAGAACACTTTTCACTACAATATATCAACTTTTATTTCCATTTTCTTTTCCTGTTATCCTACAGTTTACTTCTACATTTTTTATAAATTCCATACTACATTGCTATTATTTTGGCTTCAAACAGTTGATTTGTAATATATTTAAATGATAAGAAAAAGACATTTCTATTTATCCCCTGACCATTTCCAATACTCTTCATTCTTTTGTATAGATCAAACTTTTCATTTGGTGTCCTATTTCTTGTACTTCAAGTACTGCCTTTGACATTTATCACAGTGAGGTTCTACAAGTGATAAATTATTTCAGTTTTTATAGGGTGAAAATTATTGTCTTTTCCTTCTAAATATATTTTCACTTGGTATAGAATTTTATGTTCACAATTTTTCCTTCGGTACTTGTAATGTGCATTGTTTCTGATAATAAATCTGCCGTCAATCTTATATTTATTTCTCTGTATGCAGTGTACATACCTTAGCATACTTTTAAATGTGTTCTTGAGCACTGACTTTTTAGCAATATGATTTTAATTTCCCTTCCTTTTGGAGGGCTGTTTTGTACTGGTTTGGATTTTTTCCAATTTTCTTCTCTCATCCTCCTTGTAGTCTTAGGAATGCCAGTTACCCATGCAGGGGCTTGCTTGAAGTTCTCTATAGCTCTGTCCATTGTTCTTCCATCTTTTGTCTGTGTTTCATTTTGAATTGTTTATTGTGAAATGAATTCAAGGTTACCAATCTTTTCTTCTGCAATGTTTATAATACTCTTAGTCCCATGCAATATATATTTTTTTAAATTCAGAGACTATAGTTTTTACTTTTGGAACTTCATTTGTCTTTTTTTAATCTCCCATTTCTCTAAGTGTTCAATCTTTCCTTTAGCGTCTTGAAAATATGGGGTACAGTTTCAGTAATTAATTAACTCACCATTCTACTCTGTGTCATTTTTAGGTTAATACTTATTTGTTTATTTATTTAGTATTTTTATTAATTTGTTTAGTTATACATCATATTAGGGTTTTCTTTGACATAATTATAAAAGCATGAAATATACTCTGCTCTAATTCAGTCCCCAGTACTTCCCTTTCCCACCCCCGACTCCCTTTCCTCTATCCTACTGATCTTTCTTCTATTTATCATTTCTGTTCTTTAATTAGTGCTCTGTGGGTATAACAGTGAGATTCCTTGTGGTATATTCATATATGACCAAACTTTACTAGGTTAATCTTTATTGATAGATTTTCTTCCTTTTATTTTAAGTCATATCATTTTTCCTCTTTGCATGCCTAGTAGTTTTATTAGATTTCAGACAACATGAATATTATGATGTTGAATGCTGAACTTTTTAGTATTCCAATAAATACCTTACAGATTTGTTCAGGAACATAGTTAAGTTACTTAAAAAGAGCTCAGCACTTTAAAGTTTTTAAATTTTTTTGTTAATCAGGACCATTGCAGCCTTGAGCCTTGAAGTGAATTAATATCAGGAAAATTCTTTCTGAATATTTATCCAATGTCCATGACACTGAGATTTGAACTCCATCTAGAAGCAGCAAACACTATTCCTGGCACTCTTTGAGCTGTAGGGATTGTTCAGGAAGTGTTCTCACACCTGAGTGCTGATTATAGCTCACCTGAACACCTGAGGGGACCCTCTGCAGGTCTCTGGGGTCCTCCCGCTGTGCAGCTGGATCCTCTGCAGTACTTTGCCATGCAGTCTTGCCATCTCGGCCCTCCAAGACTCTGATCCTTCTCATTTCTTACGGTCTCCTGGGGTTGCCCTGAGATTCCTCCCTGCAACATCGGAAATGTTTCTCCAAGTAAACTGAAGCAAAATAGAGCTCTTCTTTGTTTCCCATCACTCAGAAGCCACCGTCCTGTGTTAACTAGTATTGATACCTTAGAAAACCATGGCTCATATATTTTGTCTGGTTTTTAGTTGTTTCCAATAAGAGGGTAAATCCAGCCTCTCATCCTTCATCTTGGCCCATGTACACAATTTCTAAATGTACATACAGCTAATCCACAATAGTCACAGATTCTATAGTTGTGAATTCTCCCACTCACTGAAATGCATTTGTAACTCTCAAATCAATACGACACATTTGCAGACAATCACAGAATGGTGAAAAATTTGAGTGATCCAGTGCATATGTGCCCAGCTGAGGTCAAACTTGGCCACCCTCTGTCTTCTCATTCCAGCAAACAAGTGTCCTTTCAACAGTCTATTTAATTCCTTATGTTTCACATTTTTGTGTCCCACACATAGGACTGAAGTTCTAGTGCTCTTAAGCACAGAAGGCTATGATGTGCCTCACAGAAAAAAACAAATATGTGTTAGATTAGCTTCCTTCAGACAAGAGCATAGTGCTTGGTTATGAGTTCCATATTAATGGAATATATATATATATATATATATATATATATATATATATATGTGTGTGTGTGTGTGTGTGTGTGTGTGTGTGTGTATACTTCTTTACACAGAAACATTTATAAAAATGAAAATGAAGTTACATGTCAAAAAAAATGATTGACAAAAAAATGTTGTGACCAGAAATTAACAAGAACTTAACTTTAACTCATGAAGCAAATGCTTCAGTATTTACTAATTCAATGTTCATGGTAGCTTTACAGAATATAGAATAGGACCATAAGGAATAATGAGAATACATTCTATTTGAGCTCTCATATAAAGTAGATCAATATCCACACTCTAACAGAAATTTCCCATGCTGTGTTCAGCCTAGTGAAGGGAAGAAATAATTCAAGCCAGGTAGATATAATTGTGTTAGTGTCAAGGACTTGGAAAGGTTAAGTAGCAAGAAAGAAGAACAGCCTGAAGGGTATTCAGAATTATGAATTTACTGCTAGTATTACTGTTTCCTCAAACAGAATGACCTTGTCCACTAGAAGAGAGAAGTAATTCTCCCAGGCTCTCCTCACAAGCTCTGTTACTGGAAAAGCAAACCAGTTCATATTCATCCAGCCAATAGATATGCACTCCACACTTCCGACATTTCCGGCCCTGCACTCAAATTTGAGGTTAGGAACTAGGAAGACTTGATTCTTCACCCTCTGGGCAGAATCAGAATCAGATAAGAGGAGTGGGACAGAGGAGCTATATCAGTGCAGTGAGGTGAACCTGGACAGATGCGTCCCAGGATGCTACAGAGATACAGAGATCCATCCGCTTTGGTAGGGGGACAGTGAGAGAGCAAAAAGACTGACCTTGGGGCATCTTGGAGGAAGAGAAATTGAATTGGTTAACTAGGCATATCCCAAGGGAATGGCAATTGGAGAAGCATCATATTAAAGGCCTTGAGGAGATGGGGAGAAACCAAAAAGATAGGGGTACAGAGGGAAGCAATCAAGATCATAATAGACCTAGTACATTGGGCTAGGGAATTTGAATGTCATCCTACTAGCAAAAAGAGCCTTGAGAGAATTTCATGCAGGAGAATGTCATGGCCAGGTTTGAATGATCCTCCTGGTTTTAGAATATAGACACAATAAAGAGTGATCTTGAAGGCAGAAGATGAATAAAGAGGTTGATACAACAGTCAGTAGGTGAGGTAAAATGGCCTGGACCAGGGCAGTGCTGCTCCCAACATCCCCATCCATCTACCATTGCTTCAGCCACACAAACCCTCTTCTGAGCCACACAGGCCATTTCTTTCTGCCTTTTTTTCTTTGGCTTTGCAGATTTCTCTTCTCTGCAATTTTATTTCCTCCCTTTGCTTACTTGGAGAACTCCCATCAGTCCCTAAATAGCCACTTACTTGAAGTTTTCACCAATATCCACAAGCAGAGTTAATCTGTATTCATAGTTTATTTCTCTATGACACCCTTCCAAATCGATACATACTTGTTAATCAATTTAGGATCTCGACTAGATTGAGATCTGCTTGAGGTCAAGGACTATGTCTTGTACATTCACTACAGGAATGAACATAAATGTTGCTACCTGCAGATCAGTGGCTCTCAAACTTTAGATTGCATCAGAGTCTCCTGAAGAACTTGACTAACACAGGTGGATAGTCCACAGATTAAGTAGGTCAAAGATGGGACACGGGAATATAAATTCAACAAGTTCCCAGGTGATGCTGCTGCTGCTGGTCCAGGGACCACACTTTGAGAAGCAGTTTGGATTTCCAGACTGGTTTTTCATCTCCACCATTCCCAGTGTCATGATTTTCCATCATGTGCCTGTGTCTCTGTGTATGTGTGTAGAAATGCAGGGCTACAATGCACATGCCCTCTTTTGCTTCCTTCCTACAAACGTTTCTGCATATCTATCGTTGAGAACAGTGTTAGGCATACGTTGTCATTTTGATCCCCTTAGGTCATTACATATTAGAAGAACCATCCTACCCCTTCTACCACATGCCCATCTTTGCTCTAATCAGAGAGAACACTCAGAGATTCCTAGAGTTTCCCACCCATTACCATTTTCTCCTTTCAAATGAAACTGATCACAAACAAAAACCAAACAAAACAGAAACCCTCCTTTTAGCTAACACAATAAAGGAAATGTACTACTCATTTAAAATATCTGACTTGATTATAAAAAGGAGAACAGGATGCTGAGGGGAAGGAAAGGTCATCTTTGGGCAAAGCCTTCTAAATGACCAAGGAACACCCTAGTGTTTATTTTTGTTTTCTTTTCTCTTTTCTTTCACCCATAAGAGCTAGTGCTGATCACCCCATTGCACCAACAAAGCCGCTTTCCTTTATAAAATCTATTCCGTTTCATTTTCAGTTAGCTGTCAGACCTCCCTAGGGGTACATGTTCTACTCAGTTCATTTATTTTTGTGAAATTCTGCATCACATTTTCTTTCTTTTCTTTTTTTTTTCAATCTAGTCTCCTGATAACTTCACAGCTTCTCTACAAAAGTAAATAAATAAATAAAATAACAAAAAACGACACTAATAGACAGAAACTCTTCGCATGGCTCTTTGATTTGCTGGGATATAATGAGAGAGTGGGAGGGTGGTCCTGAGGCTGGTCGGTGTAAATATCAGTGGGGTTTGGGACATGCCTACTACTTTTATGAATTCAAATATAATTTTTAAAATGTCTTAATCATGAACTATTCTTTTATTTCTTCATTTTCATTGAACTTTAGAGTAATTACAAAGTTATCAGTTATTTCAGGGTAATTTCTGTTTATTATGAAGCCTAATTTCCCTTGGACTTCTCTTGTAGAGTTATTTGCATAAATGTCCAAACTTCCTGCTTTCTCCAGGGACTCCTAACATAAAATAATGATCCACAGCCCTGTACATTATCCTGAGAACTTCATATCCCTTGGGTATGTGGGCCTGTGTGCATTCTTGGGGGTGCATTGGAGAAGATGGTGAAGATGGCAGGCTTCCCCCATCTGCCTGTCTTGTGGGTCCGTGAGGTCTCAGGGAAGCCCTACCATGTAGGCACTGAGCTGCCATGCTCATCCTAGGGGTCTCCAACTCAGGAAGAACATGAATGCCCATAGATTTTTTTCCCCCACATGATCAGGATTTAACATTCATCTATTCAAAACATATATATTGCTTTGAAACTTAAAAATGTCTCTCAATAGTGAACTGAGCCAGGTGGAGTATTGCACATCTATCATCCCAGCAATTCAGGAGGGTGAAACGGGAGGATTGCAAGTTCCAGGCCAGCCTGAGAAACTTAGCAAGACCCTGTCTCAAAAAATAAAAAGGGCCGGGCATGTGTCTCAGTAGTAAAGTGCCCCTAGATTCAATCCCTAGTACCCAAAACATAAGTGAATAAAATAAAAATGACCTGATGAAGCTGAGTCTGGATTTCAAACCAATGGACCCCGGTTCCAATCACAGCTCTGCCATCGACTAGCCATGGGACATAAGCTTCAGCTTTTCTGAGACTTGGTTCTCTTCAAAGTTAAGTTGAGATAATAACAGTTACTCTGAAGACAATTAAACTAGATTATTCATAGAAACACTGGGCATATAGTAGATGCTCCAAATGGCTAATACTACTTGCTATCTATCTTCTTCTCAATCTCTCTCTCTCCCTCTCTCTCTCTCTCTCTCTCTCTCTCTCTCTCTCTCCCCTACCTCCCTCTGCCCTCTACTCTCTCCTCTCTCTTTCTACACTTTTCAAACTTTAAATATTTATATATTGTTTTATAATTTTAACACCTTTGTCCTACACACCTTCTATTCTTAAATCAGGGATGACATGGTTCAATCAAGTACTACAGCCATTATATACATAGCAAAAAGGATGAATTATTTCTTATTATGCGTCTACTTTATGCTAGACATTAGGTTTTATTTAATACTATATCAACCACATATGGGATAGGCATTATTTTCCCCACTTTTATTGAAAAAGAAGTTGAATTCAGAAAAATAAATAAACTCATACAAGAACACAGAGCTGTAAATAAAAGAACCAGCCTAAGAATACATTTTTCTGGCTTTGGTGTTGTTTCTAGTCACAGAGGTAGATGGTGAGGTTCAAGTTTGGACTCTGGCCTGGGTTATTTATGCTATTAGGGAAAGTAGCATGTTCTAAGTTTCCTTCATAGAAAAAAGTAGAAATCAAAGTGGTACTGTTCCTTCAAAGGTTTTTGTGAAGATTAGTTATGGATTTCTCCGAGGCTCTGAGCATGGTGATGTCCAGTACATGGTAAGGTCCTGAGAAGGAACATCTATCAGCAGTAGACAAAGTCAAAAGATGGGTCATGACTTCTTCAGATCAGAGTGATTCAAACAAAAAAAAAATTCCTATATTTTACCACAAAGTACCTTTGATTTCTGACATCCTCTGCCCAGGAGCAAAGAGATTAAGCAATTAAATAGAATTTCTGATTTCAGATCAGAAGTAAAGTGGGAACACTGAAAACTTCATTTACCTCCCCTACCATTCATTTCCCTGTCATGACAAGAGACCCATCCAGAAAAAAAGATACCAAAAGTCATCCAGAGGTACCGGATAATCATCAAAGGGGTTTGAAATAAAAGATTCAGGTTTTAGATAGAATTTTATATGCAATTCTCAACTAGAGGAAATTTTGACCCCCCGGCGATATTTGGCAATGTCTGGAGACAATTTTGAATGTCATACCTGGGAGGACACCACTGGCACTTACTGAGTATAGCCAAGGATGCCACTACGCTTCCTACAACACACAAGAAAAGTCCTCACACCACTGGTACAGCAATTATCTAGTCCCAAATGCCGTCAGTGATAGGATTGAGAAACCCTGATGTTGATGCAGGAAGATTAGGAGGAGGGACTTCACAGAGTGGGAAAGTCCAGAGCAAGGTCACTGTGGAGCAACCCAGGAAGGAAACAATGGACCCAGGTGTGTACTGATGGAATGTAGGAGGCAGGTGCCTGGAGACAGTTAACAGAACAGACCTGGTGCAACTGGAGGGAGTGGTGAGCAGCTCTGGGTAAGGAAGAAAGAGCAACCCAAGAGGCTGCCATGACTGGAGGAACCATAGTCCAAAACCTCGGAGCTCTGATTCAGTTATCTACCAGTAACAAACCGACCCAAAACTTAGTGGATGGGAATAACATGTGTCTATTATTTATCATGATTGAGTTTGTTGGCAGAGTGGTTTCTTTGTTTCACACAACATTGGCTGGGGCACAGGGACAGCGGGATGATGGAAGTGGTCTCATTCCCAGAGCTGGCAGTTGTTACTAGGCTTACTCATGTGGCTATTTGCACTTTCTCGCAGATTGAAGGCCAGGTTCTAAGAAGCAGCAACCCCAGAAGATAAGACCCAGCGTGCAAGTGCTAAGCAAGCCTCTGCCTGAATGACACTTGTCAGTGTGTGATTGGTCAAAACTAATCATACACCAAGCCCAGAGTCAGCCTGAGAGGGGACCTTGTAAGGCGTGCAGGGAGGGCTGGCTCATAGGGTGACCCCAGCATAACAGTTGACCTCAGCCTCCTGGGACATCTCATTTCCACTTCTAGCTCTCTGCACATTTCCTGTATTTATTGCTTACATTACCATCTTCTCTAGTGGGCCAGGACTGCGATCTATTTATCACATCTCCCACCATCAGTCAGTCACAGAAAAGGACGGAAGAAGGAAGAAAGAAAGGGGAAGAAGGAGGAAGACTCATGCCCTTTATTTCTGAGGTAGAAAGGGTGGGGGTGAGGAAGTTATTGGGTCTCTAGTTCCTTCTTTTCCAAAATTTAAAATATGAATCTGTGTCATAAGAAAACCTGGAAATCTAATGCAAATGTTTTCAGACCAAAACAGGTGACTAGCTGTGGGCTTACCTCATGCTCATCTATGTCTGAGATCCAGGGATCTAGCACTAGTGTGAAAATAGTGGCCCAAACATAATTCAAACTACCAATACCAAGACTTGCTGGAAACTGAGCACACCTAGTCCCTGATCGAGAGCCAGAAATTTCCCGCATGAGGAAGAATTTCTCTACAGAAGGATCCCCTAGCTCCTGGTTTACATGCTTTGTTGTCAACCAAAGGATGCCCATGGGGAAAACATCTGAAAACTGCATCAACAAGGAACAAGATCTGAAGTTTCTAACTTATAATTTCAAAGAGAAGCCACTCCGCTGCTTCTCTCTCTGCTTACTTGGTTTTGGGAAACAAAATCACTTTCCTCCTTCCCATGTTCAATGACATTTTATACATTGGTGACGTCCAAGTTTTCATCCCAAACCCAGATTTCAGCCCCAGACCACTCCTATCATTTGCAACGCAGTGTTCTGCAGGATGTATTAATCAGGAGGACCTACAGGCATATACCCAGCAAGTCCAAACTCTGTGATCACACACCCCTAACTCTTCCTTCTATGATACTAATTTTATACAGCAACATGACTATTTACCTAGACAGATGTACTAGAAATCTTGGAGCCAATCGACACTCCTCCCCACTCTCCTACACCTGACACACTAGGAACTGATGTCCAACTTTTTAAATGTCTTAATTCAGGCTGGGGATGTAGCTCAGTTGGTAGAGTGCTTGCCTTGCATGCACAAGGTCCTGGGTTCTAATCCCCAGCACCACACACACACACAAAAAAAAAGGTCCCAATTCAGTTCCCTTCATCCATTGTCAAGTTTGTGGTGTCAGACCAGGGGTCTCTGCACATTAAACCTTCCCCAGCTCCATTTCTTCCTCGTTGCTACAGTCAAATAACTTTTCTAAACCCCCAAATCTACAGATCTCTTTCTGTTATAAAATTTTCAGTGGCTCTCCCAAATCACGAAATAAAGCCTAAACCTCTCCAGGCTTGGGGGGAGGGTCTCTTCGTATTGGCTTCCTCCGCCTCAGTGGCACCTTGTTGTTTTACTGCCTCACCCATCTCTTCTGAAGACGTACACTGGCCGCGAGTTTACATTTTTTATTTCTTCTATGAGGAAGAGCTTCTCCCCTTATTTGACCATCTACCTTCTATTCATTCTTCAAGGCTCCATCCTAGAAACTGAGTTTGACCCCAGCTATGTCTCCGCACTCTGCAGTGTCCTCCAGAGGAGGGCACCCCCCATCTCATGGCTGTCTTTCCCACCTGACTAACCATTCCTTCAGAGCAGAGATCCCGCTGTATTCCCCTCTGCATTCCCAGAGATCAATACTTACTGCTTCGGCTTCACAGTACTAACATCAGTATTATGACACAGAACCCTTCAGGTGAGGCACCAGGCACAGCCACCAAGGTTTAACAAGTCGGGGGAGAGTCATCCTGTGACGACCTCTTCCCATTCCTGAAAGAAGCAGACAGTGTCTCAAGCAGAATTCCATCTGGCAGGGTTTCATCAACTGGGGTGACTCTTGCCAACAGTAGAAGACAGGATTTGCTCTGGATTGGAAAAATTTCACCCTTTGTCCTTTCCATTGTCACCTTTTCCTATGGTTGAGATGAATCCTTTCCCAAATCCCACATGAGTGTTATTCTCTTATAATGTTGCCATGTGCTCTCCATGTTGTCAGGGAAAGGTCCTCTGTCTGTCCTGCAGCCATGCAGCACTCTGTATAGCACTTAGAGAATCCATGACTCAACACTTAAACCCACCCCTGCTTCCACCAGAAACCTTCTGGCTCCCCTCCAAGACCTGATCCAAGAACTAATATCCCTGAGATGCCTTCTCACGTATTTCATAACTGACTTTCCCCTTCATTGTGCACATTCTCCAAACACGGTTGCATCTGTCAGTCTTCTAAAAGAGACAGCAAGTTCCCTGAGGCTAAGGAAAGGGACCTGTTCATGTTTGGAACCCTATTGCTTTATGAAGTACCTAGAATATAGGAAACCCTTGTAATAGTCTGTTAAATGAACGAATAAATGGGCTTTTGAAAACATAGTTTGATGAAGGAAGTGGAGAAAATGTTTACAGATCCATGTAAATGTTGGAAGGTTGAACCGAGTAGGAATCCACCTTTCAAAAACCATCCATTTCTAAGTGTATTCTGGTGCTAAATTTATTCTGTAAAGTGATCCTCATCAGGGCTGACATGGACTCACTGTTTCCTCCAGTGTCATGAAGTGGTAGAAACAACAAAACCAGCAGGACTCCCAGGTTGGCATCTCCATTTGCAGTTCACCATGCTTATGGCTGGAAATCAGGAACCCAGTTTCCTCACTCAGGGCGACTGCGTGAAGACTGCACTCCCCAGGCCCTACCCTGCTGCCAGCGTCTCCATGATCTCACTGTCCTCCCACCCCGGTTTCCCACCCTGCCGCTCACGTGTCCTGGCCGTCAGCACCCTGTCACCACATCCTGCAACACCTCCACTTGTCCCCGCTCCGTCTGCCTAATTGGGTGCTTCTCAGAACCCACTCACCTCTGTCCACCAGCAACATGGGACCACAGTTCCTCTTTGAATCGCCTCCTACTTCGTGTTCAATGAGCTGTCTTCTCACCCTCCTCCTTCAAAAAGTTTCTTAAGCTATTTTCCTCACAAAAACACAGATTTATCCTGAAAAAGATTTTGTGATGTGTGTGTGTGTGTAATTTGCAACAATAACAACCACCAGTACATCCTAATCCTTCAAACTTCTGTCTAAATTTGATATCTTATTTACTTTTCTTAAAAATCCCATAATAATTAACATCATTAATCACAATTTTAGAAGAAACTGAGATTTGGGCATTTAAGTGGATTGCCCAGAACCACAGTTGTGATATGGGAGGGTCGGGATTTATTCTCAGGATTTGTTCCCGTCCCTCTCTTGCCAGTAGTCTTTCGCAATCCTTACATGGAGGAGTAGTAAGTGCTCTTTAATCCTTTGTTAATTTGTGACAGTCTTCACCTGCTGTCTCAGGGAAGGCCTAGATGAAGGACACAAGATGGTCTCACTGCCACACCTCCTCAAGGCAGCCAGGGGGCGAAGAGGAGGCCTGGGGTACAAGAACCAGCTGTCAAGGATGCTTGGGTCACACCCAGGAGGGAGCCATGAAGGACCCTCTGGTCCCACAGCACTGAAACTTACATTTCTGCAAATTTCAAATGTTTCTGTATTTTTAGGTTTGTGAACATCTATGTTTTGTGCCTGGAAATTTCCTACCCTATCTTTGTTTTTAATCTAGAAAATTTCTGCTCCATTTTTAAGACTAAGATCAAGTTCAGCTCCTCCCCAGGGCTTTCTCTAAACAGCCTAGGCTGGGCTCACTGTCATTCCTCTGAGTTCCCAGGGCTTCCTCTGCCCCGCTCCATTACAAAGCTTCTAACCCTGAGCTGTAACTGTCTGTTGTTGAAATCTTTCTTCCCACTAGATCTTGTGCTTCTTGAGAGGAGGAGTGGTTTAGTATGCATTTGTGTTTCTTCAAAATTACCTCAATGCCCAGGACACATTAAATGTTCAGCTGTCTGTGAATGAATGAATGAATGAATGAATGAATAATAAATGAATGAATGAATGAATGAATGTTCTAGGGAGATTTGTTCTTTCTGCAAATTCTACTCTGCCTGTATAACCCTTTCAACCCCACCAGACGAGAACAATGAGTTTTACAACCAGCACATCTATAAAATGAGGGACAAGTGTCTCCTCCAAGGACTCTTAGATTTCTAGTTTGCTTACCAGTCAATAGCAAAAAGTTTCTTTTTTTATGTAATATTTTTAAATTTTTTTGTTGCAGTTGTAGATGGACAGAATGCCTTAATTTTATTTGTTTATTTCTATGTGGTACTAAGGATCAAACCCAGTGCCTCACTCATGCTAGGCAAGTGCTTTGCCCCTGAGCTACAGCCACCAGCCCATAAAGAGTTTCTTAAAAGATCATTTATAAAGCAGAGACTAGGAGGTCTCTAAAATTACTAGCTAGTTCAAAATCTAGACCAGGAAAACACATGACACAGAAGTGAAAGTGTTTCAAAGACTTAGGTCAAGAAGTAGAAGATCCCAACAGGACCCTGTTGTAGAGAACATCTTTCCAGCGAGTCCCTAGTACTTATAGGTAACAGCATCACCATCTAGGGAAAGCCATATTTTACTTGTAATCTTTGAATATTATCATACAAGGTAACAATAATCATATACTCTTATGTTTGCTACGTTCTCTTATTTCTTGCTGCCTTATAAAAGTCCCGATTTAAAGAACCGTTCAGGAACTTTGAAGAAGCCAGTTATGGAAAGGCTGGATACAAGGGAATTAGCTGTTCTCTTGTAGCTCTGGGAAGCAACAGCTCTTGGAGGACAGCCCCATCACATTGGTCACCTTCCGTCTGACAGCAGCACCCTGGGACACAGTGGCCAGGCCACGCCAGCTGTGTGAGAAGCTTCAGTGGGATTAGGAATGTGGACACTCTTAGGGGAACCCGGAGTAGCCATATAGAGCCGGTAGCTTGGTGGGCAGAAGGAAGCCTTGCAGTAGTGAAGGGCCCTAATGATTCTCACTGCGTACGGCGGCTCTCATCCCCATCTTTTCAGAGTACAACGTGTGATACTGACTGATGTTAGGGCCAGTCTCAATCTCTTGACCTCTTGACCCTAATATCAACCCTATTCCTTCTGGTTGGTGTCTATTGCTCAAGTCAGCTCAGGAGTACTTCTCCTTGCTTCCTTCCAACCCCAAATGTATTGAATCTCAAATCCCCTGCTCTTTTTCCTGGCCTAGAACCCACCCCTAATTCTGGCCAGGTTGCTCTTCCCAGATGCTTCCACAGGCAAAGAATTCCATCACAATGTGTCCAACAACGAGAACTTTATCCAATATAGAGCTTTTAAGTTATGGGACTGAGGCCAAAATCTAGAATGACACCCCCTAAAATGTTATAATCGTGCTATACAGTAAACACGTCAACTCTTGACTAGCAACCCAGAAAGGAATTCGAAAGTTCTAAAGAGCTGGTTGGGTAGCATTTGTGTCATTGAAATAGAGGGACAAGTTAGGTCATGTGTCAATTAATAACATGTCCACTGCTTTTCCTCATTCCTACTATTGCCTAAAGGAACTGCCAAAATATCAAGTTTCTGTTTCACCTGGAAACAGCTTCAGGTACCAATTTCCCCAGAAAGTCTGTTCCCCTAAGTAACTCACTAACATCCCACTGCTCTGTAGCTGTGGACTGTGGAGCCATAGGAAGCTAAACAGCAGAGCTGGGGGGGGGGGGCTTTTAATTCACCCGAACACTGCTGAGAGTCTGTTGGACGGTGAGTAGAAAACTTCCAATGAACAACATTCGGCATGCAATCTTTGCGTACATTTCAGACCTCCAAAGGAACAATAAGGCCCAGCCAGTGTAATCCAGTCCACCACTCATCTATGATTGAAGATAGCCAACCCACAATAGAAGTGACTTGTTCAAAATGACACTAGTTTGTCCGTTCACTTTTTTCCCATCACATAGTGTGACCTCTCCGTGAAAATTCCAACAAGGTGAGCAACTTGAATAGGCGAGGACATTTTAACAACAAATCTTGTTAAAAATGTGAGATTATAGCTGGATATAAGATCAAAGATTATACTTACCGTAAATCATTCAAATGAAGCTATCCCACTAAAAAACACCACTGAAGAAACAACTTCTTTTTTGTTGTTGTTGTTTTGTTGTAGTTTGTTTGGCACTGGGGATTAAACCCAGAGGTGCTATACCACTTTACTACATCCCTCTTTTATTATTTATTTTGAGACAGGATCTCACTGAGTTCCTGAGAACCTTGCTAAATTGCTGAGGCTGGCCTTGAACTTGTGATCCTCCTGCTTCAGCCTCCGGAGTTGCTGGGATTATAGGCATGTGCCACCCACCCAGCTGCTTCAGCAACTTCTAAATGGAATCTTTCACTCAGTGCTCCTCTTTTCCCTTGGAGGCAGGTGCAAGGACGTGGGTCATTGACTCAGCACATTCTAGAGAGGGACTGATTGACTGACTCACTGCATAGAGACAGAGCAGAATTTGAACCCAGTGTCAGACACCAGCGTCTGAGGCCTCAACTATCATGTGACACTGCTCTGGTACAACTGAATTAGCAAAACAAACATAGATTGCAGGTAGTTCTTTTTTATTTATTTTTTTTTCAACAAAATATACTTTTATTCCTGTCAAAAATCTACAGGGACTTAATTTAAGCAAAGCATGTTCTCCAGTGTGCATTAATGAGTAGTTAAGAATGGTTTGCAATTAGCCAATCAATTTTTTATACCTAAATCCATGCTCTTCAATTGCTTCAAATTGCTTGAAAGTGCTCTCTCAAGCATTTTAAACATTCCTTTCCATCATCTCCTTTACACTATTCATTTGTAAAACTTATCAAGAAATTGTTTTAGTTGACTGAAGTTTTCATTTCCCCAATACTTGTAACTAAATGAATAAGAATCATAGTTGACTTTTTGTTTTTTAAAAGCAGAAAAAAAAAATCTCATAGAACATTTAGTCTGACCCATTCATTTTATAATGAGGAAACAGAGCCCAGGTACATTAAAAAGTAATTTTTATGAAGATTAAAAAAAATCTAAAACACAGATCGGCTTCTCTATAGCACGCTGGGGGCCTATTGCACATAAAACCTTAGCTCTCTGAGTTTTAAACTTTTCCAAATGATTCCTTCATCTTTCTAAATTAAGAGAAAACTGAAGCAACATTAAAATTGTCAAAAGGGGGTTAAAATTGCAGCAGGCTTCAGTGGTAAATTCACGAGCATTAAAGAATAGAGAAGCTTTCCCTCTTTTTTTTCAATTTATAAAATACATGATTTTTCCTTAAAGCTTGGTTACCATATCAACCATCTTTCTTCATAGTTTAAAATGGAAATTTCAAAGCATTGTCTTAAATAAAATTTAAAAATAAGAAAAATGTCAACACATGCCTGCATTCTCCTTTCAGATGAAGTTCCACAATGAGAGCCTCTCAGAGGTGGTCCCCTGACCTTTGACCCAACCTGCTCTGACCTTGAAACACCGTGTTCCGTGTCTGGGACTGATCAGTCTCAGGCAGGTGAGGAGGACCCAGCACTACCCCGACCAATGGTGCCAACCCCTGTGCCAGGAAGGCACTTTGAGCTGCATCTCATTGTGGCTTTGAGCACTGTGATCCCCACTTTCCAGGTGAGGAGGCTGAGCCACAGATGCCAAGAAGCTTGCCCAACTCTCACATGTAGTAAATGAGAGGAGGAACTGGGATTGGAGTCTGGGTTCATTGGTTTCAGTTCATGTGGTCTTTTTGTTCGAAGAACTACATAATTGTCACAGGGAATTGCCTGACTTCAAGGAGGTTGCAATTGGTGGAGGAAGAAAGGGAAAAAGTGTAAATCTAAATATTAGAAAACTTACAGATATATGGGTAAACAAATAAAAATGCAAGTGTGTAAATGAAGTTATTAAGGAGTATTTTTCACTTCTTCAGCACAGCACATAACGCTAAGTATAAAATCCAGGAGCCAGTAAGTATTTATGGAAGGCAGAAAGAAAGAAAGGGAGACAGGAGGAAAACACTCAAAACCAAGAAGCCTAAAGCCTTGTCGAATTTCAGGACCCACTCCAGACCTGCTGAACAAGAATCTTCATTCTCAGCCCCCCAGATGATATGCATGTGCGAGAAAATCCAAAAAGCCCTGGACTTTTCCAAGCACCAGACAGTGAGTGAGCAGGGGAAGTGCAATGACCAAGAGCACACCTTGGAGTCAGTGGAAACAGTCATCTTCTACAAGGTGCTGGGGGGACCACATGGGGGGGAGTGTTTAGAATCCCCCTGAGCAGCAAGGAGCCAGTGTTTGAAGTATAGGAGAAAGAGCAGATCTGCAGGACAGAGAGCATCTGCAACAGTGAGCAAACCACGCTGCCCAAGGCAAAAGCGCCTGCAGAAGAACATTTGAAATTTCCCTTTTGTGTTCCTCCAATGCCCTAGATTGCATATTCACAATTAGAGTATTTCCATTTATATCAATAAAGAAACATTTTTAAAGTATGTACATTTGGAATTGGAAAAGTTGGGTGCTCATGGGGGTTGTGTAAGAGACCAGTTGGAACCTCATCTGTGACCTGGGACCCACCCAAATGAGCAACTTCAGTGCGTCCCTTGATGAAGTGGGCTGGGCAGCCATGCACAGGGCCCTGGCTCCCTGTGTGTGCACCTCACATGACACAGCTTGCATATTCTACAGTCCTATTGACATGAAGGGGCTTTGAGTGCAGAAAAATCCTGCTGAATACAGTTACCATCCATATCACGTAGGCAGCCTATACTCACTGGTTCACTGAGGGTTAACTTAATCTCCCTTCCACTCCTTTTTTTTCTAGAGAAATCAAATTTCACCAGCAAGGAGCCAACTCTCTGTGGCCCAAGTGATTTGCTAAGATCATTAACTAAATGCTAATCATCCAGAAAACCAACTGGTATATGGCCTCAGAAATGAGTCCTGCCCCTCTGAATCCATGGCGCACATTTGCTCATGCAACAAACATTTACTGAGGTCGACCTAATGTCAGGGCTCTGCCTGTGGATTTGGGGATGGAAACAAATGATCCTTGAATTCAAGCAACTTGTAGTTTACCTTACAGACAGCAATTAAAATCCTGTAAGAGGTTGGTTAAATGGGGGAAAGGAAGGGTTCAGTAGGAGTTTGGATGAAGAAAAACTCCAGTCATTGCAGAGAAGTTAGTGAAACTCCACAAAGGATACAGGAATCAGACTGAATGTCAGTAGGCATTTGCCACTTGGACTGGTGAGAAAGGAAGTGGTATTCAGGTGGAGAAAGCAGATTGCACAAAGAAGGGAAGGTGTGAGTGAGCAAGGAAGTGTTGGGACTGCAGAGGTTACAGATTAGGATACAGATTTGGGAAACTGATAGTTCTGGGGTTCAAATAAGCTTTGGAATTTAGTACCAACAAATCCACAGTAACTGTGTGAGATAATAAATGTTTGTTTTGAACAGCTAAACATGGGTGGGGGTGATTTGTTACACAGCAATACTAACTGACACACCATGAAACCAATGAAGCTTACATCTCAGGGCTCCTTCATTGCATTGACCTCTTTCAGCACTCAAAGGTGGGGGAAGGCTGGCCACATGTTCACATGGTCACAAGTCTTTGTATCTGTGCAAAAGTACAATATTGGATTTTGTGATGTTTTGTGGTACTTGTTAACTTTTCAATTTTTTAAACTAGCCATGCCATTTTAATTCATTCCAAATAAACATTAGAAATAAACATTTCATAACTAAATAAATGAATAAATGTGTAAACACTGATGCACATATACATGACACAGTGCTTAATGGTGCATCATGTGTGTATGACACTGTGTTTAGTGGTGTGTGTGTGTGAGATGTTAGATGTGAAAAGATGTTGTGTGGAGAATTAAATGAACTTCAGTTCATGGATGTGGACAAATCCAGAGACACTCCAGACAATCCCTACTCTTCATCTGTCCTTCTGCCTCTTTGTGGAGCAGCTCTATACAGAACTCTGCCCTCGACATCTGATGATTCCAAGCTCACCAGACCCAACGTGGTTTTTTGTGCATCAGAAGAGGCCGGCCGAGTCAAGAGGATGGTGTCACATTGTGCCCTCAAAGGCCTTCGGTCACCATCTGGATGACCTCTCTCTGGCCCTACAGTTCACCATGTCACCATACCCAAGTCTCAGTCCCAAAGTAGGACCTTTGCCTCACTTTAAGACCCCACAGAGTTTGGTGCAGCTCCTGTTTCCAACTACTTTTCTTCTGGAGATTGCTTCTTGCAGTTCTGGCAAACAACATTTTCAGCTTGTTGTAAACCTACACTGGGATATCGAATGGGCATTCCCACCAAAACAAGCAACATGATGCCACTGCCTGTATTTACTTGAGGTTAAAAATCACATTGCAACCAGGAGCAGAATGTGGTTAAGAGAGGTCCATGAGAAAAGGTCAGAGGTAGGGTGTCTCCACTATATCACACTCACTCCAAATATATAGTACGCAGAGCGTGAAGCAGAAATTAATATCTGCAGTAGTTCAAAGAAGAAAAGCCAGGAGAAATTTAAGTCATCACAAAGCAAGGACAGGAGAGTGGTTTGAACTCCAAAGCAAGTGCCTCTTAGCAAACAGTATTTTATTCACACAGTGAATGGTGGGTTGGTTCCATCAAACTCTTACCTGTCACATTGATCTTGTTTGTTTGAATTTTATTTGTTTCACTGTTTTGTTTGTAAATATATCTTTATTCTACGTCCCTGTAAGAATTATAATCATGAGGAACTTAAATTCATTTCACATTTGTGCACATGTGAGGGACACTCAGGGTTCTATGGTCATTTTTTCAGACTTGAGAAATGCAGGATTTTGCAGGTACGGCTGCAATAAACATGAACCCAAGAGTACAGACGTCTCCTTGAAGTCCTCACTTCAATTCTTTGGGTACAGAAACAACCTAAATGTTCACCAGTGAATGAATGGATGAAGTGACGCTTTCAAAAGGAAGGACTCCTGCTATGTTCCACCACATGGACAAACTGGAAGGACGTGACTTACGAGTCATGACACCACAGAACACATACCATGTGACTCACTTATGTGAGTAAGGTAGTGGGACTCATAGAAGAAGAGAGAGGACCTGGGGTGAGGGGAAATGGTGTTCAATGGGTATATAAAGTTTCAGTTATACAAGATGAATAAATTCCAGAGGTCTTCTATACAGCACCATGCCTGTGCTTAACAATAGTGTACTGGGGACTTAAAAATTTAAGAGGGTAGATCTCAAGTATCCTTACTATATTTTTTAATTGAAAAATATTAAAAGTAAATTTTTTAAAAAGAAAAATACCACCTTAGCATATTAGAAAGCGAAAATTGAAAAATTCTAAAAAGAGTACCCACCGTGATCTCAGTTATTCATTCATTCACTCATTTACTCATCCAACATACAATTTATTAGATATTGATTACATATAGTCAGGAATTATCTGAAACACCAAATAGAGCAATACACAAGTTAGTTAGGGTCAGATCTGTCCTACATCTTATCTTTCAGGAAAAAAAAAAGAGAGAGATAAGAGATAAGTAAAATGTTTTTAATAGACCACTTTAAGCCAGGTGTGGTGGTTCATGCTTATACTCCCAGGTTCTTGGGAGGCTGAGGCAGGACGATCACAAGTCCAATGCCAGCATGAACTTAAAATTTAAAACAATAAATAAAAAGGGCTGGGGATCTAGTGCAGTGGCAGAGCACCCCAGGGTTCAAACCCCAGCACCAGAAAACACACCCTCACACGTTAGAATATGATGTGTACACGGAAGGACATAAACCAGAGTGACTTGATCTGCAAGCCAGGTTATTCTGGAAAACAGGAAAGGACTTTCCATGGAAGGGATGTTAGAGGTGACACCTGGATGACGGGAAGGAGCAGCCATGGGCACAGTCAGGAATTCATGCTCCAGGCAGGGAAGCGTGAAGTTGAGAAGAAGGGTCACCAGGGCCAAACATATCATACTGGATCTTTTAAGCCATTTGAAAGAAAACAAGATTTGGGTTCCATGAGAAGCATTTGGAGAGTTCCTAATAGTGGAGACACAAGATTGAATTAAAATATAGAAAGATCAAAGTGAGTTCTAGAGCCTAAGAGCTGGGAGGCCATGGAGTTGACCTAGTGAGCGACGAGGGTGTGAGCAAGGTGTGGAGGAGGGAAGGAGAGAGGGAAGGCGTGACCGTCAGCGGTGCCATCCCTGGGACTCACTGATGGACAGGACCAGAGAAGGCAAGGGAGGGAAAGGGAGGAATCCAGATGTTCCATGGGCTTGGGAATCCAGGTGAAGAGTTTTTTTTTAAAAAAAAAATGAAATTGCATCAATATAAAGAGAATTCTGAAATATAACAAAACCCAAGGAGTGAATCTTTGGATGGCAGATAAAGTTTGCTTTTTTGTGCAGATATTCATTATTTTAAAATGGGACCATAATTAATGCTCTCTGTTTAAATGCCTGGTGATGAATGTCACTTGGTTTTTCACAGAGTCAAGGGTGAAAGGCACCTGAGGAAGGTGAAGGTCTGTCTGAGGCGTCTGACAAGGAGAGGCCCAGGTCAGGAGAAGCCAGGGCCAGGGGCTGATCATAAATGACGTTCAGGAGGTTGTGGGGCTCGGGAGCCAGAAAGGGAGAGGAGACACACGGCTGCAGTCTCTGCTCATGCGGAACAGTAGTAACTTGTCAATGTTATTGTTATTTCTGAGTCCTATTGAATGAACGGGAGTGCCACTCATAAGCATCGTCACATTGTTTCCTCATTAATCATCACTCTTGATCACTTAAACAGCCACCTGTAGGTAATTGTATGATGAAAAACAACTGAACAAAGAGCATTTCTAATCCCACCTAGTTATTTGGTGATTTAGGCCTCTTACCTTTCCACAACACTGTGTTAAACATGGCTAAATGTTAAACACAGTTAAATGTCACACCCAGAAGCTGGTATTTTTATAGGACGCTGGGCCACATGAACAAGGATGCTCACAGCCTGTTACAACTCCCTCCGGGGCTCCATTTGGCTCAGTCCTGACTTGGTCATATAAAAACAGAGAGGGTAAACATTTTAACATACCTCTCAGAAAACTCCACATGACATTTTAGGAAACTTAATCCAGAGGTTTCCAAACGTGACTGTCAGAATCATTTGGAAAACATTTAAAATACAGAATCCATCTCAGGCCTTATTCGAAACATATTCTTTTTTTTTCTCAGTTGTAAATAACTGATAAGGCCTAAGCAATGAGTGGGCACTTTAGAGTCATTCACGTTGAACTCTGGATAACTCAGTGGCTCACCTTGGTCGTCTGGGATTCACATCTTATTTCTCCACAATCCCATTCTGAATTTATCAGCTTTCCCTGCAGGCTGGCTTCTCTTATTGTCTAAACATGACTGAAACAGTTCCAGGCATTCAATAGCTCATGCTATACAATGTCCAGCAACATACAGGGCAGAAGGGGCCATCTTTTCTCGTGTCTCTTTCTGGAACGTAGGACCTTCTCAGAAGCCTAGCAGCAGACACAGCTTCACCTAATTAGCCTCACGTAAATGACATGATCAGGCTCATGTAATTAATCACAACTCCATCATGAGCCTGCCCTTAAACAAATCAGGGGTGATTATCCTGATTGGTTTATATGACTCGTGGTTGATTCTTGGATTCAGAAATATAATTGCCCTCCCCTGAGGCAGTGAGCATCTAGACAAAATTGGAAGAAGAGTGGCATTACTGGAAGCTGCACAAACCAAATAAAAATCCTGCAGAAGCACCAAACCTACTAGATAACAAGCCAAACTTGGGAGCTATAGCCCTGAGCACAGGATGGCTGCTCATCCATTTGTGGCCTTTGTGGAACTTAGTAGAAGAGAGTAGCCCTATGAGTGGACAGCTCTCAGTGGAGGGAGCTTTCCTTCAAGAGAAAAAGGAGCCCTCCCACCCCATCCCCACACTGGGGAGCAGGGTTGGACCACTGGCTGATGAGCAAGACAGGGCTAATTTTTATCCCCCTTCCTAACCTCCCCACAGTCCCAAGACTGAGCCAACAGATGCCTACCAACCAGCTCCCCGATTTTAGAGTTTACCAACTTCTACGGTGTAAATATTCCCACCATGGCCAATGTTAAGATGCATCACATTTTAGGATGTGATCACTGAACGTGGAACAGAGGTGGATGCTCTCAATTAGCCTTCATAGAAGGTCTGGCCAACCTCAGCACCACTGCCCATGGTCAGCTCCTTCCTGAGTCTGCACTGGGCTCCATATGGGTAAAAGTACCGAAATAAGCACTAAAGTTACATCTAACTGTATTTTAAGCACCTTGCCTTTAGTTATTTTTTCAGAACCCCACCTCACCTAGCAAACAGAAACTTCATGTTTTAAGTAACACCATGATCATTACTATAATATATTACTTATTAGTAGGAAAGAAAATTCTATATTTAAAAAAAAACTAGAATTCACAAAAGGCTGAGTAAAGAATTAATCATTTTTATAAATAATGTCAAAGGAGACTATTATACCTTTGAATTTTGTTAAAGGCACAAAATTTATTTTAGAAACTTTCTATCCCTGCTATTACTTAAAAATATCAAGAAACTTTGAGCCATGAATTACCTAGTCATACAATTTGTCCTTTGCCTCAAGTAGGTACTTTAAAACTTAAAGTTATTAAATATAAATGCTGTCATGCCCCTTTGGAAGCTTTTTGTAAAATTGGCATGGGAACCAATAACAAGGAAGCTGGTACTGCCTAGAGGTTAAAAGCATCTCTCATGCCAGGTTCCCTGTAGAAAGCCCCAGCTACCACCTGCCAGTGGGGGGTGGTCCTGGTGCAGTCCCTTAACCCCTCCTCACTCGAGCATTCTCATGGGTAGCATGAAGGTAATAACAAGACCTTATCAGAGTGCTTAAAAGAGGGCAAATGAAATAGTCCACACCCACCCTCAGCATCATGCCAGGGCACAGCCCATCCTCAGACATGAGCCATGGAATACTCCTGGGCCACGTGTACAGATCTCGTGACCCAAACCTAACTGACCAGTGACTCCCCCAGCGCTTTCCACAGTTCATTGTCTTCTCAGAGTGAAGACAACCAGGCATCGCCTGAGCAGTCTGTGTGAGTTAATCCGTGCTGTTAGTCCACGGCCATGCCGGGTGTCGTGTGTGTGATTTCTTCCTCTCCCCTCCCAAGTCCTGTGCTTCTCCAGGGCACAGACTTGAGTCCCCCTCCCCGGCCTCTCATGGTGTACTTAGTTACCCATGAGCACTTAAAAAGAGAAGCAGTCCCAGCCTACATGGCAAGAGGACAGTGTCCTCAGTTATTGCCAAAGCGAGGTGCTTGTCTTGTTTAGCCCTCCATCTCTTCCACTACCTCTCCAGGCCCCTCAGTGACCCCAGGCCCTGAGCTACCAGAGAGAAAGCAGATGGATCCCTGTCCCAGTGGCGAGACCTGGTGGGACGCTCCTGTGAGCCTGGCTGTGGTGGCTGCATTGCCCTGTGGCTCACGTTCTTGCCTCACTGTTTCTCATTCAGCATTTCTCCGCACTATTGGCATTTGGACTGAATAATTCCTTGCTTTGTGGAGCTGTGTGGAGCTTTCCTGTGCAGTGAAGGAGCCCCTGCTCCCCACCTGTGACAACCCCAAATGTTTCTAGACATTGCCAAATGTCCCCTGGGGGTAAATCACCTGGGGTGAGAACCACTGTTCTATACAATAGCTGCATTGGATAGCCGTGATCTGATCTTATGGCGCAGAGGAAGCAGCTGCAACGCAGCTGTGCAGTAGATTGGCTACCCAGTGCCAGGGCACTGATGAATGTCATGACTGGACTGAAGCATTCACTATTCTGCCCCTTGGTTTGTGGCTTAAAAGTCTAGCTCAAAATCTTTAAGACTGTAGGCATTCCATTAATGTTGTTAAACTATTAAATAAATGAGTAGACATCCTACTTTGCCACATTGTTAATACTCTGGGCTCTAGTTTTCCATTAAAGCATATACAGCAGATAGCTTGCACTTAGCAGGATCCACTGAGATGTAAAGTGGTGACAGCCAGCCAGGAGAAGTCCAGTGTGTAAGGGACCCTGATTTGAAGAGGTCCATGTCACAGGAGGCTGTTCTGAAACAATGGACAGCGGATCAGGGAGCTCACACAAGCTGTGTGACAGACCTTGGGCAAGATGCTCGATTTCTCTAAGACCCAGATTTCTCACTGTTTTAGGGAGCTTTTTCATCTCTGTGACCAAAAGACCTGGTAAGAACAACTTAGAGGAAAAGTTTATTTTGGTTCACAGTCTCAAAGTTTGAGTCCATGGTCAACCAACTCCCTAACTCTGGGTTCAAGGTGAGGCAGAACATCACGACAGAAGGGCATAGAGGAGGAGGGTAGCTCAAGACCTGTCAATCAGGACACAGAGAGAGCTCTGCTCACCATGGACTAAAATATAAACCCCAAAGGCATCCCCCCCGGGGACCGGCCTCATACAGCCACACCCTACCTGCCTACAGTTACCACCCAGTTAATCCGTATCAGTGGATTAATCTACTGGTTAGACTCAGGCTCTCATAACTTAATAATTTCACCACTGAATATTCTTACACTGTCTCATACACAAGACTTTGGAGACAACTCACACCTAAACCATAACACTCACCCATAACTATTACATTTCATGCTCTTATAGTGAGGACTAGAGAGATTGTAGGTATTTTGATCATAGGTGATCAATAAGTAAAATCTCTTACCATCATTGTTACTACTCATGTGTATAAAGAATCCACATATCTGTCCCAGATAAACCACAATGGGATACTGTCCCTTTTTTCCTAAGTGAGCCAAGATTCTGCATCATTTATGTGTGTATTACAATTTTTGGAATAAGAAAGTGCTTTGGACTGAGAGGAGAACTGGATCCCAGTCTGACCTTCATTAGCTATGAACATGTGAATATGTGAATCTATTATTCGGCCCTCTGAGACTGTCTCATCATCTGACACTTGGAAGATAGCTCACAATTTTTTTTCTAAATCTCTTATTCTGTATTCATAGGAATATAAAATGACCCTCTACTGATCTTTTCTAGATTCTTGAACCCATGTACATAAGATAACCATCTGCTACAGTAATAAAACAGCAGCCTTCTCTAAGACATTTTAGTGAATTGTTATAGGATTCAGATTAGAGTTGTAAAAATCAATAAAAAGTCACTAAATACATGTTAACTATCATGACTTAATTATTTCTCTGCATGGCAAATAACTGGGATATAAATATGTATGACTTTATGGCCAGTTCAAGAATGTGGTCTTTCCA
The DNA here is from genome assembly GCF_964194105.1 of Spermophilus citellus. Lineage (NCBI taxonomy): Eukaryota > Metazoa > Chordata > Mammalia > Rodentia > Sciuridae > Spermophilus > Spermophilus citellus. Next base: position 112,175,846 of record NC_138182.1, on the reverse strand, counting down.
TCATGTATTGAGTAAAAATAATCAATGGAAAATAATGCCTCCACCCATCAAGCAGCAGTCAGATGGAATGCTGAAGAGGCTAACTGCAGACACAGCAGATTTGTTCTAAAAAATCAATCTTCCAACATGGCGCCCAAATTGATAAATTCCGAACAAGCCAATCTTTGCTGTGGAACCACTTGCATTTTCTTCTCTGCAGCTCTGTTTGTGACATTCCTCTGTTTTAATTGCTCTGTCAGCTTTCTGAGGTCTGGTGCAAATGGACAGAGAAATCTCCGGAATCTTATCACAAGAGGTGACACTTCCGGCCTCTGGATTGATTCCATCAAGAATATTCATTACACAATTACTGGATACTGACTGTATCATAATCCCTGGACTCACGGCCAAGGGGATTGTGGCAAAATTATGTGGCATTGCACATGGGAGCACCCTGTACTCTGTGATCCTACAGAAAGGTTATAGGACGAAATGCAGGGAGATGGTGGGAGAGGAGGCTGGGGGTGAGAGAGAGGGCAGTTGGGGCCACAGCTTTGTTCTTCAATTTCTGCCTCTTCGAGAGCTAAGACACTGACTCAGAGGCACAGATCATGAATGAGGATAATGAATAAGCCCGTGAAGAGGGTTGAGAATGATTAGCCTAAGCTGGCATGAGCCAGCATGAGTTTAAGGAAGGGATGGACATGACCACATTCGTGTTTTACATGAGGCCCATGACGATGGTAGGGAGGACACCACGAGGCAGGCAAGACCTACTAGGAGAAAGGAGCACTAGAAGGCTGTGGGGGTGACAGAGATCAAGTACAGAATCAGTAAGAAACCAACAGGAGAGAGACGCTCCAACAGTGTGAAGGGTAAAATGAACCTGAGTGACGGTGGTGAGGGAGAGAGGAGGAGGAGTCTGGAATGAAGTCCTGGCTCCCGGCTTGAAGGAGGAAGCAGATGGTGTGGCACTCCCCCCTGTGGGGAACTCAGCAGGTAGACAGGTTTAGGGTATGGCCTGTTCACCTGGAGGTGTGTGAGAGTGAAGGGCCAAAGGAGCATAGCACAGGAAGTGTCCCTTAGACATTCAGACATATCAGCCAGATGCTCAAGAAGTGACACGAGCTGAAGAGAGGGATATTTTTAAATATCATGGTAGAAATATAAACACAGCCAGAAAAGTTCATAAAAATAAATGTACAACTTAATAAATTATTATAAATTAAACATTCATTGAACTATAGCCCAAGACTAGAAATGGAACATTTCTAAATTCCAAGAAGCCACCTGCTTAATCACAACCTAACAGAACCCCTATTTTGATTTTATGCTAATCACTTCCTTGTGTTTCTATCTATATTTAGCACCTAATTATACATTATTAATCACTCTAGCTGAATTCTGCCTATTTTGACCTTTATATGAATGGAATGATATGGCTTCATTATTCTATGCCTGCTGTCTTGTCTTCAGGGATTTGAAAGACGTGTCCACGTAGCTGCGTGCTGCAGGAGTTTGCTTGTTTTCACTGAAAGGTGGGATTCGCATCCATTTATGTCTGGTGGGCATTTGAGGTGTTTCAAGCTTCTGGCCATCAGGATCAAAGATGTTATGAACACCCCTCAAAACCTGGCAGACATTGCTGGCAGCTAAATCGTGTGGAATGGGATGGAAGGTCAGGGATGGCAGAGTGTCCTCCACTTGAGCAGGCACTGTTAGCACATGTTCTTGTTGCTGTGCCAATTCACACATCTACAGCAAATGGGCAGTAAAAGAGATTCCCGTTGTTTCATCACCTCACCAGCACTTGATAGTGGGTGCCTTTCTAATTGCAGCCATTCTGGTCGGTGTGATGGTTATGACAGGTGGCATTTCACTGATAACCAATAAATCTGGGTATCTTTCCATTTGAATGTCAATCATTTAGATATCCTCTTTTCTGAAATGTCTGTTCTGATTATCTTGCCCATTTTTCCCCATTGAACTGTATATCTTCTTTTTAATAATTTATAGGAGATAGTCATATTTTCTGAATAACAGTCTTTGTTATTTATGTGTATTCTATGGATTGTGTTTTTTATGGTTTTAATATTTATTACTTATGGACAGAAGTTCTTAACTTTTTGTATTAAAATTACCAATATGTTCTTATGGTAAATAACTTTTGGGCTTAGTTTCAAAAACAGTTGTCTCTCTTAAAGACAGGGTATTCCTTTAACTTATCTTCAATGCATTTGATTTTTCTGGTTCTCCATATTAAGGTCTCCAATTTACCTGGAATTAATTCTACATACGGCTTGGTAATCATTTTCTTTTTTCCCCTGTAGAGGTAACCAATGGTTACAGCAGGACAGATTAAGTACTCTTACATGTCTGACTTTTTCCTGAGTTGTTTATTCTGTGGCACTTGATTACTTGTTTTTTAACCAATACCTTGCAATCTTAATACTATAGCAAAACAAGTATTTATATCTAGTAAAGCACACTCTCTTTCTTACTCAAGGTTGCTTTAGCTGTTTGGGGTCTGTTACTATCCATGTAAGTGGAAGAGTTCTTCATAGTCTCATGAACCATTGTATTTTAGTGGGGATCACATAGAATCTGTAGAAACATTTAGAAAGAATTAATAGCTTTATTATATTGAGTCTCCCAATCCATTAACATTTTATCTACTTTAATTTTCATTCATTTTTCCTAGATTCTCTGCCTAGAGGTCTTTCATATCTTAGATTAGATTTTTTTTCCTAGAAATTTATTTTCTAATTGTAACAAATTTCTAAACTCTATTTTTATGTACATTTTATTGCTGTATTGGAAAAAAAACAATCACCTTTTATTCTTTTGATCTTTTATCTAGCCAATTTAATTTTTAAATTAAGAATGTAGATGTAGATTCTTTTAGATGTGTCACATACAAAACCATATCCTCAGAAAATAAAGATTATTTTATTTCTTTATTTTCATTCTTAAAATTTTATTTGTTCTTCTTGCTTTCTTGCACTGGCTAGACCTCTCAGGGCTCAGTAAGTAGTAAAAGTAGCTATTATTCTCATGTTCTTAAGTTCAAATGGGAAACTTTTTATAGACATATATGCAATACTGAGAATATTGCAATATTATAAACAAAATGTGAATAAAGTAGACTTTATAATATGTGAAAAAGAGAAATCCATCATGCTCAAATTGGTAGTTCAGAACTGTAAGTTCCTGAGTGAGATTGGCCTTGAATGTTCCTTTTATCAATATCCTTGTTCAAGTTTTGCTGGATTTATGGAATTGCATAAGGAATGTTGTTTCTTCAGAGGATTTTTGGTAATATTTCTTCTTTACTTGTTTGGTGGAATTTGTTGGAGAAGTCATATGAGCCTGGAGTTTTGTTTGTTTATGGATATATAGACTTTACAGTAATATGACTACTATTTAGATTTTCTATTTCTTCCTGTGGATGCTTTAAAATTGTATTAAAATATGTTAACTCCATTTATATACATTTTCCTTTTGACTTTTTTGCTATACATATAATTATTTTAAGTTTATACATAAAAACTTTAGAAAGTCCATTAGTATTTTTTCCAGTTCAATATTTGTTTGGGATTTTTCACCAACTTAACATATCCTTTGCATGTAGTTTCTTTCTACGTTGAAAACTTACTCTGGTACAATCATCTTTTTGCTTTAACATCTTTTAATATTTCTTTCAGAATTTACACTGGTCTTCTGGTGGAAAATTCTTTCTGATTTTATTGAACTAAAAATAGCAATTTCACCCTCACTCCTGAAGAATATATATTGTTGGAATTCCATCAGTATATACGATTTATACTATAATGTGCAAATTTTTAAAACATGGAAAAAAATAAATATTATTTTAAAAGAATATATATTATTGATCTAGAATTCCATATTGGCATTTGAACATTTTAAGATTATCAGTTAACTGAATCCCTTTCTCTCGCCATGCACAAAAGTTAACTCAAAATGGATCAGGGAACTTGATATCAAACCAGAGACTCTGCGTCTGATAGAAGAAAAAGTTGGATCCGATCTACAGATTGTGGGGTCGGGCTCCAAATTCCTTAATAGGACACCCATAGCACAAGAGTTAACAACAAGAATCAACAAATGGGACTTAATTAAACTTAAAAGTTTTTTCTCAGCAAGAGAAACAATAAGAGAGGTAAACAGGGAGCCTACATCCTGGGAACAAATCTTTACTCCTCACACTTCAGATAGAGCCCTAATATCCAGAGTATACAAAGAACTCAAAAAATTAGACAATAAGATAACAAATAACCCAATCAACAAATGGGCCAAGGACCTGAACAGACACCTCTCAGAGGAGGATATACAATCAATCAATAAGTACATGAAAAAATGCTCACCATCTCTAGCAGTCAGAGAAATGCAAATCAAAACCACCCTAAGATACCATTTCACTCCAGTAAGATTGGCAGCCACTATGAAGTCAAACAACAACAAGTGCTGGAGAGGTTGTGGAGAAAAGGGTACACTTGTACATTGCTGGTGGGACTACAAATTGGTGCGGCCAATTTGGAAAGCAGTTTGGAGATTCCTGGGAAAGATGGGAATGGAACCACCATTTGACCCTGCTATTGCCCTTCTTGGACTATTCCCTGAAGACCTTAAAAGAGCATGCTACAGGGATACTGCCACATCGATGTTCATAGCAGCACAATTCACAATTGCTAGACTGTGGAACCAACCCAGATGCCCCTCAGTAGATGAATGGATAAAAAAAATGTGGCATCTATACACAATGGAGTACTATGCAGCAATAAAAAATGACAAAATCATAGAATTTGCAGGGAAATGGACAGCACTAGAGCAGATTATGCTTAGTGAAGCTAGCCAATCCCTAAAAAAACAAGTGCCAAATGTCTTCTTTGATATAATGAGAGCAAATATGAACAGAGCAGGGGGGAAGAGTAGGAAGAAAAGAGTAACATTAATCAGTGACATGAGATGGGAGGGAAAGGGAGAGATGAGGAAAATTGCATGGAAATGAAGGGAGACCCACATTGCTATACAAAATTACATATAAGAGGCTGGGAGGGGAATGGGAAAATAAATAAGGAGGGAGATGGATTACAGTAGATGGGGTAGAGAGAGTAAAAGGGAGGGGAGGGGAGGGGAGATAGTGGGGGATAGGAAATGTAGCAGAGTACAACAATTACCAATAGGGCATTATGTAAAATTGTGGATGTGTGACCGATGTGACTCTGCAATCTGCATTTGGGGTAAAATTGGGAGTTCATAACCCACTTCACTCTAATGTATGAAGTATGATATGTCAAGAGCTTTGTAATGTTGTGAACAACCAATAAAAAAAAAGATTATCAGTTAATTCTATTATGATGTATCTGGTGTTGCTGATTCATTTTTGATTATTCATTTTGCCTACTTACATTTTACTAATATTTTCTTATTCTGTGACCGGTCAACTTTCAAATGTTTCGGAAAATTATCCAAATTATAATTTTGAACTTTTTTCACCAGCATACTCTGTCTCTTCTCCTTCTAAGACTCAAACTTCCCCTTTCATTTCATCCTCCTTTGCTTCAAATGCTCTTTTGTTCTGTATTTTCCACCCAACATGTTCATCATGCTCTATTTTACATATTTTCCTCTGACATTCTTTCAATCCTTTTCATTCATTGAATGTAGCTGTATTAAATTAACTATTAATCTCATTAATTTAATTTTTAGTTTCAGATATTTTTAAAGTTCTTGAATTCATATTTGTCTCCTTTCAAATTTGTCACCTCACTCTTTGTAATTTCCAGCTTTCTGAGAAACTTTTATCTTTTATCTGGCCAGACGTACTGAACAGTACTCTTTCTAAGTCCTTTTCTGATCAGTTCAGTGCCTGACATTCCTGTGGATATGTTTCTACTGTCTATTGCTTTGAGTTTTTTATTCATGCTGTCTTTTCTGTGGATGTACTTAGTTGTCTTTGCTTGTATGCCAGATATTGCTTAAAATGTTTGCAGAAATATTTCAAGTCTCCAGATAATTATCTACCTGTAAGAGGTCTGATTGCTTGGTTGGTTTCTCCAACTATGTAGTAGCATCAGCGATCCTAGATCAACTCAGTACAATTTCTAGATTTGGGATTTTTCTCTACTGTACAGAAAACTTGAAGCTAGATTATAAAAGAAGAAAAAAGAAGGAGGAGAAGTTGTCAAGTATAATTATTTGGCAAATAAGAAAGTGAAGGTACTGCCCATGGAATAGTAGAGAAAGTCAGGTTTGTGGAGGTTGGGAAAGAATGTTGAAATGAAGAAATGGAGAACTGAATATTTTTTCTGATATGTGGATGCTAATTCACAATAAAGGTGAGGGCACTAGGGAAGAATAGAGTTATCTTGGATTAGGTAGAGGGAAATGAAGGGAGGGGAGGAGATAAGAGAGGATAGGGGTATAGGAAGAGAGTAAAATGAAACAGACATCATTACCTTATGTATATATATGACTACATCACTGATGTGATTTTACAACATATACAATCAGAAAAATGAGAAATTATTCCCCATCTACGTATGTTATAGTAAAGTGCATAAATGCATTCTACTGTCATGTATAACTAATCTAAATAAATTTAAAATTTTTTTAATTGAAAATATTTTCAAGAAGCTTGACTTTGATGGGAAGAAAAGAGCAAGGCCACAGTCCATATGTGAGCCATCTTACAGGTCTTCACATTATGCTGTGAAGGCTCCCTCCCTGCTCATATACAGTGCTACCACCACCACAAGATCTTCTAAAAAGCCAGAACCTTGACTTCTACTGGCTCGTAACTCCAACACACATTCCAGAGCCTTCACATGATCAATGCACAATTAATCTAATTGAAATAGCTACATTATTCATTTGAGACTCTTTGAATACTTAATCCCAACAAAATATGCGTGTATTTTATTTTGTGGTCTTTATTTATCTCATTGACATCTATGGGAAATGTTAGTACATTCTCCAAGGACCATTGAGAGCTACAGGAATTTACGAGCATGTCAGTACCTATGTACCTGCAGCCTGGTTGACAATGGGAGACTAAGCGGGAGGAGGCCTCCCTGACCCATCTGGAGGGGTGTCCAGTCAGGCAGGGGAGACAATCGTGCATGTGCCAGTAGAGAAATAAACTTATTCCTTTCTAGTTCTCAAAAAAATACACACTTTAGATCACATTATCGCTTTCAAAGATTGCATCGAGCAGACATATCTCTTCCACAAGTACTCCTTTGAGAAATCTCAGGATGATCCTATCCCCTCAATAATTTAAGTGTTCTATTATGTGGTAACCTATACTTTACTACTGGGCTTAAAATTTTATATTGCATTCTTTAAGAGTCTGGCATTACATTGCAAAACAGGCATAGTGAAATATCTAGGAAATACGTTCACAGCATCAGCATCTCTCTTTCCCTATGGGGAAGACAGGTAGACGCAACAATTACAGGTCGTGGAAAGCCAGAGTGACAGGTGGTGCTCCCGATATTCATTGCTTCCTAGAAGGCTAGGACCTCAGGGCAGACCTTAAAGACCATGTCTAACCCATCATGGAGGGAACAGCGCCCCAGGTAGGGTTAGGGCAGAATCTGGAGCCAAGGATCCATGAAACAAGTATAGTGAACCTGTGAAAATGAGAAGCAACAGATCAAGGCACAATCTGGAAATCAAATTAAGGTAAATGCTGGATCCCTCTTGCTTTCAACTATTCCTGACACTCTGGGAGGAGCCAATTTTACTAAAAGAAGCTGCAACAAAATAATTAGCTTTGGGAAGGTAGTGAAGAGACTGGGTTGCAATCCCACCGTATCCTCTTATTAGCTGTATGGCCTGGTGAGAAGGAAATACAAATAACAAACATGTAACCTACCTACGTTTCACGTTCTTCATCTGGAAAATTAAAACTAATAACGAAATTTCAAGGTTGCTTCCATGGTTAAATGAGATAGGCATGTGAAATTGCCTCACACCACACTGCACACCTAAAAGACAACTAAAAAGTGCTATTTTCCCATTGCAGTTTGTATTAATTAAGGTGACATTAGATGCTATAGTAAATAAACCCTGTTCTAAGAGGCTTAACATAAAAAAATTCTTTGTCCTCTCACATCACAGTGCAATGAATGCAGACATTTGTGGTTAAGCAGACTTCCACAAGATACTTGGGTGACTCTGGCTTCTCTTATCTTGCAAAACTACTCTCTGTAATTATCAGAGTCCCCTCAATTCAGCCAATGAGAACAAAGGGAGACTATGGAATGATGCACCCGCTTCTTGTACATTTAGACCCAGAAATAACACATTGGTAGCACAATCCAGGAACTCCAGGATTGGGACATTCTGTTCTTACACAGGGGTCCTGGCAAAGTTTTCCATCTGCCTCTATGGAAACACATTATATTTATTACCTTCAAATGTTGCAGATCTGCCCTGAGGAGGAGAAATAGATCTCTACCTTCCCAAATGTGTAAATTTGCTACAGGAGCTCCTATCTGTATTTTTCCGACATCACTTGCCTATATAAATAATAACAAGAAAAGTTAGATTTTAAAAGTTGGTCAACCTCCTGGAGGGCACCTGATGCCCAGCAGTGACTGTAGAACCTGGAAGTCCAACCCTGGTCTCCAGGGTCTGCAGGCAGCCCTCTTCCTTCCCTCCAGTGAGAAGTGGCATTTGAGGGCACCAGGCAATTTTTGCAAATAAGAAGTCTAACATTCTACCAAATGCCTTAGCTGAGATCACTTAGGTACTTAGCAGGAGAGTCAGACTTGGACCCAAGAGTCTTTTCTCTAAGACTACTCATATCGTCCCACAGGTACTTAGCAATAGAGTCAGACTTGGACCCAAGAGTCCTTTCTCTAAGACTACTCCCATCATCCCATGGGTGGTCACAAGATAACTTCAGATCACGACATAGAGACATCTAAATCCCATTCCCCTATTTCAGATACATATTTGAACAGTTCAGTTCTTTAACTTTTCTGAGACTCATATCCCTTTTCTATGGTGGGAAAGGGACCTTCTTTGCAAGGTTGTGGTGAAAAGTAAAATGAAGCAACATGGTGTAAAGCAGCCAACATGGTGCCCAGCATCAAGCAGGCTCAAAGTGGGTAAGGGCAAGCACTTAGGAGCTGTGCTGTTCCATCCACTAGAGCAATTATTTACTAGCTACATGACCTTGAGCAGGTTAACTTCACCTTTCTCAGTTAAAGCATCTGTACAAAGGGACCAGTAATAACATCAACATCCTGGGGAAGATTAAACAGAATACATAGAATAAACACTAGAATAGTACCTGGCACCTAGTGAGTACTCCAAAAGTGTTAGCTATTAGGCTGGGGATATAGCTTAGGTGTAGAGTCCTTGCCTAGCACACTTGGGGCCCTAGGTTTGATTCCCATTACTGACAAAAAAAAGTGTTAGGTTTTATTATTATTGTGCATAGTATACAATTGTAATTGGTGTAGTCATGCTATCAATTCTACTCAAAGAGGGCTACTCATTTGGAGACTTCCTAAAAGATCCCTTCTGTGAGGGAGCATCAAACATGAGGATCTCTTGGTCTCCTATCCCACTTAAATGAGAGAAACTCAATTTTTTTATCTTTATTATTCAATGTCTCTCCATAGATGGACTTCTTCCAACAGGGTTTTAATGTAAAATGTAAGTAGAAATGGCCTTCCTTTATTTTACTGCTTCTTAACCACAGTAAAACTTACAGAAGTCAACCCACCCCTCTGGGCCTTCTGTTTCCTCATCTGTAAAATGGCGGGAGTTGTTGGGTTGTTACTTCTCATGACACTAAAATTACGTGTCCTATGGATCAAATCCTTCAACCTTAACCTGAAGGGTTTGATCCATAGGACATGGAATTGAGAGAGCAGCTAGGGTGGGAGGTTTGGAGGGAAGGAAAAGAGGACACAGGGAATCTATGGGCATGGGAGAACATCCAACCAAAGGTCAGGCATGCAGAAAAGGACTCCCAGAGAAGGAGAATACAAATGCCCAACTTCACGCTTCAACAAGTCAGTGATAGGAAGCAAAGGTCCCTAGCTGTGAAAGAGAAGGGCACCTTGATTTTCAACTGAACTCATTAAAAAAAAAAAAAAACTTAGACTTCTAAAACACATACTATTTTTTATATTTAAACTTCTCTAAAATGAGAAATTGTCTTACCCATAATATATATACTCATCTGATAGTTTTGTTTTTTTAACAAATGCTGATGTTAAATCAATGAGGCATCTTAAAATTAAATGAGCACTAGACTCATCAAATGTGGTAATATGTATGTAGTGTCTTCATGTAATCTCGTTTTGTTCTCTCACAACAATCCTATGAATCTGACATTATTATTAACCCCATGCTCTCAGAGAAATTGAGGCTCAGAGACTTTGTGTTTTTGCCCAAGTTAGCAGAACTCTAAGAACAATATCAGGATTCCGACTGAAGATTGGACTCATTCCACATCTCCTACTCCTTTTATTTATCTGAATACACCCTTAGAAGTTCCCCAGTTCTGTTTTCAGAGGGATTTTTATCAGAATAACAGTTTCAGTTTCTCAGTCTGTCCCAGGGGAGGTGGGACAGGTGCTACATCTGGTCAGCAGAATCACAAGGGACAGATGTTATTGGTTCACATCACTCTGTGGACCAGGAAGCAGTATTGAAGCTTCCTGCTGCCATGTGGTCACTTCCAGTTCCACTCTGGCAGAGAGACCATCCTCTCTTCCACGTGGCCTGCTGAACATCTGGGCTCCGTCCTCCACTGAGTGACTAGCAGTTCTGAGTCCTTTAATCAAGCAGATGATAATAATAAGACTGACTGAACACAGAGGCACCCTTGCTCTCCAACCTAGAACTACTAGCAACATTCATTTCTCTACCTGTCAGTCTCTGCCTTGTTCTCAGTTGATTCCTACTGCAGTAGGGCAGAAAATGGTTACTGGTTTGTTATAAATAGCTATGGCAAACATGTCTGGAACATAGTATAATAGCAATAATATGATATTATATTATGTACTTATATATTTATCTAGAAATTTCCTTATTTAGTTTTTAGATGAGAGAGTCAAATCCCAGAGATGCTAAGTGACAGATGCTCTCAGCTCTGAAGTGGAAGGAATATAAGTAGAATTCATGTTTCTGAATGCCTAGTCAAATATTCTCACTCATTCTACTTAATCATGTATTCATTAAAATATAATGGTCAAATGAGATTATGTGCCTGAAAATTTACTACAGAGGGCAGAGGGCCTTCTCTTGAGAATCAGAATAATTCTGAAAAATACTGCTAAGCAGATTTAATGACAGTCACAAGTATTGTCGATATTCATTTGAACCACACACACACACACACACACACACACACACACAAAATAGACTATCCAAGATGGGCTTTGCTTCAGCATTTCAGTGTTATCCACACAAATCAGGAATGGCTCTAGGGAGATCTGAGGCTAGAAGACAACTAACAAGTCAAACATCTAACTGCAACACTGTGAGTCATAACAAGTATGTATGCTGACTGTTTTAGTCACAGCAATATCATAGGATTTTGTGCCAAAAAGATCTTGCATGACTTATAAGGCATTACAGAGAGACATTTTAAAAAAGAATAAACTATAAGAGGCTAAGAGGGGAAAATAAAACCTCCCATTGGGTAAATGGAACAAGTTGATGTGTCTCTAAGAGGAGTTAGACTTGTCTGAGGCCAGGTCAGGAAGCCAGCCTTTCTGGTCACGGTCCAAGAATCAATAAAACCTTCCCCAAGCACAGCAGTTTTCTGAATAGAAAGCAATCCAAATCAGGCCTCCGTAGCTTTGTCTCCACATCATGGCACAGGAGCTCTGAGGGGTTTCAGATTGTAGATTACTTTAACTCTGGCGACAATCTGAAAAGTCCAAAGAAACACAGGGTCCACCCTCTCTTGGGGAGGATCTGAGCAACTGGCTTAGAAGAACAAAGGTACTGTTGTTCTCTCTCAGGGGAACATCTTCACTTGGCAAGGTTTCTACTCAGGATCTGGTGTTTCTAGATGCCTGCCTGAGTCCTCCATTCGACAGTCCAGCAAGCTACTACAACACATCCAAGTGCTGGCCAGCCAAAAAGGGGAGGAACGTGAAGATGGCTATCACTTACTAGAACATTCTGGAGACCATGCACATGATTGTTCTCAAACATAGTAGGATGTTGTTCTCCCGCTCTGTCTTCTGAGAAGTGGATTTTTAAAATTCAGTCTCTGGGCTTTGTTTTGTTTTTCTGTCTTGCCTTATTTGCTATGGTGAGGACCAACTGCATGCCCTTTTGGTTTGCACATTTTTAAAATGTGCTGACACATAATAAAAACAAAAAGTAAATCTCTCTTTTTTTTTTTTTTTTACTGCTTCCGATGTTCCTGGAATTATCAAAAGTTTTCTTTTCTAGTCAACCTGGGGATAGCCATTAGAGTCACAGAAAGAGGAGAACTGTGCCCCTGAGCATCCAAGTGGAGGACGATGAAAACCCACAACCCTCCCTCTACGCGGCTGGTCTCTAGAACCTAGAGTGCCTTTGACAGAGTGTCGCTGTGTGTCAGCTGTTCTCAAGGGTTTTACAGAGAGTATCTCCATCAGCATCCTTATTTTACAATTCAGGAAGCTAAAAGCCAGTGGGTAGGCACTTCACTGACCTTATGGCTGACACCTATCAGGGCTGGAAGCTGAATCCTGATGGATCTGGCTCTGAAGCTGTCCTCTGTGCTGTCTGCTGTGCACCCCGTCTGTGAACAGTCGGGTGTCCAGATTCATGGTAGCATCTGCTGCTTTACAGCACCTTGGTTTATTGCCATTTTAACCTCAGAAGTAGTTATTTTGATCTTGGGTTTTAATAAGACAAGCATAGAGTATGTTGAAAATGACTAAAATTTCACTATGGGAAGATCCACATGTAATTTACTAACAATGATTTTAAAACAAGGGTCTAAATATATCCTTGTAACTGGCCTTTAGTATTCCTGAAAGTCCTCTCTCACCAATGTTGCTCTCCTGAGACTGTTTCATTATTCTGTAGTTCATACTGTAGACCTGGGTGGAATATCACTTTGGTGTATTATATCCCAGAACTCAGAAACCCTCTGGGGTGTATTCAAGGATTATACTAGATATAACCTTCAAGCCTAGTATAAACTAAAAAACAGGGGCCCTCTTGTACATCATTTTGTGTAATCAGTCTGTATGATTTTGTCTTCTCAATACCCTTTTCTTCCATGGACAAGCATCCCTTCCCATCTCCATTTGATTCTGATAAGGCTGCAACTCATAAAAATATACTCAGCCTTGCAGTGGAGAGTAAGGGCTGTAGAGATGACTGAGAGCTAATGCACATGAACCAGATGGAGCCCACAAAAACCTTCCCCAGAATTTTCCAGAAAGTATGTGGGGGAGTTGTTTTCTCTTTGCTCTGAGAAGGACAAGTGAACATGTCTCCAACTATATATAAGAGCCCAAGAGAATGAATCCACTTCACAGATTAAAGAAATAAAAGCTCCTATCTTCATGATCCTTAAATATAGTGGAAAGAAACAAGAAATGAAATAAACAAGCAAATTACACCAGGCATTAAGTGCTATTGCTCTTGCCCCCCAAGCTTGGCCACAACTTCTGATCTCAGACCCTGTGTCTTTCTTCCTCTTGGCTGAAGACCCCCCACTACTGCACCTGGAAGGGTGTCCCCCAGCCCCTGTGAATAACTGCCCGAAGTTCTAGAGATTTGCTTTTTCCAGGACAATAAAAAGAAGCCAGAACTCTGTGGGCAATGTCTCAACGTCCCTGTCCCTCAGGTGGGAACTGAAGTACGTTCTAGCTGTTACTGAGAGAGTCTCTAGCAAAATTGGGTGAAAGTCACCTGTAGTAGCAACAAGTCCCCCCATGCACCCTTCAAAGCTGGCCTCCCTGCCCTGAGTCACTCTCCTCACCCCCTTCCTTAGGTTCTAAGTGATCCAGGGTGTTTTGGTTAATGGGATAAACTATGGTCCCTACTTCCACCGCAGGTTTCAGAGCGTCATGAATTGTACACACCAGCCTCCTTCTCGTCCTTCTCCTCCTCCACTGATCATTCTCCCAAATTCATGCCCAAAGAGAGTCTACACTGGGGGAAACAAACTGAACCCCAGAGGTTCTTGGAATGTTAAAGACAACATTGGAATTTCAGGGAGCCAAAGTGGCTAGAATCCATAGAGCAAAACCCCAGAGACCAGAGAACTGCACTCAGAGGGAGAGAACTTCCAGGAGCTGCCAGGGTGCTTCTTGAGTCCTTGGCTAAGTTCTCAACACAACACGGGTGTGAGGAAACTACCAAGTCCAGGGGAAGCCACCAGGAAGAAGAATCCTGAACACTCCCCAAGACTTACACAGGCAGGGGATAATGAAGAACAGTATTACAAATACAAAACTACACAGAATGGTCAATTTAAAGCCAACTATGTCCATTGTCATATTAAATGTAAATGATCTAACAGAATAATTAAATGGCAAAGATTGTCAAAGTGAATGGGAAAACAAGGCCCAAATATAGGCTGACCACACACACACACACACACACACACACACACACACACACTTACAAAGACAGTGTAAACATAACAGGATGAAAAATATAAACATACAAAGCTAAAGAAGACTGGACTAGATGATATAAATATGAGAGAGTAATTTTAGAGCAAAACATAAAATCAGAGAAAAAGAGGATCATTTGATAACAAGAAGACATACTAATTCTAAATATTAATTCATAATAGTAGAGATTCAAAAAACATGAACTAAAATTAATAGATTCAAAGGAAAAATAAAGAAACCCAATAATCTCCTTTCAATAATTAATAGAACAAGTAGACAGAAAATCAGGAAATATATAGAAGTCTTAAAACTGCCTATTAATATTACATACAACAAAGCAGAATGTACATTCTTTCTCAAGAGCACATGAAATATATCCCAGGATATATTATAAGTCATAAAACAGGTTTCAATATATTTAAAAGGTTTGAAATAATACAAAAATAATTCATTGTCTATAACAGAAGAAAATCAGATATGGTCCTCCCAAAGAAAACCCCAGGAAGTAGCCAAAATCATTGAATTTTGGCTACTTGGCTCACTCTTCTAGGTGACCCAGAGCAAACCTCGCTCATCATAATCTCTTTGTAATGCTAATTCTTCAACCAGAGAAGTTCCTAACCCACCTCTTTTTGAACCAGCAAGGTATGAAGAAACATGATCTTCAACTGAGCATGCTCAGGATGTACCACCCCTGCATAGGCTGGGAGTCTCTCCAATATAAATACACATGAGTTTTCCCAGCAAGAGCCCCTTGCTTACCTTGTTTGGGGAGAGAGGACTTGGGCAGTTTCCCAGGGCTCTCTGTACTTGCTCCAATTAACCTTACTGCACTTGTGTCTCCTGGTTGTGCTTAGGTGCTCACCAAGGGCAAACACATTGTGTCTAAGTACACTACCGATGTTGGGAAGAGCTATGGGGAATCACTACAGATCTTACAGAGGATAAAAGTATAACAAGGAACTATCAAGAATTTCATTAAGCCAATAAATTTGAAACTGTAATTGAGAGGAATTAATTTCTTCAAAGATACAAACTCACTCAAGAAGAAGTAAAATACATTTTAAAAATTTTTAAAAAATAGTAATTCTACATAATCTTTACTAAAAATGGGGGAATTTTGCGTAGCTCTTTCTATAAGACCTGTGTCACATTGAAAAGAAAAACCTAAAAGATTATAGGAAAAGAAAACTACAAATTAATCTATCTGATGAAAATAGATGCAAAAATCCTTACCAAAAATTTGGCAAATAGAATCTAAAAAAAAATATTTTTAATAATAAGAGGTCATGATTAAGAGGGATTTTTTTCTAAATAATACATGTTTGGTTTAGCATAGGAAATCAAAAATATAATTCACTCTGAAAATAAGCTTTAATAAATTCATTTAATCATCTCAATAGATGCATTTTAAAAAATTCAACAAAAATCAACACCTGAATTCATTAAAGAAATTTGCAAATATCTAGAAATAGAAGGTAGCATCTTCTATGTAAACTGTTATCAACCAACAACTACAAGTAACTTTATACTTAAGGGCAATAGACTACACACTTTCTGGCTAAGATCAGGTGAAAAACAAGGATCTTCAAACTCACCACTTCTATTCAACATTATAAATAGATCTTAGAAAAATGACAGAAAAGGCAATAAAACATAGAGACTGTAAAAGTGAGAGAAAAACAATTTTTATTTGTAGACAACATAATCATCTATATAGAAAATGCCAAGTAATCTACAAAAAAAAAAAAAAAAGGCTACAAATAGTATCCTCACTATGCAAGTGAGATTAGAAAGGTTTCAGGATACAAGATTAACAAGCAAAAATTTTTTTATAAAATTTTTATAAACTAGCCACAGTTAAAAATTGAAATTTTAAAAATATAATGCAAAATAGCATCAAAAATATGAAGGTGTTGTTATTTAGTGCCCCTGAAACCTGACACTATAATATGAAGAGAAGGGGAGAGTTTGCCCAGCCCCACAGACAACCATCAATATACACTGTTGTCTGACCCAGGTGAAGGCAGATTACGTCCGGCCCCCCTCACTGGAAGGGAAGGAAAAGAAATCAGTACAAGACAGTGGCAGCATACCGTGCACCTGCATTTGCTCCAGCCAAGATTCTACATCTTGCATAGCAGCCAAAATGGGGCTACCTGGGGGAGCCCTCCTTAGTCTCTGCCAGTCCCTGTGGAAAACACTGGTCATGTATTGTCACTGTTGGGGAGAAGGCGGGTTGTGAGGTTTCCACTTGGCCTTTCCATGGCAATAGCCCTTACTTTACAGGTCAGTATAAATTTTTTTCCAATTACGAAGGATATACATTCTGATGTTAGGGATTACTGAAATGACAACCAGGCAGATTCGTAGACTCTTTGTTACCTCCTGTGAGCCAGAACTTCATTTATTCCATTTATCCGAAGTGACCCATTTCCCCTATATGCCCACTCTAACAGAGGACCCATGATACAAGTTTCTTTGCTATCAGTGTCCATAGGACCTGTTTCCACTAACTCTCAAAATGCTGAATATTCCTTTTCTCCAGAATATCCCTTGTGTACATGAATATCTAAGTAAATAGCAGAAGGTCCCCTTAAGGAAAGATCCGTTCCTGTATGTACTCTGTGCAGTAGGGGTGTTCTTGTTGGGAAGTGGAACTATCCTTTAGTCAACGTGTTCTGAATTTAGGAGTAAGTTCAGTCAGGAGACTGGCAAGGAATGAGAATTTTAATTGGGACAGTGGGTGTCAACCTCCTGGTAATCCTTTTTTCCTTTTGATTGTACTTATTGAGCAATACCCTTGCTGGTCCTCCATCTGTCTACCTTGTTCTTATGGACTCACAGGTCCTTAGCTCTTCATCCGTCAGAACCACCTGGCTGCCATTCCAATCTTGCTATAAGGTTTACAGTTTGCTTCTGATGGTTTTATGCTTCCACCTGGCCACACATATTGCAGGAATCCATTCCACTGCTATTAGGGCTCTCATTTCTACAGGGGCATCTCCTGCCATCAGCCCTGTCCTAGAGAGAAGAGCCACCACCAAGCTTCCCATCAGTGCTCACTCCCCTCTTACCAGCATGAACCTCATTGCCTGCTAATCCTGCTGTCCCCTGAGCTCAACTAAATTTTCTGGCTATGAAATGGTGGATTCACTTAAGCACGCTCATTTTTCTGAGCTTTTTGTAACTACTTCTCCTAGTGCAAAGCATACTTCTCCCACACATCCAAGAGTCAGCACTGTTTTAACTGCTTTCCATGGACCATAAAGGCATATCGATTCCCATATCATGGAAAGAGGCTTCTCTATCAATGAACTCTCCTTTATCCAGCTTTACATCCCAACCTCCTTAATTCAGCATCCTCAGGATTCAGTCTATGCTTGCTGGGGAGGGAGCTAGAGGTAAAGTCTAAGAAGAAAATACCAGACAAGAACTTCTGCATCATCTTCAGACAGAGGGGAGCAACTCCTTAAAAGGGAGGAGTCAGATACTTCAGGTTCAGGGGATTCAGGAAGATGGGTTTTCAACTTTTTCTAGTGCAGCAATTCAGTTGTCACCAGCCCAAGTCTCAGTCCCACTTTTTCCTAACCAGAGCCCAACTTGAGTCTAAGAGACTTTCTAGGACTGAAGATTTAATATTTGTGGACATTCCACTATTATAATTATGTCTGGGGCTTCCTCTTCAACTTTTCTTGACCTCTTGCTATAAGAAATGAGATATCTGTATTCTGCAAAGGAGTTTCCTTTCTTTCTTTGGGACTGGGGATTGAACTCAGGGGCACTCCACCACTGACCCACATCCCCAGCCCTATTTTGTATTATATTTAGAGACAGGTCTCACTGAGTTGCTTAGTGCCTCACTTTTGCTAAGGCTGGCTTTGAACTTGTGATCCTCCTGCCTCAGCCTCCCAAGCCGCTGAGATTGCAGGTGTGCACCACCTTGACCAGCTTGCAAAGATGTTTTCTGACTTCATATTTCACATTTAATTGCTAATTCCTTAAGCCTCTTTTTGTCCTCCTCCAACATATAGATGACACTCACTAATGGCCATCAGGTTCCATTGTCCTTATGACTATTTCCTTGATACCTCTCAAATGCCTCAAATGCTACTATACCTGAAAGTGTCCTTCCTCAATTGCTATCTCACCCCAGTTCACCACAGGTGAAATTCAAACTATCTAGCCAAAGTATGCCAAAGCCTACCAGTGCTCCTATTGACTACTGGTTGGCTGGCAGGTGAGGCCACAGTAAAATCCTATCTATGATTGATCTACCTCCTCCAATAACTCCTGGCACCAATTATCTTAGGTCAGCATTCCCAGAAAAAAAAATGGACCTTAGGTCAGCATTCCCAGAAAAGTTTCCCACATGAAATTTATTGAGATTGTCCTCAGGAGCAACCTCAAAGTAAGTGAATGATGCAGAATTGATTTGTAGAGGAAGAAGTTGAACTGTGACATGACGCCAAGAAAGGCTTATAGAAGCAATGGAGGAGGAGGATCACGAGTTTGTTAGGCTCACAGTAGCAAAGCTTGAATGTGGCCACCTCCAAAAAGGGACCTAAAGGTGGTGGCCCAGGTTCCTGTGGCCAAAGGCGGTTGGTTTCCAGAGTGCCTTGACTGAGTTGTCAGCAACCAGTACTCCCAGCAGCTGGAGGGATGGAAACCTCTACTTAGGAGCTGGGGCCTAAGCAGGAAACCAGGATATCCACTATGGACCCAATGTTTTTGTTTGGGAATGGGCTTGACTTTTAAAGCAGTTTCTCATTCACATAAAAGTTTAAATGTAAAGTGCAGGAAGTTTCCGTATTCCTCTTCCCTCTCCATACACACAGTCTTCCCTTTTCTCAAAAGACACTTGTGACAAATTGATGAAACCACATTGAGACTCATCATTTTCATACCAAATCCATAGTGTACATGAGAGTCCATTCTTTGTGTTGTACATTCTAGGGATTTGGACAAATGTATAATGAAATGTATCCACCATTAGAGTATCACACAAAATAACTGAAGAGCTCCCAAATTCCCCTGTGACCTTGTATTCACCCTTCCCTCTCCACTAACCCTTGGCATCCATGGATCTTTTGACTGTCCCCATAGTTCTGCCTTTCCCAGAATGCCATGTGTTTGGAGTGATACAGCACAGAAACTTTTCACACAGACTTCTTTCACTTACTAACGTGTTTCAATGTCCTTTGTGTCTTTTCCCAGCCTTTAATTTCATTTATTTTCAGCACTGAATAATACTGCACTGTCAGTATGCAACCCATTGGATCTGTTCACTTACTGAAGGACATCTTGGTTGCTTCCAAGTTTTGACCGTTATGAATAAAACTGCTAAAAACACTCATGTGAAAGTTTTTGTGTGGATACTTTGTACTTCAGGGCCTGCTAGGCCTCAACTCAAGTACATTCTTCTCTCTAATTTTGTTGCCACATAGAAATGCCACATAGTAAATAACCCTCCAAGCCCCTCTACATAGAAATAGATACACGAGTTCAATGCAAGGGAAATTGTAGGTTAAAGCCATATTCTCTGATTATCTTTTCCAACAGCGACACCATTGGCATATTTTCATTTTGACCCAACTTTGCATATTTGTTTGTCAAGACACAAAGGCAGCCAAAAGATACCCAAAACCAGTCTGTGTACCAAGATTCTTGATTAAGAATCTATAGGGGAGATTATTTCTCAGATCTCATAGGATAATAGTATAACACATAGACTAAAAAGAAACTCAAATAAAACCACAAATAACACAAGCCTACAGCATGCCCACGGGGTAGTTAGAATGCTGCAAACTTTAATATTTACAGAAGTGATGAAATAAAGATTGAAACCTACAGAGACAGCTCCAGGGTTTGTCCCAGAGCAGAGAACAGGAGCTAGACTTAGCAGAAAAGAAGAGATGGCATCATATCCCAGTGATGGAGAAACAGAGATAGCATCTGCTCTGAAAAAGATTTTCCCACCACGAAGAGGGGAATAATAAGAAAATGTCTAAGAGGGGCAGACTGGCTACTGGGGAACCCAATGGAAGCAGTTTGAAAGTATCTAAGGGTGAAACACAGGTTCCGGGGCAAAGGGAGCCAACCCATAAGAACAGGCATCCCTTGGAGATTTGGTACTGATGGGGAAGAAAAATAGTGTATTCCATGATTAGAAAACACTACTGAGCTATGCATATCTCCCCAATGGAAAGTTTCTACTAATTTCTTTAAAAATATATGGAAGAGGGAACCTTGAACAAAGAAATTTAATAGGTAACCCAAATCCCCTAAACCTTTCCAAACATGTATTAGTTATTGCTCTAGAAAATTGAAGGGACTTTAGGATGAGCTGAGATACCAAAATCCATGTGAAAACACCATAAGATGAAAATAAAATTGAGCAACAGGGCCAGGGATGTTACTCAATGGAAGAGCACGTATCTAGCATGTGCAAGGCCCTGGGTTAAATCCCCTGTACTGCAAAAAAGGGGGAGCAACAAAAATTTTCAGCTCATTAAATACTCTACAAACCTCACTTAAAACAGAACAAAACCATAACACAACACACCAGCATAAAGTAAATTAAATAACAATGTAAACTATAAGTAGCTTAAGCTATATAAGTATTAAATTTAAAACTCAGGATTAAAATGGACATATAATACATGAACAAATTTAACAAAGAAATTAAAGAAAAAGATGAAATTGTATTCAGAAACAAAGACGAAATTATCAGGTAAAAGAGGAACACAAGATTTTGCTGAGACTATAAGAGAAATTGAAAAAAATGCAAATAGTAAATACAACAAAAATAAAATTTAAAAGTTTAAAATCAATGTGAAAATGAGACATATTAAAGTAATCTCTTTTATTAAGAAGATATTAAACATGACCCAGCACAATAATTTACATATTACATATGTATTACATATATTTTATGTTACGTATATTATGTATGTATACAAATAATATAGTTTCTGAAGGAAAAAGGAATAATGGAAAAATACTAATATTTAAGATTATAATTCAAAAACATTTTTGTAAAGAAAATAAGACCTGAATATTCACATTTAAAATGATCCACCTGGGAAAAACTTTTGCATTTGTGACACTATGATTAACAAAAACGTATCAAGCCTCCATTGTAAACATTTCCTTTATTAATGACTTATTCTTTCTCTGGGAGAAAATAACTGTCTCCCATAACCATCTGAGGGAAAGAGAAAGACAAGACGTGGTCTCCAGGAAGGTATATTTAAGTCTTAATGTTTAGATAGTGAAGAATTTGGTGGAAAAGGTAATTAAAGTTCTCCCTTATGAAAAAGAACCCATTTGGGGCTGTTAAGTTCCCTGGATGAGGATCCAAAAATACTCTAAATGATCAACTTTGAGGCATATCCTAGACAAATAATTGACCTATAAAGTAAAAAAGTAGAAAAGAGAAGTTTCTAGGCATGTAGGACAACAGAAAAGTTATTTAAAAAGAAGAAAGAAAGAAGGTTAGCCTTGGACTTCTCAAAAGCAGCACAGAAAAGAAAATAAGAGTAAAAGATAATTCTTTAAGACTCAAGGAAGAAAAAGTGAATCAAAAGTTCTATACCGAGCCCAGATATCCTTCCAGAACCGAGTCTAAAAAGTCTAAAGCAAAAACATTTCCTTTAACAACTCAGGGAACACTAATAATCCCTCCCTAAGGAGTCTGCTAACCAGGGTCTATGGAACAAATCCAGCCTGACTGACTTTTTTTTTTAATCTTACTGAAGCACAACCATACCTATTCATTATACACACACACACACACACACACACACACACACACACACACACTGACCATATATAATGACTATATGTGGTTTGTATCTATGTTTGTCTCTCAGTCGCAGGGTTGGACAATTACACAGAGAATATATAGTCCATAGAGTCTAACATATTCACTAATTGGACTTTCAACAGAGAAAGATTTCCAATTCTCATACCAGAGAATGACCTTTAGCCATATAAGAACCTGCCAAAATGCCTAGTGGTGAATACAGAAAAAATATAATAGTAACTCTAAGAGAAGAACAAAGATAAAGACAAAGGCAAAAGAATAATGTCTAATTGCTGCATATCTGACCAAGTAACTTGTGAGGAAATGGAATAATTTCATGAACTGTTGCGCCCTCCATAATCCTAACACTTCCTGGGACCCTATTTTCCTCATGCCCACACTCAATTGGCTTAAAGCTCAGCAGAGTGCTTACGCTGTGATTAATGAAAATAATGACTCTGATCTTAGCTCCAAAGTTTTATCCAAATCCCACTAATTAATCCTGTCAGCCAAGCTGGCCCACACTGGAGTTATCAGGATTGATTTCAACCTCCTAGACTAAAATCAGGAAACCATTTCCCCCGACTCACACCCAGATGCCCACCCTCCAACCTTTACTAGGAGATGAAAATAATTATAAGGTGGAACTATAAGCCTAGGAAACACAGGATTTCCCCCAGTCTCGCTCACCAAAACTGGCCTAAGATGTCTTTCCCAGGGTTCTATAATTGGCATTTCCAAAGAGGGTCTTTGGAAAGGTCTTCTCAAACAGGACATTTACCTGGAAAGCCAGAGGGTGAAGTGATCCTTAAAGAGACCTATCCAGGGAACTCAACAGCCCCAAATGGGTTCTTTTTCATAAGGGAGAATTTTAATTACCTTTTCCACCAAATTCTTCTCTATCTAGCATTAAGACTTAAATATACCTTCCTGGGGACCACGTCTTGTCTTTCTCTTTCCCTCAGATGGTTATGGGAGACAGTTATTTTCTCCCAGAGTAAGAATAAGCCATTAATAAAGGAAATGCTTACAAAGGAAGCTTGATACGTTTTTGTTAATCATAGTGTCACAAATGCAACAACATCCTCTGGAGTCCTGTAAGGAGCCACATCAGGGTCCTCGGTGTCTTCTCAGCTGCCCCTTCGTGATTCTGTTATTTTATTGTTTATGTGAACCACTATGCATCCCCCAGTGATAATATTTGCCTACATAAAACCTAAAATTAGCTTTCATAAGGGGTAATAGTACACATAAGCACAGTGTGACAATGTGTATAACTGGTAAATTGTGCGTGAAATATGTCAACTTAAGCATTTGCCTAATTTCACATTTACATATTAAAGATGCTATTGAAAGCCATGGTAATTTTTGTGCTTATTTGGGATAAAGAAAATGAAAAGAAGCTGCAAGGTGTACACATGTCTCTTCTTGATAAGCATTTCATTTCTCCTTTGCCAATTTGTTCCTATTTTCTCCCCCAAGCATCTTCATTATATTCATAACTAACACTGCAAGGGTAGGGCGATGTGAAGTGGGTGGATAACAGAGTCAGTGCGAATGTGGCAGTTTTGATTTTGTTTACTTAATCTGAACAATGTATTTCACATATTTAAATGCTTTACGCTTATAATCTCTCTTGCCTTCTTTTAATCTATGCAATACACGGGAAAATGCTTGTGATATTGTTTGGATCTGGAGTCTCCTGGAGGCATGAGCCTTGGAGGCTTGCTCCCCATTTGGTGGAGACACTGCTGGGTGGCTGGAGGCTTTAGGAGGTGGAGCCTAGTTGAGGGAGGTAAAGGCCTAGGGGGTTTGTCCTTAAAGGAAATACCTTTTTTTAAAAAATTTTTTACATACATCAATTTATTTTACCAAATACACAAGTCAATCTTGCACAGCTCTAAATACTTTATATATCTATGGCCTTAAAAAGCCTCCATTCAAATGTTCATTTTATTCTTTCTTGCAAAAGAATAAAAATGTATAGTAGAGGGGATGGAGAGAGAGAAGGGGAGGGGAGGGGAGGGGAGGGGTGAGGGGACAGTGGAGAATGGGATAGACAGCAGAATACATCAGTCACTAGAAAGGCAATT
This sequence comes from Spermophilus citellus, assembly GCF_964194105.1. Lineage (NCBI taxonomy): Eukaryota > Metazoa > Chordata > Mammalia > Rodentia > Sciuridae > Spermophilus > Spermophilus citellus. The sequence continues at coordinate 112,151,343 of NC_138182.1, read as the reverse complement.
TGTAAATCAATGGAAATGTAACTGATGTGACACAGCAATCTGTATACGGGGTAAAAATGGGAGTTCATAACACACTCGAATCAATCTGTGAAATATGGTATATTAAGAACTATGTAATGTTTTGAACAACCAACAATAAAATAATAAAAAAAAGAATAAAAATGCCCAGGATGCAGACATTTTCTTGCCTTTCTGTGTTAACTTTGATATCTGAAGGTTGCTTTTTCCCCACATTTGTAATTGGTGCATTAGAGTTTTACAGAATGGTGGGGTCTATTGTTACATATTCACACGTACAAAAAAACCACCTAAGTTGGCCAAGAGCCTTCCCCAGCCTTTCCCCTCCCTCCTCACCTCCCACCCTTGGTCCCTTTCCTCTATTCTGCTGAACTTCCCTTCCTCTCTCCCTCTGTTCTTCCTGGCCACCTGAGGAGAGTAGCTTGGCTGGGCCACCAGTGCTCTGCACCATATTGGTCTGCCTCACCACAAGACCAGAATCAATGGAGCCAAGTCATCATGGGCAGGAACCTCTGAAACCACAAGCCAAATGAATCTTTCCTCCTTTCAGTTGATTTGTCATGTACTTTGCCAGAAGGCTGACTAACAGAGATACTTAGACCAAAGGAGCTCTGAAACGTGGAAATTAAAGCAACACTAATCAAAAAAAAAAAAAAAAAAAAATCTGGGGAATGAGTCCTGAGGTAAGGGCAGTGTTCATGAGCACCATGTTGTGGCTCAAAGTCATTCATTCATCTTTGTATTTAAAAAGAATTCTATGACTGCTATGGGTCACACATCAATGAATGAATGGACCAACCTCTCAGAGGTGTCTACTCTCCTCCCAAAAGCTGGCTTCTAGAAAGTGAAGGGATTTAAATGTCATCAAGAAGAGAAGACACTGATATCTGCTCAGGAGTAATCAGGAGCCTCATGCCTCATGGCCGGAGCACAGACGCTCTTAGGATGCCCACACCTCCCTTGGTGTAGCCCGCCACCTTCCCACGATGGCAAGCTTGATCAAAGATGAACTCAATGTGCTCGGGGTTTCTATAAAGCCGGGCCAGTGCTCACACTTCACCACTGTGCTGCAAAGGAAGTCAGAACTCAAAAGACCCTAAAGGACCCTGGGAACTCTGGAAACTGCTTGCTCGCCATAAATCTGAATTCCACCAGCACCAGCATCTGGGGTTACTGGGGTTGGAGCAACCTTTCAATGGAGAGAGAGCTGGAGGGGCTCAGTCTGTGGAGAAAGAGCTGTTTCATGTGCATGATCTTTCTCACACAGGCTCGTGGAAAGCAGCTCCCTGGACCTGACCAAATCAGAACTGTGGTCCCTTGCTTCAGGAATAGTGGGGGAGAGGGTAGGATGGGGGTTGAGCAAAGGGAAGAAATCCTGTTCTCTGTCAATGTTCCTCTAAAAAACGTGCCACATCGTGCTGAGTTCCTATCATTTTGTATTCACTTATGAAATGAAATTATACTGGTCATCTGCCATGAGTGTGTCCTCACCTGGCTCTGAGAACCCTGCAGTGTCAATAGCCCAGAGATCCTCCTCAAGAGGTTGCCTTCCAATGGAAGGAGACACACACATACACACACACACACACACACTAAAACACACACACACACACAAATAAGCTCAAATGCTAGCAAGTGCTCTATGGAAAGCAGATGATCAGCCAAAGGTAACTGGAAGATCACATTGGGGAGTGAGACCCTGTCTCTAAATAAAATACAACATAGGGCTGGGAATGTGGCTTAGTTGTCGAGTGCCCTGAGTTTAATCCCTGGGGAGTGTTATTGGGGAAGATCCCTCAGAAGAGATGTCAGAATCCAGAGAATCCAGCCATTCAGAATCCAGGAGAAAGGGACTTTCTCCAAGTGAAAGTCTCTAAAAGGGACTAATCATCGGGCTTGGAAGACCTGTCTGGGACTTAGGATCTTATTCCAAGTTCAATGAGAAGTTATGAAAGATTTTTAAAGAGATAAATAACATGATCTGATTTATGTATGCGAATACTGCTCTCATTGCTGTGTGCAGAATGGATTTGGAATGATAACAAGCCTAGAAACTCAGAAAAATCAGTTGTGTAGGCAACAGATAATGATAGTGTGGACTTTAATATCAGAAGTAGAGACAGAAATGGGAGGGTTTGAGGTACATATTTTTAGAGTAGAATAAGATTTTCTAATGACGGGATATACAAAGTGAAAGGAGGGAAAGAATCAAAGATGATGCCAACACCTTGGCTTTTGGATTAAGCAACAAGATGGATGGTACATCCTCTCCCAAGACACAAGATACCAGGGGGTTATGAAGAAGGAGAGGCAGCACTAAGACCTCTATTTCAATGCCTATTAGACCCCCAGGGACCAAATGCAGGAGGACTGATGAGTCTGGAGTTGAGTGGACACTGAAGGACTCCAGATGTAAAGCTGGGATTTGTCAGCATGAAGACGGAATCCAAAGTCCAGGGAGGGGATGGGGTCTCCTAGAGACAGGTTTTTAATATGGAAGAAAAGAGGGCCCAGGACTGAGCCTTGCAGAGCTGTTCTCCTCAGGAGCCAGGGAGAAGAGATGTGGGCAAAGCTTCAGAGAAGCAGGGACCCCTGAGGGAGGGGGCAAGTCTCAGGAGCCAGGAAGAAAGTGTTTCAAAAGACAGGACTTAAGGGCCCTGCTAAAAACACAGCAAAGCTGAAGAGAAAGAGAACAGAGTGCGCCTAAGATCTGACATTGAGTGGGCGCGGTGCCCACTGGTCAACCCAGAGGTTCGAGAGGCTGAGGCAGGAGGATCCCGAGTTCAAAGCCAGCCTCAGCAAAGGCGAGACACTAAGCAACTCAGTGAGACCATATCTCTCAACAAAATACAAAATAGGGCTGGGATGTGGCTTAGTTGTCGAGTGCCCTGAGTTAAAAAAAAAAAAAAAGTAGTTTTACTAAAAGAGTGAGAACAGAACCCAGACTAGAATGGAATTAAGGGTAAATGTGAGTTAGTGATAAAAAGAACCTGCAACTTGTTTGCTCTTTAGGAATGGGGAAGAGGCTGGAGTGGGTATGAGTCTGGGCAACCCAGCCCAGGTCAGATTTCTACCATGCCAAGCAGGTCCCTACCCAACTTGTCACAGGCCAAGGCTCTGCCCCAAGGCAAGCTCCGCACCTCTCAGGCTATCCATCAAGGGCTTCACAGACAGACTGAAAGAATGAAGCCAGCTCAAGTCCTGCCTCTCTTTCTGTCCTTGCCACCCTGACCCCACTCTGTTCACTATGCTCAGACCCTAATAGTCCCCGTTCTCCTATCATTTCATTCTCTTCCCGACCCTACACCTTTTCTTTTACCAGAAATGTCACTCCCTTTCTAATTCTTCAGTAATTGAGATTCAGTTCAAATTATCTCCTGCATGAGAATTCCCAGCTCCCCCACAGCTCCTCCACCTCTGTCTGTCCAGCTCTCCTCCACCAAGGCCCCATGAGGACCTGTGGGTGAGGCTGAGCTTGTACCCAGCATTGGCCAATTGCCCGTAGGGACGGGTGAGATGAACATACCAACACATGTTATCAAAATGACTTACAGCCGTAGTTACCTGTCACACCTACGATGCTGCCAGCCAGGGTCCATACTGATTTATATAAACTCTGATACCATTCCTTTGTCTCACACCTTCCTCAAAGGTCTATTTGCCCCAAGGTAAATAAAATGGGAAAACTTGGTTAGACAAGGGACAAAGAAAGTGAGAAAGGCTTAGTAGAATCACCAGATTGAATAAAAGCATATTAATAATTTTTATTTCTGGAGCCTGGGGGCCATTTTCCTATTTCATACAAGTTCAGATCATTACAAAGCCAATATTTCCTGAAAAATTGCAGAGAGCTCTGCAAAATATCAAAGAGTTGAGGATCTGGTCCTTGTTTTACTTGAAGTGAAATCCAAGTAGATAAATATTAAGTTTCTCCAAGGAAACTTAATCATCTTAAACTGATTGACAGGAAAAAAGAATTTGCCATGGCAGCCTTACTTAGAAACCCCATGAAATGCCGTAATCCTTTAGGAATAAAGTTATCTGGATTGATATTGTTTTAGATGGCAGATATTCTAGATATTCTAGAATGTCCCTTTCTTCTGAAAAGGGTAGTGGGGAGAAGCACAGGGCAGGGAGTTCTCCAACATGGAGCCTCGGCCCCGAGTGGCCTTGCCTTGCTTGCCTGTTCATAGCAGCTACATCTGCCCCTGGGATTCTGAGAGCTCTATTATCTGTCCTCTGCCTTATTCCCAACACCTACTTCCTCACTAAATCTAATCTGTTTTAGGTCCCATCTCTAGAATCCATCACTTCATCTTCACAAGTTTAATCACCTGCTAGTCCCCGACGGGGGTCCTGCCTGGCCCCAGTTCCTCACACCGTCTTGTAGTGATCATGTTCGGCTCACAGATCTTCTTTGCCTTCTTTTGCTATGAAATAACCACAAACTTCTTCCCTGCTATTGAAAGCCTTCCATAGTCTGGCCTGTCTGCCATATTACTAGAGACTCCTTCTCTCAAAAAGTGATGTGAATGACATCCAGGCTTGGTAGTACATACCTGTAATCCCAGCAACTTGGGAGGCTGAGGCAGGAGGATTGCAAGTTGGAGACCAATCTTAGCAATTGATTAAGGCCCTCCCTCAGCAATTTCCAAAAAAAAAAAATATGTAACTGAAATTTATTAAATTAGCCATTTCTTGCCAAGTGCAGTGGCACACATCTATAATCCCAGTTATTCAGGAGTTTAAGGAAGGAGGATCATCCTGGTCAGATTAGCAGGACCCTGTCTGTTATGATATTATGTGTCCCCCAAAAGCTCATGAGTGTGACAAAGCAAGGACATTCAGAGATGAAATAATTGGGTTATGACAGCTTTAACCCTATCAGTGAATGAATCCCCTGGTGGGATTAACTGAAGGCAGGTAGGGTGTGGCTGGAGGAGGTGGGCTTTGGGAGTGGGCCCTTGGGTATATATTGTGTATCTGGCAAGTGGAGTCCCTTTCTCTCTCTGCTTCCTGACCTGCTTCCCTCTCTCACGCCCTCTGCCATGATGTTCTGCCTCACCTTGAGCCTGGAGAAATGGAGTTGGCTGTCTATGGCCTGAGACCTCTGAAACTGTGAGCCTCAAAATAAACTCCTTCCTCTAAAATTGTCACTGCTCACGCTGGCACAGGCCTTCAAGAGAGCAACAGACTGGAGCAATGCTTTTCCATCAACATTCTAATCAGAAATATTTGTCTGAACCAACTGGTTTATCCATCTCTGTGAGCACAAAAACAGAAAGTTTCCAAATCCAAAGGTAGCATCCTATGGAAGCAGAAGAAGGAAAAGAATTCCCTGTCACCAAAATGAGTCCTCATAACTGACCCACAGAATGTAGTCCTGTGATTTCCTAGAATTCCAAGAAAAAGACCCAGACTTCCCACATTCTTGCAACACAGGCAGCTTTGAGAAACAGATGCATCGGCCCAGCATACAAAGCTTTCTAAGACTGAAGTTCCAAGCTTGGTAGGGAAGAAGCTGTGAAATATGCATGACATTAGGAATGCAGTTCTTCCAGGTGCTAAATGAGTGCTTTTTGACCCTTCTGAAGTTCCTGATTTATAAAATAGAGATAATGGGAATTAACTTGTAGGATACATTGTAAGAAAGATTTACACAGAAAATCACTCCAACAAAGTAAGTAGTCAATGAATTTAAAAGGCATTTCAATAGCAAAGCCATATCATCTCACACACACATGTGCATGTACACACACACACACATACACACACACACACACTCACACACTCATTCATACACACAACCAATATATTAAAATTATAAACAGAAATTTAATACATGTGCATGTAATTATGATTAGATGTGTTCCAAATTAGCTAAAATCATTACAGAATATGTGATCTGAAATAATTAACTACTTTTGAAAACGTATTTGAAATATAATAGTGTCAAAACTCCTAATGTAATGTTCTCAAGAAATTCTGGATTTTTTTTTCATTAGAAAACAAAGTTATATGTCTGGGGATATATCTCAGTTTGTCTGAACCAACTGATTCATCCACCTAGCCTAGCATGTGATTGGTTCTGGGTTCAATTCCCAGCCCAGCACTATAAAAGGAAAAAAAAAGAATGAAAGAAAGACAAGAGAAAAGAAACCCTACTGTTTGTAAATGCTGATACCTATCTTTTCTGAATCATTTCCCCTCATTTGAGGAAACTATGAGAAGAAAAACTTATCCTTTCTTCATAGTTTCTGAGGATTTTATTCCCCAGAACCCAAAGATTCATTTTACAAAAGAGATAATGAAAGATTCTTAACAAAGAAAGTAGAATGTATCATGATGTAAGATATAAATTTCCATATTTTCCACATAGCAAAAAAAAACTCTACCTCAATCCCAGAAAATGGCCTTAGAGGAAAAATATAAAGCTTAGCATCCAGCATATTTTTATTCAACTTTATTTAGCAATACTAAGCATTTTCTGCTGATAAGGGTATTACCTATGTATTATCTAGAAGAATTTGCAAATTATTTTGCTGAAGTTAAGAACTTATTAAAGGTAGTGGCAATCATGCTCTTAGAATAGCAGGCACTAAAATCAAAGTGCAAATTGCCTTAGACTTCAGCTTCAAAAATACCCATTGGTAAATGAAAGAGATTATTAGTAGCAAATCTTTTTTAGAATAAAAGGATTATAGTTACTAATTTCTATAAAAATTACTACTCTCTCTCTCTCTCTCTTGCCAAATTAATCCCTGAGAGACTTGAAACCAAAGGGAAGGAGTGATTCTAAAATAGCTATATTAGCATAAATATGCCACATATATATTTTTTGTCAAATTTTCATGATTACTGGAAGAGAGAAGAAAAACAAGTCAGTGGAGAGAAGCAGAGTACTTGGGAATTGGGGTCTGGATTCCTATTCTGAATCTAGACAAGCCAAATTATAAAAATATTTCCAACAGAATTAATATGATACAAATAAAATGCAGAGATAGAAATAAAATTGCTAAGATAAAAGTGCTTTAAGACGGGGGTGTAGCTCAATGGTGGAATGCTTTCCCAATAAGCACAAGGCCCTGGGTTTGACCCTCAGCACCTCAAAATTAAAAAAGCTTTATAATGTTTGATTTTTTAATTAAAAGAACTGGATTAACACAAAGCATATTTTAATATTGAATATTTTCTTCCACATATAGGTATCTGGATCTGACACTGAGAAGCCCTTCCATAAATGTTTGTAGGAAGAGTGGATCACCCTAGTTCAAATATGGAAGGGCACAAAAGGCACCATTTCCCCATCACTTCACCTACAGAATCTCATTCGTTTCTTAGGACAACCCGAGATTTTAAACTGTGAGTGAATAGAGTGAGAGAGAGAATCAGGAACCACCCCAACAACACACACACCTAGAAACAGCCCGGCTCTGAGCGACCCTGGAACTCTGGTAAAGGAAAGAGATTATTAGCAGCAAATCTTTTTAGTAGCCCTTTCCCTCACTCCAGGGACAGCACAGTTCTCCCCCAGAACCCAGTTCTGCAAGATGGCCCCCAACCACCACCCTCGCCTCCAACTAAGGGAATCCAGGGACTTACCTACATTGCCTTCACTCCTTTCTAAAATCAGGGAGACAAGAGGCAGCTGTGGTGTGGTAAGGAAAGCACTGGGCTTGGAATCAAGTAATATTGATTTCGTTCCCAGATCTGAAAAGTATTTTCTGACCCAAATCACTTACCCATCCTTTCATTACACCAGTTTGCTCTCTTGTAAAATGGGTCTGATACTAACTCCCAGGGTCAGTATGAGACAAGCCAGTCAGTGTGTGCTACCACCATCTAACAGGGCACACAGGATCCAGGAGATGCAACATTAAAACATTTTTAAAGAAGGTAAACTCCAAATCAGTAGCCGTTCCTTCTGGGTGAGCCCGTGCTGTGCCGTAAGCAGTCCTCCTTCCCCACAATGAAGCCTTCAGCACCGACAGTCATGGCACAGAAATGGAGTGAGGAGGAAAGAGAGAAGGGTGGACAGGGCAGCCATGATCACAACACCCATCCAGAGGGGTGAGCCCCAGACTGTGCAACTCCTCTGCTGGTGAAAATAAAACAGCCATTAGAGATGCTTTAAAGTATAGGGGAGGATTGTGTAGGTTACATGCAAATACTATTCCATTTCATAAAATGGACTAGAGCACCCTCAAAGTTTGGTGTCTGTGGAGGGACCTGAAGCCAGTCCTACACAGATACTGAGGGATAATATATATATATATATTACATATATATTATATATAATGATATATACACATACATATATGTATACAGCTCACTTTAGTAAAATCTCTTTCTCTCCAATCTCTGAATGGAGTTCTTCTGCCTACTGGGACCAACTAACACCAAGTATTTTTTCAAAATTAATCTATTCTTTAATCTAAAATCTAAATATTACTTAGGAGAATACTTCTTAATTTCTACAAGTTAAGACTCTATCAATATTGTATTTTTGATTGACTTTAGACTTGTAGAGACTCACAAAAATTTGACTCTTATGCTTGTCTACTCAAAGGTGTTAGAGGATGTTCTCTGCCAAGATGAGAAAGTAGACCAAGCAAGAGGAATAGTGGGATCCAGAAGACGGGGGAAACAGCAGTCAGGAGGCAAGGAGACTTCCCTGATGAGTGAAAGAGAAAGTCCTTAGATGACAGTGGTGTCATCCAGAATGGAGCAAAAGAATAAGGGGCCACCAAAAGCTCTATAAATGATATATTTGCTGATATATCTGGCTGCATTCAGAGAGGTTTTATAGGTCTTTTTGAAGAGTAGGGAAAAATATGAGTGACAGGTACCTCCATAACTAAGCAAATGAAAAAAAAATAAACAATGATAAACTAAAAGAAAAGTGGAATAAATTGTCATGAAAAAATTAATATAGAATATAACATGGCTCGGGGCTGGGGTTATCGTTTAGTGATTGAGTGCTTGCCTCACGTGCGTGAGGCACTGGGTTCGATCCTTAGCACCACATAAAATAAATAAATAAAACAAAGGGGGAAAAAAGAATATAACATGGCTCACCTGTGAGTGGTGTTTATACAACAATAATAATATGAACACTGAATATGGATTTAAACAAAAACTGGAAGTTGGATGGGAGGGAAGAGAAGGCAGAAGCTGCACACATGGAGGTCTCCCTCCGAAGGAGAATGCTAACCTACCGTCCATGCACTGGTCAGTGGAAAATGGTACAATGAGCATATCATCTGGGAACAAGGAGGTCAACATCAAAAGAAATAGCTCACAAAATTGAAAGTGGTTTATGCTAAGAAGCAAGAGCTCCGAGTGTAGGGGAGAAAGGCAGAGAACTGCTGTGTTATCATTATTGTTGAAGGCTCTATGATTCTGTTTGGCTTATTAAATTATGTAAATATGCTATTTTGATATGAAGATGAATGTATAAAATGGAAGAGTAAGAAAACTAAGCCACTCAGCTTTCCCTCACAGATAACTGGCAACGAAACAACAAAATTGTTCTGGGAAAAGGAAATCCATTGACACCGTAATATGAACTATGTAAATGAATAGGCTCCTGTTTCTAAATCTCAGTGGTCTCCTCATTCAGGGTTTCCCAAGAGGCTCTTTGGTACTCAGAAGAGAGGAGAGCCACCTAACTCTTGCCCTCAAAAGTATCAGAGGCCTTGCTTCATTCATCCCAGCCAAGATGTCACGCTGGAGATTAATAATACCAATGTTCAGTATATTCCAAGTACCAAGCCATTATACATGTTATTAAATCTTTTTCAAATTTGATAATATGCTGCCTGAAATTTAAGAGCAGTTTTATTCTGTTTCTCGTAGCAAGTTAATTTTTGCCTTAGTCATTCTCCCTCCCACACTGGATGCTTCCTCAGTGTTGTGGGGGAGGTTCCATAGCATATATCTGGAAGCTTGTCCTAAGCACAACAAACCAATTAGCTGCTAAGAAACACACTGCAGCGTTCTCTTTCCATTTTTGTTGACTCACATTCTGTGTGTTAATAGCAGCCCAGCCACACAGAGAGCACCCACTGTGTGTCAGGACCCCAGCTGCCTCAGCTACTGCACAGACCCTGCGGGGCCTCCCTAAGGGTACAGAAACCAAGCACCAGCCCTGCTGGAGGCGGAAGCCTGTGGACCATTAAAAAGGTAAAGCCACAGGTGTAAACACCTGGGGAATGGATCACAGCGAAAAGGACTATCTTCACTGATGGTGGCCATTCTGTTGACAAGTTAGAGGCCCCTTCATACAAATGTTCTAATTTTTTTCTGAGAATTCACATAAAGTTTGACCACACAACCTGGAAGAAAATGTAGGGCCTCTTATTCAGAGATTTCCAAGTGCCAGGTGGAGGCCTCCAGAGCTGTGTGGAGAGACTGCAGGGCCTCTGTGGCCCAGGGGAAGTGGGCAGTCAGATCATGTGACACAGGAGTCCCTGAGTGGTTTCTTTTCCCATCACTTTTTACATGGGAGAGCAAAGCCTCGGGCAGGTGGAAGGAGCTCACCCATGCCACCTAGCCAGCAGGTGGCAAAGTAGGGCCCAGAGCCAGGCCTGATCCCACCTCCTCCTGGACACCACCTGCTGTTTTCCTGCCTTTCTTAGGTGCTTTCTACTTATGGAGACTAAACTTGGACCCTTTCTAGAGAATTATGGAGATACTACTCTGCATTCTCCCCAAGGAAAGAAGTTTGATAAATGATTGAAATATCCACTTTTCTCTACTAAAACGTACACTACATTTTTTCTCTGAGTAAAATGTGAAAACACTTATTTTACTGAGCCATTTATATGCACCATTTTTCTTCTGAAAAGCTTCCCTTCTCCTACATCCGTTGCTTGGGAAACCTCGGGAGATATAATGAAATACTGATTGCCCCCACTCTTGTCTTCCCTCTATTCGAATGATCCTACAACTTCACAATGATTTCTGTTGAGCAAGTCCCAATCCAGAAAGGTTCCTACATTTTTTAAAGATACCATTGGCTGGAATGTGCACCAGCCTTTCAGCACATTAACTCCTGTGTTCTAGGTCTTCTGGTGGAACATCAGAGTGCAGCAAGAAGGTGGACTTGCTAGCCTGAGAGGGGACCTTCTGATTTCCCAGAGGGCAGCTGCAAGTGGATGGCAGTGGTTATAAATCAGACTTGGGTCCTTGGGAGGGAGGAGGAACCATGTGGAGGTCCACAGGAAGGGTACAAGTCAGGCTCCTAGAGATACCGAGGGCTGCTTACCCTTCATAGCACATCCCTGGGTTGAGTGCAGACACTTTCCTGACTGGGCCAGATTGAAACCAAGAGTGGTGCTGCCAGTTCAAAATAGCAGGAGTGATGTTCTGCTGAAATATGTTCTGAGTTTAGAATCAGAAGAACCTAAGCTCAGCTTCCCCATGGCCTACCAACTCAGTGGTCTCCGATAATTTAATCAGACTTGGCCCAGTTTTCTCATTCACTGGAGGTAAGTAAGGACAATCTTTTTATTGATATTGCGAGGATTCCAACAGGTCATTCCTCTTAAATGCCAACATGTGCCTGTGGATCCTACAAGAATGCCAAATCTCTTTCTTCCTTGAGGAGAAGAGATAAAGAGCAGCCATTGGTGTTGCCAAGGAGATGTGGGGCCGATTTTCCAATAAGACTCAAGAGGCACTTGGGAAACCACTCACCACAGATGGGCATCATGACAAGGACCCATCAAGGAAGTTGGAGCAGTAAAGCCATCAAGTTCAGATGGCAGAGAACAGAAGGGGTCGTCTGCTTTTCTATGGCTGCCTCAGAAGCCCCCTAAAGCCAAGCCATAGAACATCCAGCGGGTTATTATTTCTCAGGATTCTGCAGCTGGAGCTCATCTGGGGAGGCCTCTGGGTCTCACCTGGAGTCTTGTGTGGTTCTGTCACCTGGTGGCCAAGTGGGCATCATATGGAGGCTGTACTTGGAAGCGAGAATGATGGGGCCTCTCTCCCTCTCCTCCTGCATGGTTCTCCCACGGGAAGGTTGGATTTCTTACCTGACAGCTCAGATCTTCCCTAAAGCAGGCATTTCTGGAGAAGGAGGCAGAAGGTTCCAGGCTTTCTTAACACCTCAACTCAAAGCCCGAGGCCCAGACTTGCTCCCTATTTTACGGTAGAGCAGATCCCAGGCCCAGTCCACCCCCATCAGGGGGGCAGAAAAGCTGTCCAGGGAACTTTAGAGACTTCTGCCCAGCAGTCCAGGTGGCTGATGTCCACTCGGTAGCCACAATTGTGCACACAGGACATTTTCAATAAATAAATGTCAAGTGGCTGAATGAATACGTAAATGACTTCTCTTATTCTAGCTTACTTTTTTTTTTTTTTTTTTTTAGTTCTTAGTGCGATAAAATTGAGGAGAATTAACTCTGTGGCTGGCTCACCTGCAGCGGCTGCTTTGCAATTGCTGTCAGGCTCACTGTGATGCTAACTTGGGAGATTTTCTACACCCCTTGAACACAACAGTGCCGACGTGTCCCTTGCAAGTTTCCACCAGAAACACTGCTGATTTTACTGCATGATATTTTAAGAGTGAATACAGTTTGAAGATCACAACCAACTTGGAATTTGGAATTTGATGGTTCTGTTCAAAATACTTCTATCTATTCCTCCAGGGCCCTCTAAGAGGAAGGAGCCCACTTTCCTTACTCCCCAACCCCAGGTAACCAGCCAAGGTTCACCCTAGAAAATAGGCCAGCTGGGGGGAGCCTGTGATTTCAGGCCTGGGGAAGGAGGCACACCCCATATCTGTGGTTCTCCCACCTCCTCTCTGCGAAAGCACACACTGCACCAAGGGAAAGCCGGCTTACAAGGACAGAGGGGGCAGGATCCTCCCCAGGAGATGCAGTTACACTGGGAAGGGAAGATGATATGGATGGTTCCTGCCAGTTCTTAGGGAAAGACAATCTCTCTCCCATTTTCTGTCTCTCCCCTCACCATAAAACTGTAAACTCTACAGCCTAATGTCCACAAGGCCTCAATGGTCCTTCCTACCTTTCCAGGCTTCTATTTACAAGATACAGACACACACTCAACAAATATTTGTAGAAGACATAAATGCACAAATGACACCATCCATTTTCCCTCTAAAAAAACAAAGCCTTCTCAGCCATGCCAAAGGGCATCCTATGGTCAGCAATAAAAGGAAGTCCAGCACTTTTCCACTCGGCCCTTTTCCAGCCGGTAGCCCCTCCCTCCGCCGGGCGTGTCCAGCTCCATGAAGTTTCACCACTGACACTCCACTCATTCCTCATGGTCTGGTTGTAAATGTCCAGTCTACCAGCAAGTCTTCCCTAGTCTCTGCATCTGTAAAGGATTCTTTTCTTCCAGGTCACCCAATCCGTTCACCATTACTTCTAAAATAATAACTCTACACCTGGTGTTTTTAATAATTTGACCCCATGTGCTGAATGGTGGATCGGGCACCAGGGACTCAATTCAGAATGAGGTGAAGTCCTGGTCTCCAGAGTTCAGGCTCTAGGAGAGAAAGGGAGGCTTTTCAACAGTCAGATAGGGTCTAATAGGTGCACAACAAGATAAACATTGGGTGCAGAGTGCAGCACAGAGGAAGGAAGGAAGGATTTTGGAGGAAAAGCAGACATCAGACTGTAAGAAGCGGTGACACTGGGGGAGAGGCATGGAAGGAAGCTGTGCCACACACACCACAACACCAGGCTGCAATTCCACCTGCCAGACAGGCCATAGACATCCACAAAAGGGTCAGTGACAACCTTCAGATTTGTCTTGGGAACCTGAAATTCATCTGCCAGGGTTTAAGCAGAGGAATGCCTCGTTTCCAATTCATCTTTGTAATACTAGGATTAACCAACACAGGGCTGGAAATCACAATTACCACATGGGCATACAGTGAGTGCTTCCTGTATACTGTGGCAGTCACTGCACATTGCATTAGTCAGCAGGTGCTCAATAAAAGTGTATTCGGCTCTGGGTTAGTTCTCTCCATTAAATTAAAGGGAATTAAAGCCCCATCCCATCCAAACAGGGTGAAAATAGAAACCAGCATTGGAGCTTTAACAGAGAGACTTGGAAAATTACAAGTCTAGAGAAATATTGTAATGAAAAAAGATCAGAATGAAGGAGAGGATTTGATTATGTCTCAGCTAAAGGCCAAACCAGATAGGCTTGGGCAATGAAAAAGGAGAGATGACTCTTTAAGTGGCAAAAGAGTTAGAGAGGATTTTATAAACACTTTAAGGGAGAAAAGGATAAACCACAAAGAAAAATGGGTCTCCTAATAAATGACTAGGAAAAGAGAATTAACAATAAATGAGAACAGATGAAATATTGAACTCATCTTTTGCAAGAAAAATGAGAGGAAATAACTTAGATTCTTAGCAAGTAATAAAAATCTTGCAAAATACTTAATAGGGGTAGAAATCTAGGGAGAAGACAGTCATTAAGTTGAATTCATCATTTTTAAATAGACAGCCCACAGCCCTCACAAGGTATCTCCAGGAGGGATCAGCTCCGGGTTAGTTCTCTCCTTCTTCAGTTATGGCTCCTAAAACACTGACCTAAGGACACAACAAATAGTCTTAGGAACTGTGGTGCCACACGGGGGTGCAGGCCCTAGGCAGCGCAGCCCTGAGCTGGGGTCTTGAGACACCGTCTGCCAACAGAGCATCCCTGAGCTCCATGAGTCTCTCTGACACGGCTCCAATTTCTGAACCCCAGTTTCCTTTCCTCCACAAATTGGCAGCCCTGATTAAGGCAGCCATAAATTGTTTTTCCCTACTAACCTTTGCATTTCTCATCTTTTGTATTCCTGATATTGTCTGTAAAAGGAAGTAACGGGAGGAGGAGAGAGAAATACTATATGAATATGTATGTACATATATTATGCATTATATGTTATAATATATAATATATATACTAATATATATAATACATAATATATATAACATTATATATAATATAATATTTTTAATATATATATTAAAATATATAGGATTCTATCTGCATAAACTTTCGAAAATGGTCTGCAACATTACTGTGAACCTGGGAATTCTGCCTCCTTGAGTCCTTGCTGATTACAATGATGATCAACATGAGGCTCAAAGTTGCTGAAAACTGAGGCTCTGGAAGGCTGGGGAAGGGCAGGGTGTAGACCAGGAAGCAAGAGGCTGTGAGGAGAGCAACCCAGATTGGAGTCAGGAGCTAAGCAGCCAGAAAAGCATGATCCCAAAGCCACAGAACCTAGGGGAAGGGTCACGAAGAAGAGAATCCTTACTGGAGTAAATTAGCTGTTCTGAGGAAAGAAGTGAAGTAGGAGTTTATGTCAGAGGACCAAAGGAATAGAGGGTCACATGGTCAAGAACCGGTCCTGAAAGGGAGGCAAAGAGAAGCCAGGAAGTCACAGTGGCAACCAAGGACAAAGGCCAGTTCCAGTGAAAATCAGCTTTTGTCCAAGACACTGTTGATGAACGTGCCAATGAGTGAATAAATGAGTGTGCAAACACACCAGGCCGTCTCAACACAGTCCTGGTCTTGCCTAAAAAATAAGGGTGATCACTGTATTTTACAAGTTCTTTTCTAGTGATGGCGTAACCTCTTGAGGACTATACGGGCAAAGCCAAGTGCAGATGACTAAATCCAGTCACTACAGCCACATGCAATGTCACAATCCTGGATCCAAACCTTTTTATTTATTTATTCATTTTAACTTGTGGAACAAGCTCTAAAAATCATAGAAACCAGAAACTGGTGAAGTTCTATGAAAGCATGTCTTTCTCCCAGAGTGGATTAGAGCCTCATGTGTGGGAAGACGTGCCCCAGGTGACAGAATGAGCTGACGCAGCCACTTGGGGAAAAGCTGCTTCAGCGTGACAGTCACCACTTTGAAAGAGTACCTACCGTGTAGTTGGTGTACAGTTGGAATCCACCAGAGGCGAGGCTTATGAATAGGTGGGCAAGACCACCATCCTCAGAGCCAGCTTCTCACTAAGATGGAAATGAAGCACTGGGAGGAAAATGTCACCTTGTACAAAAATCACAGAGCTGTTTTTATAAATGCAAACTAGTGATCAAAATCATGGTTTCAAAGGAATTGAGAGAAGAAGTCAACGCTGGAGGTCAACACTGACTCAATGCTGAGAAAACCAAGGTTCGGGGGAGAACTCCTGTCGCCTGTGGCATGGTCACATCTGATGGGATGGTAGGCAGTTGGCAGCCAGGAGGACAGAGCCACTCACTGCCCAGGAGATCCGGGGCAGGGCTGGCCACCACCTGCAGGGGGCAGCTGAGCTTCAACTCATTAGGTTGGGTCAGGCTCCCCCTCCTGGACGCTCCAAGAAAAGTGGGCATTTCTCCATCTCTGCCTTAACTTTGCTTTATAATCCTATGTACTTTCCTCTAGAGCAGGAGCTCTATAAAGACAAGGACTGTGTCCCAGTAAATGGTGTGACAGTAGTGAGTATTCGACAGATGTTTGTTGAATAAATAAATGCACTAAGTGAAGATTCCAAAAACAGGCTATCAAAGACCCCAGGCTGCAGTAGTGAAACCAGAGCCCTGAAACTTCCTGAAGATCCCCCCTGCTCTCATGCCACCCAGCACCCACCTACCTCAGCTTCTGGGGAGCTGGTGGCCCTGCTGTCCTCTCTGTGGGCTCCTCAGGGAATCAGGGAGGAATCCAACAGCCTGGCGGTCACGAAACAAGCAAACCAACATCCAAACCGCAGACCCATGTATCTGCCTCCTCCATTCATCTTGAACTCAGTGGCACATTGGGAAAGTGACTCAGCTGAAGTGCTTGAAATCTGGGGATATTAAATGACACCGGTCCTAATGAGAGCAATGCAGACTGCACGTGACTCATGCATGTTCTGGGGGAGGGGAGGGTGGAAAGATGATGATCGCAGAGCAGGTGGCCATCTGCTCCCTGGAATGCCTTTAAAACTCAAGTCTTGAAGAGACCCAAAGCCCATTTCCCCAAGGAGCTTTGTCTGAGGACTCATCAGAAGAGTTCTGTCTCTAAACTCCCAAGGCACGTTCCTCCCTGACCACCTTTGTCAGAGTGAGTTCACACGCTGATGGGTTTGCATGTGAAGACTGTGAGCTTCCTGAGGGCAGGGAAAACTCTAGCCCTTCTTACCACCTGCTCCCAAACGTGGTTTCTAGAACAGTCGACCCTCCAGGCATGTGAGTAGCGGCCACAGCAGTAACACTCAGCTGCTCTTGGTGGAAGCCCTGGGATTCTGTCAGGGCTGTGCACAGTTTCCATCTTCCTGTTTCATGTAATCCTAAAAGCAACTCTAAACAGTGAGTGCTCATCATCTCTATGTTGCAGGCTTAGCCTCTTACAGGTGAGAAACTCCAAGAAAAGACATGCAAGATCAAAATAGCTCGTGTAGGAGAGGCCGAGCCAGGTTCATGCTCAGTCTCATTGTCACCAGATCTGTTACAGGCATGTGCCATCTGTCACCAGATGGCACATGCCTGTAATCCCAGGACTCTGGAGGCTGAGGCAAGAGGATTGCAAGTTCAAAGTTAGCCTCAGCAACCTTGTGAGGCCCTCAAAAACATAGTGAGACCCTGTCTTTAAATAAAATATAAAATAAGGACTGTAGCTACAATGGTTAAGCACCTCTGGGTTCAATACATGGCAGCTCGCAAAAAAATAAATAAAAATAAATAAAGAAGTTAAATATTTGACTGATCAATGAGTACCGAGGCTAATAGAATGGAAATTGTTTTCCAAAGTGATGCCTCCTTATTCTGACATTTTGAAAGTCCCAAATTAAGGAAAAACTCCTCCTCCTGTCACCTAAAGCAAATATTACAAGTTATCAAGCTTTGAACATGTAGTCTGGATCCTCAATTTACCTTTCTACCACTTAATTTTTAACCTTAAAGGAAAAGAATGGATCATAAGATGCTTGAAGAAAATGCCTAAAGAGAAGGATCAAAATAAAGAAAGAGACCTGATCCCAGAGAAAAGACATGAAAATTTAGAGGCTAGACAAAGATAAAAGGAAAATTTAGAGGATGAACACAGGAAAAAGAAAACTCAGTACAAACATCCTCAAGGAAACTGAAGATGAGCTGGTACGTGAAGAGTAGGTAAAAAGGGAACATTAAGAAAACAAGAAAGGCAATAAAGAAATTGAAAGTTATGATCATTCAATAGAATAATTAACAGAAGTAAATATAATAAAAGCCTATAGGACATATGGTGAAAAGAAAATACATAGAAAATATAAAAATTCTTCTAGAAATAAAAGAATCCATGTAGTAGAAGCACAGACAGCATAGTCCTCACAAGCAGCAATTGGTGTTTGAATATAATGGAACAAAAGTCTTCAAATACCTTCAAGGGAAAATAGCTTTGAACTTATACTTCTACACTAAGGTAAATTTTTAAGTATGTCAGATCTACAAGGTCTTACAGGATGCCACACCTCTTTCCTAAGAAGAACAATTAGGGTGTATACCAACAAAACAAAGGTAAAAACCAAGAGTCAGGCATAGCTTACATAAAATTGTGGAACTAAGCAAAGGGTTCAGTGAAAATAAAGATGAGGATGATGACATAAATAGATCTATCACATGATCAGTTCATATTAAAACAGATCTGTGAGATCTATCAGGAGATAATGGTCTTTCAGGCATGAGAGTCAAATAGAATTCCATAATAGGAAGAACTAATAATGCCTGTAAAATATTATTAATGTGGTGAATAAGACATGGTTCTTCTGTCAACAAGTAAAAAGAAAGATAGGGCAGATGTGTTAGGGGCAAGCAAATTTGAAATTGCCTCCAAAGTTATACTCTAAATAGGTGTTCCAGCTCTGGCTGAACATTGAGATCAGCTGGGGAGTTATTGCAATCACCATACTTAGGCTGTGCCCCACACCACATACATCACAGTCTGGTTTTGAGGATCCAGGCCCCCCCAAAAAGAAAATGTGTATACACACACACACACACACACACACACACACAAATCACATAGTTCCCCAAGTGATTCCAATGTGTAGCCATTGGAGTGCTATTCTAAATATAAGCAAGCTGAGTTTTGACATGATTTTGTGGAACTGAACCAGAATAAGAAAACATTATTATTTGACTTTGCTTTTTAGGAATTAAAGAGATTGTGGCACTGAAAATAGAAACTCTATTATCCTCTGCTGTGTAGTTAAGTGTATTTACATAATTAAATGAGAAAAGCTTAATTTTGTTTTAATTTTTTATAATCAATTTTTGTATATGTTATAATAGAAATTATATTTTAGATAATCTCTCATACATCACTTAATGGGCTTACATATTTTAAAAATTTTCTGAGAATGCCTCTGTAAGATAATGAATATTATATTATCATTTACTATGGTCTAATATAAATTAGTAATGACACTGTTCTCTCACTTCATTCTGGTCCTGGCTGAAATGTAAAATCCCTCAGAAAAACTATATATATCCACCTCATGTAAAATAAGAACCTTTGTGATTCTTGTTCTCTTTAATTTTTCCTCATAGCACTTACCAATTTTGGACTTTATTGATGCATCTATTTTTGTCTCTTATTCCCATTTTTCTTCTGAAAAATATGCTTAAAGGCAAAAAAAATATTATGTACTATTTATATCAAAGATGGATTACTTTGAAGGCAGTACATGTGTGTACATGAAATAAATTAAAGCTGTAAGGTTAATGCCATGGGCTATGCCATATGCCTCTTTGTTTTCCATTAACAGTCATAACGTTTTTTGCACTGATCTACAATGTCCACAAGTCTAATGGAAGAAGTAGAGTAAGACATGTGCACTTTGGAATCCCAGCATAAAATAAGTGCTCATTTTCTTATACAGACTGCCACACTTCCTGCTGCTAAAGCTTGCAGTAATTTGGCAAAACTTTGCAATATATTAACCTTGTTTCATTAGTGACTATAAAAATGAACAGGGATATGACCAATTTTTGCAAGACAGAGTATAGGTCTGTTCCCGGTGAGCAGTTTAGTTGATTTAGCTGATCTAGGACTTCTTAAATCTTTATGTTAAGAAGTTCTTTAATACCCCATAATTTTCAAAGCCTCAGATAAGGAAACATTAGTCTTGTTGCCTAGTATGTAGGACATGATAGCTGACCTTACTATATTCATTTGAGCTTCATTCAAGTCATTACCTCTCATCCAAGTCAAATATGAGACAAAGAAAAAAAGTAGATAAAAGGGCTGGGGATGTGGCTCAAGCGGTAGCGCGCTCGCCTGGCATGCGTGCGGCCCGGGTTCGATCCTCAGCACCACATACCAACAAAGATGTTGTGTCCACCGAGAACTAAAAAATAAATATTAAAAATTCTCTCTCTCTCTCTCTCTCCCTCCTCTCTCTCACTCTCTCTTTAAAAAAAAAAGTAGATAAAATATTTGAACATGGATTCATTTAATCTATGTGTAAATAAATGATCCTCAAATTGTTATAAAATAATACTCATGCAAAGAGTTATCTTGTGTCAAATTTTATTTAAATTATTAATATAGAAACCCACAGGGTAAAAAAAGCTGACTCAAAGAAGATATGAGAAATTTAGATTTATAAGGTCAGTGGGAAAAGAAATTTGGAATAAGATTGCTTAGTTTGATACAGAA
The DNA here is from genome assembly GCF_964194105.1 of Spermophilus citellus. Lineage (NCBI taxonomy): Eukaryota > Metazoa > Chordata > Mammalia > Rodentia > Sciuridae > Spermophilus > Spermophilus citellus. Next base: position 112,130,675 of record NC_138182.1, on the reverse strand, counting down.
CATATTAATATCCTACACAGAGAAATAAAACTACAACCTTTGGGGCTATCTTCTCTGCCAAATTGAAGAAAAAAATAGAATATGCTTCATTTCCTACAAATTAATATTTAACACTACTGAATTAGAAGACACGTGAGTCCTAATCAACTATGAATAGTAAATAAAAATTATTTTCTGTGAAAAAAATCAGGCGACCTTCAGGAAATTGTGTTAAAAAAATGTTCTAGTATACTGGTGTAACCTTTGTTTGTTTGTTTGGTTTGGTTTAGTTTTATTTTTTGAGATGGGATCTCACTATGTTGCTCAGACTGGTCTTAAACCCCTGAACTCAAGAGATTTTCTGTCTCAGCCTCCTGAGTAGCTGGTACTATGGATATGTTCCACTGTGCTTAGCTATAATATAACATTTTCTAAAATAAATAAATAAATAAATAAATAAAACTATTTCTTTTTGCCTATTTCCACATTTGGCTTATTTTTCCCCCTGAACACATGTTAATCTTTAAAAGTTGTTGTGGAAAATGTACTTATTTTAAAGGGAAGAAAATTATTTGGGAAAAGTTAATATAATACATGAATATTTTGGAAAAGGGTTAAAAGCAGTCTTGCTTAGTACCACAATATTTGAAAGTACTCTTAGATTCTCAGAATTATGTTGTTAAACATATAGAACTTCCCTTTTCAAAACAAAATCAATTGTGTCTGCTTATATTGAATTATCTAGTATGCTAATAATAGTGAATAAAAATAAAACTTCCAGGCCACTCAAACATTGTTCTATCCAAGAATTAAGCTTCTTCTATTTGAGAACGTTTGTATAAAGATCACTTCAGTCATTTCCTTGTTGAATTCCCTTATTTAGTATTCTGAGATGTCCAGGGCTGGGTACTAAATACCTTGAAATTTCCCTATTTCATTCTGTGTGGCTTCTATGAACAAGAATAGTGCTACGTGTTTGAGTACTTGATCATATCGTTTGATGCTGTCTTCTACTTGCTGCACTGTTTTTCAATCATGTCTTTCTTCAAACACTGTATCCCACCAGAGGCTGCACATTTTGTCTGTCTGCCATATATCTGGGCAGTGTGTTCCAAGTACTGCAATCCCCTCCTCTATGGCTCTACTCATCTCAACTCTAATGAAAGGGCAAAAAATGCTCTCTTTTAAAGTCCATATTTAGGAAAATTTCAGTAAGTAAAATGATTATTGACTGCTTTCCCTTTCTTCGCTTCATCTGTCTCATATCCTTGTCCTTTTCTTCCTTCACCTGACACTCCTACTTTCCTGTCTCTCATTGTTCTTTAGGGTCTTTGGTGTGAACCATCCACTGTCTCTAGAGAGCATTAGCCTTCAGACTGCTTGCAAATATGGTCCTTATTTGGAAATGAATTGTTATTTGGATTTACTTAGTTATACTTCTAATGATAATTTGTATTAATACTAGAGAAAATGTAAAGTTTTCATGGGTTCAGCAGAAGATTTGATGATTATTTTACAAATAAATTGAAACTGAAAAAAATACCTTGCCTAGTGTTGGGGAGTCAAGTTGGTACCAACAATATCTCTCATTCTCAGATTAGTTCTGTTAGAAATGGAAATTTTGCAAAGAATGTGTAAACTTCAGAGTTGAAGTGTCTGAGTATAACTCTCAATGTGGTCCTTGACTGTACTGGTGATTCTCCAATGTGTCCTGATGAATCAGCAGCAGCAGCATGTACAAACTTGCTAGAAGGCTCCATTCCTCACCTATGAAATCAGAGATTCTGGAGTTATTATTTAGACTAAAAAATAATAATTATTATAATAATATGACTATATTTATACATATTTATCATATTATTATTAATAGTTATAACTATAGAGTTATATATGTTTGCTATATAGTTCTATGTCTAACAATTGTTAAAACTATTATTATTAATATAATATCCACAATATTATAACTATTAATAATTAACATAATCATGTTAATAGTTATAATAATATAACAACTATTATTTAGTATAAATAATAACTTAGTACTCTCTATTTTAATAAGTTACATAGATGTTCTCTTTGATAAAATTTGAGAACCATTGGACTGCATTGTTTGTGTGAGCCTGACCTAATTATTATTCAACTTCTTTGAACATTATTATCCTCATTGGTAAAATGAAGTTAATTATATTTCCTCTTTTCAGGTCACGGTCCCAAGAATTAAATGAGAAAATCCATGTACGTAATTTAATGCCATGTATTACACCACAGAGTAAACGTTTAATAAATTTCAACCCTTCTTATTAGCTGTTATCCTCTGTTAGTTGAGACTGTCATATTTGATTTTTAAGAACCTAACCTGCATTGCTACTGTATCTAATCCTAATGTCTTTGATATTCATTCTTCTAAATGGAAGGGGGAACGCTAAGAATTAAATCAGGTTTGAATTCAAGTACTAGGAACACTACTAGTTGTGTATGCTATTAAAATTCTCTAACATTTGTTTTTTTCCACTATGAAGTGGGGATAATAATTTCTTCAGGTGGTTGTTGGCAGTTAAACATGATTAAATATGTAAAACCTCTACAGTAGGGCACAGATTAGATATCCAACATAAAGAGCTTCTTTTCCTACTCCTACAGTCATTTTTTATTTGGCCTCTGATTCTTTTCACATTGTAATTATTATAGTTTGAATCTGAGATGTTCTCCCCAAAAGCTCTTGTGCTAATGCAGGAATGTTCAGAGCTAAAATGAATACACTATGACGGTGATAACCTCACCAGTAGATTAATACATCTGATGAATTAATAATTTGAAAGGATTAATGTACTTTTTCATTTACCATCAGAATCAAGCAATGGAATCTCTATAGAGATATCCTTATAGGTCAACTACCCTACAACATAATAATATTTCCATATCTAACTGATGACCAGGGTCAACTACTCTTCCAAGTTGGTCAATCTTTTCCTTGACTCTAGATATTTTATAAGAGTAACCAGGTTTCAATCACAGCTTAAAGTTTAGTGGAATCTTTATAGTGTCTCCTGTTTGAGGCATTCCTTATGTGAACAAAGACAACAAGTTCAAAGAATCTAAAGGTACAATGATGGCATGCAAAAAGAATCTAAATGGGTAGCTTGTAGTAAAATTAAGTTAGCCATTTCTACTTCCAACTCTTGGTTACCAAAAATAGGTAATTCTACCTGTTGGAGTGTTCTTGATTTAAGGAGTATATTGAAACCAAGAGTTTAGGGCCTCATCTTTTTGGTGTGTTTTCTCTATTGACAATTTATCTATGTTTTCAAAATGCTGTTTCATTACTCCTTCATTGTGTAGATGGTATAATATGTGATGGGATGAGTAGAGTCCTCAGAAATGAGACTACTGCTGTATCAACTTTCTGTAACATACACCCATTTATTGAAGATATGATGATATTATAGATACCAAGTGGGTGAATTAAAAACTCAGTAAACTTAATAATGTTGCTGGTTTAGGCAAACCATATCTATAATATACCCCAACACCAGCAGTATGACCAGATATACTTTCCGGGATGGAGGCTGTCTAATGTAGCTAACATGCCACCAAGTGCCAGGTTGGATCTTCAAAAGATGCTTTCAAAAAATCCTGACCCTTATCAGTAGAATACTTTGTACCTTCCATCCTTGTACTTGTATACTGTATGAATTTTGAGGCATTTGTTCCCAGAAGGAACACCAAGTGCCAGGTAGGACTCTTAAAAGAATGATGCTATCTATATTTAAGGCGTGAATTTAGTCTGTGTCTTTTGCTAGATAGAATATTTTGCATTTAGTAGCCGTAGTGAGAAATATTTTCATTTGGCCCTTGCATATCCTCTATTCTTGCTACTATAAGCTCATTATAAGCTTAATATTGCAAGCACAACGATGGCCAACTGCAGGGTGACATCATTTAGCTGAGTCATACTTCATGGTGAGTGCTCTCCGATTGACTTTAACATGTGACACGGTAATCTTCACTTCATGTACTTAGTAACTGTATCCACATCCACTTACCATGAAATCCTTGTCTAATATTTCAATGTTTTTTCCCCAGGACTTTCATCATACAGATAAGTCATTCAGCTCTATGGTAGTCCCTGGACATTAATGTGTCATCACTTCCCCTTGGAGAATTTCTTCTCACCACTTTTACAGAAGAACTCTGACTTGAGCTGCATTTTAGTGGCATTCTTTTGGGTGTGCACTTTTTGTTCAGTAAATCAATTTGAACTTTTTTCTCATTATCAACAGCCCATAAGCCTCCCCCACATCCATGCTGGTAAAACTTTCTGGCACAATGCTTGTTGACTCTACTAGAATCCTGTTCCTAATCAGAAGGCTCAACCATTACATTCTCTTTCAAGACCCATTACTATGCCAGAAACTGTTTTACAAATGGTTTGTAAGTTCTCTACTGCATGGTAAATCAGTGTGGTATTCTGTGAGGTATTCAGATAGCCCTAGTTTCTGTATTATTCTGAGCATCAGAGCATTGGCAAAACCCTGGGCTCATATTATAATACTTTACTGGAGTCTTCCCTTTGTTTTACATTTTGCTTTGAATTGATAATTAATTGCCTTTACTCATTGCAATCACCATACTGACAGTCATCCAACACCAATATCATTAGAGTGATTACATCTGAACTTCTCAAGTGCCTGAGGTAGTACATCTACCTGTGTATTACCTTCCACCAACAAACCCTCCCAGTTTGACTTTTGTGAAATTTACTAATTTCATCATGGCAAGCTTAGTCTTTCCTTATCACTGGTGATTGTCCCCCATTGTGTACAATCTGGAAAGCAATATACTTCCAATATCTCATTATATTTTATTTTTAATTATTTTGCTTAGTTGGAAAGAAAATGTATAATAAAAAATAGAAATATATTTTTTTAGATTCATTCTGGAGCAAGTTGCCCACCTAATTCTTCTTCACTGCCAAATGCTTGATGTGCTACTCAAACAAGGGTTTACTACATAACCTTAACCCAGCCATCAAAATTAGCAAATTAACATTGGAATATATTACCAATGTTATTTAGATTTACTCCTATCTAACTGTACCTGAATACCCATTAATCAACTTTTCCCCTCTTTTCTCTCCTATTCTCCCCAATTCTGGTAACCAGCATTCTATTCTCTATGTGATAAACTTTTTTTTTAAGAGAGAGAGAGAGAGAGAGAGAGAGAGAGAGAGAGAGAGAGAATTTTTAATATTTTTTTTTTTTTAGTTTTTTCGGTAGACACAACATCTTTATTTTATTGTTATGTGGTGCTGAGGATCGAACCTAGCGCCCCCCGCATGCCAGGCCAGCGTGTTACCACTTGAGCCACATCCCCAGCCTTGTGATAAACTTTTTTAGATTCCACATATGAGTGACATTATATGATGCTTGTCCTTCTGTTTTTGGCAAATGTCCTTAACATATTCATCTTCATTTCAAGCCATGTTGTTGCAAATGACAGTATTTCAGTCTTTTTAATGGTTGAATAGTACTCCAATGTGTTTATGTACCACATTTTCTTTATAAATTTGTCAGTTAATAGATACTTAGTTAAAATGGTTTCTGTTTCTAGGCTATTGGCAATAGTACTGCAATAAATATGTACGATCACAGTTGAGTGTTTGCCTAGCAAGTACATAGCCCTGGATATTGAAGATCAGTATACAGATGTCTTTCCAACATACTGATTTTGTTTCCATTGGATACATACTCACATACCTAATAGTGAAATTAGGAATGCTGGATCATTTGTTAGTTCCATTTTCAATTTTTTGAAGAACATCTATACAGTCTTCCATAATGACTATAATAACCAATATTTTCACCAACAGTATGCAAGAGTTCTCTTTTCTGCACATCCTCACCAATATTTTTCTTTAGTTGTTTTGATAAAAGTCTTTCTTACTGGGTTGAGGTATGATATCTCATTCTGGTTTTCATTTATTTTTCTTTGATGGTTAGTGGTGCTGAGCATGTACCTGTTGACCTATTTGTTATGTCTTCTTTTGATAAATATTTGTGAAGAGCTATTGACTAATTTTAGCCAGATTATTTGATCTTTAGAGTTTCTTATATATCCTAGATATCAACCACTTCTTAAATGTATAGTTTTCAAATATTTTCTTCCAAGTTACCTCTTAACTTAATTATTTCCTTTGCTCTGCAGTTTAAATGTACACCCATTTGTCTATTTTTGCATTTGTTTCCTGTGTTTTGGTGTCTTGTCCAAAAAAAACATGCCTATTTCAATGTCCTGAAGTGTTTCTCTTCTATTACCTTCTAGTAGTTTCATATCTTACATCTAAGTTTTTAATCTGTTTTCAGTTGACTTTTATAACTTCTAAGAGATAGGGGTCTGGTTTCATTCTTCTGGATGTGAACATTCAATTCTCCCAGCACCATTTTGTGAAAAGATTGTACTTTCTTCAATGGATGTTCTTAGCACCATTGTCAAAAATTGGTTGGCTGTGTAGGTGTAGGTTTACTTTTAGGCTTTCTACTCCATTCCATTGTGCACGTGTCAATTTTTATGCCATTCCATACCATAGCACTGCAGTACATTTTGAAGTCAGGTAGTGTAATGTCTTTTCCTCAAGAGGTCTTTGGCTATTTAGAAAATTTTATGGTTCTATATAAACTCTAGAAATTTTTTTCCTCTTTTTTTCTAGTTCTGTGAAGAAAGTCATTGTATTTTGTTGCAGATTGTATTGAATCTGTAAAACACTTTGGGCAGAATGGACATTTTAACAATACTCCTTCTAATCTATCAACACTTGATGTCTTTTCAAGTTTTTGTATCTTCTTCAATTACTTTCATCAATTTTTTTTCATTGTAGAGATATTTTGCCTCTTTGGTTGAAATTATTCCTAGGTATTTTATTTTTTGTAGCTATTTAAATAAGATTGCTTTCCTGATTTCTATTTCAAAAGTTTTTTTTATTTGCCATACAACGATACTACTAATATTTGTATGTTCACTTTGAATCCTGAAACATTGCTGAATTCATTGATTATTTTGAAATTTTTGTGGAGTTTTTCAGGTTTTCTATATTTAAAATCATGTCACTAAAACCAGTGACAATTTGACTTATTCTACGATATGAATGTTCTTTAGTTCTTTTTTGAGCCCAATTGTTCTGTTAGGACTTTCAGCACTGTGTTGAATAAAAGTCATAGAAATGGACATTCATGATCCACATCTTAGAGAGCTTTCAGGCTTTCCCTGTTCATTATAATGTTAGTAATTGGCTTATGGGCTTTATCATTTTGAGATATGTTCTTCCTTCTATGCCTAATTTATTCAGCACTTTTATCATGAAGAGATGTTGAAATTTATTAAATGCCTTTTTTCATCTATTGAAATGATCACATGGTTTTTATCCTTCATTCTGCTGTTGTGGTGTAGCATATTTACTGATTTGCATATATTGAAGTGTCCCACATCCCTGGGGTGAATCCCTCATGATCATGGTGAATAATTGTTTTTAATATGATGTTGCATTTAGTTTGCTGATGTTCTTTGAGGATTTTTGTATTTATGTTTATTAAAGATGTAGGCTTATAATTGCCTTCCATCCCCTCCTCTCTTTATACCTTTCTTTTTTCTTTCCTTTATTCCTTTCTCCTCCTCCTCCTCCTCCTTATCTAGTTTTGGTATCAGACTAATGCTGGCCAGCATTATAGAGTGAAGTAGTGAAAGTTTTATTTTATTATTTTTATTATGTCATTGCTAGTTAACTAACTCGATACTCGAGTAGCTTCTCTACTATAAATTACTCTTTTCACTTTTGTTATTATTAGTGGTCTGTAGGAGACACTTTGAGCCCAAATTAATATCCTAATTTTAACTATACTTTCAATTTTTAATTAATTAATTTCTATCAATATGTGCACAACAACTCCTATTTTATTCACTGATTTTATTTTTTTTACAATCATTCTTCATGTTTATGATCAATTTTTCCTAAGTTGACTAGTAGAACCCCCTCAAGCTGGTTTCTGTGTTCTTTTGAGCACTTCCTTATTCTGAATCAAAATGGTGTTCCAGCCTAATCTTCTATTTTATCTGCCCCAGCCCTGGAATTAGTCATTTCTCTAAGTAATTCTCTAAGTTAGAGAATAGAATTTTTAAGCCAAAACATGGCTTTTAAACAATTATTGTGGTGCCATAGTTATCATCTTCTCTCATTGGACAGAGCTAGAAAATAGACATACAATATGTATGTATGCATGTCTATAATGTGGGTGTGTATGTCTCCTGCAATTTACACCTCTTTTTACACCAGTATTCATGTATATATATTGATGTCTTTGAATTCATACCAACATCTCTAATTTTAATTCAAAACTCTATTTGGAAGTTGCTTTTCCAACAGTGAGAAACTTGGGTCATATGTTCTCAACATATTTCCTTGTCTGGTAACTCCCACTATACTTAGCCAGTCTTGTTCCTGCTTTCACCTCTAGCACTGAGTACTATACATACACCTTATCTCATAATGGCTAAGTCCCTACTCTGAGCTGCTGTTGCACCATTCCCTATATAGACATCCCCATCACTTTGGGCTTTAGAATAATTTTTTTTTACTTTCATTCTTATAGTCCTAATAGGATTTACTTCTTTCCCTTCTTCAACTCCAATAATCCATGCAAGACTGACCTCTTCTGCTTGGGAAGAATTCTTCAGACAATATGTGCAGTGCAGGCCACTTTCCTCTCTGATGCCCTACTAACTAGCTTACATTCTCATTGTGCCTTGAGATTTCTAAACCTCCCCCTTTCTCCACTCTGGGCCTACACCTTTCTCACCTTGCTGTAGCATAGCCACTGCATATTTTAGGGTCTGCAATCAAAGAATGCTTAAGGAAAAGCTATTATAGAATGAGTTCTTAATGAAAGTGATTCTAATAGAAAGAATCACTTACAGGAAATTTATTGGGGAATGTTTCTGGTAGGAAGACCTGTAAAGAAAGGAGAGAAGCATCCAACATCATGGGGAGCTCTACAGCTGCTGAAGCCTGTACATGAAGTTGTTGTTCCCTCACAGCACTGACTCATTAGGCTACATCCAAGGATGAGGGTAGATGTGGGATGGTTGCCTCTATTGAAGGGAGGATCTGAGCAACAAACCACAGAATCCACTTGATTTGGTTTCTGAATCCAGATAACATAAACCACCTTTTAGAAATGCATATTCTTAAATAATATCCCAGAGAGTGTATTTTAGTACATTTCAACAGGGCCCATGAAATGGTTTTCTTTTTTAAGTCCTCAAATGATTCATTATTTGTTCTGTTTGCCTACAGTTGGGCCTTTAACTAATATAGTGATCTTACATATGTTTAGGCCTTAGATTTCTGCTCTCAGGGTAAGCAGATGGCACTTGAAAGTCAGAACTCTTAATTATCATGACTATTCCCTTCGGTTAAACTTTATCTACTCTCTCTCTCTCCTGATTTTTGATTAAGATGTAATAAGTCATTCACTTTTTTGTTTTTCTTGTTTGTTTTCTGTGCTTATGAAATGGTAATAGTTCCAACATAACTACATTAGTCATTAACATCAGACAGAAGACACTCAGTTTTTAAAAAGTTTTGATGTATTTTATATACTTCAATATAGTTACATAAAATACCCATAGTTGAAAAAGAACAAAATAACAATAACAACAAAAATTAGGGACTGCGTACTGCATGATCCTCACTTCCAAACATGTTGAAATAATGTAATTGGTGTTTTCAGTCGCATCTTCACAGATCAAGGCAAAGTAAGGCTGATGAGGACTTCTATACATACTGGAAAGATTCTTATGAATGTCAACTGGATACAAAAAAATCTTCAAAGGACTGGCACAATCCTTTCTAGAGACCTTTCCAAATCTCTTAAAAGAAGTGACAAGAGAGAGCTGTTTCCCTGTGGCTTTTCTGGATGTGCTTTCATGGAGAGATAGATGTACATGGCATCTTGTACATGTATAGCTACATAGCTTGTATGTAGCTACCCTATTCTCAGAAAATCCCCTGAGCAAGAGAAGCAAGGCAAGCGGGAGTGAACTCTGCAAGTCACTCCCACTCAGCAACAGTGTGGATGTCAAAAACCATGAAGCAAGTCTATAGAAACTGAGGCAGGTCTTGGGGCCGATGATTCTCTGCAGTAGGAGCAAGTGAAGATCTTCCTAAGCTGTTTCTCTCTACATTAGAACACATTCTTTCCCCATGGTGGAGGTAGTTCATAGTCCATAATCCTTTAATGTCAAAGAAGAATTTTAACTTTCATGACACTTCATAAAACTTATCACCCTGAAGTTCTAAAATCTTTTTCTCCCCCTAGGAGTGAGCCTGCCTCTTTTTTATCTCCTTCTCTTGTAGCACATTACAGGCCTGACGGAGTGAAACTAGAGAGTCAGATAGAACATTGTAAGAAAAATTCATCTAGTATGTAGTTTATATATGATATTTTTTTGTCCTGAGGCTCTCAAAGGAGTTTCAAACCAAATCCAAAGCTCTCCTTTGTTTTTATTAAAATGATTACCTAAATATATCCCAGAGAGTGTACAACATTAAGAAATAGTGATCTGTGTTTCCATTTCTTCAAGAGATGACTATCTCTCCTATTTGCTGTCTGATGTATTATGAATTACCTTTATGTGCTATTTCTCACACAAAATTCTGGGAACCCCTAGTTTAAAAGTCTATCGTTTACTTATTATGCTGAAAACATAAATGGTAACTGACATGTGTGCATATTTAATGTTTCGATTTATATTCATTCCATCAGAAAGTGTTTATTTGGCATTAACTACCTGAGACACTGGGAGGTGCTGAGGGAAGTCAAGGAGTTTAAATTCAAGGTTAACTGCTGCTTGGCTTCCTGGCTTTCCTTTGAGAAGTGGTTATCTAGTGCCTATCTAGCTTCATTGTTGAGTAACTCTGCTTAATTAACTACCATATTGAACAGCTTTGTTGAGGTTGTTTCCATCTAACTTCACACATTATCTTAATTCTGTTTCTTAGAATCACACAATAACACCCTAATTCCTTTTTCTCCTGGTAGTATTTAAAATAGTTAAAAACAGCTATCATGATTTAGCAGACTACATATCTAGAATGATTCTTTTTGTCTTTGAAATACTAAAACCATGTACTATAGTGGACATTTTGGACACCTAGGATGTATCGTTAGGAGAGCATGAGGAGTGGGTTTTAACATGGGCTAGACATCTGTAGCAATATTAACTGCTGAACTAGCTCTAGTTTGGATACACGGTACTATTGGTGGGGAAATATTTTATACTGTACTTCATCCGATTATGCACTATCAAAGGAAAAGAACAAAGTAAAATATTACTGAATTATTGGATAAACTCAGAAACTTTTTATATATGGACTTATAATTTTTGTATGTGTATCATACATTTGTGCTCTTCTATGTTAGTAAGACTCTAGGAAAATGTGATGTCCATCCAGTGTTTGGCTTTGATTACAAAACACATGGGAAGTAGGGATGTAGAATTGAGTACAAGTGTCTGCTATCTTACATAACAGTTTTAAGCAAGATATAGAAAAGTCCTTTCCAAGACAGAAGAGAAGCCTCAGAGATACTTATGGGGTTACTGCTGTTTTTTCCCTTTCGTGAGAACTTGGGCTAATTTAATTTTTGTCTAGACATTATAATGAACCATAGAACTGTCCAAGAAAAGAAATAGAGATCAATGGTTTGGGGTTTGGAACCCAATAAATGAGTGCTACTTTGCTTATTATTGCTGCAGTTACCATTATCATTTCACATACAAATGTTAATAAAGAGATACTTGTGTTGTTCTCATAATTTTGGATTATGGAGATTCAATGCAATAATGTGTTTATATTTCCACTAGAGTGTTGTCATATTCTGAGCACTTTATGATTATTATTATTAAATTAATTATATTAATTTTGTGTAAATATAGTTAGTGCATGTAAATAATTCTTTTTTAGGTAATAAATACTCAATGGGATAAACCCATTAACACCCTAAGATTTCAAAAGAAAGGCTATAAGCACATTTACTCTCACTAACTTTTTCTTTTCTGGATTAGACTTGATTGAACTTCTTGCTAAATTTATCTGATAGTATAGGAAATGGGGCTCTTAAGACATTGATTGCACTGTTTTTTAACCTCTATGTCAATTGTATCTGAAATTTATCCTTACTTTTTAATATTCTCTTTAAAGTTTCAAGGACAGAAAGAAAAATAAAAATTTTTAAACCAATAAAACTAGAAAATATTTGCAAACCATGCATCTATCGATAAGAGGCTAATATCTAAATATATAAGAAACTCAAAACAATTCAATAGCAAAATAACCAGTAGTCCAGTTAAAAGTGGACAGAAGACCCTACCTGAATACATATTTTTCAAAATGAGATATTCAAATCCACAATAGGTTTATAAAAAAAAATTCATTGTCACTGATTATCAGAGCAATGAAAATCAAAAACTATAGTGAAAGACTATCTTCCCCAGTTAGAATGATCTTTAGCAAAACAACATAAGATAACAGTGTTGACAGAGGAAAGGAAACCTTTTAATTGTGTTGGTGGGAAGGTCAAATTAATACAGCAATTATAGAAAACAGTATGAAAAGTCCTAAAAAAAATTAAAAGTATAATTCCATATGGTACAGCAGTCTTAATTCTAGGTATATATCCAAAGGAATTAAAGATAATATATTGCAGAGATGTGTTTACCTCCATATTCTCTGAGCATTACTCCCAATAGCCAAGATATGAAAGCAGTCTAAATGCCCATCAGTAGATGAATGGATAAAGAAAAATTTATATATATATACACAGTGGAATATTATTCAGTCATACAATGAAGGAAATCCTGTCATTTGTGAACCTGAAGGGCATCATGCTAAATACTATAAGCCAGACAATGAAAGACAAACACTCCATAATCTCTATTTTGTGCAAAAGAGATTAGAATAGTGGTTATCAGGGGTCATGGGTGGGGGTTGGGGGTTGAGGGTTGAGGCAGATCTTGAACTTCATCTCTGCCTCTATTTCTTTGTGGCTGTATCCTTTCCTTCCATTTTTACTTCCTCAAGATCATTTACAATGTATCTATCTTTTAAATTGTCTTTATTCTGTTGTATAATCCATTAAAAGCGACTCCTCTTATAGAATGTTTGGTTTTTCTTCTCCATTTCTGCCACCCAGTTTTAATGTCTTATCCAGTTTTAATGTCTTGTCTGAACTGAAGTCTTGTAATACTTGTATCTTTTCACCAAATAAATAAGATGCTTATAATTTTGACTGAGATGATAGAAATCGATTTCTTTGAATTTTTTTTATTTTCTAAGATATTTCTTAGAAAGATTATAGGTCATTTACATACTTTTTTAACCTTTTTATTTTTTTAATTTGTTTTAATTAGTTATATTTACCTACTTTTAATGCATATTCTTTTAATCCCCACCCCCACCCTCAGAATTTTCTGTTGTGGTCTGTTCATTTGTACAGTAGTTTTTATTTAGGGGTATGTCACTTCTGTTTTTCTTTTTATCTACTATTGAAGGTTGAAGTAAGTGAAAGTGTGATGATAGATAGGAAAAGTAGACAGTTTCTATCAAGGATTTTTGTATAGAATATGATCTAACCAATTTCTTTTGATTTATCACTTCAATTGTCAATTTCTTGGATATGTTTTATTACAATGTTTGAGAATCTGAATTCATTGCCTATGAATTCAAAAGAGGAAAAATAGGTTCATTAATTTTATAATAAGGTGATCTACCCAGAGTTTAACTATATAAAACATGTTTTATAAGAATTATAGAATATGTCATAATAAATGTTTTAAAATAATAATCCAGGGTGGCCCTACTTTTATGAAATCTCTCTCTCTTTTTCTCTTTTAAAATTATGGATTGAACCCAACGGTGCTTAACCACTAAGCTACACCCACACACCTTTTTATTAATTTTTTAATTTGAGAAAGGGTCTCACTAAGTTGTTTAGGGACTTTCAATTACTGAAATTAACTTTGAATTTGCAATTCTCTTGCCTCAGCCTCCTAAACTGCTGGTATTAGAGACATGTATCACTATGCCTGTTGAGATCTCAATCTTATACAAACTGGGTAAGCCTCAAGAAGAAAGAAAATTAGAAATACAAAATTACGTATGAAAGTGACCATTTATTTAGAATAATAAAATAAATCACAACCAATCACAAATTTTATAAAGGAGACAAATACCAGAAAAGGCAAAAATCCTGAGGAAAATCATGATATTCTAAACAAAAAATTGCCTATATACTTTCTTTTGTACACTTGGTTTATTTTGGGGGTTGTTGTGGTTGTTTGTTTATTTGTTTGTTTTGCTTCAAATTTTGATTACCACTCCTGGTGACAATGATGTAATAATATTTTTATAGAATTTAGAGATATATTTCCATTTTTATTAAAATTCACTTTTACATTATAATTTTAAAATTTTCTTTCAGCCTCATAAATCTCATGTAAAACCAGCTAATTGTACTACTGCTGTCAAATATGGGGCAAAAGTTTGATCAAAAGTTTCTTTTATTGCAAGCTATAAGATGTAGAGGGATTTCCCACAGCCTAGCTTCCATGAGAGTTCTGCTCTGGGTCTTTGTGTCCCAGCAATGAGTGAGTTAATGCAGTGAGCTGTGGAAGTGACCATGGGAGCCAGATCTTCACCAGGACAGCTAGTAATAGCTCAAATATGCTACACATAATTGTAATCCATGTGTATAAACCTACACAAATCAAACCCTATTGTTCCCAGATCAGCTATTTCATAGGTACTACAAATCAGAGTTTACGTAAGTAGAAGTATGTTGAAGGGTCAATTGGAATGGAAAGAGACAGCAATCTTAATTAATTTCAATAAAAGTATCCCACTTTTGCAAATTCTACAAAAGCATGTAGAACAGATATGCTAGAAGAGGCCCACACAAGGAAGAGCTCTGATGTTTAAGCTTCATTGTTCTGTTGGTTAATTGGTATCTGAGTTAAAAGGCAGATCTGATGGAGAAGTGCTCTTCTTTGACTTGATATTTGAAAACCAGCTCACGAAAGTGGTAAATGCTACAGAAGAATGAAAGCTCATCGTTGCTACTGGAATTAGGACAATCAGATATACTGTGATTCCACAAGATGAACCTTGAAGGAGAAATCCTGTTCAATATTGCAGTTAGTAAATGGAACAAAATATCCTTATTGACCTTATAATAATCTTTGTAATTTTACTTGATAGCTATTTACAACTGTGTAACTACCTTTGATAGTAAAAGCTTGAACAGAATGAATTATTCTTGTATTTTCAATTGAATTTGAATTATTGAACCTCTAAACTTCTTGTCAACTGAGATTTTAATTATTATTTCATTTGCCATTAAATGAAACTTAATATCTAAATTTTATTTCCTCTGTTTATTTTGTCTTCCATTTAATCTTAAGTGCTTCAGAGGACTGGGCAATGTTTTATTCATTTTTTACTTATTACCTCCATTTCTAGCCTCATACTGGTCACTTAATAAATATTGCTTGCCTGACGGTACAGCACTTCTGGTCTCATTTCAGTTTACTCTTCATGTCTCCCTTCATATGTAGCTAAGGACTTTACTTAACCCTTTGCTTACTTTGTCTATTACACATTTTCTTTTTTCAGATAATACTCATTTTAGAAAGTTTGGAAGCAATAAAAAGCTAAATAGTTTAAAGATGTGTGGAATTACGCTGCCTACCCAGAAGGAATCACTGTTGATATTTTTAGAGATATTCTTTTGGTGGTTTTGCTATGACTTTTGCATTGTAGATGTCATATTTGGGCCTGTCCCTATCAAATTCAAACCTTTGCATAATTTAAAAATCAAATAAACTTAAATATTTTTAATGCAAATAGTACCTTACCTTACTCAGAATTCCTTACCAATAGTTCCCTGGGAGGATTTGAAACTCTTTGTCTATATCTTATGGTGTTTGCTTCTATCTTTCTAAAACAAAGAAAAACTTAAGCATCTATCCAGTTCTCTTTGGAATTATGCAATAAATCTTCAGTCTGATTGATTCAGTAGGATTTATCTCCTAACGTCTTTCTCATTTCCTCTCTTTCTAATAATTTGATAGAATTGTAGCACAATCAGTGTTTATCTTGATTACATAAATATTTTTCACTGCTAAACTAAGAACCAGATAATGATTATTTCCCTTCTTATATAACTTTAAAAAATATCTTCTTTTTTATTTGCTTGATTTCTATAAACTAAATCAAATTTATTAAAATACTCATCTAATTTTTCATATGGCAATTAATACTTCTGTTTTTTTCAATAACTTAAAAATAAATAATTTTAGTTCTGCTTTCTGAAGCCCCCTTTCTTATCCCTTTTTGCTTCTTCCATCTGGACTGTTCAATAATATTTTTATTTTGTTAGTGCTTTTTTAATATTTATAATTTCTATGTTATCAGAATTTTCCTCTTTCTGCTTTATTTTCATTGTTGTTTGCCTTTCAAATAAATTTTGCAGTGAACTCCCAAACTACCATTTATTAAACATGGAAGTACAGAACTGCTCTGGTTGATTGGGGACCCAGAAACTGATCTGATAGGCCTGCTTTTCATTTATCAATTGATTGCTCCTCAGCTCCCAATTACCCTTTACCTGCTCTGCAAAATTGGTTGAGATTCCTTTAAACCTGTCTTTGCAGTGAGCACAAGGTTAAGTTTTCTCAGTAGATGTTGCTGGAGCAGGAAAGAGCTTCTGTTGTTGTTGGCCCAGCAGCTACACCATTGCTCAGTAGTGTATCCTCTCCCAGCTGAAATGTATGTGTGCTCCAAAGGGATGTTTCCTCTTGGTCCAGTGACTGTGACCCAACTCAGATCTGGGGATACCCTCTCCTCTTAAGTTGTTACAATAAAATTCCCCTGTTGAAATCACTGAGTGATTTCTTTCTGCTGAGTGGACCTCCATTGATACACCTTCCTCTTGATTCCTCAGGGACCTTCAAGGAAATAAAAATGTCCAAAGAATGGTTTGGAACTAGTTTAAACAGTTTGAAACTAACTTAAATTATGCAGTGATTTAAACAGGAAAATTTTAATATAACAATTTTTAATGTATGGTCAAGAGTAACTACGATAGAAAGGGAATTGCATGGCTGCAAGAAAGAATCCAAGGAAGGACACAGTTAGATAGGAAGAACTTTCTCCAAAGCTAATTTGCAGACCTCATTAAAGAATAGCTTGAAATTAGTAATCTAAAGAAGAAACATTATTTGTAGTAGACCCTATACATAGAGCAAGTTAATTCTAAATGGCCAATTTAAATCAGTTTCTTCATTATTGCATAACTCCTTTGTTTTGATCAGATTCACAAATTTGGAGATTTAAAGTGTCTTAAGGAAACTTGCTTTTATTTTCAATTTTATTAATTCCTCCATTTATTAACTCATCTTCTATGAGTACTGTTTCTCTTTTCCCTCTTCTTTAGAATTTTTTAAATTAATTTATTTATTTTAATTAGCTATATAAGAGAGCAGAATGCATTTTACATACCCACAATAATAGCACACTGATCCAGGATTCACCTGACTGGTTCTTGTCCCATCTGAGCCAGGAGAATAAGGTAAATTCGAATGCTGCTAAGCTTCATTTATGTATCTGCAAAACAAAGCATTTGTGGTTGAATTTTACAATCCCTTAGCATTCTTGTTTTTAACCTTTATTCTTGAAAGTATTTATAATGGTTCCATTAACAGCCTTAACTGCTCAAAAAGGTAGTTCACTCCCATCTTTGTGAACTATTTTATACTTTTTACAGTGAAGAGTCTCAAGACTAAGACTGCCATCATCACAGAAGATGACTCAGTACAGCCCCAGAAAATAGTTGGAATTATAATTATCAAAAGACTGAAAATAGAGTTGCTTCCAGTGCTGATAGAAGTGAGTTAGGTTTTTTATTATTTTTTCTGAGATTTTAATTTTCATTTCTAGACTTGCCTAGGGGATATCCCACTGGTGTTAATTGACCTCCATGGAATGAAACACCCCAGACTCTCAGAATTTGGTAGGCTTTTATAAAGTCCCTGTAATAATTCTATACAAATTAGAAGTGATTTTTAAATGATTTTTCATCATAAAAGGAAAAAAATTAAAGTAAAATAAAAGTAGCTATTAAACATCACCTGCAATTCTACCATCCAAAGAGAGCCCCTGTTAGCATTTTGATATTTGCTCTTTAATTTTTTCTTATGCTTATATATTTGCATATTACAAAGTATTTATAGGCACTATTTTAGATGACAGAAACATAGAAGTGAACAAAGTTCCTGTCTAAAGGGTGCTAATATAATGTATAGATAATTTTTTGCTTCTTAAAATTAATTTTTATAAGTAGTTTTCCATGTCATTATATATTCTATAGATGTGCATATTTATTGATATTTTATCATATGATTTTTAGTTAATGAAATATTGTTTCAAATAGTTCATAATAAATCTGCAATAAACATAACTATATACAGCTTTTTGGACATATTCTAAGCATCTCCTTAGGATAAGTTCCTAAAAATAGAAATTTTAGGAAAAAGAAAATAATATTTTTGAGACTCAATATAAATTGTCAGATTACCTTAGGAGAGATTTTGAAAACTACACCAATCTCCCTGCAGGAGTGCCTGTGTGGGTTATCTCATCCTGTCCTCAGCATCTGATTTCTTCCTTGTTCTACAACCTCATGTACCAGAGGATTCTAGCCTGTGTGTGGACCTCCTTTCCCCTCTGGCATCTAGTGGAGTTTAACCAAAGGAGAGTCCCCCTGATATCAGTAGGAGGAGCAAAATAATGTGAAGGAATTTATCCCCTTATCTTTCTCCCTGCTGGTTGCCAGTGGCTATGGAATAAAAGCTACAATGCCTTTTATCTGGCCTGTGTCATACCTCTGCCCTTTGTCTTCCCTAATGGCTTTGGCAATTTCTTATTTTCCTGTTCTTAATGTGGCAGTGGCTTCCACTGTTCCCATGATGAGGATTTTTTTTTTTCTGTTGCTGTTCCTAAGCTTTGCTTTTAACTTAAAAAAATAAAACATATATATGTATATATACATATATATAGTTGATAGATGTTTATGTTATTTATTTATATGTGGTGCTGAGAATCAAACCCAATGCCTCACACGTGCCAGGCAAGTACACTACTGCTGAGCCCCAGCCCCAGCCCTGCCTTTCACTTTTGTAAATGGTGTTCACTTAGTTTTTCTTCTTGAATCTACGCAAGCAAAAACACAATGCCCACCTAAATGTACTTCTTCTTAAAAAAAAACAAAAACCTATAGATAATAGTAAATGTGAAATAACTATCTCAGTTTCAGTTTCATGGAATTATATTTTTATTATACTTTGATTACTCAAGAGAAATGTCTTTTCATATGTTTGGAGAAATTTTTGTTTTTGTTGTTGTTGAGTATTGTTTGGGTATATTTTCTAGGTATATTTTCTAAAGTTTTAGTTGGGATTGTTAATATTTTTTCTCATTGATTTTTTTTTGTTCCTGACATACTAAGGGTGCTAATATTTTGACTGTAATAAGTGTTTTAAATATGTTATTCCAGTTTACACTTAGTTAAAAACTGATAAAATCAATTGGTAGTATTTTTATAATACGAAAATATTGGTTGATATTTGAAGTTGATAAATTTTTTCCTGTAATAATTTCAAAGTCAGAACATTCAGTGATAGAATATTTGTTAATGATTCAAATGCCTTTAGGCTATCCAGAGATTTCATGGATGACTAGAAAGAGTGAAAAAGTACTTTGGAAAGTTTAAAGAACTTAATATGGGTCTATTTGATCTTCTTTTTCTATGTTGTGGTTTGTTACTCTCTTTTAATGACTTTTGTGTTTACTGATTGTGTTTGTCTACTTCTTTGGGTTCTCTTTCCATCGCATTATTAAATGGTCCAGATTTTCATGGTTGAGATAAATTTCATAGTAAAAAGAACAGATGCTGAACGCACAATTCAAGTTGGACAACACTCTCATCAATTTTTGCATGTTCTTACTCATCTCTGTGTGTACCAAATATATCAGTATGAAGAGAGGGGTATATAGTTCAGAGAATTTTGGTGAATTTACATAGTTACACAACTATTACCTCAACCCATATTTCAAATATTTGTATCAACATAAAAACCTCTTTCATTTATTTGTAGTTAATCCTGCCCCCCCCCACTCCTGACCCACTCAGGCCACCACTGATTGTCATGACAAATCAGTGGTGGCCTGAGTGGGTCAGGAGTAGGAGGATTTTATGTTGATATCATTATAATTTTAGTTTTTCTAGAAATTACATATAAATTGTATAAATATGGGCCTGGGGTTGTGGCTCAGAGGTACAGTGCTGGCAATACCACACGGGAGGCACTGGGTTCAATCCTAAATCATAAAAATAAAATGAAGATATTATGTCCACTTATAATTAAAAACTAAATATTAAAAAAATAAATTGTATAAATATAATACAAAGTTTTTAATGTCTAATTTCTTTCACTTAGTATGTTTTTGAGATTCTTCCTTGTTCTTAAATGGATGGATAGTTCAATATTTCTTATGTGTTAGTAGTATTACATTGTTCATCCTACAGTTTTTCTATTCACTTGTCAGAAATTTAATTAGCTATTATGAATTTTTCCCATAAATACTCAAATATAAGAGTTTATGTAGAGAATGTTTACATTTCTATTGGAAAGACAACCAAGAGTGGAATTGCTGGACTATGTGTTAGGGTTATTTTTAAACTTAAGCAAAATTCTAAAATGTTTCAAAATGTTGTTGAACAATTTTGCACTCCAAACATTATTTTATAGTTAATACAATTTTTAACATTTTTGCCAACACTGAATGTTGTTATTCTTATGAATTTTACTTCTTAGAGTTTTAATGTCTCATTTTGGTTTTAATTCTCATTTCCCTAATAAATAATAATGTCAACATATTTGCATGTACTTTTCTGCTATTTATATATATTTTTAGTAAAGTGTGTATTCAAATCATTTGTTGTTTTTGTGTTTTGGTACTGGGGATTGAACCTAGGACATTTTACCATTGAGCTATATTCTCTGCTCTATTTATTTATTTATTTATTTGGGGACAGGGTCTTACTAATTTGATTAGGGCCTTGCTAAAGTGTTGAGGCTGGCCTTGAACTTGCAAGCTTCCTGCCTCAACTTCCCCAGTTGCTGGAATTACACGCATGCACCACTGTGCCAGGTTCATTTTTCCTCTTTTTAAATGAGATTGTCTTTGTATTCTCATATTGCATGTGTCCTATTTATTTTCTCATTATAACTGCTCTATTGAATTAATTATTTGAAAATATTTATTTAATCTTTAGTTTACCTTTTCATGTTGTTTTGCTCTTTTAAGATCAAAAAGTTTTAAATTTTATGAAGTTCAAATTTAATAATTCCTTCATTTTATATGTTATTTAATAAATACTCATATAACCAGTTACAATTTCGTACTATCTTTTCTTCTAAAAATATTTTAAGTTTAATTTTGTAACAGTTTTAAAACCATTTTTAGAAAATTTCTGCGTATGTCCGCCCTGATGTTCAAATTGAAGTTAGTTTTATTTTTTTTCTTTGTTATACATAAATATCTAATTGTTCCAGCACCATCCATTAGAAATACTATTACTTCCCATTTAATTACCTTGGTATCTTTTTTGAAACTTAATTAACTATGTACATGTAGGTCTTCTTATGAACTCTTTATTTCTTTTCATTGATTATACACCTACTGTTTTTAAATATATATTTTAAGAAGGTTTCTTAAGTGCACACTTTGGAATCTGGAAGTCCAAGATTTGGAAGCCTGGTCTGTTTGGTCTTTCAAGAAGGTTTCATGGTAAATATGGTATATGACACCATGGTGGAGGAGATACTATGATGGTTACCTGAAAAGTCAAGAAGACAGAGAATGATTCAAGGATCAAGTTGGTTCTACTGCAGCAATTCCCTCTCAAGGAGAACTGCCTTATTCCTTCTGAAGAAGCACCCCAATTACTTAACCATCTTCTCCCAAGCCCTACCACTTAAAGTTTTCATCACCTCAACACCATGACAATAGGGTGGAAATCACCAATACATGAATCTTTGGGAGAAAACCACTTCCAAATCATAGCAGAAGGCAGTTCTCAAACACAAGCACTAAGTGTGGTTCTGTGGTTTTGACTCATTCTTAATTTTACTCAAACTTGATTGACCAAATGAAATTATTTGTTTTCAGATATTTTTTTCATTTTTTCAGATATTTTTCAATTTTCTTTCATGCATTTTTTTTTATTGATTATTTATTGCATTACATAGTTCATGATATATCATCTTTCATACATTAGACTCAAATTGTGCTTTGAACTCCCATTTTCACCCCAAATACAGATTGCAGAATCACATCTGTTACATATTCGCATTTTTACATAATGCCATATTAGTGACTGTTGTATTCTGCTACCTTTCCTATCCCCTACTATCCCCCCTCCCCTCCCCTCCCCTCCCATCTTCCCTCTCTACCTCCCCTGCTGTTGTTCAATTCTCTCCCTTTTTTTTTTTCCCTCCCCCTTGCCCCTCATAACCTCTTATAATTTTATGTATCCTTGAAGGTCTCCTACCATTTCCATATGCTTTCCCTTCTCTCTCCGTTTCTCTCCCCCCATTCGTCTTTGTTTACTGTAGTCTTTTCCTCATGCTCTTTCTTCCTGTTCTGTTCTTAGTTTTTCTCTTTATATCAAAGCAGACATTTGGCATTTGTTTTTTAGGGCTTGGCTAGCTTCGCTTAGCATAATCTGCTCTAATGCCATCCATTTCCCCGCAAATTCTATGATTTTGTCATTTCTTAGTGCTGCATAATACTCCATTGTGTATAGATGTCACATTTTTTTTATCCATTCATCAATTGAAGGGCATCTAGGTTGGTTCCACAGTCTAGCTATTGTGAATTGTGCCGCTATAATCATTGATGCAGCCGTATCCCTATAGTGCGCTCTTTTAAGGTCCTCAGGGAATAGTCCGAGAAGTGCGATAGCTGGGTCAAATGGTGGTTCCATTCCCAGCTTTCCCAGGAATCTCCATACTGCTTTCCAAATTGGCCTCACCATTTTGCAGTCCCACCAGCAGTGTACAAGTGTACCCTTTTCCCCACATCCCCGCCAACACTTGTTGTTGTTTGACTTCATAATGGCTGCCAATCTTACTGGAGTGAGATGGTATCTTAGGGTGGTTTTGATTTGCATTTCTCTGATTGCTAGAGATGGTGAGCATTTTTTCATGTACTTGTTGATTGATTGTATGTCCTCCTCTGAGAAGTGTCTGTTGAGGTCCTTGGCCTATTTGTTAATTGGGTTATTTGTTATCTTATTGTTTAATTTTTTGAGTTCTTTGTACATTCTGGATATTAGGGCTCTATCGGAGGTGTGGGGGGTAAAGATTTGTTCCCAGGATGTAGGCTCTCTATTTACCTCTTTTATTGTTTCTCTTGCTGAGAAAAAACTTTTTATGCATTTTTAAAATTTTTTTCTCTTTGTTTTTGTTTGGCCATTTGGTGTTATCAAAAAGATTTTTTTCACTAGCCTTTACAAAGAATTATTTACCCTCATTGTTACACAGAATTACATATAAGAGATGGTGAGAGGAAAGGGGGAAAAAAAACAAGGGAGAGAATTGAACAACAGCTGATGGGGTAGAGAGGGAAGATGGGAGGGAAGGGGAGGGGGGATAGTAGGGGATAAGAAAGGTAGCAGAATACAACAGTCACTAATATGGCATTATGGAAAAATGTGGATGTGTAACCGATGTGATTCTGCAACTTGTATTTGGGGTAAAAATGGGAGTTCATAACCCACTTGAATCAAATGTATGAAAGATGATATGTCATGAGTTATGTAATGTTTTGAACAACCAATAAAAATATTCTCACATTTAAAAAAAGTAAAAATAAAAAAAATATTTTTAAAAAATTTAATCTGTTATGTATGACAGCAGAATGCATGACAATTCATGTTACACATATAGAGAACAATTTTTCATATCTCTGGTTGTACACAAAATACAGTCATGCCATTTGTGTCTTCAAACATGCACTTAAGATAATGATGTCCATCTCATTCCACCATTTTTCCTACCCCCATTCCCCCTTTCTTCCCTACCCTACCCTTTGTCCTACAGTTCATCTAATCCTCCCATGCCCACCACTCCCAACCCCATTATAAATCAGCATCCTGAAATCAGAGAAATCATTTGGAATTTGTTTTTTTTGGGATTGGCTAACTTTACTTAGCCTTATATTCTCCAACTCCATCCATTTACCTGCAAATGCCATGGTTTTATTATCTTTTAATCCTGAATAATATTTCATTATATATATATATATATATATATATATATATATATATATATATATATATATATCACATTTTCTTTATCCATTCATCTATGAAGGGCATCTAAGTTAGTTACCTAGATTATCTATTGTGAATTGCGCTGCTATAAACATTGATGTGACTGTGTCCCTGTAGTATGCTGTTTTTAAGTCCTTTGGGTATAGACCAAGGAGTGGGATAGCTGGGTCAAATGGTGGTTCCACTCCACGTTTTCCAAGGAATCTCCATACTGCTTTCCAGATTGGCTGAGCCAATTTGCAGTCCCACCAGCAATGTGTGAGTGTGCCTTTTTCCCCACATTGTCACCAACATTTATTGTTGTTTGTATTCTGGATAGCTGCCATTCTGACTGGAATGAGATGAAATGTTGGAGTATTTTTGATTTGCATTTCTCTAATTGCTAGGGATGATGAACATTTTTTTCATATATTTGTTGGTTGATTGTACATTGTCTTCTGAGAAGTGTCTGTTCAGTTCCTTGGCCTATTTATTGATTGGGTTATTTGTGTTTTGGTGTTAAGATTTTTGAGTTCTTTATATATCCTAGAGATTAATGCTCTATCTGATGTGCATGTGGTAAAAATATTCTCCTAAGCTGTGTGTTCTCTATTCACCTCATTAATTGTTTCTTTTGCTGAGAAGGAGGTTTTGAGTTTGGATCCATCACATTTATTGATTCTTGATTTTAATACTCATAGCTATAGGAATATTATTAAGGAAGTATTATTAAGGGCCTAATATGATGGATATTTGGGCCTACTTTTTTTTCTCATAGGCCCAGGGTCTCTGGTTTAATTACTAGGTCCTTGATCCACTTTGAGTTGATGTTTTTGTGCACAGTAAGAGATAGGGGTATAATTTTATTTTGTTACATATGGATTTCCCGTTTTCCCAACACCATTTATTGAAGAGGCTATCTTTTTTTCCAATATATGTTTTTGATGCTTTTGTCAAATATAAGATAACTGTAGTTATGTGGATTTGTCTCTGTGTCCTTTATTCTGTACTATTGGTCTACCAGTCTATTTTGGTGCCAATACCTTACTGCTTTTGTTACTATTTCTCTGTAGTGTAGTTAACATCTGGTAAAGTGATGCCACCTGCTTTACTCTTTTTGCTAAGGATTGCTTTAAATATTCTGGGTTTCTGATTTTTCCAGATAAACTTCATGACTGCTTTTTCTATTTATATGAGGAATGCCATTGGGATTTTGATTGGAATTAAAATCTATATAGTGCTTTTGATAGTATGTCATTTTGACAATATTAATTCTGCCTATCCAAGAAAAAAGGGAGATCTTTCTATTTTCCAAGGTCTTCTTTAATTTTTTTTCTTTAGCATTCTGTAGTTTTCTTTGTATAGGACTTTCACCTCTTTCATTAAGTTGATTCCCAAGTATTTTATTTATTTTTTAAGGCTATTGTAAATGGGGTAGTTTTTCTCATTTTCCTTTCAGAGTAATTTGTCAATGATATACAGTAATGCCTTTGATTTATGGATGTTGATTTTATATCCTGCTACTTTGCTGAATTCATTTACTAGTTCTAGAAGTTTTCTGATGGAATTTTTTGGATCTTCTAGGTGTAGAATCATATCGTCAGCAAATAGTGCTAATTTGAGTTCTTCTTTTTCTATCATATCCCTTTAATTTCTTTTGTCTAATTGCTCTAGCCTGTGATTCAAGAACTATGTTAAATACAAATGGTGAAAGAGGGCATCCCTGTCTTGTTCCAGTTTTTAGAGGGAATGCTTTAAATTTTTCTCCATTTAGAATGATGTTGTCCTTGGGCTTAGCATAGATAGCTTTTACAATGTTGAGATATGTTTCTGTTATCACTACTTTTTCTAGTGTTTTGAACCTGAAGGGGTCCTGAGTTTTCTCAAGTGCTTTCTCTGCATCTATTGAAATGATCATGTGATTCTTATCCTAAGTCTATTGATGTGATGAATTGCATTTATTGATTTTTGTATGTTGACCAACATTTCATCCCTGGGATGAACCCCACTTGATTGAGGTGCACTATTTTTTAATTTTTTAATTCAATTTGCCAGAATTTTATTGAGAATTTTTGCATCTATGTTCATTAGAGATATTGGTCTGAAGTTTTCTTTCTTTGATGTGTCTTTGTCTGCATTTTGGAGTCAGGGTGATACTGGCCTCATAGAATGAGTTTGGAAGTGCTCCCTCTTTTTCTCTTTCCTGAAATATATTGAAGAGTATTGGTGTTAGTTCCTCTTTAAATATCTCATACAACTCAGCTGTGCATCCATCTTGACCTGGGCTTTTCTTAGTTGGTAGGCTTCTGATGGAATCTTCTATTTCATTGCTTGGAATTGATCTGTTTAAATTATGTATATCATCCTGATTTAATTTGGGCAAATTATATGACTCTAGAAATTTGTTTGATGCCTTTTATATTTTGTATTTTATTGGAGTTAAAGTTTTCAAAAATAATTTATAATTATCTTCTGTATTTATGTTGTGATATTTTCTTTTTGATTGTGTATGTTAGTGATTTGTGTTTTTTATCTCCTTCCCTTCATTAACATGGCTAAGGGTTTCTCAATTTTATTTATTTTTTCAAAGAACCAACTTTTGTTATGTCAATTTTTTCAATTTTTTCTTTTGTTTCAATTTAACTGATTTCAGCTCTGATTTTAATTATTCCCTATCTTCTGCTGCTTTTGGTGTTGATTTTTTCTCCTTTTTCTAGGGCTTTGAGATGTAATGTTAAGTCATTTATTTGTTGACTTTTTCTTCTTTTAAGGCATGAACTCCATGCAATGAACTTTCCTCTTCTTACTGCCTTCATAGTTATAAATTCTTTTATCTTTTGTTTATCATGGAAGGTTTTTATTTCATCATCAAAACTAAAGCTTAATTTTGCTAAATATAAGATTCTTGGTTGGCATCCATTTTCTTTCAGAGTTTGGTATATGCTGTTTCAGGATCTCCTGGCTTTTAGGGTATGGGTTGAAAAATCTGTTGAGATATAAATTGGTCTCCCTCTATATGTGATCTGATCCTGTCTCTTGCAGCCTTTAACATCCTATGCTTTTTCTGTATGCTAGGCATTTTCATTGTAATGTGCCTTGTTGTAGATCTGTTGTAATTTTGTACATTTGATATCTTATAAGCCTTTTGTATTTGATTTTCTAATCCATTCTTCATGTTTGGGAAATTTTCTGATATGATCTCATTGAAGAGATTGTGCATTCCTTTGGTTTGAAACTCTGTGCTTCCTCTATCACAGTAACTCTTTGATTTGGTGTTTGAATTCTGTCCCATAATCCTTGAATGTTCTGATCATGGTTCCTTACCATCTTCATTGTGTGGCCAATTTTATTTTCCAGATTGTGTACTTTGTCTTCATTATCTGACATTCTGTCTTCCAAGTGATCTACTCTGTTGGTCATGCTTTCTATGGAATTTTTAATTTGGCTTATTGTATCCTTCATTTCAAGTATTTCTGATTTTTATTTTTTTAGAATCTCTCTCTCCTTCTTGAAGTAATTTTTTTCTACCTGTATTTTCTCCCTTATATCTATGTCAGTTTGATCAATAGATGACTGTATTTGCTCCCTTATCTCTTTATTGGTGTCATTAATAGTTGCCTGTATTTATTGTCTTATCTGTTTGTTGGAGTGATCAATTTTTGCCTTTGTTTGCTCCTTTAGGTAATTCCTTAATTCACAGATCATTTTAATTATGAACCTTCTGAACTCCTTCTGACATTTCATCAACTGTGCTGTCCATGGGTTCTGTTATTGCAGTATCCTGGTCTGTTTGGGGTACTTTCCTTCCTTGTTTCTTCATGTTGTCTGTGTATCTTTCTTTCTTGCAGTGTGGATCTGAGGTATTACAGTTTCTTCCTTATAATCTTGTAGTATCTGTGCAGATTATCTGTACTTCACCTTGCTGTTGGCCCTCCCGACCGACCCTGCCAGTGACCCACGATGAATGCTATTGCAACTAAGGTGGTGGCAGAGTTAACTGTGGATTACAGTGGAAGGGCCCCAAGATGGATGCAACATCTTTCAGAAGATGGGGTTGAAAAGGTGGGCCTTATGCTAGCTTTTGGATGACTGCTCCTAGATGCAGCTGCTTCTAGGCCCTGTCTCTTGTTGTAAGGTAGAGGCTACTGTGTGGGGAATGCTATGGCAATGGCTGCAGTGACCCAAGATAGAGGTGGGTTAAGCCTGGGCTCCCAGTTGGGGGTGGGTGGGCCTGGGCCTACCCTGGGCCTGGCTTCTTGTAGGTCAGCGATGGCGGACCTGAGCCAGGCCTGAGCTTCGGCAGGGGTCTGCTGGTGGCGGGATACACCTGGGCCTGGTGCTGAGGATCAAACCCAGTGCCTCACATATGACTGTTTCTACAGTTTCCTTTTTTTTCCTATTAGATGTATTTGTTGGCTCAATGATAGCATGTTCTTTGAGCATAGTTAGAATAACTGCTTTGAATTCTGTATGCTAAACTCAACATCTGTGTTGACCACCCAAAGTAGTTGTACTGAACTGAGAAAGCAGAGATCAGACCAGTTTCTACTGACCCCCTTGTTTTTTGAAGGTGGGTATGGATCACATTTATTACTTTTTGGATTAAAGCTAAATACTATTAATAGTATGATTAGCAACTTTGGATTATGCTTGTCTTTTTTTTAAAATTTGCTATTGTTTTATTTTATTAATTTGCTCTGATGTACATGACAGATTCTTTCTCCCTATTGGTGTATAACCACTAATATTCCTGCTTATATTTTTCCTCTGCTTCCCTAGATATATCCTCTGCATCTGTGTGGTGTTGTACTCAGCCACTAATATGGGCAGAAGTTATCAATGCTTAGACACATTAATCCTACAATGCACTTTCTTTTTACCACCCAGGCTATATTTGCATTGAGGAATACATGAAAATTCTCTGAAACTTCTCAAAATTTCCTTGGCTTTCACTTTTACTGGGTTGTCTTGAATCTCTCACATTCATGTATTGTTCAGTCATTAGCCAGATGTGTGGTAAGTTTATTATCTCAGCTTTTCCATGGATCTCTCACCTCCATGTCTTGTTAGTGTGCTGAGTACCTGCTTCAATTTCACAATTTTTGAGTTCCACTTCCTCAGGTCAATAAATTCATAGTGTGTATAAGATTGCGCTTCCCTGCTTTATGGCAGAATGTTCTGTCTTGCTGGGAAACAGAATGCTTGTTGGGATCCCATTTATGCCCTTTGGTTTTTGTTTGGTTTGGTTTGTTTTCTAATCATCAGGTATCATAATCCCATATTACCCATTGCTTAATGACTTTAAGACTTTGACATCATATGGTGTGTCTATAGACAGAAAGGAGGATGAGTCCATTTCAGTAACTAGGAAAATGATATTAGGTGGAAATCTAATTGATCAGGTTTTCTATGTAAATGTCTAAGGCTACAGAGCATCAATCTTTCTTTGAGGCATTCCAAACTTTCTCATTATTTTAGAGTGTCAACTTCTACCTAGTATATTTTAATTATCAGGTGAGCATCACCTCACCCTAGTCCATCTTTTCTGAAGTCCCCATATGTCTAGGAGATATTGACATTCACATCAATTCAAGCCTATAGTGAAATTAGTAGATATATTGATTGAAGTAGATATTGAATTTTACTATTAATAACACCCCAATAGTACTATAATCAAAGCATTTATTTAGAATCAAATATGCTTTGGGAAAACTTTAAAAGTTTGGGCTAAAAGTAACTCATAAGGCATAATTCTACTTATCCTAGGGCTTACAGTCCACTACAAGAAAGTAGTGGATATCTTACAATATCATATATTATAAGATATATGATAATGCATTTCAGCCAGTGTTAAAAACCTGATGAATGAGTAGAGCAAGCATTATGACTTAACAGAAGGTTATGTGGTTTACAAGGGAAGAGACTGAATCATTAAGTACAAAGTTTTCAAATCTCTCTCATAAGAGAGAGGTAGAAAAACAAGGCCTAAAGCAGGAAGATCTAAGGTAAAAAGGATAATGATGGAGCTTTGTCATGAACAATAGCTGATACTCTCCATTATTATTGCAAAACAATAGGAAATGGTGGTGACTGCAGTGTACTGGAGAATAAATGACTTTAGGAAGATGAGTTATTGGTGTCAATTTTTACTGTTTATTGTCCTAAAAGAATGCAAACTCATATTGTCAGGCTACTTAATTTTTTAGAAAAATGGAAATCTAAATTGTTTTGTGCTAAATTCCCCAAATTCTAAATGCTGGCAACCAACTACTTCATTGTATCATGGAGGCCACAGAAATTATGTTTGAGAGTGAATTTGACATGCAAGGTACCAGTCTGTGACCTCAGAGTTCTCAAATTCTGAAAGATGGATTAAGTTTGTGGCAGGGAAATTAGTCGTAAGCATATTCTGCACCAGAAATAATAACTTAATGACTTAGCAAAGTCAGCTAGGCTGTTTCCCTGTAGCCTTTGATGATTGCTATTGCAACTTAATAAGCATAAAATAGTGGAATCACCTTTATATCCTTTAGAAAGCAGATGCATTTGAATGTTATTTAGAGATTCATGGATGAAAGTTGTAAACAGAATCATTATTTTAATGTACTTAGTGTTTGGTTTCAGGGCTCTTCAAATTTGTAAAATTTACATTTTTTAAAAGGAGAGGGGAAAAATCACTTCCTTGCAAATACCAACTCAGTGTTGCACAACAGATTGCAATGTCTCCACAGGGGCTGCAAGCCCATCAGTGCGCATCATACCCAAATATTTTACCAAGTTAAAATGCATGTTATTTACCAAGCAGATTGTAACATCTTTGGTAAGTCTTTAAATCTATAGTTTCAATATCTGTTCCAACCTTTTAAAATGTACATTGTCCTCAGTTAATCTAATATCAAGTAAGTTCTTTAACTGCAATTGTGCCTTAGAAAATAAATTGTTGTTGCATTTGAACTGCCTTATTGCTTTGTAGATTTGAGTGTAAATCTTTTAAGTTTGCCTTCTTATGTCAAAATGTAACTTCTAATTATAAAAAAGTAATAAAGACATAGAAAATTCTCAGATCTTTATGTATCTAGAAGTATATTGGCAATAACCTTTTGATTAGTTAAGTGTAAATGAATTAAAACCGAATGTATACTATTTCCTTCAAATAAATATGGAATTCAAATAAATACGGGGCACTATTAAATGAAGAAATGAAGTATTTCTGCTAAACCTGAAATATATGAATACTGAAGAAGCACTTTCCCTACATAAGTATGGATATTAATATAGACAATTCCTTTTCTAGTGTACCTATATGTTTATGCATGTAATATGAGCCTTTACATGCATGTGTGTTTGTGTATGCAGCAGTTTATCTAGTAAATGGAGCTAAATCAATTTTGGTAATTGTTTTTGGTAACATTTATGATGTTTATGTAGTTAACATGTCCCCCAGTTGCTGGTCTTCACTTTCTCTTCATTGAGTTTGCAAGTTAGATAATATCTAAAAAGTCTAAGTTAACACATAAAGTAATTAGTGCAATTTTGGCTTCTAAATCTTTTATTATAAGTTTTTGAATCTTAACTTGCTCTAAGTTGTATCACACTTAATCAAACTCCTAAATGAATAATATTATTTTTGGAGAATTTGTTTTTTTTTAAATATTTTCTTAGTTGTAGATGGACACATGTGAGGCAATCTCTCTACCACTGAGTCACAATTTGTATTCAAAGAAATCCTAACACTGGTTGTGATTTCATCTGCTTCGATCTCTTGAATTTTTCTTTGTACCACTTTTTCTTTGTTAAATTTATAACTGTTCTTTGGAAAAAATATAGAAATCAAATTAAGATAGAATTTAAATGGAAAAAGTAATGCCTCAGTAATTATCTTTAATATAAAACACCTTATTTTGTGCAAAGGCCTCTCAAACTTCTTTAATGCTTAAAATCAACTAAAATATATTGTTTAACTTTTTTTGAATACAAAGTCAAATTCTGAGACCATTCATTCTGTCAGTTGTTTAATATCACTAATTCAAGTTCAGTGAGTGAAAATCTATGTAATTGATGCTTTCTGGGAAACATTTTCAATGTGTATATTGCAATTAAACACTATATAACAAGCCTTATTTTCTCATCAATCTTAAACACTTTTTAAATGTGTTCCTAAAAATATCTGAGGAAACTAAATATAAGTCAGAAGTATAGTGTGTGTGTTTGTTTTCTGAGTGGATTTCTTTTGTTACTTAAAATATCCTTGGATTTCATTTCTGATGGCTCCTTCTCTTATTAAAATGGAAATAAGAATATAACAGTTGAAATTAGTAAAGACAAGTAAAGCCTACAAATCTTTATTTTAAGTAATCTCTGAATTTTTCTTATTTTAGTTTTGTTTTGTTTCTGAATTCTTAACTCTACATGTGTAATATAGACATCTTTTTGCCACAAATCCATATTTTTACTCTGTATTCCAAAGAGACTGAACTCTTGTCTTGCAAAAAGTTATTCCTTACACATCTGATTTTGCTGGAAGCAAACATACTTATAAATGAGGTATTGTCTACTTCTAAGTCTTGGGAAACTTTTCTGGCTTCAAACTCTCAGAGGCTCTATGCTTCTCTAGAAACATCAATTTGAATTTAACTACTGAGATTATTATATTTGATTAGAAATTGTAGGTCAGTGACATTTTACATAGTGAGTCATTGTATAGGGACAGATTTGGTTAACTTTGGGTAGTCAAAATGCTTGGAAATACAATATAGTTTTCATATCATCTTTTGTAGAACTGGAGTTTCTTCGGACATATATGGAGAGGGGTTGATTACGAGTTGGGCTAGTGGGAGCTGGATGTGGTGGCACACACCTATAATCCCAGTGGCTCAGGAGGCTGAGATAGTGGGATCACGAATTCAGGGCCAGCTTCAGCAATTTAGCAAGGCCCTAAGCAACTTTGTGAGACCCTGTTTCAAAAAAAAAAAAAAAAAAAAAAAAAAAAACCAGAAAAGGCTGGGAATATAGCTAAGTGGTAAAGTGCCTCTGAGTTAAATCTCCAGGAAAGCAATAAAAAAAAAAATTAAAGAATTAGGCTAGTTGGTAGGACCCTGTCCAAGAAATACTCACAAACACTCAAAATATAATTTTTATTTTCCATCATCTTTAAACTTTGTTCAGTGGAATAAAGTCCCTTGCCTCTACATGGAAACTCTAGCTATTCATGATTTTTCTGCTCATCTAGATAATGCATCCATTCTAACATCACTTTAAGTTGTGAACATAGTTTCAGCTTTTAGAATGTGAAATTTAAGATATTAATGAAACTATTTAATTTTGTTTCAAAGATAAAGATAGTAAAAGCTAAAGTTCCTGATTGGGTGATGAAACTTAAATCTGACTCTCTCCTCGGGTATTTTCACAGGTGTTTCATAGGTTTCTTGCAGGGGACTTGACAAGGAGGCTAGTGCTGTGCTTTGTTCCTGGTGTTATCTTTTGTTAGTTCCTCAGCTCTTAGTGTTTGATGGTATACAACTGGATTGTTTCTTCTGAGATCGTTTACTGTTTTACTTTTCATGTATCACTCATCTCTCCCAAGGGAAATTCACACAGCTTCCTTGGATAAGTTTAGAACTGATCTTAATGCTGTAACACACTGATCCCAATGCAGACCACACAATCTTGGATCTTATCATGAAAGAAAGTAGTCATCAGGCTTGATGACTCACACTTGTAATCCCAGCAGCTCAGGAGGCTGAGGCAGGAAGATCTCAGGTTTGAAGCCAGCCTCAACAACTTAGTGAGTCTTTAAGCAACTTAGAGAGATCCTATCTCTAAATAGAAAATAAAAAGGGCTGGAGATGTGGCTCATTGGGTAACACCCTTGGGTTTAATCCCTGTTACAAACAAACAAAAAACAAAAGAAAGAAAGAAAAAGAAAGAAAGAAAGAAGCTAGTCAATTTATTTTTTTTTAAATTTTATTTTTTTTATTGGTTGTTCACAACATTACAAAGCTCTTGACATATCATATTTCATACATTAGATTGAAGTGGGTTATGAACTCCCAATTTTACCCCAAATGCAGATTGCAGAATCACGTCGGTTACGCATCCACAATTTTACATAATGCCCTATTAGTAATTGTGTGAGGGGAATGAGAAAATAGGAAAGGTAGCAGAAGCTAGTCAATTTACATCTTGCTCTGAAGATTTTCTCCTTTGAGAGTCAGATGCAAATTCCTAGCTGCTTTGGTTTTCTCAGATGAGAGTCAGACATTAGAGAATAGAGAACACAGATTGAGATCTAAATAGTTACCTGAAACTTTCATTGCTTTACATAATGTGAAGGTGAGGCACATCTCTCTTATTTCCTTCACCGAGAGTACAAATAAACACAAGGCACTGTAAAAGAATTTCATGTGAATTTTAAATGAATGTTTTTCTCTATGAAATTTTTCTTTTTCATTATTACTAATTCAATTATATATTCATGAACTTTGGAAAGGATCCTGAGGACACTGGACTGCAAATTTGGGGTGTGTCTGTTTATAGATATTTGGTCAACATTCTTAAATGTATCTTGAGTTTGTTTTATTTTTTAAGAAAAAGTTGTAAAAAGTTTGCAAAACACCAATCAGATGGTGCCAGGTTTATGGAGAAATATAGACAAACACTGGCAAGAAAAACTTTAACTTTGTACAATTAAGAATTTAAAGATTTTCTTTTAAAAAATTAAGTTTTCTACTCATTACCTTTAGGAAGTTGACCGATAGTTCAAAACATGGGTAAAACTCATGGCTTTATCGAAAATCTAAGGAAAATTACCTTTCTAATGACCTATGGAAATAACCTTCATCTTCTTATAATCAAGAAGAAATTCAAATCAGATTCTGTATTCATGTTGAATATTAACATTCTGAATATTCTCTGCAATGTGGAACACACTATTTAGCAATTTATTTAAGGTAGTTGTTTGGAATTAATTGAAATAACGAAAATCGTACTATTTATATCTGAGTAATTGTCACAGATTTTGAAATGAAAATAATCTACACAGATCATTTAGTCCAACTACTTAGTTGTATTGATAAATACATAATTACCATAACAATATCCATATTTACACAGAGCTTTTCAGAAGATGGGAGCCCAGAGAAATTGTTAGCCTCTTTCAAGGTCAAAGAGACCTGCACCAGAACCCACATTTCCAAGTCCCCAGCCTCCATCTTTATATTGCACAGTAATTGGTACATGTAATTCAACTTGGCAAACTGAATGGTAAAACTGAAATATTTATGCCATAAAGGAAATGAATTTATAAAGAAATAGGCCAGCAACTGCAAAGATAATGACTATTAACATAATGAAAAATATAATGACAACTTCCATTTAATTTCAGGAGCAAACCCAACAACATCTATATAAATGAAAGGAGACATTTGTGATGGGGTGTGGATACACAGGCCTCCATATCAGATTTTTTTAGTTCTAAGGAAATGAATGTATGATTTTCTACAAAAGACACAGAAGATCATTTAGAAATAGATCTCTGTTTATAATGTTTAATTTCTAATTTTTCATCAACACTGTCATAAAAATGAGTATTCAATCAATCAGCACATGAATAAGCAGGGTGGAGAAAACATGTATTGCTTTTTATGACCTGGATTCTTCTCTCATTTTGATTTTGCTTACCTATGCAGGACTTAATGAAAATCATTCTTCACCAGCCCTCTTGTTATTACTGATACTCTTAATGTAGGTTCTGAGTCAGACTGTTCAATAGGTGAAGAGAGTAAAAATGAAACATAAAATAGCTAGAGAGAAACATACTGTAAATACCTGGGGAATTTTTAAAAACTGGGTTTGCAAGCTACTTATGTGCAAATGAAGGCATTTAATTGTAATGTCTCTTCTGTGATAAATGGGGAAAAAAGTCTTGAATAAATTTCCCATTATAAAATGAGAAATTGTCATGCTTTGCCCTTTTCATTTGCTCCTTGAGAAAGGTGAACTTATCTAAAAAAATTTATACCAGCAGAGCTGCTTTTATTCAGCTAATGAACTGCAGTAACTTGGGAATGTCACTATGTTGGATGGTATTAAAGGGAAGGAATAATAACACTTCTACATTATTAAATTAATAATAGAACTTTCTAAAACTTAATTTGATTCTCAATTTTTCCTAGAAAATAATGAGTGACAGGTTGGAGAGGGCACAGGAGTTGTAACTGGTTTGAGCTTTGGCCCAGAGAACCACTCAGTTTCTCAAAAGAGACCACAGGTCCCCAGGGGAGTAGGTCATTTTCAGATTAGAAGTTTGCTTTTTTGAGTTCAGGGTTAAAGAAACACTAATGTACCAGAAGCTATTTGTTGAGGTGTCAGCATAGCAGACATTGCCTTCTGGAGAAGAGACAATTCATTAAGGGTTGTGCTCAATCTTACGCTGTAGCAGGCAAGATATAAAATTGTTATATTAAGAGGAGACAATGAGATTTCTTTTGAGTGTCACAGCTTCTGTTACTGCTCACATACAGGAAACTTCTACACAGGGAAAAAAGAGAGGAGATTAAGTGTGACAAGCACACAAGACACTTGGCAAACAATGGAAGAGTAAAGGGCACAGGTACTTATGAGAGGAAAAAAACCCGATTTCTAATTTCACAATTAATTTTGTATCCATATTTTCCATTATGATTAGTGTATTTATGTTGCTACTGAAATCACCTCTGTCATCATTCTTTTTACCTGTGATCAGCAATGCAAATGAAATTGGACTTCTTTTTCCTGTTCATATTACACTGCAAGTTTACATGTACAGAAATAGTTCAAAACAACCTTTATACATGACATTGTTTTCTTCTAATAATACGTGCTGCAGATAATCTTTAAATTTACTGAGAATCCTTGACTAAGGAATACAATAAAAATCAATTGTAGAGAAGAAAACCAAGTGCTGCATTTCATATGAGCAGGTTGGCTTTAACAGGCAGTGGCTTTATTGTTTTGCTCTAGGCTAAGGTTAACATTGGATAGTGCAAGTTTTGATTTTTCTACTGCAGTAGGCTAGTTTCATGTACATAAACTCAAGGAGTGATATCATTCATGAGGTGGTATTAGTTTAAGTGAAACCACAAAAACATTTTTTGTGAGAAAAAGGTTTGAGTGGGCCACACAAAATTAATATTAAATTTTCTGTCGTCTACCTCATTACTTTGGTAGATGACTTACATTAAAGGCAGTGAAGCAAGGAATCAGAAACCTGGGTCTTTGCCATTTCTGCAGTGCTGCATATATACAATTTATACAGAAATTATGTATGTTGAGTGTGCTTGCTTAGAATATCTGTGCATTGGACTAGAAACTATGCCTTTATTATAATTCTTCAAGGTGTTGCTCTTTCAAATTATGAGTGGAAATCATTGTTATTAATAAGCAGAACCAGAAAATACTAAAAAGTCATTATTTATACATTATACACAATATTAGCATGTATGCACAAGAAGAGGTACAACATTTAATCTTCTTTTGAAAATCCTGAAAAAAAATGATGTAACATTTATTTCTTTGGAAATCAACTCAGGTTATTATAGTTATACGTAAATCAGTGATGCTTCATTTTTTTTTTTTAAGTAGAAGTAGGTTTATAGTCTTCCTTGAGAAAAGACAATATTTCCTCTATTTAGGGAGGAAATGTGCTTCAAATTGTTTTTGTCAGACATTTTTAGGGATCTCACATACTTGCTAAACTCATATGCATTGGCCATAATTTTATAACTTCTGAAGTGGTTGAATAAATTAACCTGTTAAAGAAAAGTGAGCCTGATTCCCACATATGATATTTCTCTATAACTTGTTTTAATTCTGTAGCATGTATTAATTTATATTTATTTTCTGAACTGAAAATCTCTAATAACACTTGTTTCTGTAACTATTGTTAATTTTCTCATTAGTAAAATCATATAATATTTACATACCCAGAAAAGAAGATTAATTAAAAATTGTGGAGAGCAGGCTTGTCCTGCTCTGAGTTATTCTGGGATGTGTAAACAGTAGCTTCCAGTTGTGCCTCACCCTGAGTTATAAAGTTTGCTAGGAGTTACTTCAGTTTTAGTACAGTGCTAAGGCAGAACTTATCTGGGAGAATAGATAATCCCTGTATATTGGACATACAAAACTTATTGAAAAGAGTAACACCCAGCTTCACATCACCATCATAAGGCACAAACTGATAAAAGAATTAATTTTGCCAATTAAAATTGACCACATGGTTGGGTATTGTGGCACATACCTGTACTTTAAATGGCTCCAGAGACTGAGGCAGGAGAATGGCGAATTCAAAGCCAGTGTCAGCAAAAGTGAGATGCAACTCAGTGAATCCCTGTTTCTAAGTAAAATACAAAATATGGCTGGGGATGTGGCTCAGTGGTCAAGTGCCCCTGAGTTCAATCCCTAGTACTCTTCCCTCCAAACATGATCACCTGTAAACTTATCAAGTTAAATCAGAAGCAGATGGAGGCAAGAGCACACCAAACCCATATCAGAGAAATCAGCCCCATGAGTTTCTCAGGCACATCAGACCATCAAATGATGCAACCCTCTCAATGGAATTCAAAAGAAAAGTGCCCAAGATGATGGTACAGCAGTACATACCCAGTAGTCACCTAATCAGACCATTTGGTGAATGTTTCACAAGGTCCACAGGCAGTGAACACCCACTGTAGCCCAGGGGCTTCAAGTAAGCTTGATTGCCTACTTGAATGGCCCACTTGGGAACTGCCTGCCATCTGCACCCTTCCTTACCTTGAAAATGTCTGCTTTGAGCAACTATGTGCCTTGAACTGTTCTGTCTCCATCAAGTTCTTGTAGTGGTTGTATTTTATCTGACCACCATCAGTGATTTTGTACCTTGTCATGTCTGTGCCTTTGTTTAAACCTGGTGGTCACTGTTAACCTTCTGTATGCCATTATATGAAGTATGATGTATAATTTAAGTACTATAGCTTATTGCTAATTGAGATTGGAATAGAATAAATGAACCTCTGATTACTACAGTCCCTACACCAAGTGAATCATGAGTACTCAGTGAATTAGAGCCAATGAAAATGATGTAGCTTATGAATTTGTTGTTATTTAGTGAACTCTGACATTGTAGATATACACAATTATGTCTAGTCTACGTTAATGGCATACCTCACTCATGATATAAATAAACAAACAAGAAAACAAGCAGGAAAACCCCTTCCTAACTCTTCATCTTAAATACATGTAGTCTTTACAGATGGTCCAATAAATCAGGGAGTAACTAATCTATAGGAGTTCAGGGCTAAGAATTCACTCAGTTGTACAACGCATGTGGTAAGCAGACACAGAAAACAATAATGGCATTTTAAAAGTTAGCATAAATTGCCCTCTGTCAATCTATTGCAGGACAATATCAAAGTTGATTTCTCCTACTTAGCATTTGTTCTGGAGGAAATTCTATGTCAAATGAAGGTATTTGCTAAAATTTCAAATTCTGTTTATTCTGATTATTTGATTAAATTAGGACTATACTTCTGGTTTCACTCAATGTTCAGGGTTTTTTGTCACTATTTTGTACCCATATTCTCCTCAGTCTAATATCCTCTTAGGAAACTACTAATCAGGCACTCAATGGTGTCAGCACATTGTAACTGCTCAATTCACACACATGGTGACTGGTATAATATCCTCCATGAATATTATCATGCACACTGGGAACAATGGTACTTAATCCTGTGAGTCTCCAATGCTAGGAAACTGTTCCTGTGATTAGAAACATAGAAAGTAACCTAAACTTTATGATGTCTTTGATTTATCACTTAAAGGTAGATGTCACCTATTCCTTGTGAAATGCACATGTATGTAGCTGTATGTCCTCATCCTTTCTGTTTCAAATTGAGTCTGCAACTGTAACTGGAGCTTTGAATGATTCTGAAGATTCATGATAACTTCACTGTAATTCCTTTCAGTAAAAATCATATATATGAGGTGTGTGTGTGTGTGTGTGTGTGTGTGTGTGTGTGTGTGTGTGTTGAAAGAGAGAGAGAGATCTTCTCAGGCAAAATTTTTTCTGATGCACTTCAGAGAAAACAACTTGTCTATTTCAAGCACTCTGGTCTCTTATTTTAAAAAAAGACAATTATTTTAAAAAGACAAAAATCCACCTCTAAATTTTGAAAACTAACTGAACATAAAACTATTAATCTAAAAACAAAAAGCAAAACTCATATATCATCTGGAACCAATTCCAGGCCTTGGAGCAAGGCTGAAGCAACCCATGGAAACAACAGACTGAATGTGCATCTAAAAATGTGGGTTGAGAGTTAACAAAGTCTTCTTTCCATTTAGACTGATTAATTCAAGGAAGTAAACTCTGCTCACTTGTCTTTCATAAGCATTTCTGTGTCATACGGAGCCTCATTAGGAGCTCCTCAGTGCTGCTCAGACAATTTTGCGATCCAATTTGAATCCATAAAAGCTGTAACCTGTGAAAGTTGTGATTCCACTTTCTTCACATTACTTGTCTGCTACACCTTAAACTGGAGTCCAAAATATCCAGGTGAAGGTGCAATAACCAGCAGAATGACATCTGTAAGAAATGCTAGAACATCTGATGTAGGTCTAGTGAGGTGGGAGGGAGACCAAGGGCCATCTGTTGACATGATATCCATGGGGGATTGTTTGTAAGGCTTGGTTTAAGCAGGCATTGGTAATCAGTTCTGCTTAGTTAAAATTCCCATCATTCAAATATAATAAATAACACAGGTATGAATGTTGTGGATTTAGTTAATGGGTCTTTGAGAGAAAGGACAAAAGTAGTTAACATCATATGAGAAAGACAATGAGTGATAGGAAGGTTGGTGAACTCAAACTCAGGGTTTCTAGGGGGTTATGTATGCTGAAAGAATTAGATCGCTAATCAAAAGTCTTTCCCCCAAGTTCAGTCAGTACTGTTGTTAATCTATGGATATCCAGAATCTATAATCTGGAATTAGGTCACTAGGGTTTAAATTCAAGTTCAGAAACTTACATAAAATTTTCAGGCAAGCAAGTTGTTTAACTTACCTCTGAAACAAGATTATAAAAATTATGTAATCAATATGAATTATCTGTAGCACAGTATGGCAGATATTACTTAAATGTTGCTTTGGTAAGAATTATTTCTGATTTTGGTTTATACAGAAGGTATAAGGCTGGAGTGATTATAATCCAAGAAATCATGGGAAATATAATGATCTTTGGGGATCTAGTACTGCTAAGGAGTTTTCTACTCTCACAAATGAGAGACAGTAACCAGGATGAAGTATTTGCAGTGGACATCTTGGTCTAAATCTTTTCTTCTAACCAAACCTAAATATAAATATATTGTGTACTCTCACTGTTCTCTCACAGATGCTTCTGTTTTCTCTCTTCCTGTTTGCCTTGTTCTATTTTCATCAATTATTTCTGTCCATCTAAGTTTCATAGATATAATCTTCCTTGCCTTCTCAGAGAGCCAGTCATTTGTGTATGTGGTATGTGTTGTGTGTAACTGTAGCTTAAAAGAAGCATAAACTT
This sequence comes from Spermophilus citellus, assembly GCF_964194105.1. NCBI lineage: Eukaryota > Metazoa > Chordata > Mammalia > Rodentia > Sciuridae > Spermophilus > Spermophilus citellus. Next base: position 112,088,649 of record NC_138182.1, on the reverse strand, counting down.
TGAAAGAATTAAAAAACTCTTCTAGAGAAATAATATTTACAGAAAAACTGAGCAGAAGGTACTGAAAAATCCCACATACCTCATACCACTTCCGCCACACACTCTCCTCTATAATTTACATCATTTATTAGAAAAGTCAGTTTTTAACAACTGATAACCCAATATCATTGCTTTATCATTACCCAGGGTCCATGGTTTACATCAGTAGGCACTCATTGTGATGAATGGTTCTATGAATTTTGATAAATGTACAGTATCATACACTATATTTTCACTGCCCTTATTCTCTACCTGTTCATCCCTCCCTCCTTCTCCTGAAAGCCCTAGTAACCACAAAGTGTTTTACTGTCTCTATAATTTTGTTCTTCCCAGAATATCATATAGTTGTAATGAAAAGTAATTCACAATTTTCATATCATCTTCTTTGCCTTAGCAAAATCCATTTATGGTTCTTCCATGTCTTTCTGTGGCACGATAGCACATTTTCTTTTATTGTTGAGTAATATTCTGTTGGGTGGATATATTACAGTGCTATCTGGGACCAGTGAGGATGTCCTTTAGTAGGTGAGTGGATAAATAAATGGTAGCCATTAAAACTCTTGACATTTGGTTGTTTTCAAGTTTTGTCAAATATGAGTAAAGCTACTATAAACATCTATGCGCAGGTTTTTGCATGGATGTAAGTTTTCAACTCATTTGAGTAAACACAAAAGTGCAATTGTAGGATCATATGGAGAGAGAATTTTTAGTTTTGTAAAAAACTGCCAAATTGTTTCCCAAATTGCTGTACCATTTTGGACTCCCACCAGCCATGATGAGACATCCTGTTGCTACACATTCTTGTCAGCATTCAGTGTTCGGTGTTCATGCATTGCTTTTAACAACTTACTTTCTTGATGTTGTAGTGAATGCAGTCAGTTGCAATAATGAAAAGACATGGGACATTCAGCAACTTAAACTTAACTCAATGTCATTTAATCATCCATTGTGTCATGACAGGAGGCCCCTGGTCTTTTAGTCATTAAGGGAGCCAGGCTAAAAATGGCCCTGTCATCTTTAGCAGCTCTTCTTCCAAAGTCACTCTTCTCATCAATATTCTTGGCAGGAAAAAGGTAGAAAGACATATTGAATGGGTACAACCATTTCTTTAAAAAGTTTCCATCTTAGTGTTTTGAACATGTAAAGGTTCTGTATTTTGTTAAATTATTTTTCTGCACCTATTTTGAGATGATGATATGATTCTTATCTTTGAGTCTATTGATGTGATGAATTACATTTATCAATTTCCTTATGTTGAACCAACCTTGCATCCCTGGGATGAATCCCACTTGATCATGGTACACAATCTTTTTGATATGTTTTTGTATTCGATTTCCTCAAATAAATTGTAGTGTACTGGTATTAGTTCTTCTTTAAAGGTCTAGTAGAACTTGGCTGTGTATCCATCCATTCCTGGGCTTTTCTTGGTTGGTAAGCTTCTGATGGTATCTTTTATTTCATCACTTGATATTGGTCTGTTTAAATTGTGTATATCTTCCAGATTCAATCTGGGCAAATTATATGACTTAAGAAATTTGTTGATGCCTTCAATGTCTTCTATTTTATTGGAATATTAGTTTTAAAAGTAATTTCTAATTATTTTCTGTATTTCTGTAGTGTGTGTTTTGATAATTAATTTTTCAGGGTTATGCTAGTAATTTGAGATATCTTTCTCCTTTTTTGTTAGCACAGCTAAGGTTCTGTCAATTTAATTATTTTTTCAAAGAACCAACTTTTGTTTTGTCAATTTTTTCAATTGTTTCTTTTGTTTCAATTTCATTGATTTCAGCTCTAAAAGACATTTCTGTATATCAGTGACAAATCTTCTGAAAAGGAAATGAGTAAAACTACCCCATTTACAATAATCTCAAAAAAAAAGATACTTGGGAATCAACTTAAAGAAAAAGGTGAAAGATCTATACAATTAAAACTACAGAACCCTAAAGAAAGATATAAAAGAAGACCTTAGAAGTTGGAAAGATCTACCTTGCTCTTGGATAGGCAGAATTAATATTATCAAAATGACTAAAATACCAAAAGCAGTATACAGATTCAATACAAATCCAATCAAAATTTCAATGGCATGCCTTATAGAAATAGAAAAAGCAATCATGAAATTTATCTGGAAAAATAAGAGATCCAAAATAGCTAAAGCAATCCTTAGCAGGAAGAGTGAAGCAGGTGGCATCACTATACCAGACCTTAATCTATACTACAGAGCGATAGTAACAAAAACAGCATGGTATTGTCACCAAAACAGACCAGTAGACCAATGGTACAGAGTAGAGGACACAGAGACTAACCCACAAAATTACAATTGTCTTATATTAGACAAAGGTGCCAAAAACATGCACTGGAGAAAAGATAGCCTCTTCAACAAATGGTGCTGGGAAAACCAGAAATCCATATGCAACAAAATGAAATTAAACCCCTTTCTTTCACCATGCACAGAATTGAATTCAAAGTGGATTAAGGACATAAGAATTAACCAGAGATTCCGTATCTAATAGAAGAAAAAGTAGGTCATAATATTCATCATGTGGGATTAGGCCCCAACTTCCTTAATAAGACTCCTATAGCACAAGTATTAAAACCAAGAATCAATAAATGGGATGAAATCAAACTAAAAAGTTTTTTCTCAGCAAAAGAAACAATAAGTGAGGTGAATAGAGAGCCTACATCCTGGGAGCAAATTTTTACCCCTCACATATCAGATAGAGCACTAATCTCTAGGGTATATAAGGAACTCAAACGCTAAGCACCAAAGAAACCACAAATAACCCAATCAACAAATGGGCCAAAGACCTGAAATGATACTTCTCAGAAGAGGATATACCATTAATTAAAAAAATATATAAAAAAAGTTCATCATCTCTAGCATTTAGAGAAATGCAAATCAAAACTACTCTAAGATATCATCTCACTCCAGTCAGAATGGCAGCTATTATGAAGACAAAGAACAATAAGTGTTGGCAAGGATGTGGGGGAACAGGTACACTCATACACTGCTGGTAGGACTCAAATTGGTGCAGCCAATATGTAAAGCAGTATGGAGATTCCTTGGAAATCTGGGAATGGAACCAGCATTTGACCCAGCTATCCCTCTTCTTGGTCTATACTCAAATGACTTAAAAACAGCATACTAAGGGACACGGACACATCAATGTTTATAGTATCACAATTCACAATAGCTAAACGGTGAAGCCAACTTAGATGCCCGTCAGTGGATGAATGGATAAAAAAATGTGGCATATACACAGAATGGAATTTTAGTCAGCAATAAAAGAGAATAAAATCATGGCATTTGCAGGTAAATGGATGGCATTGGAGAAGATAATGCTAAGTAAAGTTAGCCAATCCCAGAAATACAAATGTCAAATGTTTTCTCTGATATAATGAAGCTGACTCATAGTAGGATAGAGATCGGGGAGTATGGGAGGAATAGATGAATTCTAGATAAGGCAGTGGGGTGGGAAGGAATGGGAGAGGGAAGGGGATTAGCAAGGATGGTGGAGTGTGATAGACATCATTATCCAAAGTACATGTATGAAGACATGAATTGGTGTCAACATACTTTATATACAACAAGAGATATAAAAAATTGGGCTGTATATGTATAATAAGAATTGTAATGCAATGTGCTTTTGTTTATTTTTAAAAAATCAATAAAAAAGAGAGAGAATTAAAAAAAGAAAGTTTCCATCTTAGGAGTTGTGCAAACCTCTTCTATCTTAGTATTGGTATAAACCACTCCTAAGTGTGAAAACTAGTCACATGACCTTACCTATCTGCAAAGGCAGCTGGAACTATCTTCTCTGCTATGTAGTGGCTTCTTAGAAGCAACTCTGTTGCGTAGCAAATCAGGAAACTATTGGAGGATATTTAACTATCCTCTCCACATTTGCTGAAATAATTAATTATATCCGTTGTGATTGAATGATTTTTATCATTTTCTCACTGAAGGCACTAATTGGCAATGCAGTTAAAATACAAAAAGAAGCAAGGACTTCCTTGAACCAATGATAATTGGGCACAACTTTGTCCATAAGGTATTTGGAAGTTTGGCTACTGCCACCAGATCTCCTTAGTAATACCCTTCCCAGAGGCTAATACAAGATGGTTGAGAACTAAATTTGTATATCTTCCAGAAAACAGTGGTTCTGAGGAGGAAAAAGCTAATCTGAATTAATTGACAAAAAAGCAAATAATATGCTTTTTAGCATATTGGTTCTTGTAAGGCGTGGTGGAGAGGGAGTAGAATAATTATTACAAACTTCAAAATCCAATCATCTCTGTGTACTCATGTTGCTGTTCTCCTTCATATGCACACAGTAATTTAGGTTTTGTTTTGACAGGAACATAGAGATATTCATAAACTGAGAGGCAATATTTAGAGATTTAGTGAGTATCTTATCAGATATAAAAAATAAGTGCCCTAAGTTGTTGAAAACATGGTTTAGAAAATATTCCAGTGTTTATCAGTTGACTGGAATCATGAGGATTATTTATAAAGTTTAAATAAAACCATGCTTTTAAAAGATAATCAAAATATGCATTTAATTGACAGATACTCCAAATCTATTATACTTAAAAACAAACAAAACTAATTGGGTTGGGGATACAGCTCAGTGTTAAAGCACATGCTTATCATGTGTGAAGCCCAGCATTTCATTTCTAGCACAGCACAAAAGAACAAAAATGCTCAAACGTTATTTAACAACACAAAGGGCATTAGAAAGTATCAATTAACAATATTAATGTCATTTTGCCCTTGCTGCCTAATATCAAATATTTTCATTTGATATGTTTCTGTTTCACTGTTTAGAAGAAGTTAGGAAAGGGAGAGATGAGTGGAGGGAGGGAAGGAGAAAGAAAGAAGAGATTGATTAAAAATAGATGTGTAGATTTTAATATTACCAAATACTTGTTAGCTGATATCTATGTAATAATTGTTCTTCAACATGTTAGCAATTCTCTAAAATCATCAAGCTATAGGCCGGTGCTTTATCCAATTTATAATCTGTAGTTGGTTTATGCCAAAACTCTATTCATGATTTAAAAATATGCCCTTTTTTTGAGACTCCTCTCTATTTTAGAATTATTTGGTTGAGTTTGCATAAGCACTATCTGAACAATTGTGAGTTTCTATGGTAATATATTATAAATATATGCTGGGAGACTTCAAAAGTAATAATGATATTTAAAATTATCGCAGACCACCATCGTATCTTTTGTCTCTCTCTTATGAATGAAAATGATTGTTGAAATGAATCACCATTTGATTCTTAAAACCAACGTTTTGGATGAGACATTTAAGCATTAGCAAAATTTAATCTATGTATCAGTTTTGAATAATCAGTCATTAATATTATATACGTAACAGTCGATGTGTTTGTTAAAGCTAGTTATTTTTCTCAGATTTGTTTTTGAAACTTTACCTTTTAAGATCTAGAAAGAATTTTTAAATGTGTCCAGTATTTATTTTCTCAGAATGAACAATTTTTATGTATAGCATGAAAGCCAAAAGAAATATGTTTTGACCTTGCATTTATTCTTGTGCTATCTAGTTGGTTCTTGAATCCACAGATGTTGGCAGCTCTATTTTTGTTATTATGACAATGTCTCTTTGACATTTGTCTTTTTAAGGGCCTTTCAACTCTGAGACTGTATCCAAATGTATGGAGGAGGCAGTGCTGTGGTATGACATATAACACAGTGCTCTATTGTGGTGCTGTCTGTGCATATCCCTGTTTACTAGGTTTTCGTCTGTATATCCTGCCAGACTCACTCACACCATCTTCCTTACTTAAAACAACATGGCAGATTTAAGACCCTTTAGTATTTTCATTGTTATACTGTGAACTAAAGAAAAGCTTTTCACAATTAAGTTCGGTTTGAAAAGGGCCAACCTATTCAATAAGGCTATATATGAGTGACTAACTTCTGAGTGTTAAGAGTGTTTTCTCCTTGAGCTCACATGATGGATCCTGATTCTGATATTGCTTTTCTATTGAGTGGAGCATTGTTCCCCAGAGTTCAGGAGGTTACAGAGGTCATGTTTATGGGAGCAGGCATTTCATAGATGACATCTTTCACACAGCTACGAGAAGAATCTTGGAAATAAAAAATAAAAACTCAATTATAAGCTAGCTGGTTCAGTTGTTTTCACACAAAAAAGAAGTTTTTAAGCTTCTTGGTATGTGTTTTAAAAACATATTTCCTATACAACATAATTATTTTTAATGTCCTGGATCAGATTTTGTGCAAAATACATTAACCAGAAGGCAAGTAAAATTGCAGTCTTTGCAATTTCTTAGAAAATAATGATATAGAATCTTGTTTTAATCTTTTTTTTTTTCTGGTATACACTCTCTATACTGGATGATTAAATGGTAGCTCCCCCAACACAGGAGGGTGATATTTGAGGTTCATTCCCAGCCTCAATTGACTCATTCTCTATTTATTAATATAGTTATATAAGATGAAAAAGATCAACAGCCACTCAATAGTTCCTTCAATAACTCTAGGAATTTACAAGCAATGGTAGAGAGCGCTATATACCATATTGATATATTCTTCATATATTACTGCATACATTCATTAAATATGTATTAACTAAAACCAGAAAGAATAGGACACTTGAGTTTCTTTCTGTTCTTTTGCCTAATTATATTCCCTTTTATACCTTAAAAAATAAGTAAAATAAGTAAAAAAAATCATTTAGATTTTCAAAACCTCTTCAGAAATGACTTACCTAGCTGATCTTCAAAATAACCCTCCAAGAGAACAAATATTAATAGAATCAGTCCCTTTTATTACAGATAATGGGGTCCCAGATAAAATTGTATGAGTATGAGTTACACAGACAATAAAGGACAAAGCAGATATTGAATATACATTGTTTAGTCAGGTTTTTTCCCCTCTGTAAAAAAAAAAGACCTGACAAGAATAAATTTAGAGAAGAAAAAGTTTCTTTGGTGTTCACAGTTTCAGAGGTTTCAGTCCATAGATGATTGACTCCATTGCTTTGGGCCTGAGGTACAGTAAAACATGATGGCAAAAGGGTGTGGAGGGGGGAATAGCTCAGGACATGGCAATCAGGGAGCAGAGAGACAGCTCAACTCACCAGGGACAAAAATATAAACCCCAAAGACACACACCCAGAGACCCATCTCCTTCAGCCATATTAGCTGACTATAGTCACCTCCTAGTTAATCCATTACTGATTAGGTTACAGCTATCATAATTTAACCATTTTACCTCAGGATATTCTTGCACATTCTCACATGTGAACTTCTGGGGGACACCTCTCATCTAAACAATAATAAACATCTTGTATTGAACTTACCTCTTCTTAAAAAAAATGAAAACTTCTTCCTGTGCTCAAACTTTGGGCTCTTTCCTTTGTGCAGCTAAGTTGTGTTAATAGTCTACACTCAAGGTGACACATGTTATTGATTCTAAAACCCCTTAACAATATTTTTCATCATTCTATTTAAATTTTTTTCTTCATAATTATCCCTGATTTTCAAATATTCCAATGCAAGCACCTAATTTTATTTTTTATTCACTTTGAGCATGTCATTCTCTCTCCTTCCCTCCTCATCTATCTACTCTCATCTATCTATCCATTTGTCTAGCCATCTAGCCATTCTTCTTTGGCCTTCTTTTTTTTAAATGTCATGCTTTTCTATTTCTTCTGACTCAGATTCTTTAATTTCCTTCCTTACCCATACTAGAAAATAAAACCATTATTTATCAGAGAATAACTCTTCATAGGGGCAACTATAGATCACTATCGGGAAAGATCACAGAGAAAAATCAGCAAAATGAAGAAGCTGAGGTGAATTCCAGGAAAAACTAGGCACAATCTTCAAGTCGTCCCCTTCCAGTGGGATTTCATGGGACGTGCTTAATTCACCAAGCCCAAGGAGTGACAACACATGCAAAGTAATGCCAACCAGGGAAGCTCCCTCAGGTTGTGGTACCCAGAGGTTTTATTGAGTGACAGTTGCATGGGCAGCACCCATGTTACTTTCCTTGTCTACTTAAACTTCAGCTTCCTAGGATAAAAACAGACATTCACTATAAGTGATGTTGTTAACACAAAATATTTTATCAAATTGGTACTGCATGGCCTCAGGGATACAAAACTACTTTATCCTGCGAAATATATTATGTTTAGAGGTCATTTCCCAGGAGCTAGCCAATGCTCAGTCATGAAGACAGGCCATTTTCTAAATTTTTTTGAATGTACAGGGATTGAGCAACTGAGCCCTCTGAGAGTTAATCCTGTCCTACATCTACTTCACTCATAACCACTTCTGTTTTATGCATTGACCCTGATTATTTCTGACTGGATTAAGGGTGACAATGCCTAACCTAAATTTCATATGAGGCAACTTGGAAAAAATAGATTAAAAAAATAAGGGTTGCATTCCATAAATAGTTCTCTACCTTTTCCAGATTCTCAAATATGATTCTGACTTTTCCATAGTTACCAAAGGGCCCTGGCTGTTTTTTGCCTGGGTGTTATAACTGTTTCATAATTGATCTTCTTGTCTCCAAACTGAACAGCTGTGTGCACAGCACTCTGCTCCCCACCTGGCCTGACACTGCAGCTCTAATTCATTCTTTATATGGCTCAACACATTCCATTGTTAAAAGGCATCTTTGATCATTTTACTCTCCTTGTCAAAAACCGTTTATAGTTCTCGGTTGCTTACAGATGAAAATTCACTGCCCTAAGCCTGCCATTCAATTCTCTTCTCAGTCTGTATCAAACTTGCACTTTTGAGATGTGTCTCTCTTTATTTTGCTTAGGATACATATTTCATTTTGAAATAATTTTAAAGTTTTTTTACATAGAAAACATATTTCAACCTTTCTCATTACGGATTCTGGGTTTCACTTTGTTTTTTGTATTTATTCTCATGGTGCTTATGTTTGATCTTACGGAGGAAATTACTATCTAACCAACATCATACATGTACCTTCCTAAATTTAAATATTTTTGAAATATAGATTAAAGTTACATTATGACTTTGATTACCTAGAATTGGTTTTGGGATGTGTATTTTGATAGCATATAATTTATTTATTCCAAATTTTAAAAATATCATTTATTGAAACCCTATTTTATTATCTGGTAATACTACATGTATCACAAAATTAGTTCATGAATATAGAGGTCTGCATCTTAACTTTCCAAGGTTTTTCATCAACATATTTACATATTTTAATGCCAAGATCACTTCTAAAGTTTAACAACTTTATATATATTGATACCACATATTTCAAGTGATCTGTAATTGTCTTTTAAAAAAGATTTTCAACTCTCCTAGCACATGTTATTTCCTTGCATGATATTTAAAGTGAACTTAATCTGTTTAATTGTAACTCATTGAAATTACATTTGGGATTGTATCAGTATCATGGTTTATTTTATGAAGAATGGAAAATTAACATTTTGTTTTTCATACACATATATGGTATACTATTATGGATAATTAAGTTTATATCCTTTGGTAAAGTTTTATAATTTTATTTTTTATGTACTTGCTGGATTTATCCTAGGATACTTCTTTCTAAAATCAATTTTGTTTATTTAGGAATGGGATGCATAAAATTATATTTTGCTGGTATACAAGAAAGCTATTACTTTTCTCCCAAATAAATCTTGGATCGGACATATTGCATTCAAAATCTCATCTATTTTTGGTTAGCATTAGAGGAAAGACAATTTATTAGAATAATTTATTGGAACACTTCAAAATCAGACTCAACATAGCAACATCTGCACATCTCTGAGGGTTGAGGCAACAGGAACATTTGGCAGTCTTGTCAGAAAAGATAATTGTGGAAAATGGATAGAACTACAGAGACCATCATATTAAGCAAAATAGCCAAACTCAGATGGTCAAGAGCCACATGTTTTCTCTCATATATGAAAGATAGAGAGGAAAGAGGAAACCAAAGGGGCAGGAGGAATCTCCTAAAAATCAAAGGGAGATCAGTAGAGGAAAAGGACCAGATTGTAGGAGGAGAGGAGGGAGGGTGGAAATGCTGTGGAGTGATATTGGTAAAATTACATTGTTATATGATGTGCATGTAAGAATTGGTAACAGCAAATCCCACCATTATATATAACTATAAGGCACTAATAAAAGTTAGACAGAAAATAAAATAAAATAAAATAAAATAAAATAATTCTATTCTATATTATTATAACTGATAACACTAGATTTTGCCTCCTATGATTTACTCTAAACATATATAAGAATGTTTTTTATATGTTCTTTTTAAAAATGCAATTTTGTTTTCTTACAAGTAATAAAATAATGTTTCCTTCAAAAAAAGATAATTGTGGAGTGAATGATTTCCAATTTCTTTGATATATTTTTATTGTATATATTTGAGGTGTACAACATGCTGTTTTCATATACACATATATAGTAAAATGATCACTACCATCAAGTCAATTAACACCTCATTTCACATACTTACATTTTTCTTTTTGTTATGGTAAGAATACCTAGAACTACTGTTCCAGCAAATTTCAGGCATACAATAAAATATTATAAAATATTTGTCTCATACTGTACTTTAGATATCTGAAATTATACATCCTATATAACTGCAACTTTGTGCTCTTTGTCCTAGATTGAACACTCTGCACACTCACGTGCGTGCACACGCACACAGGCACACACACACACACAAATGACATCTACCTCTATTTTGTGGCATTTGGCTATTTTTTTTCCATAAGATTTCACATACAGAAGAGATCACATAGTATTTTTCTTTCTGTCTCATTTCATTTAACTAGCAAAACATCCTTTGGGTTCATCCATATCATTACAAATGGTAGGATCTCTTTCTTTATTAAGATGAATATTATTCCACTCTATAAGCATTGTATTCAATTTAGATAACCTATATAGATATCTCACAATTTCTTTATCCATTCATCTACTTGTGGACACTTCAAATATTTCCATATCTTAGATGTTGTGAATAATACTGTAATATCCACAAAAAGAATAGAGGAATATCTGGATCAGATAGTGGTTCCATTTTTAATGTTTTGAGGAACCTCCAAACTATTCTCCATAATGGGCATACTAACTTATATTCCCACCAACAGTGAGCAAGGGTTTCCTTTCTTCACACCCTTACTAGTACCTGTTAATCTCTTGTATTTTTTATAACAGTCATCCAAACAGGTATGAAGAGATATCTCATTTTGGTTTTAGTTTGCACTTGTCTGATGATCAGTAATGTTGAGCATGTTTTCATACAGTCATTGACCATTTTATGTTTTCTTTGATGAAATGACACTTCAAGTCCTTGGTCCGTTTTTTATATTGGGATATTTGTTATTTTGATTTTGAACTATGTGAGTTCATTATGTATTTGAGATTCTGTTCTCATGTGGCATAGAGAAAAAGCTCTAGAATATTTATCCTCTTATAAGGACACTAATTCTGTTGAGGAAGACTCCACCCTCATGACTTATTTGCATCCCATAGGCCCCATCTCCAGATAGCATCACATTGGGAATTTTGTATTGAGCATATGAATTTAGGGGAAGAAAAACATTTAGTCCATAATAAACACAATTGATAATTTCTCCAAAGTCCTATACAAATGAGGCTCAATTCTTTTTTACCAAAATTGATATGTGACATTTTCACTTAAAACGTGTTCTTTTACAGCTGCTTGGTTCACTGGTTGTTATTACTCAATGATCTGTATTCCATGAATGAAGTATACCCTACCCCGGTGCACACTCATGTGACAAAGACAAAGTCATTGTTCAAAGCTATCAGATTAATCAGAACCTTGAAATAAATGTTTGAGAGCAAATAAAACTGTGCTGGGTAAACATTACCTGCTCTCTATTAACAACTGTTTCAAGTTGACATTTTAGATGCAAATTTGCTGTATTAGAGACACTCTGGCCTAAAGAAATATTTCTGCATGGGCTTCACCCTTTGTTAAGAGTTTTCATAGAATAATCTCTTTCCTCTTTTGAAAGTGAGCAGATTGGATTATTACAAGACAATCAAACTAATTGATGCAATATAACATTCACCATGTTCCATAAAGACATAATCCCTATGAAGAGACTGTATAAAGCAGATAAAATCATAAAACCCCCCAATCTTAATCCAGAGAACTGCTACTTATCAATATCTTTGAGCCAGGAGCCTAAGTAGAGCTTGTTCCTCATCGACTACCACCCTGCTGTCTTCTAATTCTATTCCATTTCTGCAGTGCTGACTTCTTACACTCCCCCATGCCACCACTTCTATAGTAGTTAACTTTCATTGGAAAAAAAAAAAAAAAGCTTTCCTTTTTGAAAGTTGTAAACTTTGAATCATGTTTTTTTTTTTTTTTTTTTTTTAAATTTGGGGGATTGACCAATCTATTCACTGAAAGATAGTATGATTCAAATAAGAAAATAACTTTTTTTGGCAAATAAGAAGAAAGACTTTCCAAACAGTTCACATCTACTTGACACAAGAGAAATTCTTGAACTGTACTTTGAAGTGCCAGATCAGAAAACGTTGGACTACAAGTATCAAAACAATTACAATTAGGAAAGAGAAATCATGAGAAGAGTGATGAAGAGAAAGGGGGCATAGATGACTTTTCAGTTTAACCCATCAGATTGAGTGACATGATACCCCCGTTTAGGAAAGCAGGTGAACAATGGAGTCCCTTTTAAATCAGAAATTAGACCTGTGATTTCTGTTCTTATCAGAGTCCAACATTAACCCATTTTACTGACTTTCTCAATGTTTTCCTTTAGGCTTTTTTGTATACAAATGCATTTTAAATCTAGTGAGGGGGCATAAGCAAAATATATAAAGATAGACACAAGCTTTAGCACATGAATATTTGAATACCACTAAAACAAGTGTTACTAATGCTAAAATAACAACTAATATTTTAAGCACTTTACTATGTACTAGACACTATGCTAAGCATTTGTTATGCATAATTTGTTAAATTTTTCACTCATATTGAAGAATATCAGTAAAACTTGACAATTATGTTGTAAGCTCAATAACTGCCATTACACGTGTGTAAAGTATGGTACCTCATGAAGTCACCACCCATTCATTCAAGAATGATTCACTGTCTTACTATGTGACAGCTCTAGTAGTAGATGAAATAAAGTAGTTAAAGTGCCAGGGCCAGGCAAATTCTATGCTCTTGGCCAATTACAACTTAAACTTTGATTTCTGCTAAAATGAGGTTTGTAGTTTAAGAGACAGAGCTATTTTTGCACTGAAGAAGTATGAAGAAAAATGTCTAAGGAAGAGATGACATTTGAGCTGAGAAGGCTGTAAAATATGAGTGAAATTCAGATAGCAATCAGGGAGATAAAAATAGCATTCCATGGTGAGTAAATTAAGTGAGCAAATATAGGAAGCCTCAGAACACAAGATGTGAGCAGGTCTGGATGGGCAGCCCAGCTCTGCCATAGCATAAAGTATAGGAAACTTTGTGATCAGTTCACTGAGACTCTTAGCACTAGGGTGAGTTTCATAATGTATTTAGTAGAATTCAAAAAATCATTGAAGTGGGTTTACTCCTAATTTTTTAATGGTACTCTATAGTTGTCCACATGATGGGATTTGTTGTTATATTTGTACATACAAACAGTACAACAATATAATTTGGTCAATTTCACTTCCCAGAACTTCCCTTTTCTCTCCCTGCTTCCCATGTTTAGTCCATTTCCTCTACTGATCTCCCTTTGATTTTCATGAAATCTCTGACTTCTCACCATTCTTTTTCTTTTTCTTCTCTAGCTACTGAAGTGTTTATATATATTGCCAAAGAGGTTCTACTCTGGAAATAGTATAGTCAGAAATTATTATAAGGAGAAAAATTAAAAGCAGATATATCAGTTGAGAGACAACAATTAGAATTCAGAGATATGATGATAGAGTTTACATTAGAATGACACCTGTGGGATTAAGGAAGGAACATATGTGAAAGGTATTAAGAAATACAAATGCAGCTTGATAGCTAGGAAATGTAGTGAGAGAATGAAAAATCATATCTTTAAAAAGTTAACATCTACAAACAAACAAACAAACAAACCCCTTTCATTCTAATGAAAATCATGCTGCAAAGTTTATTTGTTAATCTTGCATCTCAGTGCCCAATGTATCTTTTATAAGGCATTTATTATGCATTTCTTCTCTTTCAGAGAATATTGTTCCAGTTTCATTTATTAAAGAATTAAATGAACTCCTTTCCTCTCTCTCATAAGTAGTCTAATAGTTTAATATCCTCCATTCAACTTTCATTGAGATGGTTTTATGAACAAATATTAGCCTTCTGTACTTTAAGCTTGCACAGGATCTCATGAATTTTTATTTTTTAATTAAAAACTGACTCAATGATTGCTAATCCTTTTATATTATTCTTTTTTTTAATTTTTTTTATTGATTATTTAAAGCATTACATAGCTCATGATATATCATCTTTCATATATTAGACTCAAATTGTGTTTTGAACTCCCATTTTCACCCCAAATATAGATTGCAGAATCACATCTGTTACATATTCACATTTTTACATAATGCCATATTAGTGTCTGTTGTATTCTGCTACCTTTCCTAACCCCTACTATCCCCCCTCCCCTCCCCTCCCCTCCCATCTTCCCTCTCTATCTCCCCTGCTGTTGTTCAATTCTCTCCCTTTTTTTTCCCTCCCCCTTGCCCCTCATAGCCTCTTATAATTTTATGTATCCTTGAAGGTCTCCTACCATTTCCATATGCTTTCCCTTCTCTCTCCGTTTCTCTCCCCCCATTCGTCTTTGTTTACTGTAGTCTTTTCCACATGCTCTTCCTTCCTGTTCTGTTCTTAGTTGTTCTCTTTATATCAAAGCAGACATTTGGCATTTGTTTTTAGGGCTTGGCTAGCTTCACTTAGCATAATCTGCTCTAATGCCATCCATTTCCCTGCAAATTCTAAGATTTTGTCATTTCTTAGTGCTGCATAATATTCCATTGTGTATAGATGCCACATTTTCTTTATCCATTCATCTATTGAAGGGCATCTAGGTTGGTTCCACAGTCTAGCTATTGTGAATTGTGCCGCTATAATCATTGATGCAGCCGTATCCCTATAGTGCGCTCTTTTAAGGTCCTCAGGGAATAGTCCGAGAAGTGCAATAGCTGGGTCAAATGGTGGTTCCATTCCCAGCTTTCCCAGGAATCTCCATACTGCTTTCCAAATTGGCCTCACCATTTTGCAGCCCCACCAGCAGTGTACAAGTGTACCTTTTTCCCCACATCCCCGCCAACACTTGTTGTTGTTTGACTTCATAATGGCTGCCAATCTTACTGGAGTGAGATGGTATCTTAGGGTGGTTTTGATTTGCATTTCTCTGATTGCTAGAGATGGTGAGCATTTTTTCATGAACTTGTTGATTGATTGTATGTCCTCCTCTGAGAAGTGTCTGTTGAGGTCCTTGGCCCATTTGTTAATTGGGTTATTTGTTATCTTATTATTTATATATTATTCTTTAGTCTGTTTGCATCATCTAAGAATCTTACATTCTACCAATTTCATTCCTTTTTTCTCCATTTGAACTTTCAATGCAGTCCTATGGTTAAATCTCATATTAAAAATATTCTTTTCAAAACTAGCAAATATTTGTTTGTATCAAATATTTTCTTGGGAGTTACAAAAACAAAGGCTTTCTGTTTAAATTTATACACACACACATACATACATATATATAGCAAACACAAATGATTTCTTTAACAATAAAATAATGAAATTAATTATCCTTTATTTAGGAGGTTTTACAGTGGAGAAATAACATCATCTCTGTTTTGAAATTACTTTATTAACACAACCCACACAGGACCCAGGCTCTCAGTAGGCCTGGTCCACCCCTCCCCCAGCAAGGCAGACAACCACCACAGTCTAACCTCTGGTGCAGGACAGCCCCTTCTGACCAGCAGACTACTGTGGGAGGTCAAGCCAGGCGGCCTAGATCCACCCACACTGGCCTCAGCAGGGCCCAGGCACACAACATGTTTGTCCACCCCTCCCCTGGCAGGCAGAGACCACCAGAGCTTAGCCTTTGGTGCAAGACCACCCCTTCAGACCTGCAAACTTCTGAGGGAGGTCAATCCCAGTGAATAGATCCACCTACACCAGCCTCTGCAGGGTCCAGGCACACATCATGCCTGTTCCACCATTCCCCTGATGGGGCAGAGACTCCAAAACCTAGCCTTTGGCACAAGACTGCTCTTTACTACCAGCAGACTACCACAGGAGGTCAAGCTCGGTGACCCAGATACACTCACATCAGCCTCTGAGGGCCCAGGGTGGGGTACACAGCGGGCCTGGTCCACCCCTTTCCCAGTGGGGCAGACATTCACCAGAGCCTAGTTTCTGGTGCAAGGTTTCCTCCTCTGACCAGCAGACTACCACCCGAGGACAACCCCAGTGGCCCAGATCTACCCAATCCAACTTATGCAGGTCCCAGATCCAGGATGCAGTAGCATCCATTGAGAGACACCAGCATCAAGGTGAGGTACAGACAATCTGTACAGGTACTACAAGAATATAGGGAAGAAACTGTAATATCTCAGATCCACACTAAAAAAAAAAAAAAAAAAAAAAAAAAGACACATAGACAACATGAACTAAAAAAGGGAGGAAAATGTCCCAAACAAACCAGGACACTATAATAACAGAAGCCATGGACAGCAAAGTTGATGAAATATAAGAGAAGGAGTTCGGAAGGTTCATAATTAAAATGATCTTTGAATTAAAGAATGAATGACCTAAAAGAGCAAATACAGGCAAAAGTTTATCACTCCAACAATGAGATAAGAGAGCAAATACAGGTAGCAAAAGATTACTTCAAGAGAGAGGTAGAGACCCTGAAAAAAAAGTCAGAAATCCTTGAAATGAAGGATACAATAAATCAAAAACTCAATAGAAAGCATAACCAACAGACTAGATCACTTGGAAGAAAGAATGTCAGATAATGAAGACAAAGTATATAATCTGGAAAATAAAGTTGATCACACAGTGAAGATAGGTAGAAACCATGAACAGAACATCCAAAAATTATGGGACAGCATCAAAAGACCAAATCTAAGAGTTATTGGGATAGAGAAAGGCACATATTTTCAAACCAAAGGAATGAACAATCTCTTCAATGAGATAATAACAGAATATTTTCCAAGCATGAAGAATGAATTGGAAAACCAAATACGAGAGGCTTACAGGACACCAAATGTACAAAATTACAACAGATCTACACCAAGGCACATTATAAAGAAAATGTCTAGCATACAGAATAAGAATAGAATCTTAAAAACCACAAGAGAGAGGAATCAGATCCCATATAGGGGGAGAACAATTTGTATCTCAGAAGATTTTTCAACCTAGACCCTCAAAGCCAGGAGATCTTGGAACAACATATACCAAGCTCTGAAAGAAAATGGATGCCAACCAAGAATCTTATATTCAGAAAAACTAAGTTTTAGTTTTGATGATGAAATAAAAACCTTCCAAGATACACAAAAGTTAAAACAAGTGAATACACTTTCTTCTCAACAGCACATGGATTCTTCTCTAATATAGACCATATACTATGCCACAAAGCAACTTTTAGCAATATAAAAATGTAGAGATACTAGCCTGCATACTATAAGATCATAAAAAAATGAAATTAGAAATCCATGATAAAATAAGAAATAAAATCCACTCCAACACCTGGAGACTAAGTAATATGCTACGGAGTGAACAATGGATTGCAGAAGACATCAAGGAAGAGATTAAAAAACTTTTAGAGGTGAATGAGGACATAGATACAACATATTGAAATCTCTGGGACCCTATGAAAGCAGTCCTAAGAGGAAAGTTCATTGCATGGAGCTCATTCCTTAAAAGAAGGAAAAGTCAACAAATAAATGACTTAACATTACATTCAAAGCCTTAGAAAAAGAACAAATTAACACCAAAGCAGCAGAAGACAGGGATAATTAAAATCAGAGCTGAAATCAATGAAATTGAAACAAAAGAAACACTTAAAAAATTGACAGAACAAAAAGTTGGTTCTTTAAAAAAATAAATAAAATTGACAGACCCTTAGTCATGCTAATGAAGAGAAGGAGAGAAAAAACTCAAATCACTAACATACATGATGAAAAAGTAAATATCACAACAAATACTACATGAATACAGAAGATAATTAGAAATTATTTTGAAAACTTGTATTCCAATATGATTGAAAATATTGAAGGCATCGACAAATTTCTAAAGTTGTGTAATTTGCACAAATTAAATGAGGATAATATATACAATATAAATGGATCAATTTCAAGTGACTAAATAGCAGATGCCATCAAAAGGATATCAATCAAGAAAAACCCAGGACTGGATGGTTACACAGCCAAGTTCTATAAGACCTTTAAAGAAGAACGAATTCTCTACAATTTATTTGAGGAAATAGAAAAAGAGGAACACTTCTAAACTCACGCTATGAGGCCAATATCACCCCGATTCCAAAACCAAGCAAAGACACATAAAAGAAAGAAAACTTCAGATCAATATCTCTAATGAACATAGATGCAAAAATTCTCAATAAAATTCTGGCAAATTAAATACAAAAACATATCAAAAAGATCATGCACCAAGATCAAGTGGGATTCATCCCAGGGATGCAAGGTTGGTGCAACGTTAGAAAAAATTAATAAATGTAATTTATCACATCAATAGACTCAAAGATAAGAATCATTTGATCATCTCAATAGACACAGAAAATGCTTTGACAAAATACAACATCTCTTTTTTAAAAAAATTATTTCTTACATACATGACAATAGTGGAGAATATAGCACCTCTTTATGTTCAAAACACTAGAAAAACTAGGGATATCAGGAACATATCTCAACATCATAAAGGCTATCTATGCTAAGCCCCAGGCCAACATCATTCTAAATGGAGAAAAATTGAAAGCATTCCCTCTAAAAACTGGAACAAGACAGGGATGCCCCCTTTCACAACTTCTATTTAACATAGTTCTTGAAACACCAGCCAGAGCAATTAGAAATTAAAGGGATATAGATAGGTAAAGAAGAACTCAAATTAGCACCATTTGCTGACAAAATGATTCTATACCTAGAAGACCCAAAAAGCTCCTCCAGAACTTATAGATCTAGTAAATGAATTCAGCAAAGTAGCAGGGTATAAAACCAACAACCATAAATCAAAGGCATTTATGCATACCAGTGATAAATCCTCTGAGAAGGAAGATGAGTAAAACTACCCCATTTACAATAGATTCAAAAAGAGAGAGAGAGAGAGAGAGAGAGAGAGAGAGAGAGAGAGAGAGAGAGAGAGAGAGAGATAGATACTTGGGAAACAAAGAAAGAGGTGAAAGATCTATACAATGAAATCTACAGAACCCTAAAGAAAAAAACTCAAAGAATACCTTAGAAGATGGAAAGATCTACCTTGCTCTTGGATAGGCAGAATTAATATTATCAAAATGACCATACTACCAAAAGCACTTTATGAAATTAATGCAATTCTGATCAAAATACCAATGGAATGCATCATAGAAATAGAAAAAGCAATCATGGAATTCATCTGGAAAAATAAGAGACCCAGAATAGCTAAAGCAATCCTTACCAGGAAGAGTGAAGCAGGTGGTATTACTATACAAGACCTTAAACTATACTACACAGCAATAGTAACAAAAACAGCATGGTATTGGCACCAAAACAGGCCAGTAGACCAATGGTATATAATAAAGGACACAGAGACTAACCCACAAAACTACAATTATCTTATATTAGAAAAAGGTGCCAAAAACATGCACTGAGAAAAAGATAGCATCAACAAATGGTGCTGGGAAAAGTGGAAATTCATATGCAATAAAATGAAATTAAAATCCCTATCACTCAACCAACAGAAAACTCAAATTAAAGTGGATCAAGGACTTAGGAATAAAACCAGAGACCCTATGTCTAATAGAAGAGAAAGTAGGCCCTAATCTTCATCATGTGGGATTAGGCCCCAACTTCCTTAATAAGACTCCTTTGGCACAAGAATTAAAATCAAGAATGGATAAATGGGATGTACTCAAACTAAAAAGATTCTCCTCAGTTAAAGAAACATCAGTGAGGTAAATAGAGAGCCTACATCTTGGGAGCAAGTTTTTACCCCTCACATATCAGATAGAGCACTGATTTCTAAGGTATATGAAGAACTCAAAAAGCTGAACACCAAAAAATACAAAGAACTCAATCAATAAATGGGCCAAGGACCTGAACAGACACTTCTCAGAAGATGATGTACAATCAATCAACTAATATATGAAAAAATGTTCATCATCATTAGCAATTAGAAAAATGCAAATCAAAACCACTCTAAGATTTCATCTTACTCCAGTCAGAGTGGCAGCTATTATGAAGACAAACAACAATAAATGTTGGCGAGGATGTGGGGAAAAAGGTACACTCATACACTGCTGGTGGGACTGCAAATTGGTGCAGCCAATACGGAAATCAGTATGGATATTTCTTGGAAAATTGAGAATGGAACCACCATTTGACCCAGCTATCCCTCTCCTTGGTCTATACCCAGAGGACTTAAAAACAGCATAGTACAGGGACACAACCACATCAATGCTTATAGCAGCACAATTCACAATAGCTAAACTGTGGAGCCAACATAGATGCCCTTCAATAGATAAATGGATAAAAAACAGTGACATATATACACAATGATATATTACTTAGCAATAAAAAAGAATAAAATCATGGCAGTTGCAGGTAAATGGATGGGGTTAGGGAAGATAACGCTAAGAGAAGTTATTGAATCCCAAAAAACCAAATGCCAAATGTTTTCTTTGATAGAGGGAGGCTGATTCATAGTGGGATAGGGAGGGGGATAATGGGAGGAATAGACGAACTCTAGATAAGGCAGAGAGGTGAGAGGGAGCATGGGGTTAGAAATGATGGTGGAAAGTGATGATCATTAATATCCAAAGTACATGTATGAAGACACAAATTGGAATGATATACTTTGTATACAAGCAGAGATATGAAAAATTGTGCTGTATATGTGTAATAAGAATTATAATGCATTCTGCTGTCATATATAAATAAAACAATAAAATATTACATTATTATTATTATTATTATTATTATTATTATTATTATTACCATAGATTGAACTTAGAGGTGTTTAACCACTGAGCTACCCACAGCCTTTTTATTTTTTTATTTTGAGACAGAGTCTCACTAAATTGCTTAGGAACTCACTAAGTTGCTGAGGCTAGTTTTGAACTTGCAATCCTCCTGCCTCAAGCCTCCCAAGTTGCTGGGTTTACAGGTGTGTTACTGTGCCCAGCCTTGAAATCACTTTTTTGATCTTGAGGTACAACAAGAAGTCAAAGTAAAACAAAAATTAATGCTAAATAGGGCCTCCCATCTGATGTTCCAATTAGCAGAGAACCATTACCAAGCAAGTAATCTTGAGGGAAATTTACAAATGGAAGCTGCTAAACTCTGAGGATTTTTGATAGGAAGTTATCCAGAAGCCTTTAAGATTCATACAATACCTGCTATACCTTGAAAATATTAATTAGTCACATGATCATTAGTTCTAATTAACAAAGTCAATGGGAGGAAGTCAGATAATGTCATCATTCATTAAAAAATATTCAACGAAATTAAGGGAAATGTTGGTAGCAGAGTTAGTGAGTACTATGAAGTCTTGGATGAGAAGTAAGAATTATTGAAGATGTAACCATTTTGTGATGTAATTAAATATATGCAGTTTGTGTATATTGTATGTATTTATAAAATAGCATTCTGTACTATTATTTGCAGTTTCTTTTAAGATCAGTCCCTGGTCTGATGAACAACACATAGTTAAGGGTGTGTAGCAATCTATTCCTTATTTATTTGGGATGACTATGTGTATTCTGGCCATTTAGATGACGAAGAATACTGGATTTACAAAGACCAAGATAAACACAAGATTATGTCAGATAGAGTGAACAAATCCTTATACTTTGTTGATATTAAAATAAAACATGTGTATGTATGTGTGTGTGTGTGTTTTTATATATATATATATACAAAAAAATACATTGAGAAGACTCTTGACTACAATGAGTTATTCTGAGCAACTTTTGTGCTCTGTTTCCAGGGACTAATGGGGAACAAGTTAGGTTCAGGATGTGTGATACAAGTTCTCTGTCTCTGAATATCTTTTACCATGTCTGTACCCCTCATCCTCACTCACAGGGTAGGAGATGATTTGCCTCTGTTCACCCTTCCTTGTATGCAAGGAAGAGTCTTAATGTAAGAAAATTTCTTGCTTGAATTTTGTTGTTGTTGTTGTTATTGTTGTTGTTGTTGTTGTTGTTACTGTGGATTGAACCCAGGGGGCAGTTGACCATGGAGTACATACCCAGTCCTTTTTATTTTTTATTTTGAGACAGGATTCCCCTAGATGCTTAGGGTCTCATTAAATTACTGAAGCTGGCCCAGAACTTGTGATCCTCCTACCTTAGCCTCCTGAGTCTCTGGTATTCTAGGTGTGCATCACCACGCCCTGTTCTTGCTTGTAATTTAATTGCTTTATTCTAAAGAGTGTGAAGATTTGAGATAAATGAGACTTGCTGGATCAACTGCCTGGGTCAACCACATTATCAAGCCTTCTTGTCTTGATTATATAGAGCTGTGTAGCCATAAAACAGGAATCCTTGTGGTAGCGAAGCTAAACATAATGGAGAAAATAGATGTATGAGTGGTAATCAGGCATCCAGATATCATGAGCCATGTATAAATGATAATATTTTCCACAGTTTAAGGACTGCAGAAAATTTTGTGATCAACTGTACAAGAGTTGGGGTCTTCAGGTGTTGAAAAAAGCTTGTTTTTAGCAGACAAAAATAAAAATGGCAGGGCTGAACAATGTCGTTCTCTCTATGGGTGTCTAAATAAAGCCTTCCTCATGAAGCAGAAACCAGTTACACTGTGACCTCATCCATTTAAATGCATTGGTTGGAAAAGACAATAGAGTATTTGTGTCCCAATATTTTGTGTAAATTCATCTCTCTTTGTACCCTAATTCTTCCTCTCTCTCTCTCCCTCTATTTCTCCCCCCATTTTTCTCTTCTCTCACACACACATATACACAGAACAAAGAATTACATTTCTTTAATTTTGAGCAAAAATGCCATTATTAACATATTTCCTAAAAATTCACTATATTCTAAAGGTGATGTCTATAAGAAACTGAGAATTAGATTTTAACACACCAGCATTAATAATTACCCTTGTACGAGTAGGCAGAAAGGGCAAGGTTGTTGGTGGGGGGGTGACTTCACCATTTCTTATTAAGGTGGAGAGGAGATGGGGACAAGCCTTGGGTATTTCATCCAGCAAGGCAGTGAATAGAAATCATTGTGCTGGTCACATTGAACCATGATACATTCCAAAGGGACTAGAATCCTTTGATGAATGACAAGTTATTCTTAAATATTTTTCTCCTTGAATTTTTATAATCATGGTACCAGGAGACTAGATATAATTAAGGTTGAAATGAGATTTGTATTAGAAAACTGATGGCTGAGATTTAATATCTATCCCAGTTATATGACATGCGACTCAATCCTATCCCAAGTCCATTAGGATTGCTTCAAACATTCCTGTATAAAAACTACCATAGTCCTTATGATATTTTATATTACTTCTTAAAATAATTTCAGTAACATTTTTGTCTAAAATTTTTTTCTCATGACATTTTTATGAAAAATATTTTTATTATTTACATAAGAAAAACATTTATTAGCATATAATTTAAGGTTTTTTTGGGAAAGTATGTCTAGGCTCATATGCATAATTACTAATGCTTATTTAATGCTTATTTTTTCCATCACTCTTAGACAAATAACAGTGGAAACATTTTTATATTTGTATACTGCAGTGTTTTGAACTATTTAGCAGCTTTCTTATATTAGAAACAAATCCTTTCACCTTCCTATGTACTCTTCCAACCACCCCATCCCCATTTTTTTCCCTTTGCTATCCTCCAATCCAAGCAGCTTAATTTTTAAAACTGCAGTTGGGAAGACAGCTGGTCTTTGTAGAAGATTTAACACATTGGGTATTTTGAATTCAGTTTTGTAGCTGCTGGAAACTGAAATATAAATAAAACAAAAAAAGAGTGAGAGAAAAAACCCACAACTAAGCCACATATGCAGTACCAGCTTTGTAAGAATTCTTTTTAGAGTGAAGAAATTATTTTTCTCTTGGTTGATGATACATACATACAATACATTCATGGATCACATCAAGTTGATAAAACATAATTTCAAGAATATATATAGGATAGGATATGAGTAAGAGAGAATCTGCCATGTATTTTGACTCAGTAAAAATCTTCTGTGAATCCTTCTCACATTCTCATTGTAGAGATTTAAGTAACAATGTAGTTGAATTTGGATGTATTTGTATGAAACCAGGAAATGCCTAGAGAAGCATTACATCACCAGAATACAGTACAAAATCAACAAAGTGCTGGTATTCCAAAAGTTCTAGCTTGATCCCAAACTGCTGCCAATAATGTGGCCACCATTTTAGTGAATGTGGTCCTGGTGTTGCATTCTGAAATCCACAATTGATTAAGTGTAAAAACCCATGGCTAGGTTTCACTCAATTAGCACAAGCAATACTTTGGAGGGCACATAAGTTCAAAGTAAAATTGTAACTGAAAAATTTTGGTGTTATAATGTATCAGAGATTCTAGCCAGGTAAGATAAAGAAATAAAAGGCCTACAATTTGGAAAGAAGGAAGGAAAACTACATTTATTTGAAGATAACACAATTGTTGGTATAAAAATTCATACCAGGCCATGCATTAACCACTTTGTGCAATTCCCATTCAACATTCACAACAATGCTCTAAGGTAGGTAATAAAACTTTCCCAATAGCATAGATGAGGAAACTGAGAATAGAAAGCAACTCATCCAAGGCTGTGCAGTTTGCAAGAGCAAGAGATGGCATTTAGTGCCAAACAGCTTAATTCCAGCCAAACTTGAAAGCTTCATTATGCCCTTTTCATGAGTTACAGACGCTTTTTTTGTGTTGTTGTGGGAACGTAATCATTTATTCATGATACTGTTTCTTTGGGAAAATACTTTCTGAAATTGTGGAGTAGAGCCCGTATGTTACAGCAGTCAGGGAGAAGTATATTTCAGACTGTTTAGAATTGTGCTGAGTAAGCATGAAGAAAAGTTCATTGTTAACTACTTTCTTGAAATCTATCGGTACCTTCACAAAGTATTTCCCTCATTTCTATCCATGTACTGTCTTGTCTAATATCAGAAGTGGTCCTCAAGTCCCATGTGGCTTACCCAATTGCTACTCCCTCTGTTACTTGTTAATTTTTTTTTTTTTTTATGTGCTGGGGATCTAAAGGAGTGCTTTACCACTGAGCAACAACTCCAGCTCATTTTTAATTTTTACTTAGAGACAGGGTCTCGCTAATTGGCTAAGACTGGCCTCAAACTCTGATTCCCCTGCCTCAGCCTCCCAAGCCTCTGGGATTACAGGCAATCCACACCATGCGGGGCTCCCTCTTTGCTTTTGCTTCACACTGTCCAGAGATTCTAGCCAGGAAATAAAAAGAAACAAAAGGTATACAGCATATTAAAAAGGGTGGGTGAAATTTTGTTTATTTGATGATGACATAATTCTACATGTAAAATGTCCTAAAATATTTACAAAAAAATTACTATATAAACAAAATTTAGCAAATTCATGACATAAGCCTATTAATTCATTATAAAGCTATATTAGTCAAAACAGTATGGTACTAGCATAAGGATAACCATACAAAGCAATGGAATAAAATTAAAAATCAGCCCTCACATTTCTGTCCCATATGGTCAATTGAACAAGGTACCAAGAAAATTCACTAAAAAAATATGTTAACAAATGGTGCTGCAACAATAGCATACTCAGATGCAAAAGAATCAACTAAGCCCCCCTTTTCATGCTACTTGCAAAAATTAACTCAGTACAGGTCCAAAACATAAATATAAGAGCACTTACACTGCAGTTTTAAGCTAAAATGATGCATTTCTTTGAGAATACTGGGAGTTTGATTAAATGTTAAACATTCCCATATCATATTTATCATAATTTCTTATCACATGACTCAGAAATTGTACTCTTAGGTATTTATTCAACAGAAATGAAAACATATGTCCAAAATATGGTATAACTCTTCCTTTGTACATAAATGTTCACATGAGTTTTATCCCAAATATCTAAATACTGGAAATAACTCCAATGTCCACCAACAGATGATTACATGAACAGAAGCTGGTAAATCCATAAAATAAAATAAAGATAATTAATGAAAAGAAATAATCTTCTGATATTAAAATAATATGTCTATATCTCAGAAACATTAAGCTAAGTATAGAGCCAGATAGCAAAGGGGGACACACTGTATGAATCCAGATATATGCTATTCTAAAAAGTGTGGGAATTAGGTCAACAATTGATTGCAGCTAAGAGTGAGGGTGGACATTAACTGAAAAAGACCACAAAGAGGCTTTCTAAGAAGTTAAAATGTTTTGTACTTTGGATGTTAGTCATATGTGTACATATCGGTTAAAATTCACTGAATATAACCCTTAAAATTCTCATATTTTTATCTTTCAGGAACACTTTAATACAGTTGATTTAAAATGAAAGCCTAAAACAATCAAGAAAAGACTTAAGATCTGTGACAGCTGATTGTGGACTTAGGAACCAGATTTTAAAATCTTCTTATTTATTATTTCAGGACACTCTGACCCTACCGTGGTGACTTTCCTAATGTCATCTAGCTGGTCAGGGGTAGACCCAGCATTAGCATTTAACTCTCCTGACATTTCTCATTGCTTTGTAGAAAATCTGTAATTTGGTCAATGTTTCCTCAAGATTCAAGTATTGCATTCATTCATTCATTCATTCATTCATTCATTAGTCTTTGGGGGGAAAAATCAAAAAAGAATAAGAAATTTTATCCTGTTTATAAATGTAGAATGAGGTAAGTATGGTTCATGTGAACACAAATATATCAAAAGAAGATATTACATTGATCCCTAGAGTGGGCTTAGAAATTTTGAGGACTTACTATTGCAAGTACTTCATGTATACAGAGATCAAGTGAGGATGTGTATCTCCAAGAACACAGTTCTGTAATTAAAATGATTATGTTAAAATAGGACTACAGTTTGCAAAGTAGTGAGAAGTGAAAACAAAAAACAGGAAAAAGGAAAAGAAAGACAGGCATTAGGAAAATACAAAGACTTGTTAGAATGAAAATATTTAGTGGGATGCAATAAAGGCTTACCTGCTATTAACCTCTCTATTGTGAGTGGCTTATTTTTAGTAAGTATTAGTTTAATTTGCTCATTTGTTGATGTTATGATATAATTTATAAACTAATGGTTCCCAGTAAATATCTAAAGCAGTTTTAATACTAAAACTTCTTAAAATATATATCACTTTTTATATAAAATTAGTTTCTTAGAGATATGTGTATGTGTGTGTGTGTCTGTCTTTAAATCTCAAAATATTTTCTAAGCTACTTGTAATTCTACCTAGTCCAAAACTATAAGAACTTTAAATTTACAATAGAACATAGGAATAAAAATACCTTCAGGATGTTTGTGGAAAGCAGTCCAAATAAGGGGAATGAGAGAAAGTAAATAGTCTAAATCAGAAGAGATACAGAAAGATGACAGCTTAAAGTTTTATTTACTTCATCCTTTCTAAAACACACAAAAATAAGCATGTGTTATTTATAATTTAATGAGATTAATTAGTACACTGAAAGGAGATGAGATGGCATGACTAATCGAGCAGAAAAAAGAGAAAATGTTGAAATTGCCTTTGTGCTCTGAACAGGTACTGGGTGTCCTGACGTTGTGTAGAAGGGGTGATGATGTTACACCACTTTGATCTTGGCACAGGACTTTTGCAGTGGAATGGTTCCCACTCTCACCTGTACAGTGAAGTGAAGGAGGGAGAAAGGGAAGCCGATAAAAACTTCAAGGACAGAGGTCACTTGTTTCCCATTGGTTCTGCTCTCTTCACTAAAATACCCTGCAAAAAATATTGGATTCTGTTTCCCATTGTGTAAGAAATAGCAAGAGCTAGCCCATTAGGAACAGAGTGGAATCTATGTGGGTTGTAACACAAGGGACGAAAAGTGGTTTTGCCCTGTCAAAACTGTTTGTATACTGAAATGTTTGGAAATTATTTTTTTTAATGCATGGCCTATGGCTTAAAATCTACTCATATAAATCATGTAGTTATTTCTCTATAAAACAATTTAGTGCAAATATGAGAAAATCAGGTTGAATGATACTTTATGTGCTTTAATCATTGCAAAGTAGATCTGGAAATAGTATGAACCTCTTATCTATAGTGCAAGTGGTAAAGGAAAAATGAAAAGGGAGAGAATGAAGAACATAAGCTTTGTCTCAGAATTACTAAGAAAGGACAAAGGGCTGGGCACTGTGATCTAACAGTTAGGGAGGCTGAGACAGAAGGATCTCGATTCAAAGCCAGCCTCAGCAACTCAGTGAGACCCTGACACTTAATAAAAAATACACACACACACACACACACACACACAAACACAAACACACACACACACACAAAAATGGCCAGGGAGGTGTCTTAGTGTTTAAGTGCCTTGAGTTCAACCCCTGGTAATATCCCCCACCCCTCCTGCAAAAAAACAAACAAAAAAACCCCAAAAAACAAAAAATGGAACAAAACAATGGCAGGATGGAGAAAACAATACTAGTTTCTGAAACTATGATGGAAAAGGTAACTGTTTTATAAAAATATTTAAAATTGCACTACTTTCTCTCTCTCTCTCTCTCTCTCTCTCGATGAACAACTTTTTAAACAGGCAAATGCCTTGTCTCATTCCAAATACCTACATATAATCTGAAGGAAGACAAACTTCCAACCCTTTCTCTTTTCCTTTTCTCCACTGAGTTAGAACTACTGGGTAACTTGAAATGTCAGACTGATTTATTTTGTTTAAGCAAATCTATAATGTTTACTCCAAACGTCATGTAATTTCATTGTTGATTTTCTTGGGTTAACAGTTGCTGGATGGATTTCCTCCTTAGCTGGGTCACTTTTCTCTGGGTTTACTTGCTGGGTCTCAGTAGGAGAAAGCCTGTGCAGCTGCTCCGCTATCACAGGGTTAGAAGCGCTGCAGAAAAAAAAAAAAAAAAAAAAAAAAAAAAAAAAAAAAAAAAACAACTTAGTTTCATCATTCTTGTTTAAATGCCTGAGCCAAGCGCTTGTGCTGCCAAGAGCCTGCTTGTTTTGCAAACTGTCGCATCCTCTTTTAGATGACGTTACATATGGAGCCATAAACTCAATCTAGCAGTTTATTGGCTTCCAGTTTTTCTTCCAGCAGCATCAATCTATGGCTGAATATTTGAAATTTAATCCCTTTGGATGTTCAATAACAAGCAGTAGCCCTGATCACTTAATTTGTCTGGCATTATAGGGAAGAAAAGAGGCTGATGCTAAATAAGAGATGCTAGGGGAGAGAAATCACTGAAGCTGTTTTCTTATTGTTGTTGGCAAAAGAGACTTTGTTTCCCTTTTAGGGTGCAGGTTGGAAAAGAGTGGTTCTTTGGTTCATTGCCAGGGAAAGAGAGTATGAGATACTCATATTTTTCTAGTCCTAAAATCACTATAACTTTCTTAGGTTGTAAATAAAAATCAGATTTTAATTTTATTCTGCTCAATTTTTCATCCTCTGATGAATTAAAAACATATGCATTTTCCAAAGCTGTTTACTTGAAATGATACATCTATTTATTTACTTAGAAATTAAAACTCTATTTGAGTTATATGCAGTATGATATTTAAGTAGTCTGTTGGGAACTCAGTCATTTCTCATCAAAATATTTTACATGCTGTTGAAACTCACAGACGAATCTGTAATATTCCAGTCATAACAGATATCATAGATAAATCTTTTTTTATCATGTTTTAAACTTAATTGTAAGAATTATAATATTTTCTCAGACAAATGCATTCACTTATCCAAAATGGATTGCCAGGAAAGCATAATCCCTTGCTAAGGCCCTGGATCCAGATATGAAAGCTAATAAGACACTGGTGGTAGCTCCCATTAATAGGGCAGGGTCAATGTCATGCAGGCAAAAACTGATGGCTGAAACTGGTTAGTGAGGATTGGGGGTGAAGTATCCATCTGAGGACAGACAATGCTGGGAGGCTGCCCAATCCAGCCCCCTGCTCAAACTCCAGGTTCCTATTCTCAGACACTGGCTTTCCACTCAGATGGAATCAGCATAGATTTCTAGCTTCCCTTATATTTCCTGATTCCTGAAATGAAAACTAGAATTTACTTTTTCTACAGGTATTTAAAAATGCTTCAATATTCTTTAATTCCTCAGTTCTTTTTCATTTGGAACTATCTTTGAAAAATAACCCAAATACAGCTTGGAAATAAATATGTGAAGGTCAAACTTCATTTCCAAGTTAAAATGAGAATTCATTAGTTGTTCAAGGCATTCAGTCACTAATACTAGAGTGGGAGCTTGGGATTGAAAAATTGGGTTGAATATTAGAGATATTGACAAACATTTATTTATTTCTTAATACATCCATTAAGTCAATAACTGTTTAATACACACCTACTGTATACTAAAGTATCGTACTAAGAGTTAAGAAATAAGAAATTAATACCGTCTGGGACAAAGCTGCTCAAAAAGTTTACATTGCACCAGCAACGAGAGGTACAGAGACAACAAAGTGCATTAATGCACTGTAGATATTGTGAGAGAAAGAACAGCTCGTTTTATTCAAATTCTCATTTTTCTGTAACAAATAAACACAGATACAGTGACTTCACACAGCACAGATTTATTCTCTTCTAGCTTTGAAGATGTTAAATGCCAAAATCAAGATGTTGAAGGGCTAGATTCTTTATAGAGGTCTAATAGAAGCTCTGTTTCCTAGTCTCTTTTAGCTTCTAGAAGTTACATTCCTTGGCTCTGAGCCTCACTTTCCATCTTCAAAGTTGGCACTGTTGCATCTCCTCTCTCTCCCTCTCCCCCTCCCCCTCTCCCTCCCTCCCTCCCTCTCTCTCTCTCTCTCTCTCTCTGTCTCTCTCTCTCTCTCTGTACACCTCTTTGCACCCTCCCTCTCTGCTTCCATTATTATGTTGCCTTTTCTGACTCTGCTACTTCTGCCTTCCTAATAAGGGGGCTCTTGTAAGAATATCAGAAACACATGGATAATGAAGGTTCATCTTCCTATATGAAGATCCTTAAATGACATCTTCCCTTTTACTATGTGAAGTAACCTGTTCACAGTTTATGCTAATTTAGATATAAACATTTTGGGGGGTATTATTCAGTCTACCACAGTATGGCAGAGACCAGTGGAAAGAATGTTTTTGTTCCAAATGAAGTAGAGTCAGGAAATAAACAGAGGCTTTGCTGTGGTAGTAGTGCTTGAAATCACAAATTAGTCATTAAATCTTCACCACAGGAACAGCAAGCTATTCCAGAGACAGGCAGGGTAAAACATTTTCACAGTGGAAGGCAAAGATAGACATGTTCAGAAAACTATGAGTAGTTAGGTTTGCCCCAAAGATAATTTTGAGGGAACATTCCTGAATGGATTAAGCTGGATTAGATTATTGGACCAAATCATACAGAGTTCACTTACCAAACTAAGTGGTTTAGACTAGTACTAGTACCTTCCTTGGGAACTGCCACCCTCTTGACTTCCCTGGCCTCCAGCTATGTTTTATAATTCAGAGGGGGCACTCAGCTCTATCCTTGTTCCTTTCCTAATGCTGCATCCTGGAAACATTTCCCAGGAAGTAAGCTGCTGCAATTAGAGGGACCAGTTCATTTGTTCTCCATCTCTCAGGAGTCATGGTCCCTCATTGCTTGATGTCTAATATGTTGACTTTGTTGTTTGATAAAACAGAAAAAATAAATTTTATATATGTCATAATGACTGTTGTAGCTGAAATTTGACCTCATTTCCTAATAATAATAATAACAAGAAGAAGAAGAAGAAGAAGAAGAAGAAGAAGAAGAAGAAGAAGAAGAAGAAGAAGAAGAAGAAGAAGAAGGAGGAGGAGGAGGAGGAGGAGGCTGGAGATATGGTTCGGTTCATCATTGTGGGCAAACTTTATTTTTAGGGAAAAAATCTTATTGAACCTTTTCAGTATGCATATTGAAGCAAAGAAATTGGCAATTTCAAGAAAATGAAGTTGTATAAAGGTGTTTGAATTGCCTCTCTAAATAATGTAATTTTAGAAAACAAGTGTATTTCCTCTGTGAGGGCCTCAGAGCGGTTGAGAGTCTAGATGCTGGGATGGGAGGCACATTGAGTCATTGTCCCAGGTTTGGACATAAGTAAACTTTGGAAGCTGTCTACCCAGGGGTTTGAAATAGGACATTTGGGAGACATCATGGCTTGTAGATTCTGCTTATATCTTATTTCTAATTAAACAGTTCTTCTTTTTGAAAGTTTCACTCTTCTCTTAGCTTGAAGCATTAGGAGAGTTTAAACATTACAGTCTGGTCTTGTTTGGACTGGTTAAAATTTAGGCAGAGACCTGTGACTAAATTTGGGTAAAGAAGTGCAGAGGGAATAGTTGGTAGTCCATGAGGGCTGATGTGTGGTCAAGAGAGAGAAACTATGAATAGAAATCTGCAGTGAGACAATAGGCTGAACAGATAAAGAAAAGCCCACTTACATTTATAGAATTAGTAATTTCTGTGAGAACTCCCAGAAATATGTGGAGAGGAAAATCCAAGGATGTTCCATTCCTTATGATCCAGTTTGATAGGGGTTAAATCAGTTTCACTTAGATATTTTTTTTTTTTTTAAAGTGAGAGAGGGGAGAGAGAGAGAGAGAGGGGAGAGAGAGAGAGAGAGAATGAGAATTTTTAATATTTATGTTTTAGTATTTGGCGGACACAACATCCTTGTTTTTATGTGGTGCTGAGGATCGAACCCGGGCCGGGCCGCGCCGCACGCATGCCAGGCGAGCGCGCCACCGCCTGAGCCACATCCCCAGCCCAGTTTCACTTAGATATGAAAGTAAAGTATCTGGAAACTTAAAGGCCATGTATTTTTATTAACATGGCTGTTAAATTATGAGTAATGTGGATGGATGCAGACATGAATTTCAACCTGTTGGTGAACCTACAATCATATGATACTAAAGAAAAAATTTCCCAGATATATATAGATTCCGTTTTTTAGATCATCATCTGATTTTGTTTATCTTACATTACTATTCTCATTAAAGCCAGAATAATCACCTTTTAGAAAATTTTAAATGACAGTAGAAAATTCTTAAACTTCCTGAATAAATTATTCAATGGTCAGACTTTAAGTATGGAGTCTTTGTGGACCATATATTTATGTTATGACTACTGTTGGACCTGCATTTGTTACTATATATATCTGTATGGCTTGGGAATTTAAGGAAAGTCTCTCTTATCATTTTCTATAAATATCTGTTGTAGCTCAGTCAAAAAGACTATTTTTGCTCTGGTGATGAAGGGAGAAATTCTTCCAGATTTTTTTAAAAACATATCATAGTCCTTACGTGTTCCAGGATGAATTTTATCTTCTGGTGGAAAAGAAAAGGGAATGACTAATTCCATATTACTCAGTTTCAAAAGCATTAACATATCCAATAATGCCAGTGTAATGCTTATATGTGATTTGCAATGTCTTCTAGCTAACAAAATCACTGGTTTTAACATTAGCAATGGCGATAGAAATATGGTATCTCTAATAAGCTTTGCATAATTTTTAAATGGCATTGCTGTTTGGTGTCATTCAGAAAGGCATGCTGGCAGTGATATTTCTCTCTAGGGTGAAAATGCCAGTGACCCCTTTCCCTTCCAAGTAATGTCTTTTATAAAAGGAATTTATAATATTTTCTACTTCGCAACCTCCCTGACACTACTTAACCTACTGCAGTTTGCTTTCTGACACTTCCATTCCACTGCAAGAACTTCCACCAATATCATCCTTAATAGACTAATTGCAAATTCTGTCACTTTACAGTCCTCATTGTATTTGTCGTCTCAGCCATATCTGCCCTGTTGTTACTCTCTTCCCGAAGCTTCCATTGAACCATTTTAAAATTTCTTTCTTTTCTATTTCAAGTAATTTCTTCTGAAACTCTGCCCAGCTCCTACAGATTTGTATTCTGTAGACATTTTTTCTTCTTATGCTTTTTCTTTTTATTTATGCTAACAATTTCAAAACCTATCTCTCTCATTCAGACAGTATTTACTTGTATGTGGTGTGGCTTTATAATTTATGCCTTATGATACTAATGTAAAATTTCTCAATCTCCCCCTTAAACTTAAATGAAAACACACCATTCACTTAATCTCCAATTTAAATTTATCTTGACCTGGTGTTATGGTGTTATGGATCCTGAGAAAATGACTAAAGTGATAACAATTTATTTGAGACGTGGAAGACTGGGATAGATAGGAAGAGGACAGAAGAAATGTGAAGCAAGGGAAGATGTAAGTCATGAGATATGATGCAGTATCATGTAGTTTCCTGTTCCAATTTTAGAAAAAAACTAAAGAGGAAATGTAAAGTCTTTCACAAGAAGTATCTTCTTGGGATGTAGAGTTTCTCTGACCATTGTGAAGTTGAAATCATGTCTTGAAATAGTCTATAGGAAAGAGAATGGAGGAAGAATTTATTTACCTGATGCCTTCCATAGATTTGGCTTTCCAATCCTCAGTATTCACACCAGGAGGAGTGTTATAGGTTTTCATATGAGGTGTCCCCCAAATGCTCATGTGTGAGACAAAGCAAGATCATTCACTGGTGAAATGATCAGATTATGAGAGTTGTAATCTAATCAGTGGATTAATTCACTGATAGGGATTAACTGGATGGCAACTGTAGGCAGGTAAGGTGTAGCTGGAGGAGGTGGGTTACTGGGGGCATGTCTTTGTAGTATATATTTTGTCCCTGGGGAACAGAGCACACCATTCTTCCTGATTACCATGTCCTGAGCTATTTTTCTCCACCATGCCCTTCTGTCATGATGTTCTATTTTACCTCCAAGTTGGAGCTATGGAGTCCGACAAACATGGGCTAAAACTCTGAAACCATGAGCCTGAAACGTTTCCTGCCCTGATTGTTATTGTCAGGACTTTTGGTCTAGAGGGGAAAAAAAAAACTGACTAAAACAATGAGCTAACTCCTAAGTTGCATCATCTTGGCTCTTGGTAGCCATTCAGGAAGGCAGGATGTCCTAGGTGGACAACCAGTGAAGAGAGAGAAATAAGTAGGTGAGGAAACCTGAAAGTATGTATAAGGTTGATGTCATCCCAAACCATTATCTTGAACTCAGTTTTATATCTCACATTTTCACATCGTTTTGCTTACCAAGTACTGTTATTTCTACCTCATGATATATTTCAATTGTTTCTCATTCACTTATTTCATGCTTATCAAGAACCACAGAAATAATTTCTTAATCTCCCTAACTTGGCCTTGCATGCTATATCATCCTCCATCAGACTGTCAGAGAAGTTTTTCTAAAGTGCACATCTTGCTATTTCACTCCACTACCTGAAAGCCAGTGCTCTCCATCAACTGTAGAAATTTGCATGGGACAAAATGTCCTCATAACCTAGACTCTGCTTAATGTTTTTAGCATCTTCTCTCATCACTCCTGAAACAGAACCTCAAGATCGGAACAAGACCATCCATTGCTTGTTGCCCTTTTCTTTAACTGGCTAGGCTCTATTTAAGTAACCAGATCAGTACAGATGAAATATCAATAAAATACTTAATCATTCATACATTTATTCACTGGAAAAATATTTATTGCATTGCTAGATAATATTCTATGATCTGAAGTTGTAGCAGTTAACAATGGGAACAAAAATATATCATCCTATAACTTATATTCCAGTAGAGAAAGCAGACAATAAATAAAATGTATAAAGTGATATCTAGTGAGAACTGACAAACAGAAAAAAAAACAAAATAGGAAGATCAATAAGAATTGTTCAGGAATGATAACTTTAGATACAGTGGATTGTTAAAATCTTACTAAGGAAGTGACTTCTGAGTAAAGACCTGAAGAAGATAAGGGAATATTCCATGAGGCTATCTTAGGAAAAGCAGATCAGTCACAAAGAAAAGTAAGCACAAAGTAGAAAGTTATCTGTGGTGAAAATATACCTGGAATGCCTGAGGAATTGCAAGAAGACAAATGATACTGGAGCAATTAGTAAAAGGAAAATGGTAAGACTTACCTTATCAGATACGGATGTGAAGAATGTTAGATGTCTGTGGCTTTTTCTTTGGATGGAAGGGAAATGCAAAACAGAGGATTGTTTGGGACTGTGATATTGAGAGCAGATAGATAGTAAGATGGCAAATGAAGTTGGTAATGATGGATGTAAAAGGTAATAGTTAAATTGTGCATGTACTTTGAGGCTAAAACTGAAAATTAAGATAAGGGGTAAGAAATTTTGGCATTAGTAACTGAGATGGCAAGAGAGAGAGGCAGAGGTTTGGGAAAAAACAAGAGGAGCTCAGTTTGGAGTCTGTTAAGTTTGAGATTACTGAGAGTTATCCAGGTAGCATGGCAAGCATGCAGTTAGATAATTGAATCTGGATGCCATGGGAAAAGTCTTTTCCAAAAATATCCATTGGAGATCTCATAGAAATTGAGAATGGAATGGTCGCTACCAGGATCTGGAGAGAATAGAAGAGAGGGAAGGTTGAAAAGAAGTTATATATACATATATATGTAACCTGATATAAACAATATATGTATACATGTACTGAAACATTACACAGTATCCATAAATACGTAAATCTTTATGTTTTTATGTACCAGTTAAAATTAACTAAAGATGAATTATCATCATGGAGATAGTATTTAAATCCATGAAATTGAAGGGATTTCCAACTCAGAGTACAACAAAAATCCTACAATCACTAAAGAAGAGGATGTAAATAGAGAAGCTGTTCAAGGACAACTTAAGTGCTTTTTGAAATTTAAGAATTAAGAACTCAAAGGAACCAGAATATTGAGAAGGAAGTTATAGTTAAGTAGAGAAAAAAAAAGATCATGGTATTCTGAGTTAAGATAGTTTAGGCTTAAATAACATGTTGACATTTATATTTAATAGTTTAAACATAATATAAACATTTTTATCCCTCACATACTATTTGAATCAGATTTTTCAGGAAAGAGGGTGTCTGTTTTTCATAGACTGAATCAGGTGTTTATGTTCTCTCTGAA
The DNA here is from genome assembly GCF_964194105.1 of Spermophilus citellus. Taxonomy (NCBI): domain Eukaryota; kingdom Metazoa; phylum Chordata; class Mammalia; order Rodentia; family Sciuridae; genus Spermophilus; species Spermophilus citellus. The sequence continues at coordinate 112,051,193 of NC_138182.1, read as the reverse complement.
TTGTGGCAGGTCCTGCTGTTCCCCAGAGTTTGCTATTTGCATTTGGCAGTTCAACAGGCAAAGGTAGTTGGAGAGAGTGTGGGTACTTAATGTATTTGGCCTGGAAGTGCTAAAAATGTCACTTTTAATATTCTTCCATATTGTATTACTCTGTTCTGTAGTCACACATGTCTAAGTGAGGCTTAGAACTATGGTCTACCTGTGCACCTTATAAGAAAAAATATCAACAAAAATTTTTAAATGTACCAATAGCTAGTAGTCTGCTTCACACTCAGATATTTTCCATGTTATGTCTCTCAGAATTGTCATTTTTCCCTACTTGCTTTCCTCTTTAATGGATAAATCAACAACATTTATTTGTGTATCTCTGATGGCTTGCATATTGACCAGGGTTCTTGAATATCTAGTATATATTGTTGAATAAGAATATGAAAGTATTAAAACTGTAAGATGTTTTAACGTTTATAAAATAATCTGGTAGTTCAAATTTTATCTCTGTTTCTTTGTTGGGTTACATGAGGCTCAGATTGGTAAACGTCTTACTCTAAATCACACAGCTAATAAATGATGAATTTAGCCCTTGAATCCAACTTTCCTGATTTCAAGAATATCAATAGTCTTGACCATTCTTCTCCATTTAGATTCAATTGCAGGAGACCTAGAGTGAAAATGAAATATTTAAATGAGTAAACTCTGATATGTAATTTACTGAGAGGTTTTCTTTTTAATAACCTCTATTTTAGTATTGATCTTTTTTTTTTATTGGTTGTTCACAACATTACAAAGCTCTTGACATATCATACTTCATAGTATTGATCTTATATTAAGATTTTATACAGACAATGAGCTATTTTGGTACTCTAATGACATTATATTGGGTGGAGAATCTAGCGACAGAGACATTGACATTAAAATGTAAAATTATCCAGGCAATCTGGAAAAGAAAACAAATGAAATTCAGCAGAGCTGATTCAATTAAAGGACTACAGAGTAGAAGAAAATAAGCATAGACATAATATTAAAGCAATGTCTAAGAGATGTTTATGCAAATACTCAGGAAACTTCAGTGGAAAGAAACCAAATTTCACCTTGCTTCTGATCAAGGATACAACATTGTGCTACTAAACGGGGCTCATATTCAAATTTTAGTCCTGGGTCTGGGGTACCTTTTGTGTGGAATACCCAGGGCACTATTTCATAGATTAAAAATACTCTGAAGATGTCCTTTCAAGTATCAGTAATGTTTTTCCAGGCTTAAAAACTTATCAGTTATGGTATTTGAATGCGTAAATGACAGACAACCCCAGGCTGTTTTTCTGGGTCTTTCCTTCAACTTTGCTCTTTGTGGATCAGCTTTGGCCTCTTTTCATCATAAGATTGAACTTGCAGCAGATTCTGAGTTTACACTGCCCCTCAGAACCCAGAGTAGAGTAGAGCAAAGGAGTTTGAGGTTTCTCTGTAAAAAGTCTGGCACTACTTTGGTTTGTGTGGTCTAGGGCACATAATGGACTGCTCTCTTAGGGGAGCAATGTCTCCATAACCACATGGACACCCAAATGGTTTGAAAAGAAGAAAGAAGTATCTCAAAGTGTCCAGACCAGAAGGCAAGAGAATTTCGATCAGAGAGCAACATTTTAGAAAATGAATATTGAAAGCAAGATTAAGGGTTTTGATTTGTTAGTTATTCTATATTTTGATCTACAATAATGATTGCAGATAGTGCACAAAATACTTTTCTTAAATGAATGAATGAGTGAATGAAAACGTATTTCAATTTGTCTAGTTACACAGAAAGGAAAATGTAAAAGAGGATATTGAAGGCAAGCAAGTAAAAGCAAAATTTAATAAACCAAGTAAAGTAATTCTCATTTTTAACTGTTCTTGGTGTAGTGTTGCTACTGATCACCTCTTGCCTACTGAACCAGCTGCTCTTCACCGCCCTGTTTGCTAAAGGATGAGGTTTTTCACTGCTCTGACTGTTCATCTAAGAATATGCACAGTACTTTTAGCCATAGCCTAAGCCAGTAATAAATATGAGGGTACATCTTCCACAAAAATAATTGTGCATGCCTTTCCAAAGGCAAAACATGAAATGCATTTGTGTCATCTGCTCTTGGAGATTATCTGCACCACTGCTCTCCTCCATTAGTGTGGGTAATTGGGCAGAGACTGTACCCAATGCAAAATGGGGAATCACCAACCATAGGCAAATATCGTGTAAGGCACCTAGGAGTTATGGCTGAATTAGAGGTATTTTTTTTTTTAATTTAAAACAAAGAAAGAAAATCCTTCTGTAGATTCTTTACCAGTAATTGTAGTGGATGAGGTTTAGACATATAATAATGAGAATGGTAGAATATAAAGTATATCCCAAAAATATGATGGTAAGTGTAGTAAATTTGACATGTTGTATGTACACTTATTCAAATAAGCTGCCTTTGTTCATACTGGGAATGTCTTTTTTAATAGGGGCTTCAATTTATGACTAAGTAAGAAGACCCATCTTTTAAAATTTTACTTTTTAAAAGAATATTTTTGAAAATTATGAAATTTTTGTTAAAGAATCAGAGTTGATATTAGAAATCTTCATACTATTTCTCATCCTATATGTACTAGTCAACTACAACAAAATGTACAGCCACATGTTCCTAGAATATTCATACACTAAAGTTTTGTTTCTCTATACCCTTCTATGTAATCTTAATATAATATCTATAAAAATTGCTAATTTTTACTTCTTAATATTGGCCATATTCTTGCTGATCATTCACTTGTTAGACAGCTTTCCTTTGCATTTCTGATTAATAATGATTTTTCTCTAGGGAGAAAATTGGAAAGGATACTTTGGAGATATGTAATAGAAGAAAGACATCATCTTTCTATCTTTTTGGAGTCTTATTCAGAGAATCATTTCTGTACCAAGGTCTTAAAGTGTCATCCTTATATTTTACTCTAGCAGAGTTTCAGAACTTATGTTTAGGTCTTTCATCTGTTTTGAGTTGATTTTTATACAGGATGAGAGATAGAACTTGTTTTGTGGCCTAATGTGTAGTGTATTTCTAGAAAAGGTTTCATGTGCCAATGAAAATAATGCATATTTGCAGTTGTTGGGTAGAATGTTTTTTTTTCTTTAAGTATCTTTAAAGTCCATTAGATCTAAAGTATATTTTTACTCTGAGGTTTCTGTATTCATATTTTGTCTGGATGATCTATCCGTAGGTGAATTCAAATGCTCCATTATTGTCACTATTGCTATGCTGGAGACTTTCTCTTCATTTAGATCTACTAGTATTGGTTATATGAAAATGGGTGCTCTGATATTAGATGTATATATATTTGCAATTATCATATTTTCTTTATGAATTTCTCTCTTGATCATTATACAATGACCTTCTTTGTTCTTAGTTTTCTTTTTCTTAAAGTATGTTTTTGTCAGTTTAGCTATTCCTGCTCACTTCAGGATTCCATTTGCTTGAATTGCTAAATTTGATCCTTTCACTTTTAATCTCTGTGTGTCATTACTAATTAAAAGGGTTTCTTATATACAGTCTCCTATTGGGTCTTTTTTTTTTAATTATTTAGCTAGTCTGTATCTTTTAGTTGTAGAATTTACTCAATTCTACCTCCAAAGTCAATATTATTTGTTCTTTGTAGTTACACAGTTTACTATGTTGATAGTGTTTGATTTTAAGAACTTTGAGATATAATCATGTAGGACACTCAAGATATATTTTTAACTAAAATAATTTAAAAAATAATTTTAAAATTACTTGCTTTTTAAAAATATATTTTATTTAAGTTATAGGTGGACGCAATACCTTTATTTGCTTTTGTTTTTATGTAGTGCCAGGGATCAAACCCAGTGCCTTATGCATGCTAGGCAAGTGCCCTAGCACTGAGCCACAAACATGGCCCCTTGACTTGCTTTTCATTTCAACATCCAGAATACATATGTACCACAAGTCATCTGGTCACAAATTAGCTACCTATACATGTAATGTCTTCCAACACTTTAATACTTCTTCTTAGTGCATATCATGTTGAGATTTACCCTTGCTGTGGTTGATCTATTCATGAACCATATCCAAGTCAGTTCATGCAAAATAGTTGATGGAAGTACTAATAAACACTCAGAACTCTTGCCCTTTGCCTTGTTCCTCCTACCTAATTCTTAAAATCAGAGCCACATTCTTCAAATTTGCTATAGACAGATTATATTCTTCCTTTTTAAATAAAAATTTCAGACTTTCCACTCATTGGTTACCTTCCAGATTTCTTGCAAAAAATCCTGTCCTGATAGTGAACTTTCATTTTGGGGGATTTTCTTTCTACTCCTATTTTACCTTTATATATCTCACTTTTTCTTTCTTTCCTCTCCACTGAGCTTGACTCAGTAGTCTATAATCTCAGTGTTATTTTGGAAAGTGACCTAAACTATCTTAACACTTGTCTTGGAGAAAATCCCAACCACTATCAGTGTAACCATCTGCTTTATCTGATAATCCTCTACTCAGAATGCAGTGTTGTTGAAATAATCCAAAAATGTAGCATACCAGAACCACCATACATTCTTAGGTATAACTGCCTCTTGACACCCAGTATTTCCCAGGTCATTATACTTTCCACAGTAATAATGTGTTTTTCTATAAATTTTATCATGCCTATTTCTTCTCACCAATAAATCTCAGCAGAAGGTCTGGATTTCTCCCACCCACCCTACTACTCATACTTTGATAAGTCTACATGATAGACTTTTTATGTAGATAATTTGATGAAAGATCACCTATGATTTCCATGTTAAATGCAATAAACACCATTAAATACTGATTTTAGTAGTGATTTCAATTGAAAAAAAAAAGTTGACCACATCTTTAAAGTGGCTGTTTCCTTTTCTGGATTGTATATCTCTCCTCAAATTTTAGATATTAGAGCTCCTCCGGACAGACTCTTTCCTATTGTAACTCATCTCTCCTTTCTTCTAAAATTTTACCTATTCTTCAAATTTCTCATATCAATATGTTAAAGAATAATATTGTCTAAATAATATAGAAATTGATTCTTAATGATGCTGAATCAGAAGGGGATTGGAAATAGTAACAAAAACCACTTAATCATGGTTAGGAATAAATCAATTTTTTCTATATGTTAGCAATGTAATTCATTAAACAATGGCTCATTCTTTCTTGAGACTCAGTCACACTCCTAATAAAATTGTATTAATTAATTTAATTAATTAGGAGTATTATGGTTACTTTCTATATTCTTTAGTGAGCATTACATATAAAGTTTAGCATTTCTCTAAATTAGTTCATCTGAACACAATAAGGCAAAAATACAGCTTTAATGACTTATTTATTGGACTAGCATTCTTTCCTTTTAGGAATAATTTTTTACCCTTTTAATGTGTACTGTATGGGCTAGCAATCATTATATTTTCCCAAATACTAGTAGGGATTGATTTATGATTCTCTTGACTACTCAGCTCACAAGTGCAGCCTATATTCTAAGGGCTTCCTGAGGCCAGGTGATTGTGTGCACTTTGGAATTAAAAAAAAAAAATGGGAATTTTCTGCTCTGTGCTAAAGGTACAGTGAGTAAAAGAAAGGAATTAAGAAACAGCACGAAAATATTGCCACGTGAGAACCATAGACATGGTAAAGTCCTGGTTCTCTTCATCTCTCCCAAACATCACCTGTTTTTAATACCCTGTCACCACCCCACCATACCCAGTATATGGGGATGCAGGCTAAAAGCCATTCGATGGCTTTGACTCTCCTAAAGACTACTGAATCATTTTGCCCCTAGCAGGGGTCCAGGTAGAAGCATCAAAATTAGTCCTGGCTGAGAGGAGAGAATCACTGAGTCACAGCTGTTCTGAGCATTTTTAACATTGCTATTTGTGACTAAATGAGAACCCAGAAACTGTGAAGTTACATGTCAAATTATAGATTTGTGTTTTGTTGGAAAGATTTCCCCAAAGGTCAAGCTTTTATTATGCTGTAGTACATTAACCACTTTTATGTTTTACCTAAAATCTTATGCCAGCTTCCCTGATGGACTATATAAAATCCTGTTCTTTAAACACTGAAGCCAGCTTAATCATATTTCTTGTTCCTTCATTAAATTTTTTGGACCATTTTTATTATTTCAACATATTTACTTCTAAATTTTTTAAAGTTATATTCCAGCAGGCCTCTTTTATCCTCAAAAAGATCAAGGTAAATCCGAGCATCCTTCTTGGAAGGGAGACTCTTAAGTGCCTGATCTGACCAACACAGAGGAGGGTGAGCTCAAGGGACTGTACATGGTTATAAAGACTTTTCCTTTTTCTAGTTTTGGTGGATAATTGTATCAAATAAATGCTCGTAGAATTAAGCAAAATACAGTGTCCATCTCAGCTGTTTTGTTTGGCATAAAATTATTCATTCAGCCAAATTCCATAGTTTTGGTCCTAACTGATAATTTCTGATTTGGGCTGTGAAGACTAACTTTTGTGCAAAATTGTGTTAAGTATCCTATTTATTCTTTCAATATCAACAATAGCATCCTGAGACAGAGGCTATTACAGTTTTTAGTGATCCCTTTGATTCTTTTGGATTAATAAGTTGAGACATTTTAAAAAATAATTGTGGGCTGGGGATGTGGCTCAAGCGGTAGCGTGCTAGCCTGGCATGCATGCGGCCTGGGTTCAATCCTCAGCACCACATACAAAACAAAGATGTTGTGCCTGCTGAAAACTAAAAAATAAATATTAAAAAAAATTCTCTCTCACTCTCTCTCTCTGTCTCTCACTCTCTCTTTAAAAAAATAATAATTGTGATAAAACTGATCCAGGTATAAATAACTTAGTGGTAAAATAAGTAACAACAACAACAAAAGAGTGCTTCCTGACATTTAGAAGGCCTTGTTTTATTCCTAGCACTATAAAAAAAATTGGTAAAATTGACAGCAAAATGAACCATTTCAGTGTACATTTCCATGAGTTGTTGACTAATGCATACAATTGTAAAACAACCATTGAAATCAATATTTAGAATAGTTTCATCAAGTAAAAAGAAACTCTGTTGACATCTTGTAGACGAATTCCCTGCTCCCCCAGCTCCTGACAACTACCCATCTGTTCTCTGTCCTTATAGTTAGGGTTTTTCCAGAGTTTCCGAGAAATAAAATTTGTACAGTAGGGAGTCTTTGATTTGACCATGTTCTGAGCATCACTAATTTATTCATTTTAATTGCTCAGTTGAGTTCATTATATGGATAAATTGTAGTCTGTTTATTCATTCACCAGTTAAGGATATGTGCTGTTTCCTCATTATGATGATTTTAGATAAAATTTTTAGAAAATTCAGACCCAGGTTAAGAATAAATATGTTTTAATGCACCTCAGTAAACATCTAGAGACTGATTGTTGGGTCATATAGCAGATGTATGTTTAACTTTAAAAGAAACCAGTGAAGTTATTTTCCAAAGTGACTGCAATATTCAGTCTCCCCAGGGACAAACGATTAAGATGCTCCCCATCTTCCCCAGCATGAAGTATTATCTATGTTTTTCATTTTAACCATTCTGATATGTTTGTAAAGAAATCTTGTGATTTTTATAATTGCTTTTTTTTTGAGGGGGGCAGGTAATAGGCCATTAACCACTGAGCCACATCTCCAGCCCTTTTTAATATTTTATTTAAAGGCAGGGTCTTGCTGAGTTGCTTATGTCCTCATTAAGTTGTTAAGGCTAGCTTTGTACTCAAATTCTCCTGCCTTAGCCTCTGGAGTGGTTGGGGTTACAGGTGTGGGCCACTGGGCCAGGCTTAAGTGCATTTTTTAATGATGATGATGATGATGATGATGATGATGATTAGTGTGTGGGGCTGGGGATTGAATCCAGGGACTTGTGCATGTGTGGCAAGCATTCTACCAACTGAGCTATATCCCCAACACTTTTAATGACTAATATTATTAAACATATTTTTGTATTTATATTTGTTAGCCCTGTATCTTCTTTAGTCAAGAATTTGTTCAGATTTTTGGACTATTTATGGTTGAATGGTTTGCTTATTTGTTATTGAATATTCAGAGTTCTTTAGTTGGTCTGTATAAAAATCCTTTACCAGATTTGAGTATTGCAAATATTTTCTCTCAATATGTGATGCATTTTTTATTTTCTTAAGGGTACATGTTGAAGGAAATAATCTTTTATGCCGATAAAGTCTAATTTGTCCATTTTTTCTCATATAATTCACACTTTTTATGTCATAAGAACTTGTTGCCTAACTGGAAGTCATGATGATTTTTTTCCCCATGTTCATTTGGATTGATGTGTCTGTCAGTCTTTTCACCAGTAATATACTTTGTTGATTTGTACAATTCAAATAAGGTCTGGAAATCATGTTGTTTTGTTTCCCCCAATATTACTATTTGCTTTCACACCTGTTTTGTTATTCTAGATTACTTGCCTTTCTCCAGCAAATTTTAGAATCAGTTTTTCTAATCCCTCCCCCCAAAAAAATCCCACTAGATTTTCATTGGTTTTGCATTGAATTTATAAAAATTATTGGAGAGAATTGAATCGTAATGTTGAGTATCCCAAACCATATTCATTCAGGTATTCTCTGCTTTCTTTCATTAGTGTTTTAGACATATTTTGATTTAGAGTTAATTCAAGCTTTTTGATAGTGTTTTAAAATTATACTTCAAAGAATTTTAATTTGTAACTATTCACTGCAAATATTTGGAAATAAAAGTCATTTTATTTTTTTATATATAAGTTACCTCTTGTAGCCTTGCTAAACTTACTTATTACTTCTCTTGGAGTTTTGTTTTTGGTATAGTTACCCACGGGACCCTCTTATCTTTGACTTCCCCACGAGCCTACTGCCTCAGATAGAGCCTCTTATCAATATTTTGTCCCCTTTGGTTACTCCTGATCCTGCAAGCTTGGATCCTACTTGTCAGCCTGTTTTCCAGGGGGTGGGTTGTGTTGGCTGCTGTCCTACTTCATCCTTATTCTCAGGCAGGCTCTGTGTCCCAGGTCTTGGTAGCAGAGCTTTCCTAGTGATCATGCCCCTCCAGAAGATCTGGGCCCATGACAGACTCCTTTCTTTCCTCAGGTACAGAGGAAATGGTTTTTTGTTCCCATGTCCCAGCTGTGGTGAGTCTTCACATGTACTCTAGGAGATAATCTTACTGATCTTCCTTCAGTTCTTAAGGTGTTCATTCCTAAGGGAACAAGGTTCCAAGCCAGGCCTCATGCTTTTTCTCAGTAGAGTTTGCTCTGCTTTCCAAATCAGCACCACAAGGAAGCCTTTCTAGCGAGCACCCTTTGATGTTTGGGGAGAAGTTTCCAAGTAACTGTGAAGTCTCCTATTCTCCAGTGGATAGGGTTCTATGTTCTCCCAAGTCACTAAAATTCTGACTGAAAAATTCTACCTTCGTAGATGGCTTTTTTCTTCCTGGGCTGTGCCTCTGATAATCCAGTGCTGAGTCACTCTGCCTTGAAGCAGCTTGTCTTTCCATAGATTCCAGGAGACTTAGTTTCTTGGGTTTTAAAGGGGTTGAATTCTAGATTTCATATTGTTTTATTCTTGGTACTTATGGAAAGCGGGAACACTGTTTTAGTTCTGTCCATGCTTTTTTTTTTTTTTCTATTGTTCTATTGTAAATTAAGTTAACTTGATTTTTAACTTTTAGTAACAGATGCAAAATAAAGGAGAGGCCATTCTTTAGTATGGGCAATTGACATATGTGTCATCTTACATTCTGTTATGTAAGGCATATCCATGCCCACCCTACCTTTATATCTGGAATGAACAAAACTGGTAATTCTGACCATCTCCTGATTAAGGATTTATTCTGGACCTGCAATTTTCTTTTTTTCTGGACTATAGTTATATGATAGTACATCCTTTATATTGTGGGAGATGATTCTTATTTTTTCTATTTGAAAATTATTCCTCCAATCTGTTGGTTAAAACAGCATCTTTTACGTTTTCTTGTATGATCCAGGTGTACCACTCTTTGGTATCTATTCAAAAGAATGCAACACATACATATTCATGTTGATAAGTCACAATACACAAATTATGGAGCCAGACTAGGTGTCTGTTAATATATAAAGACATGAAGAACATATGGTGTGTATACTCAATGGTGTTGTATTTATCCATAAAGAAGGAGGAAATTATGTAATTTTTGGAAAAATGGATGGACCCAAAAACCTTATGTTAAGCCAATTAAGACAGACTCAGAAAGATAAGTGCAGTATGTTCTTTCATATGTGGAAGGTAGAGAGAAGAAAGGAGGAAAAAGAAAAAGATTTTCATGAAAATAGAAGGGACATCATTAGGGTGGAGGAGGAGGATGTGGGAGACAGTAAAAGAAGGACAAGGGAAATACTAGGGAATGAAATTATATTATATGCAAGCCCAAAAGTATCACAGTGAGTCCCTATTCTGAAAAATTAATATGCACCAATAAATATTTTTAAAAGATCTTTCTTAATATGTCTGTTGGGTACTTATCATTTTCTAAAAGTTATTATTTCTCTTGATTCAACCTCATTTTGAAAGTTTCCTACATATACTCTAGAGTACTTTTTTCAATGCTTAGAAAAATTGTGATTCCTATCTTTTATGAGCACCTCGATTTCCTCCTGGGTGGAAGACACTGGCATCTATTTCAAGTTGTTTTTCTGTATCTTCCCCTTTTATTTGAAGTTTTAAGTATTTAGTGATATTATCACTGTGTGCCTGTCAAGTCGGACTTTATCTCCACTTCAGTCAATCCTGAGTTCTCAGGTATTATAAATCTTTTTTTCAAAATGTTATTTTTCTGTGTAATTAAGAACTTGCTAATCTGATTTGCTTTTACAAGCTTGCACACCCTTCCAGCCTTATATTTCCACTCATGATGTGGTAGAAAGAACTCTGACCTATGAAGTGGGAGTCTGAATTTTATTCTAAATGTTTCCAGCAATTTTTAAATTACAGATTTACATTTTATTTTTGCTCTTCTAGTCAAGAAGGTGCTATATTATGAATTAAAAAATACATTTTAAATTTTCTTCTGAACTTGATTACTATATGCTGTTTGGATATGTTCACTTTAGAAAATTTTCCTTGATTACTAATTTAACTAATTTTTAGAGAAGCTAAAAATAATCAGCATGTTTATTTTTAACTGTAAATAAATAAACATTTTAAAGTTTCAGCAATTCTGGTTATTGCTAGCTTTTTCACTCTAATGCTGACAGTATGCTAAAATATTACCTCAGATTTTTATCTGCCAGCAGAGAAATGATGAAACTTGATTGGCTTTCCCGGGTTGTTAAAACAAACAGTCACATTACTTATATATTACAGCACCTTTCATGAAGAAACTTGGGTTCTGGGGGGGAAGGTATTTTAGAGGCATTTTTATAGATTTTTAAATTATCCTTTGTATTTCCCTTCTGCTCACCACTTATTTGTCACTATCCAGTTCCTTCATTAACAACAAAAAGAATTACATAATATGCTTTATATTTTAGAACAGAGAATATCATGCTCAGTGAAGTAAGTGAATCCCCAAAAACTAAAGCCTGAATGTTCTCTCTGATAAGTGGAGGCTGATAACTGGGAGTGGGGAGGCATGGGGAAAATGGAGGAACTTTAACTGGGCAAAGGGGAGGGAGGGTAAGGAGGGTGCATGGGGGCAGGAAAGATGGTTGAATAAGATGGACATTATTACCCTAGATACATGCATGACTGCACATATAGTGTGACACTACATCATGCACAACCATAGAAATGTAAAGTTGTGCTGCAATCGTGTACAATGAATCAAAATTCATTCTGCTGTCATATATACCTAATTAAAATAAATTAATTAATTTTTCAAAGAATTACGATTTAAATCTGGATTATCCTCCCAAAGTTCATGTGGTGAAAGATTAGTCCCCAGGTATAGAGCTATTGGGAGAATGTAGATACTTAGCAGGTGGTGTCCAGTTTTAGAAAGTAGCCCACTGGGAGAATTTCTTTGAGGGTATATCTTGTCCCCAGCTTCTTCTTCTTTTCCTGACTGCCATAATTTAAGCAGTTTTCCTCTGTCATAGCCTCTCTGCCATGATGTTCTGCCTCACCACAGATCCAGAAACAACACAGCCAGTCACTTTAGACTGAGACCTCTGAAATTGTGAGTCAAAATAAATCTTTCCTCCCTTAAGTTGATTTTCTCAGGTATTTTGTTACAGCAACAGAAAGCTGACTAACACATAAAACTGGTACTAATAAGTTGATTCATTGATGTGACCATAACTGAGAATGTCATTTAGAAAAATTTGGAATTGGTTTGTGGGAGAAACTTGGAAAGGTTTGGAGATGCAGGTTAGAGAATCCTTAAATTGTTATAAGCAGAGCTTAATGAATGATGTTGGTGTAAAATCAGAAGACCAGAATGCTGCTGGGAATGCAGGCAGAAGAGGTTGTTCTGATGACATTTCAGGTAAAAATAACGACTGTACTGAGAACTAGACTAGAAGCTAATATTCTGACAAAGAATTTGTATACATTTTGCCCATTCACTGTGCCTTTGTAGAAGGTTGAATCTAAAAGTGACAGGCAAATTAATCTGATGGAGGATATTTCAAGGCCATACAACATTCAGGCTGTACATGGCCAATGCTGGCTGCTTTTGGCCAGATTTTTTGCAATGAAAAATGGGAACAGAAACAGAATGTCAAGATTTTAAAAACTTGCATGCAGTTTGACTAGTAGAGTATTTGAAGTTCTGGCCAAGGTGTGTGTGGCTATTAATAGAGATTAGTGCTATTACAAAGAAGCCCTCTACTTTTGACAATAGGAAAGATGCTTTGAAGACATGTCAGGAATTGGCCAGACTCCACCCATCCCAGGCTCAGGAGTATAGCATAAACTCATTTTAAAGACTTTTTGAGGAGATACCTTCTGGGCACACAGCTCACATAGGGAAGTTGTCTCTCAGGATTCTTTTCACTACACTCAGCCATTCAGGCCTTCAGAGGCTGATGCAGCTGTGGCCCAGTTGGGCCTGACAACTGCTTGAGCTAGTAGCAGGTAGCAGTTGTTCCTATGATGCTGGTTTTGCAGGCATGAAGAGTGCAAGGGTTGAGGGGTTAAGAGGTTTCTACCAAGATTTCAAAAGAAAGCCTAGGCAGGCAGGCAATGTATAATAGGATCAGAGTCCTTTCACACAGTCCTGAGAGGGAAATGTATGAAGCTGTGACAGTGAAGCTGATGCTGTATGGGCAACCCCAGAAAGTTAGAAATGCAAAGATTGTGGAATATCTAGTAAAGAAAGCCACAGACGGTGAGCAGAACCAGTCCAATGGAGTAGCCACGTGAAATGCATTTGGCAAGACGATAGGTATGGGCTACCCAAACCTTTTGGAGGTCACATTACATCAATGTGTGCTCTGGAGGCCAGACATGGAGCTACAAGATGTAATGCTTACCTGCTGGGTTTCAGTCCTACTTCAGTTCCATCCTTCTTCTATTTTGCCTTCCTTCCATTTTGGAACTGGAATGTTAACTGTTTATCATCTCTATATCATTGTATATTGGGAATATTTGTCTTGCTTTTTTAAATTTTTCTAGGGGCAAATAGCTAAGACTTTACCTTGTGTCTCAGATATTTTAGAGCTGGATTTTTGAGCAATGCAGGAACTGTTAGTATTATGGGGACTCTTAAAAATGGAATAAATGCATTTTTAATTGTGAGATGGGCATGAGCCTTTGGGGGCTAGAGGCAGAATGTAATAATTTGAATCTGGAATGTCCCTAAAGGCTCATATGTCAAAGTTTTGGTCTTCAGCTGGTGGTGCTATGGAGAGATGGTGGAAACTTTAGGATGTGTGACCTAGGTGGAAGAAGTAGGTTACTCTGGCCATGTCATGAAGATTATAGCTTATCCTTGGACTCTTATTCTTTCTCTCCCTCTGCTCTCTAGCTGCCATAAAGAAAGTAGCTTTGCTTTGCCATTCCCTCTCCACCTGGATGCTCTCTCTCACTAAAAACCCAGAATCATAAAATAAAATGATCATGGACTAAAACCACTGAAAAACTGAGTAAAAATAAACCTTTTCTTCTTTCAGTTTATAAAAAAAAATCAATTAGAAAGTGCAGAGCGCTCCATAGACTCTTTTATACTATCCCTTTCTTCCCCCTTAAATAAACATCTTGCTTTAGTGTTATATGTTTATTATAATTGAAGACCCTACGTTGACATTTTTTATAATGAAAATCTATAGTTAATATTAGGATTCACCTTTATGTTATACATTCTGAGTTTTGACAAATGTATCATTGCATGCTTCTACCATTACAATAGCGTATGGAATGATTCTTTCACTGCCCTAAAAACCTCCTGCGCTCTCTTGATTCATTCTTCAATTCATTCTGTGAACCTCTGGCCACCCTTGATGTTGTTAAGATCTTCATATTTTTGCATTTTACAGAGTGCCATATGGTTTGAATCATATGATATTTGATTTTTTTCAGATTGGCTTCTTTTCATTTATCAATATTTCTTTAAGAATCTCTTATGAGATTTTATGAATTCATGTGGAATATCTAATATCTTCAGAATTTATTTCTGGTTACCACTAAATAATATTCCATTATATAGATGCACCACATATGCTTATCCATTCATCTATTGAATGATGTCTTGGTTGGTTCTTAGTCTTAGCCATTATGAATGAAGCTACTATAATGATCCCCTTCTTCCTCTTTGTAAGTGACATATTATTATTCATAGCTCCCTTCAGAGTGGCCTCTTACCATTGACTAAAATCTAAACTCCACTAGGGAGTTGATTGTGTCAGTAAGAGAAAATGACCCAAGGTAGCCTTTTATTGTATTTTCTACTGGATTTCCCAGTGACTCCTACTATAGCTTGATGTTAAAGGCCTATATAATAGTCACATCCCATACATATATATAGTCAAAATGAATCAAAACCTCTCCTTTTAGAAGTTTGCATTTTATAGATGTACAAAAACAGTTTGGTAATTTACTGCCAAAGAATACAACTTAACTATGCCACTAATTAAATATGCTGCTTCTTCAGGAGAAATAAATAACCACAGGGAACTAGAAGTAATTAAACTACAATACACTTCTTCCACAGGTAAACAGCAGCAGATTCAAATATTTTGTGGGTTTGCCCAAAATTAAGACTATAGTGACAAGAGCTTCACTGAAAACAAAATTGAAGGGTCATAGATAGAAACTCTTGCATCTACTACGTTCTTGGTAACACTGTTTGAAATTTCTCCTTCAATTCCTGTACACATTCATCTGGAATTCCATTCTCTTTTCTTGTTATTTCAACAATTTGTCCTGTGGAGTACTTACTGAAAAACTGTTGATGCCAATATTTCATTAAGATTGTTAAGCAAATGTGAGCGATAAAGAGGGAAGGAGAGAGTGAAAATAAAGTTATTTTTGCAAAGGATATGCTTTTCCATTATAATCTGGCATAGTTCTTATAAAATATATCTTAATTTTCCAGTTAATTCTATGGAAGATATTTTAATATTTTTTTTCCATGTATGTTGTTTCCGATTTTTTCACTTCCTCTCTTCCCCTTCTAAGATATAATTGTCGCAAATAGTTTAGTGGCAGGAAAATATAAGTCTACATAAAAGTATTTGTGTACCGGTAGTACTATTTTCAGGAACAATATAAAATATTATGGATAGAGAAGGAATAAGGAGGGTTGCTGCTGCTGCTGATGTTCATGGGGATGATGATGAATGCTAGAATTTCATCACCCCTTACTCTGGTCCTGGCACTGGAATTAGGGGTTTACATTAAGTTTTAAATTTGGTCTTCATGATAGATGTTTGTGGGCCTGAGGCAAAGAAGGATTGAGAAGTAGTGATTAGACCATGAGTTGTGTTTGGAATTAAACCAAGTTGACTGTGATTCCATACTAAGGTGGCAACCAGGAGGAGATTCAGGGATAATAAAGGGGAAGGTGCAGAAGAGAAGGGCAAAGAATGGATACACAATGTGGCAGATATGGCACTGTGGGTGTCCCCAGGAATGGGAACAGTGATGCCTCAATTAAACCTTGCTTGTTTTTAAGAGAGTCTTGAAAGCTGCTTCTTGTTCACCATTTTTATGATTACAAAGTATATATTTTTTTTCATTCTGCCCATCCCTGATCTATTTCTCTACTGATTTTCATAAATGTCGAAATCTAGGTTAAAAGAACTCAAGGGCAGCACATTTAATTTCTTTCCTCTCACATATTCCAGATTTCTCAATTATTTCCATTTATAAAGTTTCTTTGACCCTAGGGGTAGCATTTAACCTTCAATTATATTAACTTGACATAATGTAGGCTCTCTTAATTCTCCTAGACTCCTGCCTTAATCCCCACTTTGCAATTTCAACTTCAAGCACAGAGTTAAAGTAGGTATACATGGCAAAGAACTAGGCAGTTGCAGGTGCTCTTTTGAACAGCCTGGGGGAAGTTCATGAAATACCCAATAACAAAAAGAGATGATAGACATCTTTCAGAGAAGACTTGGATAGGGGAATAAGTAGCAGTGTGCAGAAGATGCTGGGAGGAAAGAGCACCGTTCTGTAATTTGTTTGGGAGAAAAACAGTTTACAAGTTTTATTTTTATCAATAAATTTTATCAATTTATTTTATCAATTCTGACACATTATGAGTATGTATGCTCATGTTTACATGCGTGCGATTCTGTCATTCATGTTTCTTAATTTCTTTAAGATGACTTGTTTCCTTAGGTGAGCAGGGCAATGGAACTTTATTTTGTGGGAAATCTTTGGAACTAACCACATCCTAGTGTAGGTTCAAGTGATAATGTTAAATGAGGTAAAAATTACAGGAAATTGCAGTTAGAAAATGTTGCCTAATGAATAGGGAAAAAAATCAAAGCATCAGTTAGAAATTAAAAATTAAAATTCAAAGATGAAACTTGGAAAGATTTTGAATGTTGCATTAAACATCAAAGCAAGTATGAAGCAATTCTTACTCCCAGGAAGCCCAGGGTTTTGGACCAGCAATCATCAAAGCTGTCTGGATAAGTCTTATGGAGGAATGGTGGCTTCCCTTTAGTGGTTCTCTCATTTCCTGTTACTTGTTGGGAAGGAAATGGCTGACGGGAAAGAGGGGAAGACTTTGATTCCAGCTGCCTGGTGTGATGAAATTTATTCTGAACCCAGGATGCTCTTTAGCCCTTCTCTCCTACTAAATCTGATGGGGAGGATGGGAAAGAGAAAAAGCTAAAACATTTACATGTAAACAAACAAACCCAGTAGAATCAGAAAGAAATGAATTAGCAGGAATTTTATACTTTTACTTAAGGTGATAATCCTCAAATAATTCAATATACTGATTCTGAGGACTTAGATGTTAAAATAGATCCTATTTTCCAACATTTCTATTCTCAAGTCATTTTATAAAAACTTGCAGTGTTGCACTGGGCTCATTCAGTAGTGCCAGTATTTATAAAGACTATTAAGGATGTAGTGCTCCTTCAAAAAATTGCTTTAGTAAGAGAGTTAAATTTATACTGATACCTTTTAGTTTTTTTTGTTGTTGTTGTTCAAGTTTAATAGAGGAGATATAAAGAAAGCCTCTCAATATTTATATTAGGAAATTGCCAAATAGACATACATAAAAGTCAGAGAGGCTGACCTGCCTGGGAGAGGTTAGCAACTCCCTGGCAAGCATTTTTGCCACCACCTGTCACTGAAGTGACAGTAACTGAAGTGTTGATTCTAAGAGTAGTTCTTCAGGCTCCTCCCCTTCATAGATGTTTGTCTTCATTATCTTTTCATCTGGCGACTATTTGGCATAACTGCAGTTCTTTTTTTCCTAACAGCTGGATTTTAGAATTACAGAGCCTTAGGGTTAGAAGGCATTTTTTCAGACCGTTGACTCCTAAGTGTCATTAATTCATTAATTGTTTCCCACTGCCATCCAGCCCATGTTAGTCAGAAACTCAAAGCTCCATTGTTGGGAAAGGACCTTATTTTTTCAGAACTGAAATCGACATTTTAAGGGATGGCTGTAAGAATAGGTAGAGTGGCTAGGAAACCCTGCTCATCTAGCAGCTTGTTAAATTATCAGTTATTCAACATGGAATGGGACATCAGAATTGCATAGCCTTCCTGCATAGCATCTGTGATGCAGAAATCTAGATGTAGAAGGGATCTGGATTCAGAATCTGAATCCCCATTATTCCATCTGTCTCGCCACAGGTATACACCCTAAGTTCACAAAGGAAATATACATAGACATCCATGTGTAAAGATGTACACAAACACACACACACACACACATACACACACACCACACACACCACAAAAAAATTGCACACAACAGTCTTAGAAATCTTTTGCTGTTAACCCCAGTGCCATTCCTTAATGAGCTGGTTGAATCCCATGAAGGATGTCTTTGTCTATGGAAGGTAGCCAGCCTTTTACTCTCATCTGTGTACATATATATTCTATGAAAAGGAAATTAAAACTATCCTTAGAAATTTGGGGGGAGAAAAGAGAAGCATTTTCTTTTTCTAAATAATTAGTCTGAATTAGCTACATGGTTCTTAGTTTCAGAGCAAAGTATCCTTTGAGACAAAGGCAGAAACCTGAGAAAATTTCAAAATGTACCGTAGCCAGAAAAAACAAGAAGTCATTTCTCTAGCCATTGACTTTTAATCCCACTGCATTTTGTGGTTATGATTTTACAAATCTATCCATGGTTAGTATCTCATTTCCTCTTTGTAACTTTCATATCAGACACTAGATATATAGTGATAAGCAAATATAATTACTTAGACACTAAAAACAATGAATCAGTTTTTGGCACAAGTCCTTTTGGTTATGCTAAAGAAATACATTTGAATTCCTTTCTTCACAGCTGAACTTTGTTAGGTAATTTTTGAATTGAGTTATCAATGAACATTATCAAGTTATAAGAATATTATTAGAATCGGTTCCATTATAATATTCAATAGGGAGTCTCATTTGGCTTTTCAGTTTGCTCTGTGTAACTAAAGTAAGATATTTTTCATTTTGTTCACTAGAACAATTCAATCTGAATGAATAATAAAGTAAGATATTTTTCATTTTGTTCACTAGAACAATTCAATCTGAATGAATAATGAATGGTTATCCTTGGAAAACAAAAAGGACACAATGTCTTTAGTATTAAGTTCAGTGAACCAATATTGGCACTTCAAATCTGGATCATCTTTAGTATTTTGATGTGTGACCTTTGTCAAGGCATATTAGCTTTAATAAAGTCATAATTATCTATGAATTTCACTAGATAATTTCATGAGCATACTAATTACCAAAATGATCTGCCTGAGACTTGGGAATATAAAAGCTGAAGAGATATAAGAAATTAACTTTGAAGTCATGAGACCACATTCCACAAGTAGAGAACTTGGAAAGTTACATTTCATGGGCCGTATAGTGGAAATCTGTCATTTTCTTTAGCATTAAGTCTCTGAAACACTGTTCTCATTGACAGTCTCTCCAATAAGTAAGTTGTATTGGGAAGCAAAACCTACTATAGAGGCTAAAAAAACACAGACCCTCAACAATTTCAATTGAATCTGGAGCTTCCTGTACACAAAGACAGAGACAAGAGAGAATTGTTTGGGGGCCTTGGAAGTAGAAAAAACTCTCAGCATCTGAGGGAAATGACATGTGGTGGCAGCAGCAAGAAGATCCTCTAGGAAAGATGATGGCAGTATAGGCCTGTGCCTAGGGTCCAGTGACCACAGCAAGGGGGTCCTCACCACATTGGTCCTAGTGTCTTTAGATATGATTCTAGCTGCCTAATCCACTGTTTTTGTTATCTGTTTTGTGAGTCTGGAAGTTATTCCAAAATATTTTTAACTAAAATATTTATTTTATATTTTATATATTTTAAACTCTTTTTTTTTTGTTTAAAGCAGTCAGATTTAGTTCCTGTTGCTTACTATCAAAATTCCTAACCAATTCAGCACTAGAGAAACTACTGTGCATGATTGAAATAAGTACCTCTCAGGAACAGGAAACATTAAGAATTTTATCCAACCTTACTTCATTATCCTCATATTCTACATTCATTCTCCATTCTCTGTCCACACCAGTCCACCACTTCAGAAAAGAAAAAGGAAGAGTTGAATTCAGGGTGCTGAAAAATTGAAGTTTAACTATGCAAAATGGGTTGTTCTATACTTTTAACATACCAATTAAACATTCTTGAATTTTAAATGCTTAATATTTAGGATTATTAGGTTTCACATAATACAAGATGGTAGGGAAGCTTTAGAACTGTTCTCCAGGGAGATAAACATCTCCATTTTGAAGGCTTAGAACAAAGGAAAAAGCACTGTTAGGATCTATTCACTACATTTTCAATCATTTTCACTATCTGCTTTATTAAGTATACTAATACTTAAGTGTAACATTGTTCTGGTAACAGTATCCTGTTTTCTTTTGGTTTCTCCCCCAAAGCTATGGTTTTAAGATTCTTAATAGCACTTGACAACCAGATGAATGTTATTGTCATTCATATTTTAGTTTACACCAATAAATGGCACAGATTTTAATCCATATATATTGTATCACTAAAAAAGTATATGCTGAGGACAATGAAAACAACAACTACTAACACTGGCTAACATTGTCTGTGTACTCTGTGCCTAGCACTGTACCAGCCCCAGCACATGCCAGAGCCTGGTGACACTTTACCATCACAAGTCTGGAGAGGCATTCTCATTCCCATTTCCTAGTAATGGTCTGAAACTAGGAAGATTGAGGAATCATTTGTGTTCACAAAGTGAGTGAGAAAGCAACAAGCAATTCATATAAAATCCAATTCTGCAATTCCTGAACAAAGGCTCTTTTCCCAGAGATTCTTTTTTTTTTGGGGGGGGGGAGGGATGGCCGTGGATTGAACTCAGTGGCACTCCACCACTGAGGCAATACCTAGCCCCCCATTTTGTATTTTATCAGAGACAGGGTCTCACTGAGTTGCTTAGTGCCTCACTATATTGCTGAGGCTGGCTCTGAACTTGGAATTCTCCTGCCTCAGCCTCCTGAGCCACTGGGATTACAGAGGAGCACCACCATGCCAGACCTCCCAGAGATTCTTTAGCAGTGTCTTTACTAAGGTGGAAGATTTAGTCAAGGGAACATGATATTATCTTTGTGATTCTTGATCCTAAAAATTTTTTTGCATCACAGATGATTCTTAAAACTTAATGAGATTAACAATTTAACAAAAATTATAGATAGACAATAGATATATCCATGTATATGTACATCTATATCCATCAAGATCATATATTGTCAAAAAATAATATATTAATATATATAGATCCATGAGTTCAACATTGAGTATATATGTTCAATGATAAATACATTTATTCATCAATGTTGAATATACATATACATCAATTTTGAGCTCACTGATTATGTAGGTAAAGACATCTGCTTTGATACCTGCATATTGCCTGATTCATTTCAGGAGCTCAATAAGTGAATATTTGAATGTCATTACTCTTGTAGTATTCTAAAGACAACTATTGATATTTCCAGAAGGGATCTTTTGTGACACAAAGTCACACACAGGTGTGGTGTGAGCTCCCATGTGTACACACGTATGCAGAAGCTTCCCCCCAGTTACCTACTATAGGAGTTTGGATGCCTTGCATTCAGAACTCAGGAAAGAGGACTTTGAAGATCCCTTTTTTCTTGTGAGACTTCTTAGAATTAATTCACTAGGAGCTTAGAGTAAGAAGCTGCCTTTAGCACAGGTGAGTTCATTGAGGAGTTTCTCTCATTCTGTTTGTTTTCACAGTATGTGACTCCAGCCATGAGGAACAAAGCTGTTGCCTGCAGATAAAATGCCACATAAACAAGTTGACAAGGGTAGAAAACATATGGCGAAGTTGGTGCATGTTGCTAAATGTAAATACCATTTGAAATCATCTTTTTAATTACTTCACACTTGGCTTTGATAATGTGAAGCCAAAATATTCAATTATTCCATTAAAAAGTCAGCCAAAGAAAAAGAAAGGAAATAGGCAACTGATTACTCTGTGTGTATATACGAAAGAGAGAGGAAGAGAGAGGGAGGAAAAGAGAGACTCAAACTTCTTTGATGATTCAAACAAAATGTATGGTTGACTAAAATTCACAACTTCTAATAAATCATTTTATTTTAACAATATAAGCACTGAGGACCAATAAAAAAGAAAAATAAAATGCCCAAGGTCAAGGTGTAATTTCTTTATTGTTGGTATGGAATTCCTTACATTCTTCTTTAATGGTCATGTATGCATTTATGTATTCAAATATTAACTGAAAGCCAACTTTTTGCTGGGCTAGATTTCAGATCCTAGAGATACAGGGGGAGAAGAGGGCATACAAGTTTCTTGCCCTTTACATAGAACATTGGGTGAAGCGTGAAGACTCATTAACTAAACATGCATCTTCATCTTGCTTGTTGGATGTTCTAACATCATGTACTTTATCTTTATCAAGCTAGTGATGATTATGATGCTTGATAAGGGTGGGGGGTACTTTGTTCTTTCACTCTGTTTTAAACCTTTTTAATATACCTTCTTGGGTATTACTTCAAAGACTGGATTAGTGGCATGAGAATTAAAACTCCAGTCAAAACTCTGACTTCCCTAGGTGAGAAGCAGAGTATGTGCCTTCACATCCGGCTCTTGAATCTTGGACACAAGTCGTGTTTTTCTAAGAACTCTCTCCCTGTACATCAATTCTGTGATCATCAGGAGTTCTTCAGTTTTGTGAGCATCCTACCTGGAAAGAAAAGTCTAATCACTCATTTTGTAGCCCATTCCAATGAGAGTTTCTCTTGGTGTGGCACAAACTTCCTCTGTCTTATTTCATGAAAATGGAGGATACAAGATAATCACTGTCTGTGTTTATCTTTTCTTTCTTTCTTTCTTTCTTTTCTTTCTTTTTTTTCAAAGAATTCCATCTCAAACTTCTAGTCTTGTCTCAGGTAGCTTTAGGATAGGGTAGGTCACTGAAGTTGTTTTTCTGTCTTTTAATCTGTCCTGCAAGGACATATTTAGAGCCTCACTTTAGGGTGTCTGGCTGCCTTGTCCTCATCTCTGATGGTTTGGTGACAATTCCCAGACAATAGAAACACACACACACACACACACACACACACACACACACACACACACACACCTTATACCTATAATCAGTAAT
Source organism: Spermophilus citellus (assembly GCF_964194105.1). NCBI lineage: Eukaryota > Metazoa > Chordata > Mammalia > Rodentia > Sciuridae > Spermophilus > Spermophilus citellus. Next base: position 112,027,945 of record NC_138182.1, on the reverse strand, counting down.
AATTAAATACAACTCAAATATTAATATAATTAGTCCTAAGTGCTATGTGAAAAATGAAACTAGATAAGGGAGAGAGAGTATTTTTCCCAGGCCTAAAAGAGAGGAAGATAAAGGAATTCCTCCCCCCACCACCGCAATCTTCCTCCAGTTCCTGCCTTAGGGCTTGACCTAGAACAAATCCAGTGGGGGATCCCTGACTGGGAAATGCCACTGGAGGGATCAGTGCTCTGAGGAATCAAGCAGGGCCAGAAGAAAGGGTGTGGGTTTGAGGCCCTGGGGAGTTTGTCAACCTTCTTCTCTGCTTTCCTGCTCTCTGAATTTAGATTGGAGTCCCTCAAAAATGATTGGGTTTTTAATTGTTTAATTGCTTGAGGTTTCTTTTTAGAGTCAGAAGAAAATCTAGATTCCAGAGGGATGAAATTTCATCTCCCAGCTTCACAGGTACTAGGATAATAGTTTTCCCCAGGGAGATCTCTATAAGCTCTCAGTAGAAGGCCTGTGAGTTGGGACACAGAGAGCACACAGCAAACTCTGGTCATTCCTGTGTCAAACTCTGGTCATTCCTGTGTGTCTGTAAGACTCTGTGTGTTTCAAGTTTCACTGGATTTATTTAACCTATTAGAAAAAGTTTTTAAAATATGCAAACAGATTTGGTTCTTTTTTTACTTTGATACCCTCTTAGTTATAAAGATAGGATAAATGTCTATACACTATGTTTCAGCCAACTTTTTTTTCTCTGCTGAGACCAAAGGAACTGACAAGAACAAATAAAGGAGGAAAAATTATTTTTGGCTCACAGTTTCAGAGGTCTCAGTCCATGGATGGCTGACTTTGCTTCTCAGGGACTGAGGTGAGGCAGAACATCATGGCAGAAATATGTGTCACAGGAAAGTAGCTGGGGACAAGGCACCAGGAAGCAGAGAGAGAGACAGCTTAGTTCAACAAGGACAAAAATATAGACCCTAAAGACACACCTCCAGGCAACTCTACCTGCCTACCACCTAGTTAATCCCTATGAATGGATTAACAAACAATAAAGCTAAGGCTCTCACAACCCAATAATTTCACCTGTAAATCCTCTTGCATTATCTCACACTTGGAACTTTTAAGGGATACCTTGTAAATAAACTATAACACACAAGAGTCTCCAATAATACTATAAAGCAGAAAAAGAAAACAGTGACTTTTATGTTTCTATTGAGTATTATGGCTTTATTGTAATTCAATACTTTTGAATTAAAATATAGATCTAATTATGCATAATTCAAATTATAAAAAAATTTAGAATTTAATATTAATATATACAGGTTTGTATCTTAATGTCTTTCTATTCCATATAGCATTTTCACATTAATGATACTTTTATAGTTTAGATTGATCCTTTTTAGGCTAAAAATATCTTATAGAAGTTCATGGTTTTCAGGATAGTCACTTTATGCAGGCTTTGAAGTGTGAATTTTATGCACAATCATTTATGTCATACTACTCAGATTAAAGTGGATTACTTAAGCCATAAGAGGAGTAGATGTCAAAATTGTCATCAATTTTTCCATTGTTATTTAAAAATATGCATACGCATATATAACTATCTTATACATCTTCATTCCTAGACCCCTTTTATTTTGGTCTTCTTTCTAGGAAGAACAACTATTTTTTTTTCTGTGTATCAGTTTTTCTGTATATCAGTTTTTTTTCTGAATTTGGCCCAACAATTTTAGTTTCTTTAATTAGCTTTTTATTAAGTGTTCAAATTCAAGTTATGTCACTCATATAATTCAAACCCCACTTATCCTCCTTCCTAAGGGAAAAGAAAAACAAAACAAAATAAAACAACTCCACTCACCCTTCCACTTAAGGGGGAAAAAAATACAACTTTCATAGAGACAGCTCATTTTGTAGCTTAAGCAAGTGAACTTTGGGGCCTGTTTTAGCAGCTGGGGAGAGTAAAAGGCAACACACAGTTCCTATGTTTAAAGAGATCACAGCAACTAAAAAATGTAGGGCAACTTGTTTAAAATATTAACTTAAGGCCGCCAAATTATAATTATTGCTATTAATCATAGGTCATTCATATTATGTGCTCCAAAACTACTCTATCAAAACTCTTTTCATTTTGGAAAATTGAGACTTCATTTCCTAAAACAATACTTCACCATTCCCTCTTACCCTGATCCCCTGTCAATCATTATCCTTTCCTTTGTCATTATTAATTTACTCTACGTACCTCACATGAGTGGAATCATGTAGAACTTGTTCTTTGTGACTGGTTTAATTCATTTACTATGATGTCATCAGGGTTCATTCATGTTATGACCTGTTTCAGAATATCATTCGATTTTTTGTTATTTATTTATTTATTTTTAATTTTTTGTTTTAATTAGTTATACATTAGTAGAATGTATTTATGCACTTTGATATATCATTCATATATGGGATATAATTTCTCATTTTTTCAGAGTGTACATGTTGCAGAATCATATTGGTCATGTATGTAGTCACTTATATACATACAATAATAATGTCTGTTTCATACTACTCATTTTCTTATTCCTACTCTTCCCCCTCCCCTCCCGTCACTTCCCTCTATCTAATCTAAGGTAATGCTATTCTTCCCTAGTGTCTTATTGTGAACTATCATCCACATATTAGACAAAACATTTGGCCTTTGCTTTTGTGGGATTAGCTTATTTTGCTTAGTATTATATTCTTCAACTCCAACCATTTACTGCCATATGCCATAATTTTATTCTTCTTTAAGGCTGATTAATATTCCATTGAGTATGTGTACCACATTTGCTTTATCCATTCATGGTGTCTCACTCTGTTGCCTAGGTTACTCTTGATCCCTATTTGTATATTGAGTGTTAATTATATAGAGGTACTTCAGGAATTTTATTTCTGTCTGATATACAGAAACTCTCTTTATTCTAATTCATCTCCAGATAGTATAACTTGTGCAGTCATATTAGAGTTAAAAATAGTGAAGAAATTACTTTTATGAAACAAAAAAAGGATTTTAAAAATTTTTCCTTGTAATTGATTAGGATACCACCTGGGAACACTATGGTGCTCTAGTGTTTCAAGTTCACTGTTTAATTAAAGTGCATGAATTGTAGGTAAGAATAAATTACTCTTTTACACACAGAAATTTTACAGCAATATTCCCTTAAGATTATAATAGAAGAATTTACTATTTATATGGGACTGTAAATATATGGGACTTTGCTGATGATCATCTATTACATTTTTGCAGAAAGAGACTGATGAAAAGGAATCCTGCTCCAAATGCAGAAATTACTGATGAAGCTGCTCTTAATGAAAGGTAAATAGCTAACAGCCTCCAAGCCTTTTCTTGCTTTATGATTTTTCAATAATATGTAGGGTTATGATTATAAATCATCGTCCATTACACTGTGATAGAATCAGATCATTATCTCTTTCTTTTCTTAACATGGAGAAAAAAGCTATAATTTGTCTTGATTACCTGAGAATTGTGTCTTAGAAATATAGTTTTCTATTCCAATACTTCTCAAAGTTCAGTGTTCACAAGTTCATCTGGGGGACCTATTTAAAATGCAGACCCCTACTATCAGATTTTAATACTGCATTTTTGACTCAGCCCTAACAATCTGTAGTTTAACAAGCACCACACAGAATTCTGAGATAACCTGAGCACAAAGAGCACTTTAGGTAACAATTCATCACCTCCTTCACATATAGGATTAGAATAATGAGTCCTAGCCTAATGAACTGACATGACCAAGATCTAATCAATACTTGGTGAGTAAGCTTGGATTTGAAGGATTTGAAGCTAATCTGTTATTCCAAAACCATATAAAAGTTGTCAATTTTCAAATAATTAAAGTACATGTCAATTAGGATATGCTAAAATCACTTCAATATTTATTTCTTTCAGGAAACTTTAGAATCTTTAAAGAGATTTTGCTTTGTAAGTATAAACTTGGATTCTCATTGTGAAAGTCATAGAATCTAAACTTTGAGTTAGCTAGAATCAAGATGAAATCCATATTCTATGGTGGAAGTTTCTTTATTGAAAACATTGGATACATGCATTTTTTAGTTTATTTTCTTAGAGACATTAAGTGCCCCCTGTTGGAGATATTTATGTTGATTTGGATACCAGATACATGACATTTGGGCTTACATATTTGGGCCCAGAGCAATTTCCTGGCATCGGATAGTGGCTCTAGTACTAATATACACTATAACTTGGGGAAGTTCATTATCTTTTCTGGGCCTTGGTCTTATTTGTAAAATGAGTATATTGATAAAACTTATATCTCATAGACTGTGATGAAAATTAGATGACTCATATAAATAATTTGAATAGTGCCAGAAACTTACATAAACAAAGTAAACAATTAAGTACACTCACTCAAATGACTACATAACTTATCCATGTAATTGTGGGTCACACATCTCTTCATATATGCTATCATACCTGGAAGTTATGAGTAATACAATCTTATTCAAGGTGTGATGAAAATTATTATGCAAGTTAGTACTTGCAAAATATTGTAAAAATGTAAAAACATACAATGAAAATATTATTTTTTTCTGAAAGGAATGTGGAATGAAGGAAAAGGAAATTTGTTTTCTGAGTAACATTTCTTTTCTTCTTCACATTAGTAGATTTCATTCTAGGTACTAACAGTAATTTATCTATGAAAAATCCCCTTTTCCCTCAAGAGAAAATTTTGAAGAAAAATTCCAATTGAGTCTAATATATTTTGGGCCCTTAGTCTCCTTGGCTTCACTACATGGTGACTACCTGATTCATTTAGAGTCATTGCTAATTAAATTGAAGGTAGAACATCAATCACCTGCATCCATGTTCTAATGTTTGTGAAAACACTAGAGGAGCAGTAACTTTAGAAAATACTCTTCTAACTATTTCCATACCATCTTGCCTCTAACAACCAAAAACTCGTATATTATTGAGATAGGATAGTTTGTAATTCTGATCCTTTTAATTTGCTTTAACAAAAAGACAACTTCTGTTATTAGCGTTCAGTAATTCTGCCATTTGTTATTTGACAATTCTTGAAACTGATTTGTAAAATGTATTTGTTTTTCCCTTGATCCTACTTAATGTGTCAATGGAGGATGTAATTTAATCTATTTTTCTCATTTTAGTATTATTTTCAATCATATTCAGAAACTAGAAAACTGGATTGTTTTCCTCTGAGTATAAATGCCAGGTTTCTCTGGATATGCTAGGTGTAAGATTATACCACTACTGTTACCTTAGAGTCTTTAAGTCACAATTACTAAAGCATCCATGTTTAAAAGTTCTGTGCATTGTTTGTTAAAACTCCAAATCCTAGGCCCCCAACCTCACAGGATTCTGGTTTAATATATCTGGGTTGGTCCCAGATACCTGCATTTATATTAAAATCCAGGCAATGTGTAGGGATGTGATCCTGGAAAATTACTTAGAGAAACTACAAGACTAAACTTAATCCCGTTTTAGGAAACCATTTGTCACATCTTACTCTCAAGGGTGAGTTTCAGAACTCACTTTGGAGACAGGTTCCCTTTTTATTTTAAGATACATGGTTCTAATGTGGGTTGCTACCCTGGGCTGTAGCACGGGGTAGTTCAAAGAACATCCTCTGTGTTACTTTAACCTTGACTTTCATCAGCTGGGTAACCCTTGGGAAAGTCACTTAGGTTCTCTGAGTTTCACTTCCTTTTCTATAAATAACAGTATAAATGACTGTCAGAGGCTATTGGGAGGATTAAGAGAAATAAGAGCTGTCTGAAAAGATGTTGCTGTAGTGCCTGATATATCTTGAAAAATCAATATATGTTAGTTTTTTCCCATCTATCTGCCACATTTCTGCCACTTATCTGTCTTGAGTCTCTGAGTCTTCATGACCTCTGCCTCTTCGATATTTACTTGCATTTAAGCCACTTCTATGCCTTACTCTCTTGCTCAGTGTGACCTTGGCTGTTAGGTTCTGAATCTTTCATCTCTCATACCCCAGTTGTCTAAATAAACTAACAAGTTTGACATTGCTATGCTGTTTTCATTGAGTATTGAGCTCAAGACCTAATAATTTGATTCTATTCATGTGTGTCAATTACAAAATTATAAAGTGCAATAATGGATCTAAAGAAATCAGAGAATTAAAATATTATTTGCTAAGAATCTTTCATTTATTCTCTGAACTACATTTGCTTTATCTTAAGGAGTTTTCCTGCCTAGTAGCATCTTTTTCCTTTGGGGGAATTCTGATATATATATATATTTATTTATTCTTTTATTTTTTCCTTAGTGACAGTTTAACAAAGTATCCCTTGAATAAAATGTGAAGCAACTCTCATGGTTACAATTTTAAGGAATTCCAGTTCTCTCAAAGCCCAAAATACTCTTAGTCCACAACAACTTAAAATCCTTATAAGCCCTTGCTATGTATCAAGGACTTTCTGAAAAGAATTCACTTTCAGGAATACTTTGTGATCAGAGAAACTAACTCATAGCTTTAAGAGAAAGTTTACATTTCAAAATATCAAGTCATAATAATTCTACTTTTGATATAATTGAGAGCTCATATCAAAAATCATTATAGAGATCCTACATTTAAAAATCTCAAGATTTTAAAACACAAGTGTATACTCTAGAAAATGTCACAAAGGATTGCATGACTTCATCTCCTCTTCTCAGAAGCCACAAATTATACTTAACTAAGCAATCACAATTTATTGAAGCATGGAGAATTTCATGTCAAATATTGTAAATAGATCTATTTGGAATGCTTGTTGAGTCTGAGGTACATAATATGCCATTTATAAAGACACATGTACATATCCATGTGTCTTTATATATTTGATAACTGTTTAAATCAACTATTTGTTCATTTGACATTGAAGCTTTACTCACTCATTCAAGCAAATACAGCCTGCTCATTATGTGCCAAGAACAGTAATAGCTTCTACAGGGAGTGCAAGGAGAAAAGAAAGAATTTCAAGACAGAAGTACTCTCGCACACTGTGGCACTGTAAATTGCTACATATTTTTTTCAGGGCAGATGGACAGAATCTATTAAAATCTGAAATGTGTGAATGCTTTGATTCTGCACTGGCACTTCTGGGAGATTTTCCTAAAGGAAAATTTGTGTGTGTGTGTTTGTACATGCATGTGTATCTACATGAGCATGTGAATGTGATTGTGGAAAGAAATGTCTAGACAAATTTTGATTACAGCATTGTTTATAATAACAAGAAATAAGAATTAACTCAAATATCTCTTGTGAGTGTAGCTATTGAATTCCCAGGACATTGGAATACTGTGGTATACTCCTCTATAATGGGTTAATTCCATTTTGTGAATGTAGCCTTAAAGTAAAAGGAGAGCTGCCTCACAATAAATGTCTTTTAAGATCTAACTTTTGTTTAAAAAGTAAAATAATAATAATAATAATAATAATAATAATAATAATAATATGCTTAAAAAGGTAGAGAACTTTAAAACTGTTGAAGATAATTATTTGTAGAGGATGAAACTGATCATTTCATCGGGAACTTTGCTTTGTATTTTAAAAACTTACACAACAAGTATATTTTTATTTATTTTAATATATTGCATTTCTGCCCTATAATCTAACATGGGAAGAAGTTTGTACTAAGTTTCATGGAGCTAAGTTATTTATTCAAGCCAAATGTTTATCAGAGGTAGTGTAACTAGAAGCCAGATTCAAACTCATAGGCCACTGTGCTTATACCTTCTTATAGTAAGTATCCTTTCTGTATCCCCAGGTGACTAGAAATCCTTTGACTATTTGGCATTCTACAAGTAACATCTATCTAAAAGTCCTGGGAGATTTTTACAGCCTATAATTAAAGAGAAACTAGACCAGAAAATGCAAGGTTATTGGCTAAAGTATTTAAATACTTTTTCAATCATTTACTCATTTCTAAAAAAAAAAAAGTATTCATATTCATGAAGCAATTTTCAAGTTGGAACAAACTAACTAACGGCCATTACTCTTCAAAAAAATGTCTAAAATGTTCATGTGGTTTTAAAAAGTAATTATTTTATTTTTAACAGAATGGGTTCGAACAATCACACTTCTGAAAGGAAAAATTATAGACACAAATTTTCAAAGATGGCAGGAATAGAAATCTCTCTTGCTTTAGAGCATTTAAATATATGATTTTTGCTTTGTCAACAATGGTACAGATGCATTTAACTGTCAGGGGACTTAAATGTATTCAAATATTATGTTTCATCTTGAACTTGACTGAAAGAGAATGAAAGAGATGGTAGTATTTATTTGAAAGGACTGCATTTATTCTTAATTTCAGTAACTTTACATGAAAGCTGTAAATTTAACCTGTCAGTGAATTGTGGTCAGATCTTTGCCTTTCTCTGGAGTTGAATTTTCTATATGGGTATCTCTGAAGCCTCTACTTCTATGTCTGTAGCCTGCTTTGCGGCCTCTAAAAGCTTCCCACACTTTTGTTATTTTTCAAAGTAAAAACTAGAAATTTAGAAGTTGGTATGCCTTGCACTATCAACTTCTAAATTTTCATCATTTAATCTGCTGCTCAGAGTTCATGGCCAGCTACTAAAAGGATGTTTCTGTGACCATAAGTGATGATCTAGTAAGTTACCTATTTTCCTAAGCAGGTGGGTGGAAAGTATTTCTGTTGTAAATGGTGGCTGTAATAAATAGCAGGATTTATTCAACTAAATCCTCTTTATGTCCTTCAGAGTAAAGCAGAACTATCTTAATAGCAGGGAGTAAGGAGGTAATTTTGTTGGCAGAGTCTTGATTTTATTACCTTGCTCCCTGAACACATCTAGCTGAAAAGTGACCTTTTTGGTTCAGAGCTTGCAAAATCTCAGCATGCTATCTTGGCAGGGTACCTCCAAGGTGTAGGGTGGAAATGACTACTGCTTGGAGACACAGGGGCAAAAGACCCAGCAGTTTTCAACCCAGAAGGTAGCTCCTTCTTGACTGGTGACAGAAACGTCTAGCAGGACTACAGAGTACTCGAGTAGCCTTCAGCTTTTCCCAAGGCCAACTTCTGAAGTTATCTATCTGGTGCTTCCTTCCTTTTGTGTCCTGCTCTAGAAAGTGCTGTCATTTTGGTATCCTCTCAAGTAAATGTACATCAAAGCACACAGGTGCACACACTTGTACGTGTGTACATCATGTAGATAGAAATACACACATACAACCCTACCTCCCTGTCTTCTTTGAAAGCTCTGAAGCCTTGACCATGGTTCCTAGTTGATTGGTGAATGGTTTTACCTATTAATTCCCTTGTCTTGACATAACTAGCTTTGGGGATAGACATGTAAATGAACTTATGTTTATTGATTAAATATATGCTGAACTCTTTATTAGGCTTTTTATATTTTTTAAATCTTAATAGATAAGCCTGTAAAGTAGCTAATATTATCCTGTATATCTTAGTAAAGAAATTGTGAGTCATAGAGCTTCAGCTATTCAATTCCTTAAAAGAGCTGATATCCCGACTCTGGGCCTTCTGTTTCTAGCTTCTGCACTTTCTGTTCATGATACTGCTTCTTAGGATATGCTTAATGAATAAAGCATGGCTTTGGAGAGTGATACGAGGAGAAAGTGCTGGGAGAAAATGTCCAGGTGTTTTCAAGGAGTGATGAGATTTTCTTTGCTATCCTTTCTTTTCTGAAATGAGCCTGTATGATTTGCATTTTAGAGCAGATCATGCTAAGTGAAATTAGCCAATCCCAAAAAATCAAATGCAGAATGTCTTCTCTGATATAAGAGAGGTGACTCAAAATGGGGAAGAGAGGAAGAGCATGGGAAGAAGATTACCTCTACATAGGGAAGAGCAGAGGAAGGGAAAGAGAAAGGGAATTGCATGGAAGGTGGAAGGAGACCCTCATTGTTATACAAAATACATGTATGAAGATTTGAGAAAAAAAAAGAATAGAGAGAAGTGATGGGAGGGGAGGGAAGGGGTTGGGGAGATAGGAAGGATAGTAGAATGAAATAGACATTATTATTACTGTGTATGTATGTATATATATATATATATATATATATATATATATATATATATATATATATATATGACTGCAAGACCAATGTGATTCTGCAACCTGTACACTCAGAAAAATGAGATATTATATCCCATCTGATTCAAATGTATGATATGTCAAGGTCATTGTACTGTGATGTGTAACTAATTAAAACAAATTTTAAAAAGAGAAAACATTTTCACAACTGCTAATTGAAGCTGAAAAAAAAAGAAAAAGAAAAAGAAAAGAAATGACACTAAAATCACTCAAATATGTTTACGTTCAGTGGGTCAGTAATTCCCATAGTAACATCACCAGGCAGATTTTGTCATCTCCTTTTCATCAAGGGTGTTGAGGTTCAGTAATGATACTTGTTTAGTCCAGTATCATTCAGCCTACAGATAACTGCGCTAGAAACAATGTAAACTTGTGGGAACAAAGTTATTGTTTTTCTACATTAATTACAAGCATGTCTCACAGGGCTCACCTTATTTTAGAGTCCTGAGGCACAGGAAAATGAAGCTGAACATTACATTCAAATATTATACTTGTTTCTTCTAGTCCTATTTGGAACTTTATAGAGACCTATTTATATTTTTGTCTTCTTTTAATTTAGGCAAATAATGGGTCTTCTGCATCTTGTACAATGTTTCTGATCCTAAAAAATATCAGAAAAAAAAATTTCCATTTTTTTTGTTGTTGTTTAAGTGCAATATCGGGCAGGCATGGTGGACACCACCTGTAATCCCAGGAACTCAGGAGGCTGAGGTAGGAGGATTGCAAGTTTGAAGTCAGCCTTAGCAATTTAATGAGACCTGATCTTAAAAATAAATAAACAAACAAATAAACAAATAAAAGGGCTTGGGGTATAGCTTAACAGTAGAGTGCTCTTGGGTTCAGTCCCCAGAACTATGAAAAATCTGAAAAATTATGTCTATTATTACGGATAACATTTTCTATATAATGAGAAATAAAGTGTGAGGTATCCAACAATATGATCCAGAAAATTAAATAAATGTTTAGTTTGACTCTCAACTTCTGTGTAAGCTCTTGATGGCTTTGGAGTAATGGAGCTCTGCTTTGGCCAAGGAGTCTTACTGGCTGCTTCTAGCCTCCTTATGGAATTGCTTTCTGATGTGTTTAGATTAACTGCCCTGTGTTTCAGACATCAGTAGACAAATGGGTTTTCCAGTTTGTGGATTTATTTTCTATTACTTAATAAGAGGAACTGGAATTGGAAGTCATATATGAGGAACCATTGAGAAAAAAATACAGCAAGTCTTATTTTAAAAATGTCAGTCCTATAATTTAATCATTTTAGATCATTAAGTATATTCTCCTTTTTTTTGTTTTGATATGTGAATAAATGCAGGAGGGGAAGTATAAGTTTTTATTGACTAGCATCTATGTTGTTAGGGATTAGGTGACAACCAGCTCAGAGCCAGGATGTATCAGGGATTGAGAATCGGAAAGAAACAAGGGGAATCAGTTAAAGAAATAGGGAGAATTAGAGAAAAAGAGATGGGTAAGCAGAAGGAAGTAGCTTCAGTCTTTTGCTCTGTTTTGAGTTTCAAAGCAACATGTCTGGATCTCCCTGATGATTTTGTGGCTGTGAGCTTATTTTCCTGTTGCTGTCACCATGTAAAGACAACACACTGGGATGATCTTCTAGACAGATAAAGCCAATGCTCAAGTAATTAAAGTGTCACCAAGGCTTATCAAATAGAAGATGGACAGTGATGTCTGTCTCTGTTGTTCTCAAACTTGAAGGACATGTGAATAAATGACATCCTCAGCTTAAATCTTGTGTGAGTTTGCTTTATAAATACTCAAGAATTGAAAGCAGGAGTGCATCATGGTAAGGTACTGAGCAGCAGTCACTAGCCCTATATGTATGACACCGACTTAATCTACTTTGAAGTTTATTTTCTCTATCTTATTGATGGAAAAATGGAGGACGGTTGTCCATGCAAAGAAATGGAGGTATCTTCCTTTCTATAGTTTTTCTGCACACAAAAATAGGACTCTCTAAAGTGAATTCTGGCCTCCTTTTGCAATCTTTGTAGCTCAGTTTAACACTTCTAACCTGAGCAAGCTAATAGACTCTATTGTACTCACTGTTAAGAGAGACACTTAAATCTAAAACTCAGCCTGGTATTTATATCAGTGTTGCTACTGAGTTAATTTTACTTTCTTGACTTTCATTTTTGCATAAATATCAGATATTTGGGAAAATATAGATGAAAATGTGTTATTTATATGGTAGTAGAAGATAAAGTAAGAAGAGTTATAGAGTGAACCAAACTTTCCTGATTCAATAAATAAAATGATAGTTCATGGTGGATGGTAAACAGAAAGGAAACAAGGTTTGTACCTAGGAGAGGGCAAAAATAAATTTGATTCAGGGAGATATATTTTAATGAATGCAATATTTTTAATTTTAGCTCTTTACAGCTTTTTACATTATTAAGTATTCTTTTCTTTTAAAACATCTGCTTAGTCCAAATCTAGTCATGATTCTTCAGCTACAGGTAAGACCTGGAGAGGAGATACCTGATGAGTAAATATCGAAGAATGAATTTGAAGACACCATCTACAATCATTTAAGATTTGCTTTTGCCATTTAATCCAGGTTCCATAGTTTTCTAGTCATGTAAGCTGACTAGAACTTTTTAATGTATTGTGAATAAAACAATAGGGGCAATGGCCATTAAAAAAAATGATTACTTTTTAATTGAACTAAACAAAGTAAATTACTTTATGGGGAAATCGTTTTGTGATTATATTTAACCCTTATCCATTACTTTTTTTTAATCCACCTCATTTCTATTGATTTACTTGTTTGGAGATGGCAAATGATTGCTAGGATCAATTATGCAAGTGGAGTTTTGAATTATCATGGTTTTAGTTAATTGGCACTCTTTTTCTTTAGGGAGCACTGTAAACTGTTTTAGTGTTATCATAGAAACTTTGTATAACTCCCACTTTTATATATATATATATATATATATATATATATATATATATGTGTGTGTGTGTGTGTGTGTGTGTGTGTGTGTGTGTGTGTGTTCAACCTTTTCAAATCATGACAATTTAATTTTCTTAAGTCCATGTTTCTTTATTTTTTTCTTTCTTTTAGATGTTTTATAACATGTTAGCACAACTTAATCTCAGAAAAGAAAATGAATGTCATCTTAAAGTGTTAATTTGGATTCCTTGGGGGATAGCTCAAATTTTAAAATAAGCAACTAAATCTACTCAGTAAATAAAGGTTGTAACATGTTTGCAGATATCATCCATTATCATATTTATTTATACTAAACAAATATTTAGCTACCAATTAGATAGCAATAATATATTGGAATCTGTAAATTTAGTAATGTTATTTTCATTTAGTGTGCTATTTCTGGGAAAAGATTACTCAGAAGCCTGTTTTCTGAATAGGAATATTTGTTATGAAGTTTTCTTCTGTGACCTTCCATGTCACACACTACTAGAAATCGCAACGAGATCTGGTATTGGGTGAGGCCTTTACATGTATCTGACTCTGCTCCAAGGCCTTCTGTTTAAGTCCCTCCCTTGAATGCCACAGTGTCATTAACCACACAGAGCCAACATGCTGATTTTTTTTAGTAGTTCCTGGTTTTTGACAATATAAAAAGCTACAGAGACTTGCTATAGATACAAAAAATAAATCAACCATCATCACATTTTAAATATACCTAATGGTTTACAGTCCCTACACATAACTTCACTGATTTACAAAATGTATAAGGCCATTATACTTACAGTGCTGATATTTATATCAAGAAATTCATGAAAATATGACATATAATAGCTGCATTCACCTAAGAATCTGGAAATAGATATATCAGTTAGTTTTATATGAGACATGGAGCTTATTTATTATCATTAATCTCCTAAGTGAACTAACTAAACCAAGCAGTGATATTTGCATATGAGGAAAATGAAGATTTATTGCAAAAGAGTCTTTATTAATACATCTCTTTTCTGTGGCTCACAAATAAATTTACTCAGGATAAATTAAATTTTAGAAAGATGTTCATTTAATTTCCTGCATAACTTTAAAGCCAAATTATAATAATGAAAATGCTGATAAAGAATGTGTTCCCTGCAGGGTATAGTAGCATACACCTGTAATCCCAGTGACTGGAGAAGCTTTTGAGGTTAGCATCAGCAATTTAGTGAGGGCTATGCAACTTAGTGAGACCCTATATCAAAAATAAAAAGGGTAGTGTTACAATGCCTCTATGTTCAATACTTAGTTAAAAAAAAAAGAAAAGAACACTAAAATAAAAAACACAGGAAAAAATGGCCCTCCAAACAAACATGAGTCCTCCCAAATAGACATTATACAAGAATTTTTTTTTAAAGCCCATTTGTGCTTGGTCCTTTCATAAATATCAATAAATATGTTTTCTTCTGAGAATATTAAAATTAATATGTCTCAATTCAGTCTTTCACAGCAGATGAAATACATTGTAATGTTTTCTATAATATTAAGTAATATGTTTAACGTGAAGTTAAAATAAAAGTGAAAGTTCATTGATAAACTATAATTTTTCAGCTAAAGTGTTATAAATGAATGTAAAATAATTAAGGATTTTAGTATCTTGTTTTGCAGTCCTCAATAATAAAATGACTGTGAGGAATTTGGGTTTTAAACACTTTAGAAAAAGGTATAGCTATCATTATATATCATGAGATTCTGGGAAAAAAATGTTAAAGGCTTGCAAAACTGTAATGTTGATTATACAGTAAAATGTTTCAATGAACAAGAAAATATGAACATAGTGAAGAATCCAGTGTGGACCCTAAAACAATTGAATTTGGACTTAAAACAGCAGGTAAAAATGATGACTGGAAAAAATATATGAGAAAGGTTCAAAACTCAAATGGTTGAATCCTGAAGGCCAAAGCATAAGATGAAGCAAGGCTTACTCAAAGCTGACAGTGATAAGAAGGATTTGAAAGGTTTGACTGAATTTGGACAGGCAGCTCAATCAATTAAGTAAGGTTGAGGATAACTCAGTTTAAAACATAATTCCTTACTTTGACTTACTTTTGTCTTAATATTATAAAAATATATTAAGAGGGAAATTAATGAAGATTCAGACTATGACATTCTAAGATAGAGACATAAGTCATTAGCTTTCTGGATAATATGAAATTAAATATTTGGTGGACATTTTGAGTGAAATACAATAGAATGTTTTCAAAAGATTTAATTGTATTCAGTTTTGATTGGGGGAATAAGACAAAAGACATTATATTCTAAAGTTAATTTTAGAATAGACAGTTGTAGTCGAGAATGAGTGGAATTTCAATCAACATCAAGGACCTAAAAGAATCAGAGGAGAGGAGAAATTTATGAAGAGAGCTTTTGGAGAGAGCTAGCAATATTGGGAGGGAAAGAGGAGAGATCCTGGCCCTCACCTCAAAGATAATATTAGGGACAAATGCAAAGATACAACTCATGGTGTTCTCTTTAGTGGGGAGGCATATTGTACTGGCATTAGACATGTGCCTGAGAAATCAAGACATCAAAATGACTATGACAGGATTTCATCTTCCAACTGTAATAAAGTGTATTTTATTGGGTTAAATCTTCTAATAAAAAGAATTGAATTTTAAAATGGAGCTGCCATTGTTGGACAGGTATGAATCTAACACCTGCTTCAAATCTGGATGATTGTGTTAAGAGTTGAATCTGTGTGCCACAAATCTCTATTTTACATACTACTTAAAAATATGGATAATATAGAGCTGGAGATGTGGCTCAGTGGTAGAGCACTTGCCTGGCATGTGTGAGGCACTGGGTTCTATCCTCAGCACCACATAAAATTTATAAATACATACATAAATAAATGTATTTTTAAAATATGGATAATAATCACCAAGTAACTACAACTACTGAATCAATCTAATCTTCAGAATAAGACAGTGCTATATCCCGGAATGAAAATTTTTAGCCTTTAGGATGTGAATAAGAAGAGGTATTTGAAAGAGCAAAGCATGTTATGCCATGGGTTGAATACATCCCAATGGTGCAGGAAATGAAGGTAGCTACATAGAACTGAAAATCTGTACAGCAACCTGATGCTGACAGGTGATGTGCTTGTAGAGAAGGGCTTCAGCTTAGCCGTACAAAGACAGCAAAAGCCATCTTCCACAGTATGCTCTGGGTCTACAAAGCATTCTGTATATGCCCTGAGATCTGCTAGAAAAAATAAAGGAAGAAAGAAGAAGGAAAAGAAAGTTTCCACATCCAGTATCCTAATAAAAGCTCTGAAGTGATATAAAGAGCTGCATTATAATGAAAGTGAACTTAAGCAAACCTGCATTTGGATGTGGACTTTGCCTATGCATCAAAATGTTTTGAGCCCCTGGCAGAGGAATGGAGCACAACTTAATACTACACCAATTGTTTAATACCACTTTTTAAACAATTTTTATGTAAAAAATGCAAATATCTTTTAAGGACAGAAAAGGAAACAGAAAATGCGGGCCAATTATCGGGGTGCATTTTTGGAATGTGATTTCTTTTTGATACAAAGCCTTACGAAAAAAAAAATGTTGTAAATTTTTCCCACTTAGCTTGTAACTATCTTCTTTTTTTTTTTCTTAAGGAGATATACTAGTGAAAAAGAAAGATGAATAGTCTGTCCTGGACTCATAATATTGGTGTTTCTTTCTCATAATTCATTCACAGGGGTAATTTATCACTGGTAACCAAAAGTACTCTCTGAGGAAAATTCTCCATTTTTTTCAGAATTAAGAAGGTATTATTTCATATTGTATTTAAACAACATACAGATTGCTGAGGGCAGCATGAGTTCAAGTATTTTCTAAGTCATCCATTTTTTTGAGCTTTTTATTTTAACAAATCTTAAAGAAAATAGCCATATTCTAACATAACTTCTATGGAAGCATTTAGCTCTGGCCCCAGTCTTCTTACTAGCTGTCCTGTTTACAGTCAGACTCTGAGGCCAGCTGTTTGAATGATTTTGTACTTGGTAGTCACATATAGGGAGAAAATGTGTTCACTCCACAAGCTGAAACTTGGGTACAAAGTTGGGTAATTTCTAAATAGTATAATGTACAGCAGCATGCTGAATCTTTTTCTTACCACACTCTGTGCCCAGAAATAGGGTTCTCTGGTAGGTGGAAGTTTGAGGTGTCGAAGCAACTCGAATGTCTAAGATATGAGTCTGATTATTTAATTATTTTAAGGCAATTTTTAATTTCAAAATTTATAATTTGTCATTTCTAAATAACTCTCATAAAAATCCAGATCAAAACTGGTACTTCTACTAGAAGCATTAAATAAGTAAACACTGTTGATAATATCAAAAGTTTTCATACACCTATATGCCTGATCTTACAGTATTTTGTGGAAGAAATAGCAGATAATAGTGAAGTTTTCATTCATTTTAGATTATAGTGAAGTTTTCATTCATTTTACTCTCAACAGTGCCCATTTGAAGGGAATGATTTGTCAATTTAAATTAGATCAGGTTGGTATGTCTTTACAAACTTATTTCATAGTTTTTAATACATAGCTCTTCAGCTTCAATTTCACCCTGGTCTACAGAGATAGATTTCATAATCGTTAGATGAGTTTATGTTTTCAGCATTTGAAAACACACATATATTCCTGGGCCTATGAAATTCTGAATTGTTTAATTGTTCACAGCTATTATCCTACATACCTAACTTCATTTATCTGTGCCCTTCATCAGAAATCCTATAAAAAACATGAAGCACAGTGTGTTTTGGTTACACTTTTTTACCAAGGTGTCTCTAAAGAGATTCATAGTTGTCTGAAGAGAAGAAAGAGGCTGCTTACTATAAAATTTTACTAAGTCTGTTTAATGCTGTTTTGCTTTTACTCCTATCAGGAAAAAAATATTTATCTTCTCAAAAAAATTATGAATGACACTATCTCAAACTGTTCAATAAATGCTTTACTATATGATTTTTAAAATATTTATTAAATGATAATAAGTTACTGGCAGATGATTGAATAGAAATATTAACTACTGGAAGGGGCGCAGGTAACCTAAAACATGGAAGTAATTATGGAAAAATCTACCTTTTAATTTACCTTGGTAAGCATGTTCTGCATCAATTTGGCACTTGATTATAAACTACTTTTTATATTGTCTAATTGTTACACATGCACTCTTTCTTCTATCTCAAAAGAAACTGCTTTTTAAAGATTCTTATCCTTAATATGGTATCAATTAAACCTTTGCTTTCTATCAAAGAAGAAAATAATTTGTTCTGGAATTGGTTATGTCACTAGCCCATATCTATCTATCTATCTATCCATCCATCCATCCCATATCAATCTATCTCTGTCCATATCCATATTTATCTTTGCACCTTTATGTGTATCCATATGAATACTTGAGTATGGGCATACACATTTCACACAGGAACTATGGCATTTTAAAACACAAGAATCAAAAATAATTTATTATGCTTTAGAAGACAGAAGAGTCACTGTGAAATTTGTTTACAAAATTAAATGGCTAGTCTTCTCTCTTATAAATTCTCACTGGCAGGTTTGAGGTGGTATCCAGGAATCTGTATTTTAATAAGCTTTCATATTTCTCTTGTAAATGAGTCTTCTACCCATGTTGGAAAACACTGGCCTAGGGAATCTACATTAAAGATGATTCTTGTTTGCAGAATTTATCAATTTTCTAGCTACTGAATGATATATCTGAAACTTGTAGTCTATAATAAAGTATTTGAAATGTAAGTATTTGATTCTAGCTATTCAAAACCCAAGTTTATCCCAGAAGGGCATTATTAGCCTGCTATGAACTGAACACTATGCCTGCTTTATTTTTTATTGACTCTTACTTGACCTACTCAGAAATAACTACTATTTGGGTCCAGCAAGGCCCCAGGCTGTTACATATTTAGCGCTTCTTTCTCCAACTTCTAGCCACCCAGCTTGGGTTAGCGATATAAAAAGTCCTTGCACAGTGGTGTTTCTGTCCGGTTGTTTATTTAGCTGCGTCTCAGTTCCCTGTTGCTTGCTGAATTGTTTCTTTTTGCCTGGCAGAAATGTTAAGCTACCTCCTCCCATTGCTAAGCATTACAGCCTTCAGCCAAAATTATTAACTAGATTTCGGTCAGTGAACGTTCATTTTATTTTAAGCAATTTTCTTTACTTGCAATCATTTGTGTTTTCAGATTTTTTCTTATTTAATTTATTGAGATTTAAAATGATAATTTACCAAGTAGTGTATAGTATTTTATGACACATAAAATCCTATAAATCTCTAAACAGTGTGAAGAATTTGTTGTCCCTCCGACCTTGACACAGATCTCTTATTCTGTAAGGGTGTGTGTGTTTTCATCTCTTCTTAGTTCTTGAAAGAGAAGTAGCACCATATAATTAACAGCCACTTAAGACTCTAGTAATTTCTTGTTTACAGTAGCCACATGTCAGCAGTAATTATTTTAAATACATTATTCCATTTTTCTGAAGAATGTATTTCTACTTGTCAGAGTGTGAGAGAGTCCTGAATTGTGGGTGAGAGTTTACTTTCACCATTGCCCATTTTCAACAAGCTGCGTTAATTGTACCTTCTAAGCATGACTTAAATTTTTACTCTCCTTTCCTTCCCAAAATATGTTGCCTCAGAAAGGTAATGAAATATCCTAAGGTAAAAATTGAGGACCTGAACTTGTACATCTGTTTGCCCTCTGAATCATCCTGTTTAAATTCTTCCGTTACACTTGAGTGATCCACAAAATTCTGTGTTTTCATTCCTCTATGTGTTTGCCCATCATCTTTCCTGGCCCAAAGTAATCTCCAGCTACTCCCCTGGAAATTCCTAAGTATTACTTAAGAAAGTCAAACTGTGAACTCTCCTTGGTATCTTGAAGAACTATAGAATGAAATTGATCAAATTATGCTACATACATGTATGTATGAAAACACCACAATGAATTCCACCCTTATGCATATCTATAAAGCACTAATTAAATAACAAATAAATAGAATAGAGACCGTAGAGTAGAGGAAGGGGTCCAGGGGGATGGGGGAGGAAGGACTGGGGACTGAAATGGAGTAAATATTCCATGAATATATGATTATGTTAAAATGAATCTCATTATTATGTATAACTACAATGCACTAATAAAAACTTTGGAAAATACTCCTCTCTGCCTCAATGGGGACACTTTAGTGCTTGTTCTCATTCCCTGTGTCCTCCTTTATTATAAGAAACTGTCAGAGGTCATTAAAATTATTGTTTTTCTCATCCCTTCTTCCCTTGGAAAACCAACTTTATTTTGCTCATTTAAAAATCTTTGTTCCTATCCAAGTATCTTATAGGAAATAAATGTAGATTTAAGGAATAAGTATTTACATGCAGTAAAGAAGAAAGACTATAACAAATTAACACTTATCTTCTCTCACTTCAATTATCTTTGATGTAGACCCTATTTCACTTGCCAAATTATTTGAGTCTGGAGGAAAATCATTTCCCTGCCTGTGATAAATATTTTGTTTTTATGTTCTTGTTGAATATCTATGGTCTAAATTCAATGTATGCAGTATAACTTATATTAATATTCCCTAGTCTAGCTCTGCTCAGGAGGTGATCTAAATATAATCTAGCAAGTCAAAATTAACCTCAACTCACTACAAACCTCACCTCCATGACAGTTGTTCCCACTGAAGAACATTATGTGTATGTTTATCTCTGTTCCCATGTGGAAAAGACAATCTTGAGTCTCTTTAATCTACTTTTTATCCTGCTGATTCCCAGGGTTTTAGAACATTGTTTAATATTGATGCTAATGATGCAAGATGACACATTGCTCCCTCTGTTGTGATCTTTTCCTGTCTGATTCCTTTACAGCTACCCTCCCATTGCCTGCCTAATTCATAGGCTTTGTTCAGATCTCAGTTGAAACTTCACGATTTTTTTAAAAAGTTTTTTGTAGTTGTAGATGGACAGAATATCTTTATTTTATGTTTATTTTTATATGGTGCTAAGGATGGAACCCAGTGCCTCACACGTGCTAGGCAAGCACTCTGCAACTGAGCTACAGCCCCAGCCTGAAACTTTAGATTTTAAACAATGATTTTGTTATTGTGTGGTCAGAGCCCAGTGCCTTGCATTTATTTCCATAAGCCCTGTATTTGCTCCTGTAAAAATACTCATTAATTTGCAATATAAGAAGATATTCATATCTTCTGTACTTAACACTGCACTGTAAAATTGTTAAAAGCAGAAATGATCTTCTTCACTGCTAAATCCATATACCTAGAAAATTTTACAATAAATATTTATCAAATAAACCATTTCTATGTTAAAGAGAACTGAAATTAATTGTTTTGAAAAGGAAGCTTATGGATTTTTAAATAGCCAGATATCCTACAAAACTAACTTTGAATTGCCATTTTAAGATTCAGTATAGGTTTTGTTATGGTTAATGCAAATCTAATCTGTTTTATCATATCACATTTTATAGGACATATGATATGGTGCTTTTTTATGCAGGGGAACTTTAATACTATTATTGTTTGGCTCTGTTTGAAAACTGCTGATAAGCTGTAAGTACCCAACTCAGGAGATGCTCAGGGAATGTCAGTGTCAGTTTTCTGATGAGCACTGAGTGCTGGTGTGCTCATGAGTGAAGACACAACCACATTTGAGTGAGAGGCATGGCTGAATGGACATGTAGCCATCTGGCTACAGAACAGACAGTAGAGCTGTCACTATGGGAGAATTCAAAAGTAAAGCTAATGACAGAAATGGAAATAAATGCTTCATGGGTGTGAGGTGGAATCAATTACAGTTAATTAAGGACAGAATAGATATGAACTGCATCAGTGTGTGTCACATGGTACTGGCCTTCCTGTGCTCTGTGCCAGACACTTTGGCTACAGGCTGGCACCCTTTTACTTGTGGACATTTAGATTTTCACAGTTAAGTACACAAAGTCTCATACAATTAATGAAATGCAGGGTCTGAGTGAAGATTAATCCTATGAAAACTTTGGATATTGTGAGTATTGTTCCTCATGCTCAACCTTCCTAGAGAACTCTGAATCCACTCAGAGTTCTCCACTGAATGAGGAGAGGGACCTGTAGGATTTTGTTCTGTGACCTGCCATTAGTTCCTCAGTGATCTGATGGTTAATTTCTCAAGTTATATACTAATGACTATTTAAGTAATGGATACTCTGGGAAATCTATATTATTACATTTATTTAGAAGATCCACCCATGGAAACATCACAGTGCACTTCATGCCAAACCTGTTGTAGTCGTCACTCCTGCTGTTTAATGAACACACATTTATGGAGAGCCCATCTATCTCCTCCCTTTGCTGGGACACAGGGTTGTTTCCATTTTATCCAGGCACTTTTCATTTTAATGTTCAGTGCATTGTCAAACCCACCTTATCTGAAGTAAATGATGTTACTGGCTGTCCTGGGGGAACACAGTAAATATCAGTAGGTAAATAGAAGCACTGGTAACTTCTGCAATGCCAACTTCATCTCTGTCATCATTATGGTGATGGAAAGCATGCGGAGCCTGCTGGTCCGTTCCATCTCCCTGACTGCTTCCCCAGCAGTTGGGGGAATGTGAATAATGTCTAACTGCACATGAGTTTTAATTATTTTCAAATGCCACAGCAGCAAAAAAAGTTTCAATACTCAGATGTACTCAGAGGCCCAATAATTGTAAGCTACATCATCGATATTTATTTACCTCTTTATTCACTCATAGGAGTCTCCTGCTTTAAAAAAAAAAAAAGATTTGGCATTTTCAGGAGGATCAGCAAATTGTTTCATAGAGAAGGAACTCTTTTTCTAATATATGAATGGGTCAGTGGGAATTAAGTTGGATAAGAGGAAAGAGAAAAGTCCTTTAAGTAGGGGATATACCAAAATATTTTAATGTAAGGAACCTCTGAATACAAGGAACAGAAAGAAGGTAGTTGTAAAGAGGCTGGGGGTCAGGGGAATGAGATTAGAGAGGAAGTTGAGGAGTCAGGTGAAAACCATACTGTATAAAGCCCTTTTACCCACATCAGAGGTATACCACCAAATAACACGCCAACAAACAAGGATAAGTCTCTGATGGGTTTGAGGAGTAATACGGTGGGTCTCTTCATGTGGTGTGCATTTCTGAGCATTATCTATGTGGTATCTTTGCCTCAGTAGCATGTGTCTCTGCCTGCACCTGTGATTCCTTTGTGTTTGTGTTTGGGTGAGTGACACATTTGATTTTTATTAAGCCTATCACCAAATCCTTGAGTAACTATTAAATTCTGTGTACGTTTCTAGGTACTGAGATAAGACTGTATCTAAGATATATGACAGTTTTATTTCATAGAATATTTTTATGGAAAAATATAAGAAGCAAATCCAGAAAGTCAAGTAGTGAAATAATATAATTTCATGTAATAACATGATGCTATGTGGAAGAATATGCAGACTAAGAAGGTAGATAATGAAGTAACAGTGATTAGGGGAAACTGAAGTTAGGGAATGAGCTATGGAAAGATGTGGGGAAGATTTTGCACACTGTGAAAAGAAGTTAATAAGTTCATGTTTGAGGAACAGTACAGGGGCTATGAAAGGGGCTGGGATAGCATATGAGTTGATATGAGTTAAGAAAGGTAGACAGGCTGGGCATGATGATGCATGACTATAATCCTAGTGGCTCAGGAGACTGAGAAGGAGGATCCAAAGTTCAAGGCCCGCCTCAGCAAAAGAGGGGCGCTAAGCAACTCAATGAAACCCTGTCTCTAAATAAAATACAAAATGGGGTTGGAGATGTGGCTCAGTGGTCAAGTGTCCCTAAGTTCAATCCCTAGTACCAAAAAAATTTAAAAAATGAAAAATAAAAAAGAATGAAGAAAGGTAAACAGCAAGGCTGATATCTCAAGATCTCTTGGTATATTTACTTGTGTATTCCCACCATAAAGTACATTTAAGAGATTACAGAGAGCAGAGAATACCATAAGGATAGATATAGAGGGTTAGAAGGCTGTTGCAATAGACCAGGCAAGAGAAAGCAGTGATTTGTTGGGGAGCACCTGATTCTAGATAGATTCTGAAGATAGAACTGACAAGACTTGCTTATGGATTAGAAATACAATCATTGGTGGAAATAAGATGGAGAGCAAAACTAAACTTGTTCTGGGCCTGTGTGATTGGGTGGATGGGGATGGTATATGCTGAAGTGGAGAAGATAGGGAGAAGAATGTGTCTGAGGGGAAAGGAAGTGTTCTATTATGTTTGGGGTACTCTATACAGGAGGCATCCTAGCACAGATTTTATTATGATGTTGGATTTGAGCATGTCTTGCATTTTGAAAATCTCTCTTTGCCTTTGACATAGAAGAAAATTTTGCAGAGGTACTCTCGAATTCCACCCTACTTTTTTAGTAACCATACTGTAGCCCCAGTGTGATTTAAATGTATAGATTTAAAGTAGGAGGTGGTATAAGGAAGCAATGTAGTAATAGTGAAAATTTTCAAATATAACTTAAATTTAATAGTGAAGTGAGGTGGGGAAGATAGAAATATTTCCCAAAATGTTGCTTGTCTGCCAAATTAAGTTGGTCCTGATTTCCTGGTGATGAGATATCCTTCCCTCTCTTTCCAATAACATACCTCCCCTACATAGCAGCAGGGAAGGCTATAGATTGTATATGCACGGAGTGATGTACACAGAGAGAGCTGCTTGGGGCTCCTTAGAGTTGCCTATTTCTACCCCTCTGATTAGCATAAAGCTATGTTGTCCAATACAGTAGCCACTAACCACAGACGGTGATCTAAATTTAAATTAATATTGAAAGTAAATAATGTTGTTAATTTATTAGTTCAATATGCCACGTGTATTTCAAGTGACTAACATTGGATTAGGTAAAAACAGACTACTATGACCAGAGAATGTTCTTTTTGGACAGGTCTGACATGTAGAGAAAAAAAAAAAAAAAGATGAGAGGAGGAGCTTATTTCTGTCTTTTAGTTGAAACTTTATCTACTGAAACTAAATGTAAATGTTTCATTGTGTGGAATCAAGTCTGAATCCAGATTTAATGGAGAGATTATGGTTGGGATTATCCATTGGTGTTCTTACATTTCTCCTACATGGGTTTTAGAATTTTTAAAACATCAAGTAAACAAGCATATGTGCCATGTTGTGTGATGAAACGACAAATCACTGTTCTTCCTACATTGAGGCATCAGAATGTGGTTTCTGCATTAATTTAAAGAAATACAATGAAAAGAAGAGCTGGTCAAAGCTTGTTTGTGCTGTTTAGAGATTCAGAAATGTACTTTCTCTTTCTTTTGTCCCAGTTTGATGAAGCTTTGCCACTACAGCAAATTATGTAAGTTGTAAACAAAGAACTGCATCATTATGAGGAGAAAGTAATGTAATATCAGCCTTTAATGGTCTTTTATAAACCTGTGATATGAATAGCGGTGCCATACAGAAAAACAACACAATTGATCTAAAGAAATCTCTTTCAGTCTGCGTCCTAACTCATACAAGAATAAAGGACACCCCACCAAACAATGAATTGCATTGAAATAGAAAAAGACTTAAAGCAAGACTGCCAAATTATTTATCTTTCATTAAAGAAGAAAATCACACATAATTATGTCTAGTAAATGAGCATGTTCGTGAAAGTTGGCAGTGGGCTCAGAAATAATAATCAAAAATATTCAACTCTTGATCAAGTGAAATATAAGTGTCTGTTTTTATATAAATCTTAGTAAATGTACTGTGGAGCAATGAAGATATGCAAGAGAAGTTTAGATGACTCTGTGACTCCTGCTTAGCCATCAGTAGGGATGGTGCAACATACAGCCACATGGAACAGCTCTTCTATGCTTTTCTAGCCCCATAACATAATTACAGAGCAATTACAATGTGTAGGTTTGTAATTTATGCAAAAGAAGTAATAATTGAAGACTTTTTAACTATGAAAGCTTAGAATCTCATGCCCAGAAAGGAAGCTGATACTCAATACTATGTGGTTTTAATCACTTGAGTTTTTTTTTTCTCTCTTTTCTTTTTTTAGATACTAAATAGGATGTGCCAGAGAAAGACACCAAAGAAGAATTGACATTTTAAAAATATCCCTCAAAACTATGCATTGAATAGCATGAACATAACATACACGTGTCATCACTTAGCTCTTTTGCAGGAAAAAAAAATTCCCAGCCTCATAAAACAGAGAGCTTTCAAATAGTACAGGTAGGTGTAATGATGAATACCGGTGATCCAAATGACTCAGGAAGCTGAGACACGGGGATTGCCAGTTTGAAACCAGCCTTGGACACTTAGTGAGGGTCTTAGGGAGACCCTGTCTGAAGATAAAAAAAAAAAAAAACATAAAAAAAAGGACTGGGGATGTAGCTCAGTGGAGCACCCTGGATTCCATCTATAGTACCTAAAACAAAAACAAACAAACAATAACCAGCAACAACAGAAATATTAGTAAAGAGTTACTTTTGATTCTAATAGTAAACCTATGCATTTTAATGAAGCAATGACATGCCAAATCATGTTACAAGTATCTTTTGCTGTTTCTTGAGAGAAACTTTCAAGAAGGTATTGTGTTTGCTTGTTTATTTTTGTTTCTGTGTTTCATGGGCACATTGCTAAGTCAAATATTCATAACAGAACTTCCATATAGATATTTCCTATTATTTTTACTGAATATTCTTTTCACCTCAGAAAAAAGCAAAACTATGTTCCATCTCTAAGCAATTGTAGGAGATACTTGAGTTACAGTGGAATATTTTCACTATTCTAGTGTGATCTAGTATAAATTTTTTAGTAGACTCTGAGACTTCTGAAAGAGTTAAAAACAAATATACAAACAATTCACCTTTATAATCAACCTGGCTGACTCTGACCGCAGAACTTTTTTCATTTTCTCATAGTTGTTTCAGAAGTTCATACAAATTTTCATCAGTAAACTGTAGTGTCAGTTAATGACTATGGCGCTGCCAACTTCCTCCTCTTCCTCCTATTTTTCTGTTCTCTATATAGAAGTGTAAATTCCCTTTTTATAGAAAATATTTTCTTTTAAGAAAGGTATGTGCATATATTATAAACCATATCTTTGGCAACTATTTTCTCTTTGTGTGTTGGGGGGCACGGGGTGCAGGGGGCATCCATTGCACCTTTCTCCTGCTTTAACTATGCTCAGCTCAGACAGGATCTGAGCTCACAGCTGTCGTTTGGTATTAGAGGGGAGAATTTTGGAAGCCCTATCAGTGTACTTTTAGCTCTCAGTGTATTTTAGTCAGGCAGATGACTTAGATTTAAAGGTTCTCTTCACCCCATTACCAAAGATAATAACTTATATTTAAAGCTATCAACTTCTAATAACTTAGATTTAAAGCTATCAATTTCTTCATGGAATTACAGAATGCTAGCACTTGACAGAACCTGAAACATAATTGAGGCAACCTCCTTTCATTGGACATATGGAGAAATGAGCCCTCCACTCTCATCTACACACAGATGGAGCATCAGAGTCAAGTCTTAAGAGTCAGGTCTCTGGATTCCCAGTCCAGCCCTCTTTTCCAAAACCCTGTACCCCTGATGATTTCTTAGCATTTAGTCTCTCCCACTTTCCCCTCAACATCTAAGGGTATATATAACATTGCCTTTTTTTCTGGTCTCTGGGTGCATGTATGGGGAGTCTGATTCTCTCTGTATGTGCACCAGGCCCACCCTGGGCTCTGTTGACACTTTGTGGCTTCCATTCACCATTGACTTAACAGCTTCATTACTTCCCATAGGCCTCTAACATCTATTTTTCCAGCCATCATTTTTTTTTCCTTATTCTGTTGTCTCTGTTCTTGAGGGTTTATCTGAAATCTGTTCTCAGGGCAAACTAGTCAGGCTATAAATTCTCCTTATTGGAATTTTGGACAGGAACAGCCTGACTTATCTTAGAACTTTGTCACTTCTGTGAATTAGAAAATGTAGTTCATCTTTTCACAGGAGGCACTCCTCAGCATCTTTAGCAGATAAAAAAAAATGAGTGGATTATACAAAGGGGAATGAAGGGAAGGGGGGGGTGTAAAAATAGGAAAAGACAGTAGAATGAATCTGACATAACTTTCCTATGTACATGTATGAATACGCCACCAGTGAAACTGAACATCATGTACAACCTCAAGAATGGGATCCTAATTAGAGTATGATATACTTCTGTATGTATAATATGTCAAAATACACTCTACTGGCATGCATATCTAAGAACAAGAAATAAAAAATAAATATGTAGTATTTACTTTTAGATTCTTTTCTCTTTATGATTTTCCTTTTAAATTCTTAGTTGGTAATTCAATTTCTGGATTATCATGAACATATGATATGAATAATTAACATTAAAAGCAAACTCATAATAATGTAGAATACTTGGTGTGATAAATCATACTTGCTGAGCAGAACAAGGGACCTAATTAGAATCTGGAGTTTAAATCCATCATAATTATTAATGATCAGATGGATTGGTGTGTTAGGCAACTTAGTGTAACAAAATACACGAGAAAATAAGCTTAAAAAGAGAAAAGGTTTATTTGCAATCATAGTTTTGAAAGTGTCAATCTACAGCTGGTTGGCTTGTTACTTTGGGGCCTGGAGTAGGAGTCTATGGTTGAGGAATTCCTTTCCTTATAGATGGAAGAAAAGAGAGGAAGAAAAAGAGACTAGTGTCCTAATATCCCCTTCATGGGTATGCTTCCAGTGACCTGGGCCCAGTGGGCACCACCTTTTAAAGGTTCCACCACCTCCCAGTAGTTCTATAGTGTGGAAACTAAGTCTTTAACAGATGGGCATTTGGTGGTACTTTTCCAAAGCCCAGAAATTACTCATAGAACCACTTTCCACCTTGAATTGGTCTTACCTTCTCAGAAAAGTACAATTCCCTCCAAGCTGGGGAGAAAATGATTATTTAGAAATAGGAGTTACAAGTCATACAAGTGTCCTGTGACATCTGAGGGAACCAGGAGAAGGGCAGAAAACCCAGAGACCTGTCCCATCCACAAATGTACACCAACAAGAGGGAGGCTCCATTCAGTTTTCCTTATAATAGAAGTTCCTCCTCTCAGGAGGAAGAAGTAAGGGACAGAGTGGGACATGATAGATTTATTTTGAGAACTTCCAGAGTGGTGAGATATAATGGTGGATTTTCCTATTTATGTGTGGAATCAGGAATATGGAAGGAAATTTAAAACAGGGTGGAGGGGAGCTCTAAATATTAATTAATAACAGCCAAAGTTAAGAGGAAAAAATCTTGAATAGCTATCATGTGTCAGAAATATTGCTAGTGTTTTATAGACTTTATCTCATTTAGTCCTATCAATAAATTTATAAAATAGTGTGATGGAAGAATTCACACTCTTCCCCAAAATGCTCACCACCACAATCCAGGTCTTTACAAAAGCTCCTAGTGAAAGGAAATTGACCACAACACTCAGAGCTACCAAGAGGTCTTTATTACAGCAGTGAGAAAAAAGGAGAAGTGGGGGGGCGGGGAGGAAAGAGAGAGCAAGAGAGAGCAAAAGTAAGAGAAGAAACAGAAATCCAGAGAGGGACCTGGCAGGAAGGAGTTTTTATAGCCAAAATCTAATGGGGTCTTGAGTCTGCAAGCTGCCTTGTTGGCATACAGTGATTAGATCATACAGTAGTTGCTAAGGATGTCATCTTCTGCCTTCAGGCAGATGGGGCAGGGGTCAGATGTGGGTTTCTGTTGCACCAGACTGGTGAGGGTCTAGTGTTCAGCCTTGAGTAGGGTTGAGTGTTCAGATTTGACACAAACAGGTGATAAAGGACCAGACAGAGGGGGTTTTGAGTGTGTGGGTTATCCTGCAGCTAACATTTGCTCAGCCCACCCTGCAGACAACTTAGTTCAGCCTTCCGTGCACCTAACACCTAGAATTTAAATGTCACCCTAGAGAGAAGGCAATGAGGGAGAATCCTGAAATGAGGATATTTCAATATTTAACTGAATTCACCTAAATCTTGTTTTTTGATGCAGCAGAATATGAAAGTAAAAATAAAGGAAGTTGCAATATAAGTACATCTAAATACTTGGATTGAAAATTTATAAAATTGTACATGATACATTTAAAAACATTATAAGGGTAACCTTGCAAACAGAGGCCAGTCAAGTGACTGGGCTTCGGGAGGGAAGGTTCATCTTACAGATGGAATTCCAGGTGTGGGGAAGTGCTAGTTGCTTATTTAGAGGAGATTTACTCAGGAATGTTAGACACAGGGAATTTAACCTATATGGAGTGACTTGGCCTTGCTTTTGAGGGAAGAACTTGGCTGTGGAAATTGGGTTCACAGCTAGGATGGAACTGCAGCTGTGCTGTTGTTATGGTGTATCCTGAGCTCCTGGCCTGGATTTTCCTTGTTTAGGAACAAAATCCATCCTGAGGTCTGAGTCAGAACTGGGTCAGCAGGTGGGGATTATTTGGCTCAGCCAAGAGTAGTGGTGAGAATGGGGACAGGTGACCTCACGGGGTTATCACTGAAGTGCACCTGAAATGCATTTCCCAAACAACTGCATATTAAATATTAAAATATATTATTTAAGGCTGTATATTTGAATTTTAGCACCATTAAATTTCGAATTCATTTCTTAGACAAGCATTTTTTACTCTACACACTTTTTGAGGCAAATGAAGTGTTCATTTAGACACTGGTAGACTTAACTTGATTTCATTCCTGTGATACATAGGCCTTCAGGCAATTCTTTTGCTAATAGCCAAATCCACACAAAAGTGAAGAAAAGAAAAATGTCTCAAGAGAATCTCAAGAATTACTTGAAAGAGACATAAGAAGTGAATATCCTACCTTCCCAGAAATGTGGCCATTCCTTTTATCATATCCTTGAGGGAAGATATGGTTTCCTAGCCTTCTCTTCTACTGGCCATCATTCTTCACTTCCCTGGAGTGGCCAGGTGTCCAAGGGATGCAGGAAGGAAGAACCCATTAGTGTAAAACTAGTAATGATGACATTTGGAAAAATTAATTATTCTCAGTAACATTAAAGGGTCTATAAAGTATAATATAGATGAAAAGTCAATAAATCTTCCTAAATTCGTCCTTCAAGTTGTGAGAAATAGAAAATCATGTGGTCCATTTTCAGAACACAGTATTTAGCCTTAAATGTAAAATTGGGATGTCAGAAAGATAGCTGGAGCAGAGATCAGAATGGAAAGTTACAAGCACTTGACACTGAAGTGTAAAAATCCACAGCCCCTTGAAAAGCAGGAGGTGAGAAGGAAAGGGCTGACCTGACCAACAGAGATAAATGGAGTGACAAAATGTACCCACAACCCAGGGAGGCTTTCTTTCCACAAAGAACAAAGGGAGCAGGAGACAACTAAAGGTACATTTCTTTCAATAAACTAATAGGAGACAGTAAAACCTGGGCAATATTCAGGAAAACTTTACACCCCATAGTACTCAGCCAATGGGGGACCAGGGGAGGGACCTGTACACTAGGGAATAAAATGCTGATTGTAACTGCTCTGAGTGTGCCTTTTCTCCCAGACACCTGATCACACACTGTCAGTAAAAGCCTTGCTTTTTACTATACCTCATGTCTCTTTGTCTGCTTTTCGAGTTTGGGTAGGTAAACTTGTTTCTCACAGAATTTAAATAATTTTTCCACATTTCCTTTTAAAGTTCTGTGCATTAGTTAATATTTTACCTTATTTCAAAACAAACACAAAATACAACTCATCAACAGAACTGAGAAGCAAATCAAAATAATGAGAGATACAAAAAGGAGACAGAGGACAAGGACAATATGATCTTCTGGGGTTTTTTTTGTGTGTGTGAGTACTTTTAAAGGGTAGTTATTAGACTTTACTTACATAGCTTTATAGGGAAAACTTATTTCCTTTAAAGTCATTGAATTCATCTAAATAAATATTCACCCTCTAGTTTTCTTATTTAATTTGATAGCAGATTTTTGTCTACAAATGAACATACATACACTTTGTCTAAGTTCAGAGTTTTATAAAAATCCTTTTGTTTTTACTAATGAAACAGTCCTGGGTGTTTTTTTTTATTTCTATTTGTGTATTTTCCTCAAAAACGTGACTTCCTAGGGCTGTAGTTTGTAGCTCAGGGGTAGAGCACTTGCCTAGCATGTGTGAGGCACTGGGTTCAATCCTTGGCACTATGCAAAAATAAATACATCAAATAAAGGTATTGTGTCCATCTACAACATTATATATATAAACAATACTTCCTGATGTTGGAGTTAATGAGTTCAGAAGATTCTAAAGTAATAAATTCAAAACACACTATTCATGTTTATAAGTATTTATTGAATGCTAAGCACTATCATAGGGATAAGGAACATATTAGCAAGAAAAAAAGCAATGACTAAACAAACAGAAGAACAATATAACACAAAATAAAAAACAAACAATAACAAAAACAGACAATTAATTTTTCTTCAGAAGCTTGTTTCTGAGTAGTTTGTATGACAAGAATATTGGAATCACTGAGACAACATTTACAAAATATTCTGATGCTTGGTTTACATGTCAATAAATTCTGATACAGATATTTGGCCATGTGAGCTGGGCAGCATCAGGCTTTTTAAAAATTTCCCAGATATTTTAGTACCAGAACAATCATACTAGTATAAAATAAGATGTATTTTTAAATGAAGGCAAATATTTTTATATTGAATTCTTTGCTATAATCAACATAACTTTTATTTTTATTATGTAAACTCTAGAGAAATAAAACACATTGAGAATTTTTTTTTTTCATGAGAGCTGTGGAATTAAGAGGCTAGACCTAAAACACCCAATTGTTGTGTGATTATAAACCAGTCCCATGAAGGTGGAAGGACAGCCTCAGACTTGCATGTACATCTTAATCAAATGGTAGTTCAAATTGCATTTTGACAGGTGATTTCTTCTTTTGGATAAATTATACCAAGACAATAAAATGTGTTGCAAAACTAAATAATTTGGTATGAAAATAAATTTGTCTTTATTAATTGTTCATCTTGTCCAAATCTTTCTTTACTAGGAAGATGTAAATGAGGCAAGTATACAAGGCCATCATTGTGTATTCTTGTGAATGGGGACTGCATGCAGTACATGAATGGGACCTCTTATGGCACAATTCCAGCTATGAACCATGTGCTGAGTATCTGAATCCAGAAAATTATGGGTCATATAATTTTTGAGTTGTGAAATCTGCTTATTAGCAAAGTTGAAATATAAGATATTGCTTTTATTTCTTTCTTCATCCCTTTCCTTCCTTCCTTTTCAAATCATTTTTTCTCCCACTTGAAAGAGTTGACTTGGAGAATCTGAGGTTTTCCACTTTGTCATCACTTCATTGTTTTGTCAGATATGCCAAACATGTGGAAGCCTTTTTTAAAACAGTGCCTATATGGGTTTGCATTCAAGTGTGTCTCTCTCATACTCATTTATCTACTAATTTGAAATAAAGTAGCCAGAGGGCTTCTCAAATTTTAACATGCATAACAATCACCTACTTGTCAACAAGAATGCAGACCTGCAAACTAATAAGTGAGCCTCCTACAGTTTTATGTATGTTAGCAAGAGTCATGAAGATGTGATCCAGACACAAAAGAACTTACTCCTTGTGACACACCAAGCAGCATAAGGATTGTTTCCATTGGTCTCCCTTGTTCTTCAGGTCCCACAAGGAAACTGCGTGGCCCATGGGGAGACTGCAAATGCACTGAGTTTCCATCACCACCAAGGAACTCCTGACATAGAAAACTCCAATATTTAAAACAGTTGTTTTAAGGTCCTCAGGGAATAGTCCCAGAAGGGCGATAGCTGGGTCAAATGGTGGATCCATTCCCAGCTTTCCCAGGAATCTCCATACTGCTTTCCAAATTGGCCTCACCATTTTGCAGTCCCACCAGCAGTGTACAAGTGTACCCTTTTCCCCACATCCTCGCCAACACTTATTGTTGTTTGACTTCATAATGGCTGCCAATCTTACTGGAGTGAGATGGTATCTTAGGGTGGTTTTGATTTGCATTTCTCTGATTGCTAGAGATGGTGAGCATTTTTTCATGTACTTGTTGATTGATTGTATGTCCTCCTCTGACAAGTGTGTGTTCAGGTCCTTGGCCCATTTGTTGATTGGGTTATTTGTTATCTTATTGTTTAATTTTTTGAGTTCTTTGTACATTCTGGATATTAGGGCTCTATCTGAGGTGTGGGGGGTAAAAATTTGTTCCCAGGATGTAGGCTCTCTATTTACCTATTTTATTGTTTCTTTTGCTGAGAAAAACTTTTTAGTTTAAGTAAGTCCCATTTGTTTATTCTTGTTATTAACTCTTGTGCTATGGGTGTCCTATTAAGGAATTTGGAGCCCGACCCCACAATATGTAGATCGTAGCCAACTTTTTCTTCTATCAGATGCAGTGTCTCTGATTTGATATCTAGCTCCTTGATCCATTTTGAGTTAATTTTTGTGGATGGCGAGAGAAAGGGATTCAATTTCATTTTGTTGCATATGGATTTCCAATTTTCCCAGCACCATTTGTTGAAGATGCTATCCTTCCTCCATTGCATGTTTTTAGCCCCTTTATCAAATATAAGATAGTTGTAACTTTGTGGATTAGTCTCTGTGTCCTCTATTCTGTACCATTGGTCCACCCGCCTGTTTTGGTACCAGTACCATGCTGTTTTTGTTATTATTGCTTTGTAGTACAGTTTGACCTCTGGTATCGCTATACCTCCAGATTCACACTTCCTGCTTAGAATTGCTTTTGCTATTCTGGGTCTTTTGTTTTGCCATATGAATTTCATGATTGCTTTGTCTATTTCTACAAGAAATGCCGTTGGGATTTTGATTGGCATCGCATTAAACCTGTAGAGAACTTTGGGTAATATCGCCATTTTGATGATGTTAGTTCTGCCTATCCATGAACAGGGTACATTTTTCCATCTTCTGAGATCTTCTTCTATCTCTCTCTTTAGGGTTCTGTAGTTTTTATTGTATAAATCTTTCACCTCTTTTGTTAGGTTGATTCCCAAATATCTTATTTTCTTTGAGGATATTGTGAATGGAGTGGTTTTCCTTATTTCCATTTCAGAGGTTTTGTTGCTGATATACAGGGATGCCTTTGATTTATGCATGTTGATTTTATAACCTGCCACTTTGCTGAATTCATTTATTAACTCTAGCAGCTTCTTTGGAGACCCTTTTGGGTCTGTTAAGTATATTATCATGTCATCCGCAAATAGCGATAATTTAATTTCTTCTTTTCCTATTTTTATGCCTTTAATTTCTTTTGTCTGTCTAATTGCTCTGCCTAGTACTTCGAGAACTAAATTGAATAGAAGTGGTGATAGAGGGCATCCCTGTCTTGTTCCAGATTTTAGAGGGAATGCCTTCAGTTTTTCTCCGTTTAGGATGATGCTAGCCTGAGGTTTAGCATATATAGCTTTTAAAATGTTGAGGTAAGTTCCTGTTATCCCTAGTTTTTCTAGTGTTTTGAACATAAAGGGATGCTGTACTTTGTCAAATGCTTTTTCTGCATCTATCGAGATGATCATATGGTTCTTGTCTTTAAGTCTATTGATGTGGTGAATAGCATTTATTGATTTCCGTATATTGAACCAGCCTTGCATCCCAGGAATGAATCCTACTTGATCATGGTGCACAAGTTTTCTGATATGTTTTTGTATTCGATTTGCCAGAATTTTATTGAGAATTTTTGCATCCAAGTTCATTAGAGATATTGGTCTGCAGTTTTCTTTCTTTGAAGTATCTTTGTCTGGTTTTGGGATCAAAGTGATGTTGGCCTCATAGAATGAATTTGGAAGAGCTCCTTCTTTTTCTGTTTCTTGAAATAGCTTGAAAAGTATTGGTATTAATTCTTCTTTGAATGTTTTGTAGAACTCTGCTGTATACCCATCCGGTCCAGGGCTTTTCTTGGTTGGTAGTCTTTTGATGGCTTCTTCTATTTCTTCCTTTGTTATTGGTCTGTTTCACACTAAAGGGATACGGCTGCATCAATGATCATAGCGGCACAATTCACAATAGCTAGACTGTGGAACCAACCTAGATGCCCCTCAATAGATGAATGGATAAAAAAAATGTGGCATCTATACACAATGGAGTATTATGCAGCACTAAGAAATGACAAAATCATAGAATTTGCAGGGAAATGGATGGCATTAGAGCAGATTATGCTAAGTGAAGCTAGCCAAGCCCTAAAAAACAAATGCCAAATGTCTGCTTTGATATAAAGAGAGCAACTAAGAACAGAACAGGAAGGAAGAGCATGAGGAAAAGACTACAGTAAACAAAGACGAATGGGGGGAGAGAAAGGGAGAGAGAAGGGAAAGCATATGGAAATGGTAGGAGACCTTCAATGATACATAAAATTATAAAAGGTTATGAGGGGCAAGGGGGAGGGGAAAAAAGGGAGAGAATTGAACAACAGCAGAGGAGGTAGAGAGGGAAGATGGGAAGGGAGGGGGGGGAGGGGGGATAGTAGAGGATAGGAAAGGTAGCAGAATACAACAGTCACTAATATGCCATTATGTAAAAATGTGAATATGTAACAGATGTGATTCTGCAATCTGTACTTGGGGTGAAAATGGGAGTTCAAAACCCAATTTGAGTCAAATGTATGAAAGATGATATATCATGAGCTATGTAATGTTTTAAATAATCAATAAAAAAATAAAGAAGACACATAAAATGTTAAAAAAAAAATAAAATAAAACAGTTGTTAGCAAATCTTCTTTACTTTTTGCTCCAGAAGACTATCTTTATTAGTTTGGCCAGCAAACAGATCTGTCCTCTGCTCTGAAATGAGATACTATCTTTTTTCTGCTAAGAGTATTTATTATGCTTGAAAACAAGTGATGTCAATGCCACCTTTCTGTATAACTTGAGAAAATTCTGATTCAGGAGGAGTAGGATTGGGCCTGAGATTCCTCATTGCTAAGAAGTTCCCCAAGCTGGACATGGTGGCACAAGCGTGTAGTTCCAGCACAGGGAGGCACAAGCAGGAGGGTTGCTCGAACCCAGGAGCCGGAGGCCAGCCCAGGAAACAGCAAGACACCCTCTCCTCCTTCTTGCTCTCTATGATGCACGCAGAAAAAAATAAGCATATTTATTGCTCTTGCTAACATATTGTACAGTCTTGACTTGATTAAGCAGAAAAGAATGCATGTGGGCATATCTCTGTTTTATATATATAGTATTAACTGACAATTTGTCTAATGTAGCCAATTTAAAACTTTGTGTAATGTGTACATGCCACCTATTCCTGCCATCAGATTTTCTTTCTGCTTAGTTTTTTATGAAGGGAAGTGGTATAGTAGTTAAGAGTATGAACTCCAGAGTCAAATTCCCTAGATTTAAATATGAATTCTGCCACTTAACTAGCTCTATGAACTTTGGCTAGTTACTGAGCCTCTTTTGACTCAGTTTCCTCACTTGTAATATGGAGATAATAAAGTACTTAAAAATACCTGTCCAATGATATTCATAGTTACATAAATGTTTGTTATTCTATATCAGTGGATTCAACCAACTATGAATCAAAAATATTTTTTAAAAAGCTTGCATTTGTACTGAACACATACAAATGTTTTTTATTGTCATGATTTACTTCATAATACAGTATAATAACTTAAAAGTTTTATAATACAGATATACATGAGACATACAACTATTTCTCACATAAAATTTGTTTAAAATTGCTATGCTACTGAGCTGTCTAGTTAAATAAACATTGCATTAATGCTTTTGTTGGCTTGCTTGAACTTCAAAGCTTTATATATAATTAATTTCAATTTAGTAAATATAAATGTATGTCTATTATTTGGTAGTTGTTTTAGTTGACACTGATAATATTGAAACTAGTAAGATCTAGCTATTGAGGACCTCACAGTCTATGGAGGGAAAAAAAGTGCTCATAATAATATGGTTATTTAATCATACAGAAGAGCTCTGAACAAGTAGCAGTATAACTTTGGCTTCCTAAAATATGGTATTTTATGTTTTACATAGTTTTTATGTATTCATAATAGTTTGCAATGTTGTGGATCTTTTCTTGTGTAATAACATTCTCTAAAGAAATTGTACCTTTCATTTTTTTCCATTTGTTTCATAAAATTGACAGAAAAAGGGCATTTGTTACTTGATTCAAAAATAATTCAATAAATATTCCACTTTTTATCAGGTACCTGTAGAAAATATCAGGGCTAAAGAAACAAGAACAACAACAAATAAATGTGATCTATGACCTTAAATAATCTATAGCATACAGGCAAGGAAGACAACCAACCAGCTGCATAAAGTTTGATGCACTGGTGACAGAGGGAGCACACAGGAGGCCATAACCTTGCTGAGGCCTGTGTTACTGTCTCATTTCATTTTAATTGGGGTAAAGTTATTGAAATTACTTCTGCATTTATTAGTCATTTTAATTTTAATTTCATTAACTACCATTCATATGCATTGTCCCCTTTAGTTTTTATTGACTTACTTGGATTTCCTTGCTGAATTTCAAGAGCTTTATTTTATTGGCAGAGTCATTTGAAGGTTTCTATAAGGGAGATAGTCAAAGGTTTATGAGCAGACATAACATTTTTATCACTACTGTATCATGTTTCTCTTATAATCAAGATGGTTGTTTCAAAAAATAAAATCAGATTAAGAGTCATAGAGTAAGAAACAAAGTCCCCTGCTGTCTGACCTCAGAAGTGGCACCTCTATTTTAAGCACATTTAATATTTTTTGTGTGTTTGTATTGAGAGCTTTTCATAAGCATAATCAAATATTCATCTATAACTATCATAGTGCTATCTCTCTTGGTATAGATATATATGTATAAAGCTGAATAATATTTTTTTCAGCTTTATACAGTTTTCAGTGGTGGAATCATTCTAATTGATGCACCTCACATTTTCTGTTAAACAGAATATCTTGCAAAGCTTTTCATATATCATTACACTTAGATTTATCTCATTCATTCAAATTTTTAAATATTACTAGTGGGCATTAGAAATTTTGATATATAGCATCTGTCATGATTTCAATCTTTTTAGAAAGCAATTTTGGAATTGAATTTTCTGGCTCCAAGTATATTTACATTTAATATTTTATTAGATAACACCAAAGTATTTTTCACAAAGATAGTATCAATTTAATTTCTCAACAAAAAAATGAAGACTTTCATTTTCACTTAGACTTACCAACACTGGCTATATTAAACTTTCTAACATTTTCCAAGCAGATAAAAGTTAGTGTCACGGGTTTTTGATAAATTATAGTATCTTCTCAAAATATTGTTCTTTATGTATGTCAAACGGTGTGTGTGTGTATGTGTGTGTGTGTGTGTGTGAGAGAGAGAGAGAGAGAGAGAGAGAGAGAGAGAGAGAGAGAATATTACCTGTTCATATCCTTAACCCATATTAGGAATTGGGCTGCTTATCTTTTTTTTCTTAATTTCCAATTAATTTATCCATATTAATAGTCACCCATTTCAACAGCATCTGGCCATTAAAAATCTATAGGCTTTTCAGGAAATAAGAGTTTGATTGTTCAAATATTATTTTTCAGATAAGATTTCAAGGCAGAGAACTTTGGTAAGAAATAGAAGAAAAGGCCACACAAGTTAATGGCTAAACAAGATTTACCACTCAATATTTTTTCACTACTAAAGGAAATTTACATTCCATTCATTTATTTTAATACATATTTGAAAAATAACAAAGTTGAAGCTTATTCTCCTTTAAGACTCAACCTGATACTCTTTTGCATCTGATGAATATTTTATGTTTAGGTATTTAGATTTTATTCTTTCTAGACCTTCGTGAAGATTCCCTGATAAATATATAAGATTTAAAAAAACGAAAGATGCTTAAAGGCTATTATACTAGGTGCTTGTGACCTCTGATTATTCAAATACATTATTTTATGTGACCTAGTCTTGGATAACTCTATCTTCCAAAATAGATTTCCACATTGCTCAAGTTGTTTAAAATAGTTAATTCAAGGCCATTAGCAACCCTCATTAAAAAATATTATAGCTTGCTTTAAATGGTGAAGTAGACATATTTCCTCTGAAGAATATTGAGCAGTATAAACTGTTTTCAAGACATTGAAAAAAATTATTAAAACTTATAGTTTAAAACATTATTATTAAAACTTATAGTTTAAAACATTATTAAATTATTATTAAATTATTAAATTTAATTATTAAATTTAATTATTAAATTAAATTAATTTAATTATTAAATTTAATTATTAAATTATTAAAACTTATACTTTAAAACACATTTTATCTTATGAAAAATAAAACATGCATTCTTTGAGCTGATTGATGCAGAAAACATTGATGGAAGTTTATATCAATAAATGGATAGAATTCATTCAAATCTTGATTTTTAGCTTGAATTACTGAGGATAGCTCTAATGAAAGCATGGCTGTAAAATATCATATTCCACTGTGAATTAGAAAACACTTCCACCAGTATTTGTATTCACTAGCTAATGCAATATGAAAGTGTTATCTTGAATTTTGGGAAAAAAAAAAAACATGATTTCAAGATAACTTTAAAGCATGAAGCATATTTCCTGATGCAGATTCTTTGTTATTTAGCTAGAAGGCAGTCCAACACAAAAGCAAGGCAACAGAGTATGGTGTTTTATATCAGTGTTTCTCAAGCTTTCCATACTTAGGATTCACCTGGAGGAGGTTTGAAGCTGCATAGTATTGCTAAGAAGCTCCCCTTGGATGCTGGTGGAGCTAGTCTGGGGACCACACTTTGAGTAGAAAAGCTTTAGAGAGCACTTTTTACTTTGGAGTCAGACTTTGTCTCCTCGCACTTGCCCATGTGTGAAAATGGACACATTCGCCTTTGCTTCTGTTTCTTAATTTTTAAAAGGGAACGATGATGAGTTTTCCTCACTGGGTTGTTGTGGGGATGACATGGTGAATATAAAAAAAGCCCTTATGATAGTTCCTGTATCATAGTAAAAATGCTTAAAAATAATTAGTTTTAATATATTCCCAGTTGAGCAATAATATATTTTAATAGGTATACAAAAATCATTATGAAAGAATTTAATTTGCTTGAATGTATGGGCTCTAGAATAACCTCAGGAAAGTCCACTGTTTTTCAGTCTAATGATAAGAATGGTTAAATAACAGGGAAAACAATACATGCTAGTCTCCTGATAAACATTCTGGTGCTTTTTGCTACTGTATCATTGCCCTCCCCAAATTCACTTTTTAAGAACAAATATCTCAAAATTTTTAAAGAAACACACAATTTAAAGTTGAAGTATCTCATGAAGGTATAAAAACAAAAACAAAAATCAGAAAGGCAAATCAAATACTGTCACCTGGAAACACCAAGTTTTCCATCAAAGTGACAAAATAGCAATGATTTGGGGAACCAGCTGCTGTGACTACACCCTTAACATTTGTTATAGCAGTAAAACATCTGTAACCTCAAAAGTATAATCAACATAGCTTCCACTGAAATATCTTTGAGTAAGATGGAGAATTAAAAAAAAAATAGAGGATGGGTGGAATTTAACCTATAACAGCCCATGCATGAATGATCTTTACTGACAAGAATGTTGTTGAAGAAGAATGAAGCATGCATTGGAATAGAGGAAAAGTGGGTCAGGAAAATACAATGTCTCTGCAGCCAGAGAATGTTACTCTGGCTTCTGCAATATATCATGCCACTGTTGGAAGAGTTCTGATGTCCAAGTGCCCAAATAAATAAGGGTCATAAAGAATAAAATTTTGTTTTGTTTTGTTTTCTTACCTCTGTATAGTGAAAACTAGTGTTTGCTTTCCTGAAGTGGTAACTATAGCTATCTAGAGATTTTTATTTTCTGTTTTATAGCTTAGATAACTGAATATGATTTAATGGTTTATAAATAGTTACCATGAGTTAGGAACTATATTTAACATTATGTGAGACTTAGGTAGAGATAAAATACAGGTTAGCTTCCAAAGAATTAATAAGTGAAAACAGAGTATAAGATTTTTCATACATGCCTACAATCCAATGAAAATGATATAAATAATACAATGAAGTGGTACTGGCATTAGGAGAAGAGAATTCCTATCAGTGCACTCTCCTTGATGGAAGTGATACTAACACTTTACATTGAGATTAGAGTTGGTTTTAATGGGCAAGCCAGGAGCAGTTTACCAGGAATGTAAATAAAGAAGAACAGTTCTAACACAAGCTCTGGCAACAGCTACATTCAAATTTGGCTTTGTTATAAGTTAAATATTTCATAACAACCAAGAGGGTATTTTAGAATCAGACCATAAGGGACTTGTGCTAAAATGTTTGGACTGTTTTTCTTCTAATGGAAATGGGGAAACCCTGGAGGTTTTTATACAGAAAAGTGACATGTCAGAATTGTGTTTTCTGAGCATGGCATGATGAACTGGTGGATCTGGGACAAAGATTAGTGAAAACACATGAAGGAAAGTCAGAGTAATCTGTGGCTGTGGGCCTCTTCCTGCTCTATGATGTGTCAGAAGGCTGAGATTAAATAACCCTCGGTTACTATATAAATCTACTTTCCATGTAACCTCAATGTCATATCTATTAAACTCTATGATTAAAATCTGTTTTCCACCCTTGTCAGCACAGTGGAGTAAATATGTAGCCAAGGAAGCTGAGTGTGAGCACCATCTGAAAAATGGTTATGTTGTGTTCCAAATCCAGAACTGTGACTTGGTCAAATTCAGGAATAAAGAAAACTGACTTTGATACAACATGTTGTATTTCTAACAGTAAAACTAGAACAGAAATTATTTTGATTAATCAAAATAGGTGAAAACCAGAAGGAAGACTGAAATAGTAAACAAAAACCATAAGACATAAGAAAGTATTGAAAGTCTAGTTTAATTTTTTTTGTATATTGCATCCAATTTTAACCTAAATTATACAAAACTATTTTTTTGTGTGTTCTACCCCCCAAAAAAATGTTTGTTTTAAATTTAGGGTCAGAGAGACTATCTGTAAAAGTTTTATGCTTTAGTCCCACAAAAAAAAATTCCAG
Organism: Spermophilus citellus; assembly: GCF_964194105.1. Taxonomy (NCBI): domain Eukaryota; kingdom Metazoa; phylum Chordata; class Mammalia; order Rodentia; family Sciuridae; genus Spermophilus; species Spermophilus citellus. The sequence continues at coordinate 111,984,769 of NC_138182.1, read as the reverse complement.
GGACATTTTTAAATTATTTCCCAAAATAGCACTATTTTATAGTTGTTATTAACTTCCAATTTACAGGTGGGGAAACAGTTTCAGTGAGATAAAATGATTCAGCTATAAAACAGCAGTTTAAAGCAGCGGTTTTAAAACATTTGGTTATAAAACAGCAGAGGCAAAGCTAGAACCAAGATTATGAAATCTAAATTCCATACTTAAACTTTTCACTAGTGTTGCATAAAGTTTGATTAAGCCTACTTTATAAAAGAGTCACAAAGCAAGCAGATTTATTTTTATCAGTGGATGATACCCAAGTTTATGCTGAGGTTCTGCTCCTTAACTAACTTGGCATGCTCATCTACAAATTGTTAATTACTTTTTACTTCATTGTAAAATAATGTTTGTTGTTATCTTCATTATGATTATTGCTAGAGTAATAAAATAATATGATATGAACTCCAAATCTTGAAGCATTATATAAATCAGGCTTAATATTTTATTAATATTACCAAAGCTTAATTAGTATTTTATGAAGCATTGATAATGATGATAGTAACTGTATATAGGCTTATACTTTGTTCTTAGTGTGTTCTATTGTTTTTATGTTTAAATGAGCCTGGTTATTTCCATCTAAATACATATGATTTCAGTTTTGGAGCCAAAAACCTACTGTAATTGTAACATAACAAGCAGTTGAAATATTGGTAGACATTTGATACTGAAACTCTACAGACATGGTTTGATTTTTCAAAACAGGTAGCCTTCTTTGCATGTATTTAGACAAATTACTTAGCTTGAATAAAATATTTCTATATTTACCAAATGAGGGTTAAAACATGTACTTAAATTTATTATAAGGATCTGAGAGTGTGCACATAAAGCTCCTCATATTTAGGCAGTGCCCAGTGAAACACAGATATTATTGTGGTTTAGACATTAATTTTCTATTTGATTCCCTTGTGTAAATGAAATTGTCACAATAACACATAGAAAACCAAAGTCTTTGAAAAGGAATTTTAATTTTCTTTCTGAAAATGTAATAACAATAACAAAGATGTCAGTTATAGGGGCCCAGAATTACAAAGTCCATACTCTGAAGTCATTTATTTGACCTTAACTACCTTATCAGTACTGGTGAACACTGAATGAGATGCTGATGAGAAAATTGGCCTTACGCTTGTGTGATTGAGATCCATATTCCAAAACAGTCTTGTATTTTATATATACAGATGATATTTTGTGATCACTATATGTTAAACTCGCATATACATTGAAAGTTTATATTTTAGTTTATTTATAATTCATTATGAGATTCATACTCTCCAAAGGTAATATAAATGAAATAGTTACTAATAAAACTGTACTAAACAATAGCCTTTCTTTGATGAATGCTTATATATCTTGGAATCATAAAGTGAATATTTTTTGAGGTCTGACCCTTCAGTTTCATTCTTGCTCTTCTCTATTAGCTGTGTATGATTAGATAACTTAACTTTAAATTTCAGCTTCTTCATCTGGTAAAAAAATTAAAAAGGACTAATACTCAACTCTGAAGGTCACAAAGATTAATAAAATCATTTATGTTGAGCTGGGACTGTAGCTCAGTGGTACAGTACCTGCCTGGCATGTGTGAGACACTGTATTCAATCCTCAGCAGCACATAGAAATAAATAAATATAGATATTGTGTCCATAAAACTAAACAATTTTTTTTAAAAAATCATTTATGTAAAATGCTCAGGACAATGCCTTGTACATTGAGCTAAGCACCCAAATGCCCTAATTCTTTCCATTGTCAGGACAGAAACCATCACTGTGCAGTTTGTTGTCCTATAGAAGATGGCCCTGGGCTGAATCTGCACTGCCTTGAGTATTTCTTTGTGTACAACACACACCCACTGACTTTCTTGACTGCTGGTTTTAAAACCAAGATTTCTTTTCCAAAATACATTAGAATTTATGATGCCTATTTGAAATTGCTGATTCTTTGATTATAAACCAATAACAGTTTTCTATTTCTGGCTTATAAATGCCTAAGTGTGTTTTCAGTACCAAATTTAAAATATTTAAATAATTTAAGCTACTTTATAAACATAAAACCAACTTAGCATCTGAAATGGACCCATAATTTTTCACCTCTGGTTTCTCTGTCTCCCAGAGTGCACTCTTCCAAGGGCAAATCTGTTTTTCCTTTGAGAATCCATAGGCATGAATTTGTGAGCTGCTCTCAAAATCTAGCCTCATTAAGCCTGATCCTTTTTGGAATCCCACTAAAGTATTTGCTTCAATAATTTATTTTGGGAACTGGTTACAGGGGCCAATTTGGTTTTATTCAGAGAAGTATTTCTCTTCATTCATTCTTAATTTCTTTCCTTTTAATGTTATTGTACCTTACTATTACCATGCAACAAATTAATATTCTCTGTACCATTCATATGATAAAGGAACATATGCATACATGAACATCTGCATTATTCTGTAATGTTGATATTTTATTAGAATATTAACAAATGTGAAAATAAGATAAATTAACTCTACCTTATTCATAAATTATACATTAAAGGCTCATTTGAAAACTTTTTACTTTGAATAGGGAGTCAAATTTCTACAACAATGATTTAAGAAGTTCAGCTCAACTCAATATAATATGGAGCATACACTATGTGTCAGATTCTATTTTCTCTTTGCTACTAGGAACATGACCTCTGACCTCATTCATGAATTACATATATCTGAGAACTTATGCTAAACACTAAGCTTATATATACACCATCTCATTTCTCCCTTACAACTTGCCCAATGAAGCAAATGTAATTGTTACACTCATTTTATAAATAAGGATCCAAGGCTTATAGGTATTTAGAATGTTGCTCAAAGTCAGAAAGGCAGCAAGTGGGAGAATTCTTATTTGAAATCAGATTTTCCAGGTCTCAAACTGTGTATGCTTTATGCATGTACAACCCTGTCACATTGATTCCCACTATTATGTGTAAGTATTATGCACCAATATATTTTTAAAAATATATATATTCTCGCTGGACATGGTGGCCTGTAATCCCAGTGGCTTGGCTGACTAAAGCAGGAGGATAGAGAATTCAAAGCCAGCCTCAGCAAAAGTAAGGCACTAAGCAACTCAGTGAGACCCTATCTATAATAAAATACAAAATAGGGCTGGCTCCGTGGTCCAGTGCCCCTGAGTTCAATCACTGGTACACCCCCCGCCCCAAATTCACATTCTCACCCATTAGAGGTGCTATTTGTCTATGTCCTCATTTTTAAGCAACACTGTTGCCTAGATGGGTATATGTAAACTAAACTGATTACCTAATTACCATTTACAAAATTACTTTCTTCAGTCGTGTCCTTCAGGGTGTTGAAAACCCATCTATCTCACCCTTCTGGAAATTAGCAGGGTCCCCCTCCATACTCAGACCTAAAAATTGGCCAGCTGGCCTCAGTACTAGTGTGATGCCTGTAGAATAGACATGCCACTGGAAGGCAGGAGAAGGGTATTGAGGTCTTTTGAAAGGTGAGAACCTTTGAAGGGAAATTTGGATAAAGAGAGTCTGGGCCCCTAGCGTGGATTGGTTCATCTTTTTCCTCTATGTACAACTTCGAACATAGATATTTTAGGAAGAAAATTATAAATGGAAAGGAATTTCAGGGAAAAACAGCAAACAAATGAAAGAAGAAAATGGACAGAAATTATAAAATAATATAGTTGCTATCTCTGAAAAGAATATCTGAAAAGAATAGTATTTTTAAAATTCTCTAAAGGTAGATTTCTATTATTTATAAAGTCATTTCCACTTCAAATGAAAAGCTCATGTCTGTTTAACTTTGACTCCGACTCTAGGTGTTTAAAAAGACAAGGCAGATGTGATGGGATACATTTTAAGAGATCACATTTTTATTCACACAGACTTGATTGTGTGGCTAAGGGATGCTTCGAACCTCCATGTTGGATCCTACATGGCCTGAATAGGATGTGAGTTTCTGAAGCAAACCTTGATGCCTGAATACATTTCAAATTGGCAGAATAAGTCTGAATGTTTTCCTGATGACAGTTGCATAGGCTAATCCATGGAAACTTTTATTTATCTCTACATTATACAAATGTACTATTCTGTCATTAGAAATCATCTGAATAATTACCAAGCACAAAAGCTGCATCATGATTAAAACATGAAATACAGAGGATGTTTGTAAGAAAATTATCAAGATTTCTTTGAACTTTGAATTCCACAAGAGTAAATTTCTTCAGAGATTACCACCTGGGGAGAGCATGACTGTCTAATCATAATAAAAGTCTTCCTTTCTATGTTTACAAAATTGACTGATGTGATTTCCAGAAAAAAATCAGACAATTCAGAAGTTGGGGAAAAGACAAAATAATGTTCTTTAAATGTCTTAAATGATTCCAGCTTTATCCATTCTTAATTAAGATCAATATCTGAGTCTGAACTAGTTGTAGATATTCTTGTGGTGGTGGTGTTATAATGCCTATGCATGAATAAACTATCTTGAATAAAAATCAAAATAAAAAGAAAATTTTAAACCCGAACAAACCATTGGATAAAATAAATACTAAAATCTCTGAATCTATACCAGTTAGAGTTGTCTCTGTGAAATTATTTCAGATAGTTTAAAACTCATGGGACCTTAAGGCTGGGAATCTTTTGTAGTTTATTCTCTGATGGTTAACGGGAAAATGGGGAAATTAAACCAAGAGAAATTATGGATTACTCAAATGACAGAGGTTAGCAAAACTGTTATTAGAAGCCACTCTTTTCAGAGTACTGTTTATTTTTCTTTCTACTCTTTTTTTCTATGACTATTTAATATAATCATCCTTAAAATATTTTTAAAAAGCTTTTGTCTTTATTCTTATTTATAAGAGGTATTAGTAATGAATATTTAGGGTAATTTGTTTACAATTTAAGAAACTATGATATTCAAAAATTTTTTGTTTTAAAAATTTTATGGTGGCTACCAGAGTGTTGGAGCTATCTTCTGAAAACTAGAAAATTTAAAATCTAAACTTATAATAAACTAAAATAGTAGAGAGGGTATGTGGGGGTAGGAAAGATGATGGAATGAGGTGGAAATCACTATCCTAGGTTTATGTATGACTGCACATATGCTGCAGCACTACATCCTGTACAACCATAGAAATGTAAAGCTGTGCTACAATTGTGTACAATGAATCAAAATACATTCTGCTGTCATATATATCTAATTAGCATAAATAAATTAATTTAAAAATAAAATAATTGTAACAATGCTTACGCATCAGGAAAATCAAATGAAGGACTAGATTATCTACACTTGGATGAAAGCTGTTAGTTGTACTCTTGTCTGCATGAAAGAGCCAACCTGGGTAACAACCAGGCTGTCTGATGGCCAGTCTGCCCATATTTTCTCAGCTGGACTTGTAGGGTGGTCTCCATAGGCCTCAAGAGCTCTTTTTCCAGATGTCCTCACCTCTCCTGCACTCTGTCCTCCCATCACTAGCCAACTTGCCCACCCTGAACATCTAACTTAGCTCCTCTCTCCTCTCTAAACCTAGGAGAGAGTCAGGGATGGGAAGATGTTCAGAGTCTGGGGAGAGCTCATGCCTTGAGCAAGAGAAAGAGGAGGCAGCATCATGGTCAGGGAAATATTTGTAATATTTTATAAAATAAAACTCAATCCCATTATATTTTATTATAGCAAAATAAATGAGCCAACTCTGTTTTTCTCCTAACATATTAGAACTGCTAACTTGACATAGTACTAAATAGATGTCACATGCTTTTGTTTCCTGAATATATCCCACCCCTAAATAATTTAGTTTTTGTGTATTACACACACACACATGCACACACACACACAGTTTTTCCTGCTTTTTACATTTTAAGTATTGTTAAATATACAAAGTAAGACTTTCAGTAAAAAATGTGAGCTCTTTCTCCTTGAATGGATGTATACAAATACAAACATCAAAAGAAATCTGACACAGCTTTAACTAGTCTCCTGCAGTTCCCTCTGTGTTTTCATGCCAATTCTCAACATTCATTTTTATTATCTCAATACTTTTTCTCTGGTCAACTCAGTTCTTACACAGAGATTTGCTCCCTGAATAACACAGTCAACCTCTCAACTCCTGTTTTGTCATACTTCTATCTATACTTGTTGACTAGAAAGTTGCTTTTGGCCATTTCAGCTGTAAAGTCAAGTGTTTGTGTTTAGAGAAATGCATCTCGATATTTGAATGCTTTTGAAATTAATCAATTGAAAATATCCCAGGGAAGTGGTGATGATTTAAATGGTTTAAATTCAAATATTTGTTACTTATTCAAAAAATAGGTAGGATCTTCAAAATTAAGAGGGACCATGATGCTTGAGGACAATATTTCTGTCACTCAAAAGTACAACATAAACCCAAGTAAATAAAAAAACAGAAAAAAATATATATATACAACAAAAGAAAAGGCAGTACGTCATAATTTTTGAAAAGTCATAGACAAAAGAAAGAGAAATTTTAATGACTTCTTGGCTTAATTAACTTTCATTTCCCTCTCTATACTAAATATGTTGATAGGTTGAGAAAAAAAAGATTAATAAGAAATAGCATGAAAAAAACCTTAATATCTGTCCTGCACCACATGAAGAAAAGTGAAAAATGGAGTGAAGCAAAGGAAAATATTTTCTTTAATACAGATCTCAGAGAGGAAATCTTTGCTTGCCCTAGTAAGTGCTAAGTGTTCTGACCTCTATCTCTCTGTTCTATTTCAGACCACCCCCTTTTAATACAGCCAGACCTGCTTTGTTTTCTTAGTTCACCATCGTTGAAACCCTAAGATGTGTCTGAAGCTTGATCATTGCCAGAAATGTTCTTCAACAGATCTTCACATAATTAACTCATTTTATTTCTGTTTAGATTTTCATTCTAAAAGTGAGTGCTGTAGTAAAGATTCATAATATGATGAACAGCAACATTTGTTCTAATGCCTAAGCCAGAATAAGGTTTGCCTTTGGTAGGATTAGCGATGGGTAAGTGGACTAACTAGAAGTATTTCTAGATAAGGACTTTGCAGATATGTTTCTGTTTTTCTTAGTCTGTGTGTAGGAGTGTGTGTGTGTGTGTGTGTGTGTGTGTGTGTGTGTGTATTTCTAAATCTGGATGTCAGTTCATTAATGTGTCTCTTTTTATGAAAATTCATTGAACTGTATGATGATTATATTCTGCATATTTTATATATATTATATTTTGACAAAAGGCAGAAAAATATACATACACAATTATAAATAGGAATCCATGTTATCAGAAAATGGATAATCACAAACTGGGGAATAAAAAATAGATGTTCATTTTGATATTTTGTTATGTTTTGATTTTTGGCCCCATTATTTTCTTCTTAGCCTCTTATAATGTTTTTATCCACTTCTAGAATCTCAAATGCCAGGAAGAGAAACCTATGTATCAACCAGTTCTTAGGATATAGACCTGGCCAAACCTTGGGCAAAAAGCGTTTCTCTAGTTCCTTTACCAAACGCTTTTACTCACTTTCACCCTGCTCCAACAACAACCAAAACCAAACCAAACAAAACAAAATCCCACAGTGATAAGTTTTTATTTTTATTTTCTTATTTACAAACCTTGCTGGTGCAGACTTCCAATAACAAGTAGCCATTTTATTTGACTTGTGAGTTTATTTTGGTAAATATTATCTGTGTTCATTAGATATTCTTACTGTAATATTTTAGTTTTTGCTTACAGTATGGGATATATTCATGAGAGCATAGCAAGTAAGAAAATCTGAAATTAGGACTGTGTGGAGACCTGAGTCTGAAGACATGTACTACCGCAAGACAGAAAGCAGCCAGGATTTCAGCAGGAAGACCAAAGGTGTTCCTCTCAGAAGCTGATCAGAACACAGACAAGTCAGATGGTAAAACTGTGACTTTTTGCAATGTGCACTATAACTAACTGGTCTATCTGGACTCAATCATACAAGTCTCCTGATAGCCAGGACTCATTTGGTTTAAAATCAATTAGGTTTCTTTTTTTGTTTGAAAAAAAACAACCCACATTAGTTCCTTTTTCTGAAAATCCCATCTCACAGAATCTAGCCTCTCTTTGTTGAGTAGGATTTCTCTGCCGTAACCAGCACTACTTTGAGATGAACTTTCAATCTTCCAGTCTTTGATTTTTTTCTTAACACAAAATATAATGTGTATCATGTGTATCTAATATTCCATCACTGCCTTCTTATACAGGATGTTTATGCATCTCTCTCACAAATATACTCTTTCATGTGTTTAGCTATTGAATGATTAGATGATTTTTTTAACACAATGAAGAGACTCTGAGTGAGTTTTTAAAGTGATTGGTGCATTTTAATGGTATTTGGGCAAAAATTGTCTGAGATTTTGGAATGGGCTAGGAATGCATTATTATTTCTCAAATCTTAAATAATAAAACAAAGTCCCCTGTTATTAAAAAATTTGATATTCAAGTCACTTTCAGATTGGACTAGATTCAAAGAACAAGGAATGCCTTATTAGCAAATTTAATTAGAAAAGGCATTTAAGATTTCTGCTGTGAACTTTAAAAGTCTCAATATTAATACATAAAATAATATAGGAAATGAGCCAATTGAAATACTACTAATTTTATCATGAACCCTCAATAACTGAATTCTTATTTGTCTATTTTTTTTTCAGTTGAACCTATAAAGAGAGTTTCTAGAATTATAGTCAAATTGTCTGGAAGAAAGTTATAAATCTCCCTACTCTTTTATAATTTTATATTTCTTATTTCTGAAGCTTATCAAGTTATATCATTTCTTCCTGAAAAGTGTTAAACAACATTTGCAATATTGAGCATGAATATCTTATTTGTCATCTGTGAAATAGTAGTCTTTTTTATATAATAAAGTTGTACTTCAAATAAGTGTTAGTCATCTTTTTGTTGTTGTTAAGAAAATACCTAACAAAAACAACTTAGAGGAAGAAAAGTTTATTTTGGACTCATTGTTTCAGAGGTTCAGTTCAATATTGGCTGATTCTATTGCTCTTGGACCTAGATGAGGCAGAAAACATCATGGTGGAAGGGCCTGGCTGAGGGAAGCTATTCAACCAGCACATGGGAAGCAGAGTGGGGGAGAGATAGAGAAGCCAGGGGAAAGATATAGTCCAAGGCCATGCCCCCAGTGACCTCCCTCCTTCAGTCATGCCCACCTGCTATACTAACCACCCAGTAGTCTACTCAGATTCTTAATCCATCAAATGAATTAATCCATAGCACTCATAATCCAGTCTTTTCAAATTTGAAGATTTCTACATTGCCTAACACTTGAGCTTTCTGGGAGACATTCTTAGTTCTATACCATAACAGTAGAATAATACAAGGATTACTCCATCAGTTAAGAAAACTGACCAAAATTTCTCTGTAAGGTATAAGATATATGTGTATATAGATGTACACTTATATGGGGATATAGCAAAATAAATTCCAGGTAAAGGTATTTGTAAAAATATGTAATGACAAAGATAGAAATCTACAAATGTAAGAAAATAAGACAGAATTTACTTGTTGGAATAGTGAAGGCCATTCTTCATGAGACAAGAAACCAGTAATTTGTAAAGAAAATTTTAAAATAATTGTTCTAATTAAACATTTATAATTTTATATGATAAAAATAGTCTAGAAAAAGTTGAATGGCTAGTTATACATGACTATACATTGTGGAAAATAAATACACTATGAATTTAAGGCAAATAAAAAATTTTCTGATTTACAAAAATCTCATTCAAATTAGTAAGAAAATGATAAAAATATATAAAAAAACAAGTGAGTGAGTTATATGCATAATACCTCACAGGATACAAAATTAAAAAATGTTAATGAGTATATCACAACTCAATTTTACATATAATGATTGTATATCAAAATAACAAATAGACAACACTTTAAACCACCAAACTGGTAACTATGTGAAGGTTTTGGTGATAGTCAGTATTGGCAAATATATAGGGAAACAGGATACCTTTTATATACATTTTATATTTAAAAAAATGTGCAAAAGAAGCCAAGATATATGTCCAAGATATGCACTGCAGCATTATTTGCAATGGTAAAACGCTAGAGTATATTAAATATCCATTAGTCATGAGGTAGTTAAAATTATAAGCATCTACTGTTGCTATAAAATGGAATAAGGTAAATCTTTGTGTTTTTATATAGGAGGTATGGGATCCCTTTAAGTGAAGATGAAAAAATGTGTATATGCTATTGTGTATCCTTCATCAGAAGAGTAGTTTTGTTTTTTTTTTTTTTAATGTTATTACCTTTGGGGAAATACACAGAGGAGATTGGATGTGAGAAAGAAGAGAAAGACATTTACATTTCATGTCAGAACTTTTTGTATGAATTTTCTTAGCATTTTCATTTAATATACATTTTATTGTCAGCAGGGGTTTTATGAGTGATGATGGTGTCATGAAACTTTTTGTTTACCTTCCTATAATATTCTTTAATAAGCAAAATAAAAGTATTAAGATTAAGTTAGCCACCTGAAATATTTATCATGAATATATATATATATATATATATATATATATATATATATATATATATTATTATATCTATTCCCAAACTGTACTCTAGGGTTATTTTTATGGATATTTAATATAAGAATTGCAAATTAAGCAAAAAATGCACAATCTTTGCTTGAAGTGATATAAACTTAACGAAAAATTCCCCATCAATTTCTCAAATAGCAGGTATTTATGTATATATCAAATGAAACTTTCCTATCTCTAAACTATTACACAGTATTCCAGTCACTTTCACTTAATTAAAAGCACAATCAAGGCCACTTTAAACCTCTGATCTCATCTTTTCACTTTCAGCCTTGACCTTGGCTGGAGGGACCAGGATGTTAGAGCAGGAAGGACACATTAAGAAACAAATCTTCTCCCTAAACTGGGCATGGAAGAAAATGTACTATTTCTTGAGTGGCTGCATCCAAATGTTCCCTGGAGCATGTGTGTCAGTTTTCTGCAAGTCTCTTCAGAAGTTGACCCCTTGCCCAATTTCCCAGTATGTGACACCCGTTCCAACTCAACTGACCTCTTCCAACCCACCCCCCTTACCTTTTGGGAAGAGAAACTCTAGCTAGGCAAGTTATATGTGATCTGCTAGCTAGCTCTCACTCATTTCCTTCTCCTTCTGTTACCTCTTTGTATTGATGAGGACAGGAGTTCATATTGTAAATAGAGAAAGTTTATCAGCCTCGGATATGGTATAGGATGGAGGCAATACTGGCTTCTATTGAGTCCAATCCCAGGACAATAGGAACATTATCATTTAGTTTCATTTTCCATTAAATTATCCCTAAATATACTAAATACACCACCCCAAAGCTAGCTATCTTTTTAAACTTTATTAAGACTTTGATGCTAGAAGTCTTTTGGCTTTCCTTAATCTCTTGTTAGATTTAACATGTCTTTAAGATAATATTAAGTTGCTAGTGCTAATATTTATTTTGTGCTTAAGAGAGGGAAAAAGACATAATACTAAAGAGGCAAACTAGAATAAGATCCTGAAAAAAAAAGCCCACATTATTCCATAAAAATGAGCTTGAGTTTTTCTCCAGCAGTGGTATAAGAAACTTAGTAATAGACTCTATTGCTTGAATCCAACCTAGCAGCTGTAGAATAGAAGAGGAAAGGTTGGCTGTTGTGATGCAGCAGAATGAGAATTTGTTTCTGTATTTGGAAAGCAAGACCAAAAATATTTCAGGTTGTCAGAAATGTTTTAACAATCAAGGAGGAAAGTACTAGTCTGGGATAACATACCTTTTCTAAATAGGTACTACACAAGCCATTTTCCTTCCAACTGGAGTGTGTCTGATATGTTTGTTAAGTAGTTGGTTCACTTGCATTTAGGGGTTGCCCTGCACATCCATAAATCTGTCCAGTCTCAGGGCAGCAATAAACTCACATTTAGAAGAGACAGGGAGGAAACAAGACCTGTAGTGGAGTCTGCATGTCACCTACAGTTTCTTGTAATGAAAAAGTTGGGGAAGTGCCTACCCTATTCAAATATTTTTTTCTTTATTTTTGCAGAATGGGTAAAAGTAATTGTGCAAAAGTTATTGATATAATATGGTTCCATCATAATCTCAAGAAAGAAGTGATAACTTATACCAAAGGCTGTAAAAAATAATATAAGATGAAAATATTAGTTTTTTTAGTTCTACTGTAACATATTAATACAAACTTGGTCACTTAATGTAAGCCAATGTTTGCATGGAGTTCTAGCAAAGAAAGCCCAGTAGGATTTGGGAAATATTTGGATTTGAAAGAGATGTAGTGATACCTAAGATTGGGACATTGGCAAAATGGTATTGTTGCTGATTTTAGTAGTGAGAACTTCTTAAATTTTAAATGAAAAATTAGGGAAAACTGTTACTCCAATTTAACTTGTAGCACAATGGCTATATGTAAGAATATAAATTTGTGAATAAAAAACTAAGTTGAAAAGGGGATTTGGAAGTTGAAGGATATGGAAAATAACAACCATTAGCCCATGTGATATTTGACACACTAGGAATAAATCAGGTTTTTTTTGACTGGCACTTTTGACATTTTGTACAGGTTATTTCTTAATTGAAGGGGCTGCCCTGTGTAATTCAGAATATTTAGCAGATTCTCTGAACCTTATCTCTGTATAACTGTAGTGCTCTCAGTGGTGACAAATGAAAATGTCTCCAGACATTGTCAGTAACTGTCCCCAGAGGGTGAAACTGCCCTTCACTGAAAACCACTGGAATATGCCCTGAAATGTTTCCTCTGTGTTTTCTTCTAGTTTGGGGTCATAGAGTTAAGTCTCCATTCCATTTGGAGTTGATATTTGTATCCGTGGGAAGATAAGGGTCTAGTTTGATTCTTCTGCATGTGGATATCATTTCCCCAGCACACTTTATTGAAGAGACTATCCTTTTATCATGGTGTGTTTTTAGCTCCTTCCTCAAAAATAAGTTAGTTGTAAATGCATGGTGCTATGTTTACTCTCCATTCTATTCCCTTGGTCTCTCTGTTGTTATGTCATAATGATGTTATTTTATTTAATATAATTTATAGTATATTGTGAAGTCAGGTAAAGAGATGCATCACACTGTACTTTATAAATACATGTGAATATTACATGTCAATAAAATATTAGAAAGAGTGGTTAGAAAAAGAAAACTACTAGCATAAAAATATAATTGCAAAGAAACTGATTGAAAATGTATTAGAATTGAGAATAATAATCAGTTAGTTGTTGGATAAGAAAAAGAAGAGCCATTCTGAAATTGCACAGAGGATAGATGACTCTAAAAGGAGGGAAAACGGAAACATGAAATCACAACACTGAGGCAAGTATAAAGCTGTAAAAATAAAGTAAGAAGTGTATATTTGTTTTGTGACCAATGCAGTGGCACAGGCCTGTAATCTCAGTGGCTCGCAGACAGAGGCTGAGGGGGATCATGAGTTCAAAGCCAGCCTCAGCAAAAGCAGGTGCTAAGCAATTCAGTGAGAACGTGTCTCTAAATAAAATAGAAAATAAGGCTGGGATGTGGCTCAGTGGTTGAGTGCACTTCAGTTCAACCCTGTTTTGTATTGCTGCTATAAAAAGAAGTACTAACTTGATTGAATAAAATAGCATAAATTTCAGTGATGAATAAATAAAGAAAATGCAGTACATATACACAATGGAATACTGCTCAGACCTAAAAAATAAAATAAAATAAAATCCTGTCATTTGTGTTGACATGGAGAAAATTGGATAACATTACATTAAGTGAAATAAGTCAGGTACAGAAAGACACAAACTTCATGATCTCACTCATATGTGGAATCTAGAATAGTTTGACTTCCTAGAAATTTAGAATGGTAGTTTATCAGTGGCTGGACAAAGTACATGTATGGAAAATTTCAATCAATGGGTATTAAGTTAAATTTAGACAGAAGCAAGAAACTCTGGTGTGTGATTGCACAGGAGCTTCACCACAGATAACAATAATATGCAATATATTTCAAGAGGTAGATGGAAACCATTTGAATGGTTTCATCATAAGGAATGATGAATGTTTGATGGGATGCATAGGTGGAACTTGATTTAAACATTATTCAGTGTGTACATGCACCAAAAAAATCACATGTACCCCATTAATATGTGCAATTTTTGTTTATATATGTTAGTTTAAAAATAATTTAATTAAAAAAGAAGCAGCACAAATTTGTTTTCCTATAGTTCTCTAGATCAGAAATATGTCAAGAGTTTCACTGGGCTAAAATCCAGCCTTCAGGAGGGTTGGTTCCTTTCTGGAGGCTCCAGGAAATAACATACCTCCTACACCTTCCAGCTTCTAGAGGCAGCCTGCATATCCAAAACCAGTAGTATCACATCTCTCGGATCCTTTTCCATTGTTAAATCTCACACGTTTCTGTCCACAACTGGGAAATTGTCTCTAATTTTAAGTATCATTGGGATTAGATTAGGCTCACATGGAGAATCCAAGATCATCTCTGTATCTCACTCTCCTTAATCTAAATATATATACAAAGCTCTTTTGCTATGTGATGCAACATATTCTCCATTCTGGGGCAAGAACATGGATATTTGATGGGGTGGTTAACTTGCCTACCATTATGAATACATAAAGCATATTTAGATGTGGCAACAAAATCACATTTCACCTTGCTGAGAGTGTTTCGCAGACGCATCCTGGAGGCAAAAAGATAGACTACAGTGGGTTAAGAAGTGCATGGGAAATGAGACAGCAAAACCAGTGAGTACCCAGTTAGAAATATGTAGGCTTGGGCTGGGGATGTAGCTCAGTGGTTGAGCACTTGCCTCACGTGTGTCAGGCACTGGGTTTGATCCTCAGCACCAAAGCAAGAAAGCAAGAAAGAAAGAAGAAAGAAAGAAAAATATTGTGTCCATCTACAACTAAAAAATATTTTTAAAGTAAAAAAAGAAGTATGTAAGCTTATAAAAAATATAATAAAATTCTGTCCGATCATATAGCTTTGTTGATTTTTAAAAGTTTACATGCTACAGACCCTTTGCTATTTCTTTATTTACTTTCCTCCCTTCTTTCTTTCCAAAAGAGTCAACATATTACAGATATAGTTGAAAGATTGTTTTTATCTGTTCATGATTCTACTCCCTTCCTACTTTTGCAAAAGAAATTGCTCTCTTGATTGTTTAATTTTCATTTCTGTGTGTGTTTTAAGATTTTCCACAGATGCTTGTGCATATAAACATACACAGCACTCTTTACATCTTTTCAGAGTTTCTTAAGTGGTATTATCATAAATGTGTACTTCTGCAAAACAAAAATACCAAAAAATTATGTATTTTTGAAACATATGCATATTATAGATAAAAATTAATTCATTTGTTATTACATAAGAGTATGCTATTAGCTGAATCTAGCCTAATTTATTTATCCAATCCAATACAGAGATTACTTCTGATTTTCATATTCTTTCATTCTTCACCTTTTAGTTCAATCTTGCCAACATTTTTTTCTATTTTAAAGGTTTTTTTAAAGAATTGGTTTCCATTCTGTTGATTTCTTCACATACATGCTTGCTTTCTACACTCTCCATTTTTAGTATTATCTTTAGTGTTTTCCTCTCTTCTAGTCCTTTTTGTTTCATTTTGAATTACCTGAAATATTCTGTTTGCTCACTATTCTAATGTTAATTGATATTTTATTTTAATGTAAATCTGTCAGACTATCAATATTCTTCCAAGCAAAGTTTTTCTGTATATCGCAAATTTTACATGTAATATTTACTTTTTGTTTTTGATCTTTGATTATGAGATACTTTTTCTCTGTGTGTCAATGGCTATTTAGAACTGTGCTCCTAAGTTTTCAAATACATTTTTTTTTACCTTTTGTTATCAATTTCCAAAATAATAGAATATAGAAAACATGCCTTAATATCAACTTTTTAATATTTTTAGGGACACTTTAAAAAAAATATTTGCTTTTAAGAGGGAAAAGGAATGTTAGGCTTGAATTATTAAGGAGAACATATTTTAAATGAAGAACTTTTTCCTCATAAATGAAGCAAACTTGAGAAAGCAAAGCTGCTATTGGAAAGAGACAATAGGGCATAAGAGGAAAATTGCATAATGTGAATTCCTTGAAGTGACAGGAGGTGGTCAGTCCCCAGATTGTGTTGGGTTGTCTTAGAAAAGAATAGGGAAACCTGAATCATAACAAGAGAGAATGAGGAAGAATGCATGTGAATTTAGGAAACTTGCTAACTGGGTAGTGAGAATTTACAGAATCCATTAGCATTTCCATGTCTTCAAGTAAAATTATTTGGTAAGCTAGGTGACAGAGATTGATAGGAACTTTGAGAACAATGAAAAATATGTGAATTATTCACTTAGATAATATTCAAGAGGAACGCCTAGGGCACCATTTAGAAAGACTGTTGCATAGTATTTTCAGGGAGCTAGAACAGGTCTCTGTTGACTGATCTCTGTGTGAGCTCAGCATAAATTATGAGTAACTCTCTAGAATCACCAAAAGCTATTACTGAAAATGGGGCTTCACTTTCCTCCCAGTCCTATACAAACTGTACATTTCACTGGTACCAGTTCAGAGGATATCTATGGTGCCCTACTCCATGCCTGACACCATTTTATATCCTTTTTTCCAAGGAGGATTTTCATTCTGGAAATACTGAGCAAAACTTAGATAGTAACACACAGAAAATTAAATTTAAAAATATTCAAGTCATTCCATTGCTAAGATTTAATTTAGGATTAAAATTATTTACTTGGCATGCACATTGCATGTTTCTCAGTTTTGAAACTGAACTCTGTTTCTGTTTTAAAATCATTGTTAGTCTCAGTGCTGCCCCAAATGTCATATTCATTTTATATTCACACAACTACTTAGACCCATAACAGGGCTTAAATTTGCATTTAAAAAAATCTTTCTTCCTGCCTCTGTATGGTTATGTAAATACATGCACGCTGCTGATTGAAATAGTATCCACTCATAAAAACATGTTACAAAATCAACAATTTCCAATGTGAAGCCTGAGATCTTTGGACAACACAAATATTTGTGAATAATCAAACTGTATAGCATCTTTTATAACAGTAGGTCTCAAATGGTTTGTGTTTTATCCACAATGATGATTTTCTCCTCTTTCTCGTGAAGTATTTAAAAACCTATACTAAAAACTGTTGGTGAGGTTTGTAAGCTCTTGTAGAAATAAGGTTACCAACAGCGCAAGATGGAGATTTTCCTGGAACTAAGGCGTTTTCAGGATGTGAGATTTTCAGACTTTAAAATCCGGTCAGTTCCAAGCAACCTGAGACAATTGGATAAGTATTTTAGGGCAGTATTTATGGGTATGCTGGAATGAATTACAATTCTCTCAACTTTTTTGTCTAATATCCTATTTGGAAGCCATGTTAGATTCAAATTTTGGGTTGCCTTGGTTTCTAGCCAGAATTTAGCATGCCACACAGTTTGTCGTGTTTTAATTTTTTGCTTCTATTAATAAATCTGGTAGTTCCCTTCATGAAGTATATCTTACAAGTTTGACTTTAAAAGTCTTGCAAAATATGCATCTTAAATAGGGTATACACAAAAATTTTAAGAAGGCAGCCCAGAGAAATAATACTCACTGTATAAAACTATTTGCTCTTTATACACACACACACACACACACACACACACACACACACACACACACATTAGTTGTAGATGGACACAATACATTTATCTATCTATCTATCTATCTATCTATCTATCTATTTGTTTTTATGTGGTGCTGAGGATTGAACCCAGTGCCTCACACATGCAAGGCAAGCACTCTGCCACTGAGCCACAATCCCAGCCCTCTATTTGTTCTTATACATACATACTTTGACAGAGAATGACATTTCAAAAATTCTGGAAACAATTTGAGTTTGCAGGCTATGAAACCTCATGCGTTTAGGTTTAAAATCAAATGTTAAGATCCTTCACTAGGTTTGTCAGACACAAAATATAATTGAACAAGTATACAATTTGGGAGAATTTGGAGCAGAATATTACTTAAGTGATGCAAGTAGAGATCAAAAGTGAGAGTTTTTCCCTTAAAGATTTTTCATACAATTATGCTAATTTCCTTGGCTTGGACTTTAATAATTCAGTAAATTAGAATATAGCACAGGTGGTGGCAAAGATAATATGTATTTTAGAGCAAGGTTTAAGGGTATACTGGAATGCATTAAAATTGTCTCAGCTTCTTTGTCTAATATCTCACATTTGGTACCACAGGAGAAGCAAGGGTGCAAATTTTGACAAAACAGAGAGGAGCAAAGCTAAAAGTAGATATTTTATACAAATTAACAAATATTTTAGCATAGGAAATAAATCATTAAAAACCTAAAGCACAGGAGAATGGGTATATTTGCAGAAAAAAAAATGTCAAATCTACTTGGTGTTTTTGGTCCAAGGGAAATGTAACAAAAAAAAAATGTACAGAGTATAGTAACTCTGTTGTACAATGGTACCTTACTGGGCACTGTGATATAGGGAGGAAAAACTTTGCAAACATGGAAAGCATGTATATCAGTATGAAATAGGATAAACTTTCACAAATAAACCTGCAGTATATCTTTCTTTTCACCTTAGTAATTAAAGCAAAGGGCTACTACCATTCTGAAAAAGGGGAGATTGGCAACACCATGTTTTCATGAAAATACAATCTATGTGGACAGTGGCTGAAGATTTCCCAAGGGAGATGCACGACTTTAGAGAAGAATGTCTCAAATACAATTACTGTTCTTTGATATAGAAGAATGAAAGAGGGTGAGCGGATCATTATTTAGCATGTGCACAAAGGCTGCACAATCAGAGGAGAGGGATCTCCATAATGACAGGCTCCTGGGTTACAGCCTCAGAGCCCATCCAGGGGTTGATTGAGCTTCTCCAGCAGGCAGGCATGCAGAGGGCTAGTTAGCTTTCTTTGTAAAGGATACAATGGAAACTGGTATCTCCAGGTGACTTGGCTAATTTTCACCTGTTTTCCCAGATGGTGCTGAAAGTGGAAGAGGGAGAATTAGCAGCAGCTAGAGTTAACTCTGCTCTCCCTGCCAGGCTCCTTCTCCCACTTTCTTATCAGGCAGAGGGTGGAGCAAGGAGAGCTGAAAGAGTAAGAAGACACATTTTAGAATGAAACTTCCCTGGTTTGCAGATTTATCCACGAAGTTAGCTGCATCTATGCTGGATCATAAATTTAGTTTAATTTATTTATTTTTTAAATTTTGGATCAATAACTTAATGGATTCCTTCCTTATCAAACAGTTAAGAAGCATCTCCTAAGTGCTTAGTACTCTGCTAGGTAGATTTATATAAAAACTGAGCACAGAGGTGTTTGGGATTTAATTTTGTTTTGTCCATTTGGAACTTACCAGGATTTGTTAATACCAATAATAAAGGGTCAGTACAACAGATCAGTGTTCTCTCCTGACCTCCATTTTTCTTCACTTGTATTTTACATTCTCACCATAGTAGAAGTTTGGATAATAAAGTGTTTGGGGTCCTTGTAAATATTCACCCCTTTACCTGCTGATTCCTAATGAGAAAAGTAAGAGACATTAGGGAAAGGGCAGTGTGGGAAAGGACCATGCATGACTTACAACTGGATCATTCTACCCCTCAACCTGGAAGACCTCACAACATGGAGGCTATTTTATCTAAATCTAGAGAGTACTTCTGGAACTTCCTTGAAAGCCCAATTTTTCTTCCTTTTTTATATTGATTTGTTTATAGCAATGCCAAATACATTGATTTATCCTCTCACCTCCTGTCAAAGCAGCCCCGTTCGGATGTTGAACATGGGCCATTTCAGGTAATCTATCATAAAATGGCTCAATGATGCCAAGTTTCTTTAAACCCCTTTCTGAATGTGTTTTCTTTCTCAAAAGCAGTCACTTTGTGGAGTGACCCCTGCACCTGGTGTGTCAAGATTCAATAACTAATTGAATACACAGTGATTTCAGTTCTCCACCTGAGACAGCACTGATAATCAAACTGAGGCCTATCTCACACAGCAGGGCCTATGAATTAGCTTAGTAGTCCATCAATCTCAGCTCTGTCAAAAAAAAAAAAAAGTGTATGAGAGAAAAGAAAAAAGCAAAGCTGTTAGCAAAATTACACCCTTCTACATTTGTATCCAACAAGCAAATAATCATCAGCACACTGAATCTGTGATAGGAAGTGGAATAAATATAGCCTTCTATTAAAATTCTTAGCACATAAAAGGAAGAGAAAACACTCATTTGGGTTGAACACATTATTTAACAATGAAGGTCTAAATTCCAGTTTCATCTTCACTGTCATTAGAACTACCTATTTTTATACATAATAGGTATCATCCTTATATAAAATACATGCTCCTTACAGTGTAGGGGTGGTGTGATCTAACAAATCTGAGCCTGCTAACAAATCTGAGGTCAGATCCCAGAGGCACAGGCCCTGAAATAAAGACTCTTTAGGAAGTTAACAGGGTTTGTTTGGGGGAAGGGAATGAAGCTGCAACACATGGAGGAGAAAGTTGGGTTCTGATACAGTGAGGCCAGAACCTCAGTTGGCCCTGCAAAGAGCTTGATGTTTGAATGGCCCCTCCAAGCTGTCCAAATTTGGGGTCTGACCTTTCTTGTGTACAGGCTGCTCCAGGGGTCCTGATATTGGCCACCATGGTGACTGTGTTCAAGTCCTGGGGAGGGCTTGGGTCTTGAAGGCTGAGCTGAGAGCACTCCCAACAATGGAGAGAACAAACTGGATCTAAGTTGGAGGTTGGGTTCACAGCACAGTGTTCATTACATCAGGTAAGTGGCAGCTGGAACAGTCCAGTATAAGCAGATTCAGGAATTAAAAGGAGTTCAGGGAAAAATCCAAGTAGTTAATTGTTCTATTTATTTCTTTCCCCCAAGTAAATGCTGGTGAAAATACTTCAACATGAGGGCTGGACTCTTTGATTGCTTTTATTCTTCAGGCATACTTGGTGGATGAAGTGGTTTCACCCTTCATAGGTATAGCATGGGATTTTCCTCAGGGTTGAACTACCATGCACAGAGGTTTTCAATAACATCTTCAGGAGCAAAGAGCCTACTTAGGCCAATAAAATGGGCAACTGCTGGTGTCATCATATTCTCTGGGGTTTATTGTATCTCAAGGAAAATTCTGGAAAAAATATAGGTGAGTTTTTGCTCTAGGCTACAAAAGCTGGTGTTTTTGTTCTTTGTAAAGGGCACGGCACGTCTTCTCAACCTCAGTACTATTATTTGGGGCCAGATAATTCTTTGTTGTGGTAGTGGAGGCTGTCATGTCACTTTGGAGTAAGTTCAGCAGTTATCCTGAGATCTTCCCATGAGATGGACAGGAGCAATCCCCAACCCTGAATGATGATGATGAAAAAAATCTCCAGACATTGCCAGATATTCCCTGAGAGGAACAATGAACTCCCTCCCTGTCTTGGCCCCACTCCCCCGCAAAAAAATAAAAACCCACAGTTGATCTATAAGTAAATTACTCTCAGGAATAGCCAGAAATATTAGTCTTTGCATGGTTAAGATGCTCCTAGAGAGGAACTGCATTTTTATTACATCCACTAAAACAAATCAAAAAGCAAAATCCCCATTTTTTGTTTTGGTGAACAATAGTATTCTTTGTTCTTCTAATGAATATATTTTTCATTAGATATTTATTATTCTTGAAGTCAGGTCAAGGTAGCTGTGAGTACAGAGGAAACAGTGTCATTGGAAAAGATAAAAATTGGGTGTAGAAAGAATGAAAAGCATAATGAAGGCTGTTTAATGTGATTCTCAGATGATTTTTAAAGTGTTCCGTGGGTGGTTTATCACTGGAAAAATCTAATAGCATTTTTAAAGGCAATATGATAGCAAATGTTTCTTGGACTATTTAAGAACTAAAACATTTCATTCTTCATCTGAGTTTTTAACAGAAGTTTCGAATGGTATACATACATTAGAAATCTTTTTTGTTAGTTTCCAAGTATGTGAATTTAAGAAAATGCAACTTAATATTACCTGATTCTAAGCTATTATACACCAAGTTGCACGAGACACTAATACAACATAGCGTTAAATAAACAATGGACATTTTAGATTATGCTATCGCTTTCTTTTCCTTTCAGGAACAGTTTGATCAGATTAAATTTTTCCCTCCAGTACTGAAGATTGAACCCAGGGCTTTGGGCACACTAAACAAGTGCACTGAGTCACACCCCCAGGACTTATTGTTCAAATTTTAAATGCCATACTAACTTAATTAAGCAGAAGAATCCCATTTCTTTTCACAGACTTATAAAATAAATACTGTGCCAGATTTATCTGTTCCCACAGTGTTTGTAAATGTCAGAACAAGACATGCTAGGTTAAATTGAGTCTATTGTCATTCATGAAAATAAGTTGCACTTGAATAGTTATGATAAAGACAGAAAGCTACTAAAGGAAATTCACAGTTAAATTTTCTAGAATCTAAAGCAATAATAAAGAGAATCTTTGTTTTAACTAGTTTTTATGAAAACTTTGTTTTTTCAGATTTCTTTTTTTTTTTTTGGTCTCACGCCAGTTTTTGGAGCCCCAAAGTATGTTTATGTTAAAGACATTTTCTTTCATTCAGTGGAAATATTAAATATTTTTGTAGCTGTGAGTTATATTTAGCTTCCTTCCTTGTAGGACCTCCCTCTAATATTAAAGAGCATTAAATCAATCAAATGAAGGCAGTATTGCTGCCCATTTGCAAGTTACTACATAAGCAGAAAGAGGAACAAGAATGTAGTATTTTGAGGAAGAACATTAAAAAATTATCAAAACAATTGTAGTTTTTTTAGCAGCATTGTATTTCCTTCTACTTTCAGAATTAAGTAAAAAACAAATGCATATTAATTTATAAGCATTAAAAATAATTCTGGGGCTGGGGAAGTGGCTCAAGCGGTAGCGCGCTTGCCTGGCATGCATGCGGCCCGGGTTCGACCCTCAGCACCACATACAAACAAAGATGTTTTGTCCGCCGAGAACTAAAAATAAATATTAAAAAATTCTCTCTCTCTCTCTCTCTCTCTCTCTCTCTCTCTCTCTCTCTCTCTCTCCTCTCTCACTCTCTCTTTAAAAAAAATAATTCTGCTTGCCAATCTCACTTCCCTCTGTGGAAGCAAGCGGTTAATGTATATATCCTTACATTTTTTTTTATCATATCAGCACATGCTCCTGTATATCCAAGACATTTTCTTCAGTCAATAAGTTCATGGCATTATGAAGTTCTGCAATTTAAAATGTGAAAAATATATATTAGAAGCCTTCATGCTCATGAACTTAAATTTGCCCAATATTTTCAAGCATCACAAAATATTCCAAATGTCAGTGTCTCATAACTTAATCTATTCGTCTATTGATTGACAAGCTATTATTTAACCCTAAAGGCATACATAAAATACTTATGTCACCTAAATGACTTATAATTATTTTAATTATAAGTCACATAAATGAATTATAATTATATTATGATTAAGGTATATATATTTGTTAGATGCAGTTGAAGGAAAATGTAGTTAGACATTATAGTCTCCTTGATAAGCATCTTTCTTCAATGCCAGAGAAATGCCAGACCCACCAGAATAAGAAAAATGTGAAATGGGAAAATTTAGACACTGCATTTTTCTTACCTCCCAAGATTGGAAAGATCATACTTATCACTCTCAAGAAGTCTCAGCCTCAAATCATATGTGTCAATAACTATCCTAAAGAGGACACACCTGAGTGGACCACTTATTAATTGCATTTAAGAAGTAATAAATTGATGTTCTTGTCAAATTGCCTTTGTCAGGAACTCTACAATTTAAAACTATTTCTCCTGCCTCAAAGTTCATCCTTTCAAACACCTTGTCTGAGAGATAAGTGTTATTTTTCCATTTGGGTCTTTGATTTGTAAAGAGTAGTCATCCACTATTTCCTTGATTGTCCTTGAACCAGGGAACTCCTGTGCTGGTTTTTCATTTTACCTACCCATAATTGTACCCTGGCTATGCCAATCTACTTTTAAGAAGAGATTTAGCTTTTGCTTGTCAAAGATCTTTAATATTCTTAGTTGAAAGGTGTTCTAATAAATAGAGTAATGTTAACACAATAATTTGAATGAGAATAAAGAGATAGGAATAATGAACTCTAAAAACCTCTAGGGAGTTCATATTAAATGAATTATATTAAATAACAGATGAAGATCCTCTGTAAGCATGGCATTTGCATACAGGGTTATAAGGATTTGATATCAGAGCTTTGTGCATCAAATCTAACAGTCTTATTCACAGATTTCATGTGTTAAAAAAAAGCTGTAATACAGGGATCTGTATATTCTGTGGCAGTTAAACAGATGATTTAAATGAATTCTGAAATAGGACCTTTCTGCTAATTTCAGAAATAGATAGCATGTCTTAAGCAATCCATTGAAAGGACGTTTTACTTAAACTGGTGGCAGGGGGGTGGGAGGGAGATTGGTTTCAAAATAGATTGAGCATTTTGTTATTGTGCTTACCACTCCAACAATAGTAGGGTATTAAGTTTCCATAATGATACCAGCTTCTTCGACTACAATCAGTAGGAGAGTTTCAACTAGAATCAGTAGGAATATAAGAAAAATGTGTAGCAGCCAGGTAATATCAACTGGTGGCAAGAGTTTCACAGAGCTCACATCTTTTTTTTTTTTTCTGATATTGTCTCATTTGGGTATGTGAACTTGTTTTTTATTCAAAGCAGTTTAGATTGCATTTTCTATTTATTTTTTCAACATGATCCTGCCTTTGACAATGTGATATTTGCATGTAAAGGTACATAGTAAAACATTATTTTAAAACTGTAGCTGACTAATACAAGATGACTTGTGGACTTTAATGGCTGAATTTAAAATCTTTTTAGAGCCCAAGAGCTAACTAACCTGCAATTTAAGCTTAAGTATCAATATTTTTTTTCTTAAGATCAAAGAGGTTAATCTAATGGAGACCACATGACAGTTTAACTGTTCTAAGTTCAATTAGCAACTATGTGTTATTATAAAAACAAAGTGACTGTGGCTGTATTTCCACATCAAGGAGAAGAGTGTGTTTTACTGCAATGTGTGCTAAGCAACAGGAAATGAGCATTTCAAAATTTTGTTACTGGGATTTTGATTGGCATTGCATTGAACCTATAGAGAACTTTTGGTAATATCGCCATTTTGATGATGTTAGTTCTGCCTATCCATGAACAGGGTATATTTTTCCATCTTCTAAGCTCCTCCTCAATTTCTTTCTTTAGGGATCTGTAGTTTTCATTGTATAGGTCTTTCACCTCTTTTGTTAGGTTGATTCCCAAGTATTTTATTTTTTTTGAGGTTATTGTGAATGGAGTGTTTTTCCTCATTTCCATTTCAGAAGTTTTGTCACTGATATACAGAAATGCCTTTGATTTATGTGTGTTGATTTTATATCCTGCCACTTTGCTGAATTCATTTATTAGTTCTAGTAGTTTTTTTGTAGACCGTTTTGGGTCTTCTAGGTATAGAATCATGTCATCCGCAAATAGTGATAATTTAAGTTCTTCTTTTCCTATTTTTATGCCTTTAATTTCTTTCGTCTGTCTAATTGCTCTGGCCAGTGTTTCGAGAACTATATTGAATAGAAGTGGTGATAGGGGGCATCCCTGTCTTGTTCCAGATTTTAGAGGGAATGCCTTCAATTTTTCTCCATTCAGAATGATGCTAGCCTGAGGCTTAGCATAGATAGCTTTTACAATGTCGAGGTAAGTTCCTGTTATCCCTATTTTTTCTAATGTTTTGAACATAAAGGAATGCTGTACTTTGTCAAATGGCGATATTACCAAAAGTTCTCTATAGGTTCAATGCAATGCCAATCAAAATCCCAATGGCATTTCTTGTAGAAATAGATAAAGCAATCATGAAATTCATATGGAAAAATAAAAGACCCAGAATAGCAAAAACAATTCTAAGCAGGAAGTGTGAATCAGGTGGTATAGCGATACCAGATTTCAAACTATATTACAGAGCAATAGTAATAAAAACAGCATGGTACTGGAACCAAAACAGGCGGGTGGACCAATGGTACAGAATAGAGGACACAGAGACTAAACCACAAAGCTACAACTATCTTATATTTGATAAAGGAGCTAAAAACATGCAATGGAGAAAGGATAGCATCTTCAACAAATGGTGTTGGGAAAACTGGAAATCCTTATGCAACAAAATGAAACTGAATCCCCTCCTCTCACCATGCACAAAAGTCAACTCAAAGTGGATAAAGGAGCTAGATATCAAATCAGAGACTCTCCGTCTGATAGAAGAAAAATTTGGCTCCGATCTACAGATTGTGGGGATGGGCTCAAAATTCCTTAATAGGACACCCATAGCACAAGAGTTAATAACAAGAATCAACAAATGGGACTTTCTTAAACTGAAAAGTTTTTTCTCAGCAAGAGAAACAATAAGAGAGGTAAATAGGGAGCCTACATCCTGGGAACAAATTTTTACTCCTCACACTTCAGATAGAGCCCTAATATCCAGAGTATACAAAGAACTCAAAAAATTAGACAATAAGAAAACAAATAACCCAATTAACAAATGGGCCAAGGACCTGAACAGACACTTCTCAGAGGAGGACATACAATCAATCAACAAGTACATGAAAAAATGCTCACCATCTCTAGCAGTCAAGGAAATGCAAATCAAAACCACCCTAAGATACCACCTCACCCCAGTAAGATTGGCAGCCATGATGAAGTCAAACAACAACAAGTGCTGGCGAGGATGTGGGGAAAAGGGTACTCTTGTACACTGCTGGTGGGACTGCAAAAGGGTGCGGCCAATTTGGAAAGCAGTATGGAGATTCCTGGGAAAGCTGGGAATGGAACCACCATTTGACCCAGCTATTGCCCTACTCGGACTATTTCCTGAAGACCTTAAAAGAGCACACTACAGGGATACTGCCACACCGATGTTCATAGCAGCACAATACACAATTGCTAGACTGTGGAATCAACCCAGATGCCCTTCAATAGATGAATGGATAAAAAAATGTGGCATTTATACACCATGGAGTATTACGCAGCACTAAAAATGACAAAATCACGGAATTTGCAGGGAAATGGATGGCACTAGAGCAGATTATGCTTAGTGAAGCTAGCCAATCCCTAAAAAACAAATACCAAATGTCTTCCTTGATATAATGAGAGCAACTAAGAACAGAACAGGGAGGATGAGCAGGAAGAAAAGATTAGCATTAAACAGAGACATGAGGCGGGAGGGAAAGGGAGAAAAAAAAGGGAAATCACATGGAAATGGAGGGAGACCCTCATTGTTATACAAAATTACATTTAAGAGTTTACGAGGGGAATGGGATAACAAACATGGAGGAAAATGTATTACAGTAGATGGGGTAGAGAGAGAAGATGGGAGGGGAGGGGAGGGGGGATAGTAGAGGATAGGAAAAGTAGCAGAATACAACAGTCACTAATATGGCAGTATGTAAAAATGTGATGTGTAACCGATGTGATTCTGCAATCTGTATTTGGGAAAAAATGGGAGTTCATAACCCAATTGATTCTAATTTATGAAATATGATTTGTCATGAGCTTTGTAAAGTTGTGAACATCCAATAAAAAAAAAAGAATCTAATATCCAAGAGGAATATAAACAAATAAGCATATATATTTACAAAATGGAATACTATTCATAAATGAATATGAACAAACTATTGATAATTTCCACAATGATGAATCCCAAAACTATTGTATTTAATAAAAAAATTCAGACACACACAAAAAAAAATTTGTTACTGATGTTTATTTTCAGTCTGCTAGTGTTTAGGTATAAACCTTTTCTCCTTCTTCTCTCTCTTATTCTTCCAACGAACATTAGGCATTTTTTTTTCTTTTAGTTGTCAGTGAAACTTCCTTTTTTAAAAAAAATTATTTATATGCAATGCTCAGAATCGAACCCAGTGCCTCACACAAGTTAGGCAAGTGCTCTACCACTGAGCCACAACCCAACCCTGAGGCATTCTTAATACAGGTACAGCTATAGAAATTTTAAAGAGTCATTGTGTTCCTTCCCTCCAGACATTTGAGACATTCCAGAGAAAGCTTATGTGTTGCCCATGTACCTCCCCCATAATCTCATTAGCATCTCATAGGAGGAACCAATCTCACATTTTCTGGATTCTTAGCCATGCTATTTATAAATTTCATAATTTGCAGCAGAAAGTGTCCTCTTCCCCAAATCTTGACAAGTTTGTATCTTCTTGAGTGAGGCGGTTCAGCTATACATTTTCTAAGTCTTCATTTTGTAACAGACCATGTGCTTTCTGTGCATTAGACAGGATGCATCCAGTGGTTTTGGTTTGGTTTTATTTATCTTTCAAGCAAGATGTTGAGATTAATGGAAATTTAACTGAAGTAAAAAAGAGAAACAGCTGGCTGCTTTAAAATAGCAGTTGGTTGACACCAAAATATTTATTGACATGCACATGTCTTTTTAGGCTGCTAAAGTTATAATTTTGATAAGTCATTGCTATTGCACATTTACAGAATAAATGTATGATTTTGAAATTAGAGGAAGTCAACCTCTGAAGAGTTGTCATCATGTTTTATTTCTGTTCTGTGTATCTGAGGATTCTATGTGGTTGTACATTCCCCAAAGGTTGTCATGTCAATCAGTGGAAAGGGCTAGAGGTTGTTGTGGAATGGAGAGTTCACATTGTAGCTGGGTATATTGGATACCTTTCTTAGATCCCATAAAAACAACATACATCAAGCATGTACATGTCTATGACAGTCACTCATCAAAAACAACCAATAGCAGACAGGGTATTATAAATGGTCAGCTGAAAAAGCTCTGCCTCCCCAGGCCCTACCTGCCTCAACACTAGAAGAAAAGATGTTTGCAAAAGGAAATCTGATCCTTCTTGCTTTTTCTCTTCTCTGGGGAACTTGTACAAGTAGTCTCTGTCTTGGAGTATTTGTGGTAGAGGTGAGGTTTGGTGGAGAATGAGGAAAAGACTTGGAAACACTTTAAATTGTTTAATTAAAAGTTAAATGCTAGCTTTAAGATGAACAAGATGAAGTCCCAATAAAAACAGATTGAGATTATGAATGCCCAAGAAACAGAGAGCATAAAGAGTCCAATACTTATTTAAAAAAATCACTATCTTACATGAATACTGATTTGAGAAATATATCAAAAGTTTGAAAACATAAATTTTTTTTAAGATTTTATTTCAAGTTGAATCTTAAGAAAAATTGATTCCATATGCAAAGAAGATAATAGGGAATGGAAAGACCAAACATAAATGCATTATTTATTTATCTTTTTAACTTTTTGGTCTCTGATACAGTTCTAAAAACATGCAATAATTTTACAAATTCAACAGTTTGTAACATATTTATTTTCAATATCCTCCCAAACTAATTTACATCTCTTTTGTCTTGAATTTGAAAACCTTTCTTTAACTCTGGAGATCCCAATTGAATGTTTAATTTCTCATTTTGAAACTGGTTCCATCTCAGCCTTAGGTTTCTGGAACTAGTGCTTTTCCTAATGAGCATTATAAACTCATCAGAATCCTTTATTTAAATGATGTTCTTTATGAAGTATACTGGCTCCAGATGATGGGTAACAATGAGTGAATAGACACTGAGACCATTTCCCAAGGATTTCAGTAGTAGTGTTTCTTCTCTACTGAGTGAGTAGAGATGATATCATTTGCCAAGAATTTCAGTTTCTGCAGAAGTTCAGTTCCTTGGAAGGAGGGAAATGGGGGTCACGGGTGTTGCTCAGGATAGTCAACATGACTGAGACAAAATTTAAGGAAGTTTTAAATAATGGTGATCCACAGGAAATCAGGAATGCAGTAGAGAAGTCACTAAGATTTTCTGTTACTCCTCTTTAGTTAAGAATCAAGGAGTTAAACTCCAATTGTCAGAGCCTACAGAGGGAACTTGATCTAGAATGCAGTTATGTCACAAGGATTTTCCCAGAACCTGGCCTAGGAGAAAGACAGTCTAAGGTCAATTGGTACATTCATTAAAACAGCTACAGCTAGTTGATGGACAAGAACTATTTTAATTGGTATAGGCATATTACAGTTGGGAGATGAGAGGGTAAATGAAGGCATTAGGTAACAAACTATTTTGGGAAAAACTTTTTTTTTAACAAGAAAGAAAACTGAGGCTTCAAAAAAGGACTACACCACAGTGAACCTCTCAAAATATATTCTTTTGTTCTCCTACCACATTACCTCTTACCATATGGACTTTTGTACAGCCCAGTTGTTCAGATTCATTGTTTTTCCCTCCTGAGTACATTTCCTGACCTCCATTGAAATTGGATGAGGCTGCTTACCTGAGTTCTGCAATTTCAATAGCAACATTATCAAGAACACAATGAAACAGTAATGATGACAGTTAGTATCCTGTATTATAGTGATTGAATTATAATTTATAAAATTTTAGAGCAACACATGAAAAGAAGAAAGAAAGGAATGAAATATTCATCTTTTCCATTTTTATTGGCTGTAGCAAATCTAGGCTGAACATTTCATGGCATCAAATTACTTTTTAACAGTCATGGAGGCAACGAGAGGCAACTGCCAAGCACACACAAATGCATCTAAAGATAAGCAGTACCAAGGTACCCTTCACCACATTTTCTCACTGACAAACTGCATACTCAGGGCCTCTGCTTGGTTATATCTCCTCCCTGGTTGGTCTGCCTATCACACCACTGTGCTCATTCCTGATGTTGTCTTTCTACTATAGGCATAAGTTTCAGTCTTACAGAACAAGTTTTTTTTTTTTTAAAGAAAAATTTAATACTTGTAAAAATTATAAAATGGGAAACTATAATTGGTGCATAAACAGATTGACAAGGGGTGTGTTTGCTCTTTAGTTGTCCCAAATCAATTAATAAGAACAGTTTTTCATGCCAAGAAACAATTAGTCTAAGTGTTTTAACAGGTCAGTTTTTTAATAGCCTCCATCCATTTAAGTTATTTTACTCTCCAAATGTGTTCCCATGTCCTAAATAGGTTACTCAGAAATAATACCCTGAAGTAGATAAAAATGTGAACTCTTGAAACTGGTAAACTTTGAATTAAACAAAGAGAACATTAAGAGAATTTATATGAATTTTTGACTGTTTTAAATAGCATGCGGTTGGAAAAAATATTTATATTAGTTTTATAGAAGGCCAAAACTTTATTCGTGGCTGGAGGTTAGTTCTCTTGTTTTCAGGGACAGGGTAATTACATTTGAAGAAGAGATATGAAGAATATTGAAAATATTGTTTTCCACTACACATATTTATAACCCTGGTCATTTTCTGAAAGTATTAAATAAAGTTTTCATACTACAGCGGTTGTTATGGTTAGGATATAAGGTGTCCCCCAAAAGGCATATGTAAAACAATTAAAGAAGATTTAGAGTTAAAATGATTTAGTTATGAGAGCCTTAGTTCAGTCAGTGAAATAATCCCCCCATGGGCATTAACTGAGTCTTAGCCACAGGCTGGTAGCATGTGGCTGGAAGAGGTGGATCATTGGGGGCATGCGTACCTTTGGGGTTTATCGAGTGGAGTCTCTCTCTGCTTCCTGATCATCTTGTGTGTCACTTGCCTCTGCCATGCTCTTTCACCATGAAGTTCTGCCTCACCTGGAGCCCCGAGAAATGGAGCCAACAGTTTATGGACTCAGACCTCTGAAACTGTGAGCCTCTAAATACACTTTTCCTCTTGTAAAATTGTTCTTATCAGGTCTTTTAGTCACAGCAGAGAAAAAAACTGACTAAAGCAGTGGTTAAAGCTAAACTGCTTTCACTTGCATAGGATGAAATCTTAGGTTCTAGACACCAATGCAAGAGTGGAATTTCTCTTCATTCTTTTCTCACCCTTCACACTCAGACATTTGCCCTGAAGACTCCCTGGTGCCTGAGCTTTCTGTCCTCAGCATTTAGACTGAATTTGGCTTACTTCCACCCACTCTGAGTATTGAACAGACTTTTGATTGCCTTCAATCAGAATAAATAAGGAGATTACTGTGGCATAACAAACAAATTGCAGGCTAAGCCCTGTCATAATAATAGTTTTCATTTTTATAACAGATTGGCTTGGGAGATCTTGAAGAATTTGCAAATATAGTTTCCCCTGTTTTGCTGATTTGAAAGCAGAGTCCCTGGCACCAGTCTAGGATTAAAAATCTCAGGGACTATAGCCGAAAACACACAACTCACATTTTGAAAGTTTGGACTCAGTTCATTAGAGCAGGATAATAAAAACGTGACAGGGATCTGTATCCTCCTGCTGTTTGAAGGAAGTGGATTTGCTGATTCTGCTGAAGAAATACTTTGGCAAAGAATTTATTGTTTCCTGCTTTGAGACTCTGAAAGCATTTAGAAAATGCAAAATGTAGATCCTAAAAAATAATAGCAGAGGGTCATATGCTAACTGCCATCTCCAAGGAAAATCTGAAAACAAATTTGCCATCTTGAATAAACGCTTTTATTTGTGCAGTTCAATCTATTGGTCAAAACACCAGGAGACTCTGCTTGATTAAATATTCTAACACAATTAACAAAGTAATGTAATTGGCTGGCCTCAATAGACATCAGTGCTAAGTGCAGCATCACTGAAGTTAACAATTGCACTGGAGATGGGACCAAGAAGCTGCAAATAAAGCCAGATGCACACACAGAGGGCCTATAGACCCATCAGGATTTCCTAGGGGAAATATTCATTAAACTATGCATCTGGTAGAGTTCTTCAAAAATTCGCACTTCTTAAATTATCCTTTTGTAGATATGTTCTAAAATACACCTCCAAAATATTGGGAGATATATGTGTGTGTGTGTGTGTGTGTGTGTGTGTGTGTGTGTGTGTGTATATATATATATATATATATATATATATATATATATATATATATATAATTTAAATAAGTTAATATATCATTACCCAAAGTATCACTCAAATAAAATGTGAGTTTCATGATGCAGAGGGTATTGCAGAGGGATGGAAATCTAAATTTAGAAAAACACCCCACCAAATTAAAAAAAATGTGTTGAACTGGAAATAGTCACCATTCTTTGCCTCTTCTCTCATTGCAAGACTGGGCTTTATACTCCCCTTTGAATGTGGGCAGGCTCTGCAGTTTCAGTAGCTAATAAAATAGTGGTGAATGATGCATGGGTTTCCAACTCAGGCCATGGAGACTGTCAATTTCCAGTTCTGTTTCAGAACCCTTGTGTCTGGAATTCTGACCTGAGGAAAGGCAACTCTTCCCACTGGACACAGAGGCTTTGGGTGGAAGTTCTCAACCAGATATCAGCTAGCCACCAACACCAAACTGCCATATTTGTGGTTATGTTTCTACCTGGTTCAGCTGCCCCAGCTGATGCTGAATGGAACATAGATGAAATGTCCACAGAGTTCACATTGTAGTTTTGTTTTTATTTTTATTTTTTGCTGGGGGGCAGTACTGGGGATTGAATTCATGAGCACTTGATCACTGAGCCACACCCCTCCCTTCCATTTTGTATTTTATTTAGAGACAGGGTCTCACTGAGTTGCTTAGCACTGTGCTTTTGCTGAGGCTGACTTTGAACTCATGATCACCGGCCCCGCCCCCAGCCTTCCCAGCAACTGGGATTATTGGTGTGAGCCACCACACCTGGTTCATGTTATAGATTTTTGATCCAAATAATTGAGTGTTATCATTTCATGCCATGAAGTTTTGAGAAAATGTGTTATGAAAATGATAGATAATTAGAAAATTCACCAATAGGTAAAAAAAGTACAATAAAACTGGGGAAGTTTCTTCATGATTTCTATCTGTTCTTGAATTGAAAACAAGTTTATCTCAAGAAAATACTCAGATACTATTTTATCTAATTCTGTGTCCCTAATTTGTGGCCAAAATTTAGGTGTGTAACTTGACTGAACTTGTTAAGTCTCTAATCCAGTTGTTAGATATACATCTATGGATGCACATCCCTTTGTGCAGCTGACTGAAATTTGAGTCAGATAATTAGACTTCTGAGAGCACCTTCCTTCATGGTCTTGAAGACTTTCTCATTTCTACAAGAATGTGGAGGAGAAAAGTGAATTCTTACAAGAGGTTGAGGGTTTCGCTGTGCTATCCCTTATTCCTGCATAACTTTTCTAATTTTTTCAAATATATTTTAGTTGTAGATGGACACAATAACTTTATTTTATTTATTTATGTTTATGTGGTGCTGAGGATAGAACCAAGTGTCTCACATGTACTAGGTGAGCGTTCTACCATGAGCCACAACCCTAGCCCCTATTTCATACTGTGTACCAAATTCAGTACCTCTCTCTTCTATACATCAGATACCTGTACAAATCACTGCCATTATGATTATGTTGTAAAAGTCAATAGGACTCTTTCCTACACCTCTGTTCTTTTCCTGTGTTCTTCTTTTTTTCCCTACACCTGTGTTCTTGACCTTTTCTCTTTTTACTCATGGATTCATTTTGAATTATGACTTTCTTCTACAAGTCCAATTTTCTCTGACAA
Organism: Spermophilus citellus; assembly: GCF_964194105.1. Classification (NCBI taxonomy): domain Eukaryota; kingdom Metazoa; phylum Chordata; class Mammalia; order Rodentia; family Sciuridae; genus Spermophilus; species Spermophilus citellus. The sequence continues at coordinate 111,950,126 of NC_138182.1, read as the reverse complement.
CGGACACATTCAAGTTTTCAAAATCTGACCCTCATCACAGCTATTCTTCCAAGATACTATCTTTTCCTCCCACCATACATTACCAAGATTTTTAAAAGAGTACTCTACCCTTGACTTTTCTCCCTTGCTTAACCTATCATTTTGACAAATGTAGCATAACTCTGGAAAAGTTGACCCCTTACATGCTGAAACGGAAGGTCCATGTGTTTTTAGACCAGGTTGCCCTCTTCACAGCACTCAATATGAATAACCGTTTCTTCCTTAAAATATTCTTTCTTTAAATTCAACGGAATTGCATTCTCTGTTTCTCTCTCTGTGATTCTTTCATCATGTGTTCCTTTTTTTTTTTTTTCATCAGGTCTTTCTCATTTAGATCACCCCCTTCATACTCAGGGCTTGCTTCATTAATCTTTGGATATCTCCACATTTCCCATTTGAAAACTATCATTCTTCCATTTGCAACCAAACAATTCCATACACTATAATTTCATTTCATTAAGCAACACCCTCCTCTATCCAACTTTCCCAAAGGATTCAGAATTCAATTTTTATTCTCCCAGATTCATTTTCTTTCTCTGATTTTTGAAACTCTTTCAAGTCTGTCCATTTCTTTTTAATGGTGGTTTCAACTCTAATTTAGGCAATCATCATCTTATATGTCCTACCCTGTTCTTCTGCTCCTTAAATTGACCACTTTAATCCATTTTTTTACATTTTAGTCAAAATAGTCTTTCTAAAATGCAAATTGGAACATGCCATTCCTCTATGTAAAACTCTTCAATGACACCAATGACCTGTTTGGACATAGTGTCTTTTCAATTTTCTGCCTCCAACTACAGCTCTTCTGTGCTACCCACCTTTTAGTGACTGTGAACTTTGCACAGGTGCCATTCAAATTCCTTTTCTAAACCATCATTGGAAAACACCAGCTCACAGTAATAGCTGGCTGTGATAAATGGCAGAGGGCTAGATCACCTTTCTTCATAGACTCCTTTTCTGTGACATGCTGGGCAAACTTCAAGCTGCACCACATTTAAAATGAGACCCAAATCATTTGAACTTTGACAAAACATCTCTTAAGAATCCTTCCTGTTAACTTTATGGAGAGCCATTTATTTTGATAAAATATCCCCTTTGAACCTGTAACCTTCTTTTATTCTCTAGGAGACAGCACCTGACTACATTTTGCTGAATAGTAGCAACATGAGTCACATTAAATTTTTCTTTGCCTTGTTTCCTTTCCCAAACTAATGCCAGTTCCTACAGTTTACCTGCCTGTCAGTAGGGCATACTAAGAATCTGTTATGACCAGAAGCCATTCTTTTTTCATTCTTCATTGATCTTAGGTCAAATGTGTGTATTTTCCATTTGCAGTGAGAATCACCAAATGGTGATTACTTTTGAGTGTCATCTGATCTTCACAAGACAAATTTGCATGTTTACTTTTTTTCATATTTGTATAGTTCCAGTTCATTTCATGTGATGGCAAGCTAAAATAAGTTTAAAAGACTGATTTTTGTTTACTTTTAAAACTCTGAGTTTTAAATCAATGTTTTTAAAAGTAATTTTAGTTATACTTCAGTGATCAAGGAAAAGCTCAAAACAACTTAGCTTACATATTGATTTACATATTTAAAAGCAGATCTTATAAACAATGCTTTGAGCATTACCTGACTCAGATGTATCTACATTAGCCTTCAAAATCTATAGCAAAACTTTTCTGGCTATAAAGGTAAAAAGAAAAATGCTTCAGAATTTATTCTTCATTACCCAAAGTAGAAAATACCAAGAATTGAGGAAAAATTAATGTTTTACATCTTCCTTATATATTAAAGACAAGCACTGTTAATTTCTATAGTTCTGTCCCTTAATAGGTTTCTAGCAGATAATAGGTCCTCAATAAATACAATAAATAGTTGTGAAATGAGTAGAGCAATGTATGTAAATTAAAATAATAGTATATTTTTGTGTCATAAAGTAGTTTCTCTTTTTTCTCTTTTTGATATTTTTTTATTTGTTCTAATTAGTTATATGTGACAGTAGAATGCATCTTGATACATCATACATAAGTGGAGTATAACTTCTCCTTCTAGTTGCATATAATGTAGAGTTATACTGCTCTTGTAGTTATATATGTACATAGGGTAATACTGTCCAATTAATTCTACTAGATTTCCTACCCATATTACCCCACCCATCTCCCTTCACTCCTTCTATCTAATCCAAAGTAGCTCTATTCTTCCCTAACTCCTCCCCATCTTATTTTGAGTTAACATCCACATATCAAAGAAAACATATGGCCTTTGGTTCTTTGGGATTGGCTTCTTTAGCTTAGTATAATATTCTCTAGCTCCATCCATTTAGCAGAAAATGCCATGATTTTATTCTTCTCTAAGGCTGAGTAATATTCCATTGTGTAAGTATACCACATTTCTATAAAGTAGTTTCTTAATATCACTCTATCATCTATTATATAAACAGCCATCTTTCTATTGCTGGGTATCCATATAAGTTCTTATAAATAAATGCAGGTATAAAATACCTGAGTGTATATTCTGTCTACATCTATGAAGGTTTTCTTAGGCTAATATACATAAAACTTTTAATAAATATTAGCAGTTTGTTGTCAGAATGACTTAACTCATATACTAGAGAGACATAAAATGATTCTTAAATATTTCAAGTGGCATGTGCAAAGCAAATTTCACTAACCTCTATAAGCTAATTTAACCTCTATTATTCCCAATTTAAACTAACTTTGATGAAAAAAATCCAGTTTTTCCTCTTGCTGCATTTGATCTACTATATGATTTCTGAATACATTACTCTTTCATATATACTAGAAAGTATATATCTAATAACTTGGCATGTTTATTTCATTTAAAACTTCTTTGGTTGGCACTACCAGGAATCTGAAACAAAATGACAATATGTAATATATTTCTATTATTCACATATTTTTTTCCTACAGTTAATTATAGCCTTTTAAGCTTGAGTTTTGTCTTAGAAGAGTCATATCAATACTTAGTTTATGGGCAACATCCAAGTGCATGTGAGAATATCTGGTACTGTGAGGTTTTGAATGGCAAATGTGATATTGATAAAGGTAGCATTATTGCAAATATGAATGACGGATTGTATAGAAAGCTTTTGTCAGGAATTATACTTTAATTATGGTCTAACATAACTTCTAGACTTAAAAGTGTCTTTCAGTATTCTTTAAAGGGTTTATGTGTTTAGTATCTATTTAAAATGGTTCTGAATTCCCAGACATGGATGGCACTTGCTTCTAATCTTAGAAACTCAGTATAAATTAGTAAAGTATTAATAAGTTTGGTGAAAAGATGAAAATCCAGAAGCCAGTTCCACATGTAAAGAGGCTTAATAGTTTAATTATTGTTTGCATAGCCATGATATCTTTTGTTTATATGAATTATAATAGAATGTAAGTTGCTCAAATATCTTTTATTCCTGTTTTGTTTTGTCTGATAAGTTTTCTTGATTGGAAAAATAGAGGAGGAATGTCAGAAATGCAGCTCCTGTGGCGGGGTGTGCTTGTGACAGTGGCAATTAAAATTATAGTAGACTAAATTTCTTATTCTTTGGCATAAGAATAAAAATATTGACTTTAAGTCAAATGTACATGTAGCAATTTATTTTAACTGCCTAAATTATATATTTAATTTTAAACCAATGGAGTAGGAAAAACGATAATAAAAGAAAGCTTAGTCCATATGGCAGAGTACAGGAAATGAGAAAAGAGAATCTCAGAGGACAGCAAGAAGAAAGTAGAAATAAAACAAAATATAGCAGTACTCAACATCACCCATTATAAGTGCTAATATAGAAAGGAAGTTAAAAATTGATACTCTGAAAACCAAGAATCATGATAGAAATCGTAAAATTTTGGAAACTAACAAATTGTCCTGGTTGTGGAAAAATAGCTGATTGAGAGTTTTGATCTGAGAGAATGGCAGATGCAATTTCATTCATAAGATTTCTGGTTTTTTTTTTTAGTGACAAAATTACTGTCACTCTCAATAATGAGTTTTACCAAATCAGTCCCTCCTGCATTAACTTGTTGTTCTCCCACCATAATTTTTACTGTGTTTGTATGTTGGTTTATTATCTGTCTTTACAACTAATTGGCATTCCTGCCACAGCAGAGATTGTTTTGTCCCCTTCTTTGTTCCCCATGCTTGGCATGTCACCTGACACAAAGGAGACTTGATACATACTATTTGAAGCAGTAAAGGAATGCCACTGACTTTGTTGAGGTAATTTTCACCCCATGAGATGAAGAAAAGAAAGACATCCAAATTCATTGTCACAGTAATGTGTCTGAAGAATTCCGTAATAAGAGCTGTATGTTCTTTTTAGAGTTGACTTTCTGAAAATATAACTGTGCTATTATAATTAGAGATTATTAGCAACTTTATAATTAACCCATGATTTCCAGTACATTGTGTGAAGTATTTCCTGTGTTTGTCAAGAGGAAAAAAAAATTGATGTATATACTTTGAGAACCATGCAAAATGGGCTTGCTTTAGTTGGTGATTTAGTCAGCTTTTTCAATACTATGACTAAAAGACCTGACAGGAACAATATTACAGGAGGAAAAATTTACTTGGGGGTTGATGGTTCCAGGTCTCAGTCCATAGGTAGCCAACAACCTTCCTTGGGTTTTGAGGTGAACAGAACATCATGGCATAAGAGTGTGGTGGAGGAAAGTAGTTCAGAAAGTCACACCTAAGCTGAGAGAGGGAGAACTCTCCTACCATGACAAAATATAAAGCCCAAAGACATGCCTCCAATAACCCACCTCTTCTAGCTACACCATACCAGCTTTCAATCATCATCCAGTTAATCCCTATAAGGAGATTAATTCATTCATTTCATCTCTAAATCTTGCATTGCTTCACATATGAGTTTTGAGGGACATATATTTAAACAATAACATTCTGCCCCTAGCCTCCCAAATCTCATACCCATCTCACAATGCAAAATACATTTAGTCCATTTTCAAGAGTCCCATAGACTTTACAATTCCAAGATTCCCTAAAAGTGTAAGTTCACAGTCTCCTCTGAGACTCAAAGCAAACTCTGAATGTGAGCCCCTATAAAAATCCAAAGTTACATGTGTTCAATATATAAAGGCTCAGTAAACATTTTCATTCCAAAAGGAACAAATAGAGGCATAGAAATAAGGGTTGGGACAAAAGGAAGATCAAAATCCCTCTGAGCAAACAAATCTTCCAAGTAGTTCCATGTCCAGCATCTTGGGCACAAGGCATCCTGAAGTTCTCTCCAAAGGGCGTGAGTAGTTCTGCTGGTTGCAGCCCATATGACCTCTCTGTTGGCTTGTTTATGCTTGATCTTTGTAGCTTTCTTCAGCAGATATTTGAAATTTCTTAATCTTGGGGGTCTCCATTGAAACTTTGGCTTTCTCCTCACATCTCGATTAATCACTCTATCAGGGGATACTTGCAGGGACTCTGACCCTAGTGCATTTTACCTAGCCTCCTAGGCCTTCCTTTGAGATCTCAGCGGAAGTCTCCATGACCCCTAATGCCAGCATCCTACATCCCTGCAAAACCAGCACCACCTGTTTGATGCCAAGGTCTATTGCCATCTTAAGCAGAAACCATTGAGTCTCAGTAAACAATGACTGCAAGAGCCTCTGAGCCCCTTGGTGGCTGACCATGGTAAAATAACCTATTAGGCTCCTTTGGGCAGACAGCTGATCTCTTCTCAAAAGAATTTTTATTTTTCTACCTTTGAGCCTGAGATGGGTGTGGTCTTGCTAATTCCTGAGATGCCCCAAAGTCATCTTTTCTGGTTTTCTCTGGGCAAAGTTTTTAGTGGCTGTAGGGTCTTTGACATTCCTCTCATTTCTTAGCCCCAGTTTTATGCACAGTTTTCTGAAACTCTAAATTTTTCATATCTTTTAGCTCTGCTTTCTGATCCTGATTATTACAATAGATTTGAATAAATGTCCCTATGTCATTCTCTGAAGGCTGTAAAGTCTTGAAATTTCCTTTTCCATTTTAATTAGCCCATCATCTTTAAATTCAGCTTCACAGAATGTCTCAGAACACAGGCAAAATGTAGAAAAGAGCTTAGCCGGAACATAACACAAATGACTTTTAGTCCAATTTTCCACAGAGTCCTTCTTTTGCTCTGAAACTTCAAGAGTCCAGTCTTTACTATCTACTGTCCTTTAGAAATTCTTGTCTTTTGAACTCCCACCAGAATTGCCCATCAATCTCTACTTACAACAATATAAAACTTGTCCAGCTTGCATCACTTAAACTTTCCAAAAGTCCCCCCCACAAATTTAAAAACAAAACAACAAAACAAAACTCCAAAACCTTCTGAACCACACAATCAGAATAGTAACAAAAATGATTCCACTTCTTGGTACCATTTCTGTTTTAGTTTTTTCACTATTGTGACCAAAAGACCTAGAAAAAAAAAAACAATTTTAAAGGATAAAAAGTGCATTTAGGGCTCATGGTTTCAGAGGTGACTCCATTCCTCAGGGTTTTCGGTGAAGCAGAACAAATAGGTGAAATAGTGTGATGGAGGAAAGCAGTTCATAAAATCACATCAGAAAGGAGAGAGAGAAAGAGAGCATACCTCACCATGACAAAATAAATACCCTAAAGCCACACCCCCAGTGACCCACCTCCTCCATCCACACCATACCCACTTTCATTACCATTCAGTTAAACCCTATCACACATGAACTTTTGTAGGACACATTTTTAAACCATAACAGCTGGTTGTATGCAATTTTTAGTTCGTCTAGAATAGCAGCGGAAGATGAACTTGCTGGGTGTTCTTTGGCTTGGAGTTAGCCTCATAGCACTTATCAATTTGTATTACATATTTATTATGTTTGTTTAACACCTGAACTTTCTTAAGACAAGGATAATTATACTCATAGATAAGTATAAATATTATAGTATCCTATAAGGGATATTTATTTTCTGCCTAGACATGGAAGAATCTAATTTCTACACACAATCTAATTCCTTAAAAATGTAGTCCTGTACACTATATTCATTTGTAATTGCCTTATTAATTAGGTAAGTTCTAAGGTACCACTAAATTTGAGTCCAGAATTTTGGAGAATTTTTAATCCCTCTGTAGGTGTTGGTGTAGGTTTATAAGATATATTCCTTTTAATGAAGAACAGGAAATAACTTTTGAAAAAGTATGAACAGTTGAATGTTTGAAAAACAATAAGCCCTACCAGATAATCAACATTTCAAATTTTAAACTAACAGCTATTTTTTTTTCTGTTCTTCATTGACCAGAGAGTAAGGATAAATATGGCTAAATCAAACTTGGTCTGTGCATAAAAAATTTTCTAAAATGCACATGGTACCAAAGTTAAATAGGAAAAATATGTTTTTGAATCACCAAATCAATTAAATGCAATAATATGCAATGATATACAATGATATACAAACAGAACAAATGTTACTTATGGATGATAGAGGAAAAAAGAAAAAATTCAGGAAAATGTGCTTCATAGACATAGATTCAAACTCAAATTGTTGTTATTTAAATATAAAAGTTAATCAATCAGGGTCGGGGATATAGCTTAGTTGGTAGAGTGCTTGCCTTGCATGCACAAAGCCCTGGGTTCAATACCCAGCACCACACACACAAAAGTTAATCAACCAGATAAGCAAATTTCTATGGCTATTCCTATCTTAATTACCAAAGTATATTAGCTTTTGCTTGTACGTGTTCTGATTATGTGTAGTTATTACTATGTTATTTAGGGTATACTTTAATTATGGGATTAATTTTTTGTTTTGCTTGTATTACAGTAGAAAAATAATCTTAGTCCCTTTTGTAATAGCAGATTAGAGAGTGACAAATAAAGAATGGTCTATGAAGGACTAATGACATAGCTCAGTGGTACAGCATTTGCCTAGCATGCATCATGAGGACCTAGGTTTGATCCCCAATACAGAGAAGAAGAAAAAGATTAATGAATATTTGTGTTGACACTCCTTGGAAAAGGAAATAAAAATCAATCATGTTTCTGTTCTTCAAATCATTTTTATTCCATGCAAAAGAAATTGAGTTAGAAGGAAAATTGTCATAATAACAATTTTGCGTCATTTCTTAATATTTGAGTCTGTACTTATAAGGAATTAATCCTAAGTGTCAAAGAGTTCATATAATAAGTTAATAGAGAGTATTAAATAAAAGTGGGTACAGGAATAATACTATATCTCTTAGGATCTGCATTTATGAGCCATGGTTTCTTGAGTGTTACTTTATTCCAGGATGGTGCATAAGTACAATGAACATGAAAAGATTCTCTGAAAACCTAAAAAGAAATGGTGTAAAAGAATAATTGCACCTGATGGAATTAAATAGGAAAGTAAGATTTTATTCTAGATTTTTTAAATATGGATTAAGACTATTGCAATGAGGATTAGAATACAACTCATTTCTTCTTAAAAAAGAAAGAAAAGAAAAGAAAAAACAGCCAGAAACTTTGAAGCACTAGTTGAGCTAGTGGGAAGGTGTCAGAGGAAGTAGGGGGCTTGTAAATGAGATGAGGCCACTGTGTTTGCCAGCAGGCACTTAGACAAGTTAGGTTCCTGTCCTTCCACAGAGATGAGATGCTACCTTTCTTGATGATTACATTTGAAAGAGATGGTTCCTGCATAGTAAAATAATAGCATTTCATAGAATAAAGACTTTATAGTCACAAGCTTTCTAAAGTAAATGCTCTAATAAAAAGGAATGTTAGGGTACAAGGTCCTATGTTTAGGAAGAAAGGTGTCTCAAGGTGACTCAGCTGGAAGTTATGAAGACCCTCTTAGTGGCCATGGCTAGATAATACAGTTATCACCAGCGATTTAAGTTTGAATGAATCTTTGAGGGCTCTGTCATTTCCTTCACACATTTTGAATCATTGTAAGACATCTTTAAAAAAATTATTTGGCTCAGAAATGGGCCTGTAATTTACAACTTTTCATATTGATAAATATCCATTTCCTTCCTCTCTCTGTCTTTCTTGCCTTCTCTGACCCCATTCTCTTTTCTTCCTGATAGCCTTAGCTTTGTCTGGATTAAATAATCAGAGATACATTTTCTTTAACTATATTTTGTTTGCTTTCAAAGTCTTATACTTGGGTTCCTCTACCAGATTTTTTCTGACTTAATTGGTTATGGTAGACACAGGGCATTTGGGCTTTTTAAAAAGCTTTTAGATGATCCTAATGTACAACCAAGAATGAGAAATATTAGTTCAAGTAATTGAGAGTTGATTATATAAAATAGTGGTTTCTAAACTGGCTGATTACTAAGATAGAGATTGCTATGTCCCTGCCCCAGAGGTCACAATTCATTGGTTTTAGGTTGAGACCTTGGAATCGATATTTTTAAAATCTGATGCAGAATCAGATTTTCTGCACCTTGAGGAGTGTTGTCTGTCAGCAGGAGTCTGTTCGGCACTGCCAGCAATGTGTAATCATTTATCTTTCTTCCCTCAGCTTTCTTCCTGGGATTCTCGCATTTCCCCCCTATTTAAAGCTATGTTGAGATGTTAGGGATTTACTTAGGATATCTCTTCCTGGCCACATTCTAGGAGAATTACTTTTGGGTTTAAGGGTGACTTCCTGGGTACTTTTAGTCCTTTTTTGTTTCTCCCAAGTGAATGGTTCTGACGTACGATAGAAGGACTAAGAAGTATTAGAAAAGAGACATAAATGAATAATAAGTAAAGAAGATTTTTATTTAGAATTTCATGTACATTTCCAGACCTGTCACTCCCTAAGCCAGTCTTTCCCAAGCCTGTCACCCCTGGGAGATCTGTAAATCTACCTGTGCACTAATAACTAACTCCTTAATTAATAAAGAGGCAATACAATATTCTGAGAAACCTATAATATAGGGGACTTTCCATCACTATACAGTGATCAGATAATGAAGACGACATTCTAAGAATCTGGAGATTGACCAGACCCAACATAAACTGTATTGAGACCACCAGACAGGTGATTCCCACATATCATCCCATATCCAGCTCTCATCAAGTTTCCTTTAGAAAAGTACATAACCCCCAAAACACATCTCTCACTTTTGAGATTGCCCACATTCTCCTTTGAACCTCTATCTATTTTCTTAAATAAAGACACATGCAGAAATTCTTTTTCTTCAGGTAAGCCAAGGACCTACCTGGCCCTAGGATGAGTTCCTCCTCTCCAAGAACTCCTCAAACGCTTCTCTGGAGACACCTCTTCTAACCTGTTTCTATAGAAAAACAACATAATTTTTATTTTTCAATACCTATCTTTCTCTTATAGAATCTAAATCAAATAATCTTTAATCTTCTCTGCAAAATGTTGAAATAGGAATAAACATAATGTGGTGATATTTTTTTTTCTTTCTTTCACTTTTCTTGGCAGTTAAAGATAGTCAAATTAACTTACTAGTTACTATTTTGGTTTTTGAACTAATATCATTCTCTAACCTCTCAAATCCTATTTTTTGCACTTAATCTTGTCCCATTTTACTGTTTTATAGATTTTAGAAGAAAATCTGACAAGGCAAGCACATGGCTTGAACCAAATAAATGAGATTGTTATCTTAGGAAAAAAGACCAAATTGGAAATTTTGATGTCATTGTTTCTCCATGATATCCCCTTAAATTATTTAAGGTAATTTCAGATTAATCAAAGAATCACATCCAAACTACCATGGCTGTCACATAGTCCTGGACTCAGTATACTCTTGGGGTCTAGTTTGGTCAAAATTTTCTTGAAATGATTCTTAGTGATCAAACTAGTGATATCAGTTTTCCTTTTTCCTGCCTGTTTTTCAGGAATCGGTGTAAAACCTCATGTTCTCTATTAATGTTTTGATTAAAGAAATGTGGAAACTGTTCTCATAAACATGGTGCTTTATATCCAAAGAACTTTCAAGGAAGCCTGGTTGATTTATTTTGTTATATTTCAAATATACTAATTATTATGAGTAAATAAAATGTCCTTGTTACATACTTAGCTTCAAAGTCTGCCTTTCTTTATTCTTAAAGCCATGTTGAGTTTTTACAGCTGTTATTTGGGAAGGAATTGAAGGTAACTACTGGGAATATGGTCCAGAGAAAATGTCCACACCATAATCTGCTACCAGTTTAAAAATATAGCTCATCTTCTAATGAGGTGCTCTTTTCTGTGTAGAATAGAAAGTATTCCCAAAGGAGCATGTGGCATGTCAACACAAGATATTTTCCATGTTCTACAAGTCTACAAAAAGCATTTACAATGGATACATTTTAATTGTCATTCTTTTTTATTTTGTATTTCGTATGTCTCATAGAATGAACTTTATGGTATATAAAACTATATTCCTACAAAATAATTGCTTCTACATATATGAACTTCTGTTTATTGACAGCTGCATATTCTGTATATATGCTCAGTAGTTGGTCATGTGTGCAGAACCATAAAAATCTCATGCTTTGCAAAGTGGTTTGGCTCACCTGTGGCTCATTTATACCCTCTTAACATCAGAAAAGTGACTATGGGTTAAATATCTCCCTCTTGAGAATTTTATTTACTCATTTATTTTTTGTTTTTAAATTTCAGGCTGAAAAATGTGTTGTGCTTAAAGCAATGATGTTGCTTACAACAATGTTGCGTACCTTCCTTGGTGACTCACCCACACCGTGCACCATCAAGCTTTGTGACACTTTTTATTCTGCTCATATGTTGGAACATAAAATTGTTTTTCTGAAGAGGGCACTATTCCAGATCAAGCCCTCCATGGTTGTGCATCACTGGCAGTGTTGGTACTTCAAAGAAGTCAAAGTGCACTTCCACAAGAGAACCTCTTTTTGTTCCTGTTGTTACTCCTTTTGGGGACTTTTCTACATTATGAATTTTCTTTAAGAAGAAGGTTCAGGAACACCATCAGTAGTCTAATACCTCAAAGGTAGAAGTTTCCTCAAGTCATTCAATTCTGAGAATTAAACATACCATAGTGATTGACTTCTTTTTCCTAGAGGTTAAATCTGACATCAGTGGTAGTAGTGAGCCACAGACCCGTAGAAAAGCCTGAACAGCCCCTCATTCTGTATCCTCTAGTTAAGAGTTTGGTTGATAGTTCTTGCTGCCTATCTTGTTTGTCAGTTTATTAAAGTAGGCATTAGCTTTGTTAATTCAATTTGTTTTCTCTGTACTTATTGGTGCCTTGATTCATTCTAGGGTGATAAGATTTTTATTACAGTTTTTAACTATCTCATCTGTAAAAAGTACTACAGAAAGTAAATTGGCTTTGGCTGGGATCTGACTTGTCAGTAAAAATTGCTTTTGGACAGAAATATAGTTTGTTTGTGATTTGGCTGAAGTATGAATTTTGTATTAATTTACAAAATTATTCCATCGTGAGATACTAAAATTTTAAAACTGCAGATGTGAAATGTTCAGTTCTGTTCAACTAAATTGAATATTTTATTGGCCATGTATGTGAGCCTAGTGTGTAAAAATTCAGATCTAACATGTGTATGAAAGGCATGGCCTTAATTTGGAAAAGTCAAAGCCAAAATCTGTTCAATAGGACTAAGATTATATATACTTGATAATTAGAGAAATGTGTGCTAGAGAATAAAATTCATTAGAAGAGCACTACATATATTGATTTTGATTTTTTCAATAATTTCTGAAATTGGCTTGTGATGTGTGTTTGTTGTATATAGTGCTGTGGTGTCTTCCTCTCCTTCCCTGCTTCTAACCACTGACCTCCCACAGGCTGCTTATGGGTTTGTGGTTTCGTTTCCAGCTGGCAATGCCATATAATATGCTGGATGACCATGACATGAAATTCTATGGAACGTCATAAAGTGTAAACCACATCATTGATGGAGAGAAGCTGTGGGAGGGTTTGTAGAAGAACCCTGGGTTTGAGACATTGAGATGGTTTGCACAAGAACAGAGAAGAAAAAAGGCTACTCTAGGTAAGATATGAGAGCAGAAACAACAGACTTAAAGGTAAAAATAGGTATGAGATGAACAGAAGGTACAGATGAGAATTCCCTACAGTAGAAAGTGACTCTGTAGGTATCATGAGGATAATTAATAGGCAAAGTGGATCCTAGTGGCTTGGACTTGCAAGGATAGGTGTGGTATAGGCTTGATTGGTTAAGTGAAGTCTCTTATAGACTTTTGTATAGAGAAGTGGCATAACAAAGCCGTATTTCCACCTGTGTTGCTCAACTGTAAGTCATGTACAAGCTTTTGAGAGAAGTGTCTGGATATAGGAAACATTAGAGAACCAAGATCTGTTTTGGACCATATGCACATTTGAAAGAATAACGAGCAGCAGAAAACACTTATAAAGTGGCCCTTCTGCTTCATATCTGACAGCTCATGAACAATGAGCACACAGGACATAAGCCTTCTGAAGGATTCAGTGTTACAGTTGAAGAAAAGGAGAAAGTACTTGAACATGTGACACTGGGCTGAATATTCAGAAGAAAGTCAGATGCCAAGATGAGTGCAAAATGGAAGGAAAAGGTGATAAATCAGAGAAAAAGGAAGTTATTTTAGTTGAGGCATGAGGATAACAATAGGAAAAAAAAAACCCAAACAGCATATTAAACTGAAAAAAACAGGTTTTAGCTTCTTAAAGCTATTTATTTATAAAATTACAAATAAAATCTTAAACCTTGGAGTTTCTTTATTCATATATTTATTTTAAAAACCTTGCTGTGATTTAGTGACTGATTAACGTCAAGATTCAAAATAAAAGTGAATCTTTGGTTTTAAGCTAGAGCAGTTAAGGAGTGGGTAGCAATTTGAAGTAGTGTGAAAGGAAGAATGATGGACCATACAGGTATCTACGTCCTTGTCCTGGGTTTCTATGGATGTGTTAGGTTAAACAGCAAAGGAGAATTAATGTTGTGGGTGGGATTAAGGTTTCTAATAAGCTGAACTTAAGATAAGAATATTATAATATAGGTAGTCCCAGTGTAATCACCAGTGTCCTTAAAGTGTGAAAATGGGGAAACAGAAAAGCTGATATCAGTGATGCTAAGGTAAGAAAGACTGGACTGGATGTTGATGGCTTTTACGATGAAAGGGGTCATGAGCCAAGGAATGCAGGTAGCTGCTAAAAAGTAGCAAAAACAAGGAATTGGGTTCTTAAGACCCTCGGAGGTGAACTAGCCTTTGGATACCTTGATTTCATCCCTGTGAGGCTTATTTTAGATTTCTCACTCCAGAACCACAAGAAAATAAATTTAGTTTATTATAGCAATAATAGGGAATGAGCACAAGCACTTCAGGGAAGGGGAGATGAATTACCATTTAGTAGTGGAAAAAGCATTAGGTTTGCTATTTGGAATACTGACTCTGCTCATGGGGAACTTAACTTCTTTGAGTCTCAACATCCTCATCAGTTATGTCCTTTGCATGTAGAAGTCTTGTTGTTGATCCTGTATATACCTCTCTACTTGTCCTTTCTCTTACTCCTCCTTTCCTTCACATGATTCTTAATTTGCTGATGTTCTCCAGCATTCTGACTTCCCCAGTTCTGCTTCCTGACTTTACACTTTAGTAGTAGTTCCAATTGTCATATATTTTTCTCCAATGATAAACACATTTGTCTATGCATCTATATTTCCAAATGACTCTCTAGCACTTTTACAAGGACTCAATAAGTTCAGTTTGTTTGAAAACAAATTAACCATGTTCATGTTTGCCCCACCCCATTTTAAACATCCCAATTCCACTTAATTAAATGCTTTTTAGTATCTAAAACATCAATGCTTTACTTCTTCCAGTTAATTAAAATCACATATTTTAATCATTTTTTTTCATCATCTTCATTGAGGAGAAGAGGTCTGGAAGGGAAATTAACATTTATTGAACAATCAGTATATGTCAGATATTGAAATATTTTCTTACTCATGAAATGGGAATTTAAAAGAAATGTTAAACCATGATAAAGCACCAAGCTTCACTGCACTTCTCTCAGCATTCAAGCAAAGGCATTCACCACTTATGAAGGGTAGAAGATACCATATTGATCAGTGATTGACAGACTTTTTTCCTGCAAATGATCATAATAAATATTTTAATTCTTTTGAACCAATTATTATCTTGGTTCCCCATTCTTCTTTGGATTTTGATTTGTTTGTTCATCTGTTGCAGTTAATATTTACCAAATGTTTTTTAAATGTAGAATCTATTCTTAGCTCACCGATTATATTAAGAATGGATTTGACCCATGCCCTGTAGTTTGCCAATTAGAACAAATGAGACATTGCTGAATTTTATCCACAGTGAGAAAGTGTTACTTTTTTTCTTTTGTATCAGGGATTGAACCTAGAATCTCCTAACCCTGTGTTTCATCTCCAGTCCTTTAATTTTGTGACACATTTCACAAAGTCGTTCAGATCCTGGATAAATTACTGAGGCTGGCTTTGAGCTCATAATTCTCCTGCCTTAGCCTCTTGGATTATAGGTGTGTGCCAATGCCTGTGGAAAAAAAATGTCCTTGAAATCCATACTTTGTTTATAAAGCATAGTGTTTTCCTTTTTAAATTATAAGTATTTTGTTTTATATATCAATAATTAGTTCTGAAAATCTGTATTATTTTTACTACTAACTATAGGCTAGAGGGATGAATTTAAGGAATAGGCCTAGTTGACATGAAGTGGGTATAGAAAAACTGTCTGCAGTTGAGAGATTAAGCCAAGGAAAGAGAAAGTGAGAGAAATGCAGGTGGTAGGACATGAGGACCCTTGCATGTCTTCCATTGCTCAGGTCAAATCACAACAGTTGGCAGACATAGTTAATGGGATTTTGTGAAGGGGGATTTCAGAAGAGAAACACTTGTTCTATTCTTCCTAATGTGTAACCTATGCAAGTTATAAGCTTATTAGAGAAGTATCTTATCTCCAAATGCTTAAAAGTTGATAGAGTGCTTAGCAGACAGTGTTGGTAGACTTCACCTGAGATATATTTTCTGATATACCTAGCTGATACTAAGCTCACAGGACTTTCAGCAGTCCACAGATATCCTGGGAGCAGGATACTATTGTACTGAGAGAATTGGTGTGCAACAAAATGGCTTGGGTTCAAAAAAAGGGGGGCTTCACAATGTGATCAGAGTGGGATTTTAGGGACGATGGACTTCAAAACAAATTTAGTGGCAGAATATCCAGGAACCAACCCAGAATAACTGGCTATCTCCCAATGAGTAACCATGAGTAACTATAGGACAGTATGGTAGACATTAAATTTAAATTTTTCAAGATTCAATGAGGCAGTAGTGGAGTAAAGGTTAACTTTCATTACCAAATCTTTGATAATCCTCTTATTGTGAGGTGAGAATTATGTCTCCTTCCTCTTGAATCCTATGCTGTGATTGCTTTCACCAATATAATGTCAAAGAAATAATATGTTGCAGGTTTTTATGCATAGGCCCTAAAGAACATACAAGGTCATCTTCTTGCCTCTTGTAGCACTTGCTCTTCAAAGAATCTCCAAACTCAATATATTGAGAAATCTCAGCCTCATGGGGATGTTACATGGCAGGCATGAAGATTCAGAACCTCAGCTGAGCTGCCAGTCAATAGCATTCACCCAGTGATGTGAGATAGTCACCTGCAAAGTCTAACTTGTTGATTCTTTAGATGTCTGTAACCCCAGATGACTTTTGACTATGGACAGATGAGTGACCTCAAGTGTTAAATCACCAATAGAACACAAGTTAACCCAAACAGCCTTAAAAGAAAAACACAAAAACGATACCCAAACTGCTGAAGTCTTAGCACAGATCAAGTCTGGGGCACTAAACTGCATTAAAAGTCATTGAGTTCTTTACTGGCATGCACTTAGATTAAAAACCTGCCAAATTCACTTAAGATTGAGGAAGAAGTAAATATTGATAATTGTATAAATCTTGACCCTAGAGTACATATCTTTTCATTTTTGACAACAAGGTTCTATGTGACAGGTTATGATGCTTTTCTCAAGAAAAAATACATTTCTGACTTTTTGAGTTGCAACCTAAATTAGCTGTTTCTATGTTGTATCACTGTGTTTATTTGAAACAAATGACAGAGAAAGTATGGTTATTTGGCTTGGGAATCATATAGAGACTTTTTTTGAAAGTGAATAAAGTGAGCTTATCATTTCAAGAAAAATAGCAGACTATATTTATTTCCAGTAATTAAAATGAGAATTTTCAAGGAAAAAAAGTAAGTTTGGTATGATAGACAGAATGATATTCCCTCTCTGCAAGATTCTTGCCCTAAAACTCATGAACATAATATATTCTGTGAAAAAAAGGGACTTTGAAAATATAATTAAGATTGCAAACCTTAAAATAGGGAGATTATCCCGGATTTCCCCAGTGGGACTAATCTAATTACATAAGCCCATAAAAGCAGGGAATGTTCTCCCTGTGGAAGCAGAAGAGATACAGCATAAGAGGACATCAGAGAGATTAGAAGTGTAAGAAGTGCTCTATATGATATTGCAGGTGGAAGATGGTGACAGCCTCATGGTGAGCAAGGCAGGGGTCTAAGGACCACAGAGCTTTCCTGGTTGAGGGGTTTTGGGGAATCAGGGTTCGCAGATCCACAGCCTCATGTTACTGGATTCTGCCAACAACCTGATTGAGCTTCAAAGCAGATTATCTCCTAGAAACTACAGATAACAGACCAAGTTGGCCAACACCTTGATTTCAATCTTGTGAAACACATAGCAGAAGAAACAGCTGAGTTCAGTTGGACTTCTAAATGACACACTGTGAGATCATAAACTTGAGTTCTTTTAAGATGATAAGTTTTGGTAAGTTGTTATAGCAACAATAGAAAACTAATGCATTGGAAAAACTTATTTTCTACCTTAAGCTTGACAGATGTTTCTCATGAGAACAATGGTGATATTAATATGTTTTTTGATGTATTGCATAACAAAATGTGTCAACATCTGGAAAATCTGCATAACTCATTCAACCAATATTTTCCAAAAGATGTTACAAAGTCATGCGTGAGAGGAAGCTTTATTCAAATTACAGAATAAACTTGAGTACAAAATAAATGCAAAACTCATTTATACAATTTCATTTTATACAGGTACTACCTTTAAGAAGATTACAGTTGTTTAGTGTTGTTGCAAGTATCAAAAAAGAGATAGCTATAATTATGTGAAAAGGCCAATATTTCAACTAAAACAACATACCTCAATGAAAATGAAAAAAATATTATGAGACTCAAACTGCATCTGTTAAGCAAGACATGTAGACATTGAAGAGATTTGCAAAACATAAAATAATGACATTCATAGCACTATTTGGGGGAGAGAAATAGAGTTATTTTCCATAAAAATAATTTGTTTTATATGTAAAGAAGTTTGCTGTTATTTTTAAAACAAAATGCAAATGCATTAAATAAATGCTTTAAAATTCCTAATATGGTATATATTGGTAGTATACATAAATAGCATAACTCGCATGAATAAATCTTTTTAGATTTCTTAATACTTTTTGATACATAAGGGATCTTGAAATCAAAACTTTGGAAACCACGGATCTCTTTAGTCCCCATGGAACAGACTACACATGAAGAGAGGCTACTTCATAGGTTTGTATGAAAAAGGAGGAGAAACATTTTAAGAAAGGAGAGTGAGAGAGGATGCTGCCTTCATTTTAATTTTGGGCTTTGAACTACTGAAGAATTCAACATAAAAAAGTGTTTTAAGCCAGTTGAAACCTAATTTACTTTGTAATTTCCCAGGTTAAGTTTATCCACTTTGCTTTCACCTCTTTTGCCATCAGCAAAGACAGAAAAATCCAGAACCTAATGAGTTATAGAATAAAATAGTATTTTACTTGCACTTTGTAAATCATAAAATCAAGTTTCTGATTCTACTGGCATCCCCCTTGCTTAGACAGTTACATGGGCCTTCTGAAAAGTATATAAATACTTGTCCTCTGCATTTAGGTTCTACTCTAATCCAGTGATTTTATGTTTCCTGAATTCAACAGCTTTCTTTCCTCCCAAGTTATGTGCATGTTTTCTTAACTGTTTGAAATGTCCTTTGCTTCTGATATACCTGGAAATCTTATTTATAAACAAACCAACAAAAGAGAAAAATCATATAATTCTGTCACCTCTTGTCTGAAGTCTACTTTGACCAACTTCCTTAAGATCTCAGACCAAACATAATTAATGGCTGAGAGCCATTGCCAAGTAGGAATGACGCATGGCATGACCCAGGTCATTTGCAGTGACATTGCATGTAAGGTGACCTTGCTCAAGGACCAGGGCGGATCCGGGTTTAGGGCGGATCAGGGTTTAGGGCGCTCCTTGGGTTTAGGGCGGTTCCAGGTTTAAGGTGTATCCTGCTGGTAATAGGGCATATCCTGCTGCCTCTAGGCACCTGCTCCTTGAGTTCCCATTGAGTTCTTGAGGGATTCAGAGAGTATTTGGGATTCAGAGCCCGGTGGAGAGTGTGGATTTTGCCCAGAACCTGTGCGTAGAGTGCCAGTGACAGTTGAGAATAAAGAGTTGCTGTTTGAATCTACAAGGTGTGAGTGGCTCGTGATTTTGTGCCCAGCCAAACTGCAGCAATTAATTTCTTTCTTCTCTGTCCTCTATAACATTTTGCAATTATTTTTATAATGGCACTATGAATAGTTTATTTGTAAAAAAATGTGAGATTATGCTAGTTTCTTAATATATTGTAAAATTCTGATTCATACTGGCTGTATAGCATTTAGTTCCCTGAAGTCAGTTAAGATACAGTTGCTTAGGAAGCTAAAGATTCTTTGTAACACAGGGGGAAAAAAGTCATTTATTTTCTATTCTTGTTCATTGCAGTGGGACTGCTTGGAAGATGGAGATCTATCTTCCTACTCCCAGCATAGTTCTTGGCACATTTAGATGCTGAGTAAATATGTGTCTGATAAATGCATGAGTGATAAGATATTTAAACTGAATAATCTCTCATTCTAATGATCTAATTCTTTATCCCTTTATTTTATTTTTGAAACTTCTCTTCTCTTTTCTATCTTCATTATTATTTCTACCTAATTTTGTTTTCATTTTATATTACATTTTTTTATTCTCTCAGATTTTTTCTTGCATCTTAAATAAATAAATGCACAGATTTAGAGATTTAGATAACAGTCTCTAACTTGCTCATTTCCCTTTGTATCTCTAATGTTTGCTTAGAGATAAAGAGAAAATTTTACATCACTACTATAAATAAAGATGAACCAAATGTTGTCATAATAGTAAGGGGATGTCAATTAAGTAGAAAACTATCAGTGACCCATTCATGATTTAAACAATTAGGTGAAATATTTGTGATGATGAGACTTGTGATCAAATGCTGTCACCAATTAATTAATAGTGTTGAACCCCTCAAGAAATTAGAAATACCTTTTATTTACCACCTGGATCTAATAAATCCCCTTAAGCTTGTTATATTATTTTGAAAATATACAGAAATAAGAATAAAGAAAGTGAAAGATAACTAAAATTTCAACAGGTACTTGAATATAGCAACACTTTTTATATAAAGAAAATTTTGTACAGACATGGTACAAGAATACTGTCACATATACATTTAACAAAATGTGATAATCCAGTTTTCCTATTAATATGTCTTGGTTAGGTCTCTTATATTTTTGACTAACTGGTTGGGAATATTTTTTTTCTTTGTGTTCTTATAAGCATATTGTTCACCTAGCTATTCAAAAAATTTGAGAAAGTTCATCTGGAATCCCACATGAATAATTTTACCCTCATTGTTATTGATTAGAGTATACTCTGATTTGTCAAACATATTTCTCTGGCAGTTTTTTCTCTTAGTATTTTAGGTAATGAATGAAAACTTCTGAAGTTTCAACTGTATTCAATGAAAGTGAAAATAAACTGCAAAGATGGTATCTAGATTTTTTACCTTCTTGAAATAATACAGCTTTTTGGACAATGCATTAAGAAAATTAAGGAAGAACATCATAGCATTTTTCTAGACTATTCATGCTTTATATTTTATTAGTTTAATTTTTTAAATTTACTTTTTACATAATTGGAAGACAGGATTCTATCTTCACATTCCCAGGATAGTTCTTGACATACTGAGATGAGATTAGTGAGTAAGTAATCTCTAGGATAATGAATAACAAATATTTCAAGATATGGTTAAAATAAGATCATTAAATAGGCACCCTGAGGGCAAACACTGGGTTGAGGTAAAGTTGTTTTATTTATTTATTTTTTGTTTGTTTTTTGTTTTAAGTAAAAATAAAATATTTTTTCAATTAAAAATATAAAATTTTAAATGGGAAAAAAACACGAACTAACTTAAATGGAGGCTACAAACAAGTATTATAGCACAGGTGACAGGGATATGTTTCTGCATATTCCAAAGAAGAGAATTTTAAAAATGACTTTAAATAGAATGCAATTAAATAGGAGCATGAGGAAAGGAGTTGTATAAAATAAAGGAGGAATAAAAAGACTACATTGGTAGAATAAAGTTCTTATCCTAAAATAAAGGATAAAGAACACATCTAACATTTCAGAAAATTGAGCCAAGGGTTTGGATGATAAAGTTTAAAAGAGAAATAAATGTCATATAGGAAAGAAGGTGAAATGCAGAGTACAGTTAATGACAATTCAACTCAAGATATTTCTGAATAAATTCAGAAAACTGCAATGGGGAAAGATTCAACTAACAGTATTTCCTAAAAGAAAAATCTACTATTGACCACTATATACCTAGAACCTAGAAAATGACTGACACATCCTAGTCATTCAATAAATATTGGCTGAATGGGAGAATCAATTAAAGATTCATTAAGAAATATTTAAATGTTGTCAAATGGTAGTACATGGCCTGAGAAAATATTGTATTTAGATTACACAATCTTGTTTTTTTAGAAAAATTGAAGCCAAGACTTAAATTGGATGATTTATCCCTGAAAAATTAAGCTATTTGGGTATACTTAATCCCCATTTCCAAAAGATAGCTATTTTTGAGGGCCAAAGGATAACTGCTTCCTTCAAGTGGGGGATGTATTTCCTGAAAACCTACTCTACTTGTTTATATTACTTATGTAAGCACTGTAGTTACTGGAGTTTGCAACCCTGGCTTTCCAAGAAATAAAAAGAATCAGTAAGCCTAAGATGAAGTGCCTTATAAAATTGCAAGTAAAATATCCAAAGACAAATCCATGATTCTCGACACTTTCTGGTTAACTAATTAAGTACAAAGATTAGGAATAAATTCTTGCAAGCATCTATACTCTAAATATGCATCATTTACCAAAAAGAGAAGTAAAATCAATTCAAAATTTTACTAACAAAAGTACAAGAAATTAACTGATAAAACTACAGAGTTTCAGGAGAAATTATTACAATTAACAAAGCTTATACTTAAGTAACATTTCTGAAAATTTAGATGTTCTATTTCTCCTTGATTCAGTTTTGGCAGGTTGTTTATGCTCAGGAATTTCTCTATTCCTGGGTTTCCTGGTTTCTTAGCATATAATTGTAAATAGGACCTTTTTGTGATCTTTGCATTTCTCTGGTATCACTTGTAAATCTCCATTTTCATTTTTCATCTCTGATTTTATTTGTCTTCTCTCTTTTATCCTTTATTAATCTAAAGATTTGTCAATTTTCTTTGTCCTTTCAAAACTTCAACTGTTTAATCGATATTTTTATCTGAGTTTTATTTATTTATACTCTGATCTTTGTTTCTTTCCTTCTATTAATTTTGACTTTTGTTTCTTCTTGCTTTTCTAAGCCATTCAGGTACATTGTTAGGTTTTAGAGATTTTTATATTTTTTGGATGTATGTGTTGATTGCTATAAATTTCCTTCTCAGTTCTGGTTTTCCTGTATCCCACACATTTTGATATGTTCTGTTGTCATTTTATGTTCTTATTTATAGAGATTTTTATTTATCTTTTAATTACTTGAGTTACTCATTCATCATTTAGGAGCATCCTGTTCAGTTTCCATGTATTTTTACACTTTAAATTCTTCTTATTTTTATTGATTTTTCATTTTATTTCTTTGTGGTCTGAGAAGGTACACAATAAGATTTCAGGTCTTTCGACTTTATTAAGACTTGATTTGTGGCCTAATGTATGATCAGTCCTGGAGAATGTTTCATTTGCTTTTGAGAAAATGTGTATTCTGCTGCTATTGGATAACATTTTTTATAAGTATCTGTTGCATTTGCTCTGTGGTATGTTTTAACTCAAGTGTTGGTTATTGTGTTTTTTTGTTTTTTGGTTTTTTTTTGGTCTGGATGGCCTATCTGTTGAGAAAAATGGGGTGTTGAAGTCTCCAAGTATTATTCTTTTGGAGTCTGTCTTTATCTTTAGGACTAGGAATAATTTGCTTGATATAAACACCTCAGTTGTCTTGACTTGAGTTTTGTAGTGGTGAGGCATGGGCATCTATGGGTTTATCACAATCTCCAGGTGACTTCTATACAAAGTAGGATATTAGTTATACTAATTAGATAGAGTTATAATGAAGGTAGGCTCTCCCTGCCTCTCCCTGTAATTCTTGCTCCAGCTTTCATGTGCCCTTTTTGGTAGATACCTTCTTGTGAGTTAGGTTCTAATGATCCTGGCCTCTTAGTGTTTACTACCCTGTATATCCCTGTCATTCAGTTTGGTTGGACTTGGTGTCTTGCTTCTAAGTAGGATATTGCAAAATTATGGGATGTCACTTCCAATATTAAGTTATAAAGAGACTGTGATTTAGGTTTGAGGCCTGGTCTCCTTCCCTCTCCAGTAAATCTCCCTTTCTTAGGATATACCAATTGCTGTGTCCTGAGGTAGACCTATGCAGAGGTATATGAATATGGGCTTGGAGGTACATGTGCTAAATTCTAACAAAAACTGTGCAAGTAAGTTTGTAATTAGATCTTTTATCTTCAGGTGAGCCTTAGGATGATTGTTGCCCTATTGACAGCTTGACTAAAATCAAATCAGAGACACCCTTGAACTCTGCTGGAATTCCTATTCCACAGAAACTAGGTGAAAATACTTGCTTGTCTCAAACTACTAATATGAGGGAGGAGGGGGTATTACATAAGATATAAGTATTCTCCTTTAAGGCAAAGGACACAGGATTGTGGGCCAGCATGTTTAGAATTCCAACCTTCTTTATCTTATCCTTAGATTGCCATTTCTCTTAATCCTTTCTCTTTATCTTCTTGATTCCCATAGTCTAGTTTTCTTTCTACCTAGGGATCTTTGATTCTCATTTCTTTTTACAATCAGGCTAATTTCTAGATTAGGTACTATTACCCTTGAAGTTGAGAGTGAGGTAGGTGGCAAGGGTTTGCTGCAATGTATACCTTATTTATGAACATCATTAACATTCAAAATCAAAATGAATTTGCTACAAGACCCTTGAAAGATGCTAATGTAATAGTATCCTTTCAAGAAATTGGTTGTGCAGGTCTATTGTTCATAGCATTAGAAACTATTTATTTCAGAGTTTCTTGCAAAAAGAAGGCAGAGCTGAGTTCAAAAGAAAGGATGAACTTTTTAAAGATGAGAATATGTAGCCTGAAAAAGATGGATGCAATGCTTCTGTGGGTCTGAAGAAGGGTGCGAAGCACAATAGTTTCTTATAAAATCAGTTTGCCACCTGGCCATTCCATAACATTTTCTGCTATCTTCTAATTTGTTGCAAAATTATCTAATTTGAATTTTAGAAAAAGTAACCACTAGTGTATTTTTCCAGAATATTTAAGAATTTCACTGTGTAGTCCAACTCCTAAAATAATTGCTTGAGAGGAAATCTATATGATACAGCAATAAGAGGGTGTAGAGAGCCTGGCTCTGTCCTCTAAATTTTCCTTAAACCTGCTGAGCTGTGGAGACTGGGTCGAATGTGCTTTGTTGTGGTTTGACTCTGCTGGGAGTACATGATTAAGAGTGCTCTAAAACAACGCTGACAAGGACTCTGGCCAAGAACCTTCCTGTAGTATATGGTAGCTATAGGATGACTTTGCCAGCAAAAGCCAAGTCAACAGATTCCTTCTGTCAAAACTACATTTATTTGACACTGGGGAGAGAAAAAGACCCGAAGATTCCCTGAATTTTGCTATTTACAACTATTTCTGCTGGCACCATGAAGATAGGCTTGCTGCTGGGCTTTCTATTTCAACCTTTTATTCCCTAAGTTAATCATTAGTGTTAACAGGGTGGTGATGAAAGACATGGGGTCTGAAGTCCAAGCCTGTACTTGGACTAGTTCATGATTCTAGTGCCATCATCCGCCGTTCTATGCCTTTTCTCAGAAAGCACGGCTCTCAAAATCTCCTTCTCGTCTCTAAATGGGAATCATGAGAGTACCTAACTCCTCAGGGAAAGTGGGTTATAAAGAAAAATATCTGGAAAACACTTAGAAAACTGGCCATTGAGTAGCACTTGAAAAATGTTAGCTATCAATATTTTGGCTGGAGCAATGTCTCATGGAAGTTGAGAATGAAATCTGACTGATCTTTGTGCAAAGTAGTGTTAATCACAAAAAGTATGCATATAATTGTAATTCAGCTTCTTCTTTATCTTTAGTCAAATTAAATTTGTTTTCTAGAGGGAAACCCAGGAAAGGAAATACTTATGCAGTTTTCTTCTATCCAGTTAAAAATTCCCTCTCTGCAATGGTAAATATAGATGTTTTCTTTTACAAATGTCTCATTGAATTATTTATTTTAACAATATGTAAAAATTTAACATTGCCATTATACTTAAAAATTGCTTGAATGGCAGTAGAATGTATAGAATTTTTTTTTCTGTTTCTGAAATTTTGGTTCTGAAAGTTTCTTGAGATATATGATAATAAATAACATCACATTTTGTTTCTGTTCTAGGGTCTGAAATGTACCATTTAGCAGTGAAGGTGAGTTAACACAGAAATCTGGAGTAGAGCAGTAGAGTAATGATTAATGACTCCTAATTGGATGACATATGTTTTTCTTATCAACTCAACTGCTTTTCAAAATAGAGCATGCCAGACACAGGAACACACTAAACCCTACAGAAACAAAGTTTGTAAAATGAGCCACCTATATTCACATTCTGTTTAAGGAAACTTTGCTCTACCTTATCTGGTTTCTTGAAGTCTAAAAACAGAGATATTATTAAAACTCCTGGCTCCATAGTGGACATGATCTTAAACTATACATTGGAATTGAATAAAACCACCAGGGTTGTTGTTTGTTTTATGTTCAAGTAACTGAAGATATTAGGAAACCTGTTTGTTGGGGTTAAGTTTATTTGTTTAGGTGGGTTTACGTCATGAAGAAGCAGTTTTTGGTAGAGATAACTAATGCAGGTTCAAATCTTTGAGAAGATAGAAAGGACATAGGATTTTTCTCTTTTGGAGGTCATTAAATAATACAGAATTTACAGACAAATGAGAATGGCAATTGATGGCCTCTGAATGTTTCCTCCGATCTTAGAATTCTCTTCAGCTGTGTCCCAGAAGCACTGTTTGCTGATGGCTGAACCACTTTATTTTTCTACGCCTCATTTCTCTTCCTGATAAATTTGTGAATGTTCCTCAAACACATCTGGTGGAATGGTTGTTAATGAAACCCACCCCTAAAGATTATTTTAACCTAAACTTTTGGTCCAAGAAAGTTATATTACTTGACATAAAACATTTCTAGAACTTTTGCAAACCTCTTTTTTCACAATGTAAAAGAGAAGAATACAAATGTATTAAGAGTTGACCATTATTATTAAGGGTTGACCAAAAAGAAAGGAATATAAATGCTTCAGCATTTTCAAGAAGTTAAGTGTAGTTCACAATGAATTCCATTATGTTCTTTTTGTTTGTTTTAAATCAAATTTATTTTTACAATTTTCCAATATGCACCAGGCAACCCTAATTAGGACATTCCATTGCCAGCAATGTTCTTCCTGCCCTGACTTATGCAAATCCTGCTCACTCTTCAAATCACTGTCTCTCATTACACATTCTTTGGCTATTTCAGGTCTCATTGATCGTTCTTTACTCACAAATCCAATAGGATTTATAGTTTGCAGAACACTCTTCTAGATTTAATTACACAAGGTTAGTAGTGCTCACCAGTGTTTCAATTGTCTTATTTTGTCACCAACTATATTGTAACCCCTTACAGGTATAGAATTCAGCATCTCCACTACAACTAGTAAACTGCCCTGCCACGAAAAGTCCCTTAATAAGTGAACTCTTACTACACTGATTTAGTTTTGAGGTTTACAAAGGAATACTCCATGTATCTTTAATGCTCCAACTCTTGTTTAAATATATAGCTTTTAAATCAGCATATATAACCTTTTAGACCTTTGGTTTTATTTTTTATGGGTTGAAAACAGTTTGCATTTTTCAAATAGCAAATCTGGCCTAGGTAATTGGAATTAATTATCCTGAAAGTGAAGTTGGCACTCATTGTTTATTTGTGAAGTCAGTGAAAATGATTAAAATAAAAAAACAAAAAATTCACAAGGGAATGCAATTTTCTTCCTTAACAAAAGAATTAAGAAAAAAGTAGTAAGATTTTCTACTTATTTAATAGTTTTTCTTTGATGTTCCTGGGTTATAAACAGCAAGCAAAGGCATTCATTTACAATTAAAATCTTGGAAAGTACTAACCTGGGTATTTACAACCCACCTTGAAAAGAGAGTTTTTGCATAATAGGATACATGTATTTAAATATCAGCCTTTAAATAAACATGTTTTTCACAAAAGTTGAAAAACATGAATGAGGAAGCAGAGCAAATTCAAGGTAATGTTTTTGGGTTGGGAAAGATCAATGTATCTGCTTTGTTTATCTAAAAAAGAAAAGATCTGAAACAAATATGGTAAAATGATAGAATTCTTTATTTCCAAATTAAGCATATATACACAGAGAGAGAGAGAGATATCTATTGATTGTTGTATGTGTTTGAAAATTTTATTTAAAGATATTGACCTGCTATTTTTCATTAAGTTCCCTGTTTTGAAAGATAAGGGATATATTTCAACATTGACACTTTGATCATAATCAATTTAAGTATTCTAATATAATTATACACATAATATATACTTGGTTCTGTGATACTAGTAACCTGTCAACTTCTACTCTGAAGAAGCTTATAAAACAGTATAATTAACAAATAAAGTACACATATAAAATGACTCAATGTATATTAGGAATGCTAAGATTGAGAGTAATTTTAAATGTGGAGTTGGGGTGAGGTGGGAATTCCAGAGATGATGTATACAGAACAAAGGCAAATAGAAAAAAAAACCCTCAGGGTGTGAATCATACAATTTAAAGACTGGTTACAAGAGTGCAGGCAAGAGAAATTAAGCTGGCATGCTTCTGTAGGATATCAAGGACACAGTTTTTCCCATAGACCAATAGAATTTAAAACTGTGCTATAACTTTTTCTACAGTACTGGAGTTTGAACCCAGGAGTGCTTTGCCACTGAGCTACATTTCCATTCCTTTTTAATTTTTTTTTTTATTTTCAGAAAAAAGTCTCACTAAGTTGCCAACACTGGACTCAAACTTATGATCTTCCCTCTTCAGCTTCCTGAGTCACTCAGATTACAGACATGTACTACCATGCCCAGCTGAGTCCTCACTCTCAAATCTCAATATGGAATAAAAGGAAATAAGACTTTTTTTCCTAATGTTTTTGTTATATATTATTTGCAAGATGCTGTCTAGATCAGATTGCCACAAGAAAATATCATAGTTCAAGGGACATAAATTAAAAAAAATCTATTTTCTCACTGTTGTGGAGGTTTGTTGTCTGAGGTCAGAGTGCCAGCATGGTTGGATTCTGGTAAGGTCTCTCTTTTGGCTTGCAGATGGCTAACTTCTCACTGTATTTACATGAAGAAAAAACATGGAAACTCTTTGATGTCTCTTCTCACAGGCTCTCTGAACACAACATGAGGGCCCTTCCTCAGGATTTCACCTAACCTAGTCACTTCCCAGTGGTCCATATCCATATCCCATCACAGTGAAGGTTAAGGCTTCAACATATGGATTTGGGTGCTTAAACCTTCAGGAAGCAATTGTCAGTAGATTTTAATATATTATTTTCAGTTCTTGCTGTAGAAAAAATGCACAAAATAAGGAAGCAGTATAAATTTTCTAAATTATAAAAGCAATCTGTATATTTTTGAAATGATCATTGTGCCTTTCCTCTTTCTCCTAATATAGGTAAAATCTGAATAAAAGTCAACACATTGCAGAGGGTCTAATGGAGAAGCTTATACTGACTGCTCTAGTTTAGTGCTGCCTCCCCCCACCCCCAAATTAAAGCAATCTTTACTATATACCACTGCAGCTACTAGACATACCTGGCCATTGGATATTTCAAATATTTTAGCATGATTGAGGAATTGAATTTTTAGTTTTATTTGATTTTCATTAATTTAAATTTAAATAGCCACATACAAGCTGTTTTCGACTAGATTGGACAGCCTGCCTCTTAAGTTTCATGAGTTTCTTTCCAAGTGGTTGAATTTTTAGTTTTCTCCATGTATTATTTTACATATTGAGGACATGTGGAAATTGAGGGGTATATCATTTCTAACTATGGGAATTACTAATTATTTTGGTAGCCTAAGAAATTCTTCTTTGAATGCCTACAATTCACTGTATATAAGGTTTTGTAATATTGGTCAACAACAGTTCAACTGCAAATTAGATGTGATTCAAAGTCTACGGATTAATATACTGTGTTAAAAAGGATTGTGGACAAGAGTCTATACAGACTGTACATTCAAGAATGTTTTTTTATGAATAATTTTGGCAGATTATCAAAAAATAATCAAATGATGTGTAGCTAACCAAAAAGATTATAACTAAGAAAGAGGTCTTATTACTAAAATGTTGACCTAAAAAGTAATGTGATGTAAAGCTTCTTAGTTTTTTGATAGCTAGTGGAAAACAATTTAAGATCTTAAACATATTCCTTATTCATTCATAAATACATCTTGAGAATGTTAATGCATTTTCCTATCACCTGACTAAACAGAAAAGCAACACATGATTTCAAATGCTCTGAAATGTCTGAAACTTGAAATTGCACAATAGCTGTAGTGTTTAGCTCTGATTAGTTTCAGAAAGCAGCAAGCAATTTATTATGACAGTAATTTAAAGGAACTCTCTCAACCATTAGTATCCTAGACCTAACATTTAACATATTCCTCCTTGCAACACTTTCAGAATCATGTGTTCTCTTTTCAAATAAAATGCAAACATGAATCTAAGCTATCAAGGAAACAAGTGAACCAAATCATGCCAGAGACCCATAAATGAAGCTACTATCCTAACAAATAAACCTACATCATTGAGGGAAAACATGCACATTCAAATGGCAGCAGGAAAACCAAATAGCTAAAAAAATTTGAGAAAACTAGAGTGGGGAGGATATTTAAGAACATTTAAAAGTAATTTGAGAATTTTTTAAAAGATTAATTGTATAAAATTGAGAATAGGTACAAAGCATTCACTATGCAAAAGCATAATATCTGGAAATATTTTCTACAAGGGTGGTTGGAGTATAAGTCCTGCATTTTCCCGTATATCTTTTGAGGATAAGAAATTGGTATCTAGTGGTCCCTTCAAACTCATCATAAAAAACATTTGTAATACATTGTCAAATAAACATTAATAGTTTACAATGTTATTCTTACTTTCAGTTTCACTGTTTTTCTTTACCCAGATTAAGATTATAATGTCCCAGAGAAGTGAAAAAGTAAATTCATGTCAGAATGTGTTTGTGTTTTGTGCATGTACATATATATACATGCATATATTTGCATGTGTATTATATACATATAATTTTAACAATAAATTTAGGCTTATTTATACTTGACACATCTGGGTTTTATTGATATAAAAAGTAAAATATAGTTTAAGATTAAACTACTGGAAAATAATCTGCTTTTGTAAAAATTGAATTTTTTGTGCATTATACAATTCATTTGTTTATACTGCATGTTGAACTTAATACTAAAAATAAGTTTAACATTTGTTAAATAAACTTAAAACCTGGAAATAAGGCACAAAATGACTACATGCCCTTTCTCTGTCATAAATAAAGCACTGTCCATTGTGAGGACATCAAACTTTCCAAGAGAATGCAACTTATTTCACTTACTATTTACTATTCTATGATTCTGTGAATTTCAAAGTTAACCTTGAGAAAATTGATAGAGATAATATGAATGTTCTTTATTTTTCAGTAGTGATACAGTTGATTTCTGTCTTTATCAAAAGTAACTCCCAAGATTATTATTTTATTAATTGCTTTTTATAAAACTAACCTTTATTTTCCCTCCAGTTATGTTACTTTTTATTTTATATATTTTGATCTTCTTTTCTTATTTTTTCTTTTCTTTTTTTTTTGTTTTGTTTTCTCTCTTTGTTTATTTTATTGGCCCATTGTTGAGGAGATGAACAAAACTTTGGCACATGCTTACTTTGAATTTATATCACCCTTATACTTTTAACATTTTGTTCATAATCACTTATATTTTGTTGGTAAGACTTTTAAAAGCTAGTAGATTTTAGCTAATGGAATACTTGGCAATATGTATCATTTGGAAAAAAACATAAGGTTAAGTGATATTTGAGACTGAGGTAAGCTAAAAAAGCACCATCTCTGTGTGAAATAGCTAATGATTCTCACATACCATCTGTTCCTCACAATCAATGCAATGACCATCACAAATAAGAGGAGGCAAATCTGTAAACTTCCAATTTAGTAGTGTTCTTAAACCATCATTATCATTAAGGCAAAATTCACTAAATTGTCTGTTGTGCTGAGTTGTATATGGACCAATTTAACAACAGAGTTCTTGCCTCTTGGGAACAGACGAATTAAAATAAATACTAGTAGAAGATGCAAGGGCAAACTGACATACAAATAAGTTTATCACCAGGAGCAGATTAAATGCAAAAGATGGATATTTTTGTTTTCCAAATAAAAGAAGACGTGCAGCTTTTATTCAGAGTTTAAGACATGCTATAGTTTTTCTGTATAAGCATCTTGTGGCTGGATTAGAATTTTCAACCACACTTTTGGAATTTGATTATAAGAAACACTGCAGACATTTTGTGTGTGTGTGTGTGTGTGTGTGTATGTGATTTTTTTCTTTCCTTTTTACTCTGTCAGTCAGACAGTTGTTATTATTGAGAATCTACTGTTTATTCTGGTGAGCAAAAGTCTTAAAAAATTTAAGAGCTCATTTCTGGATTCAAAGGACTTGCTTATATTCTATGTTCTATTAATCAATCTTGTCTAAATTCTATTTTTCTTTTTCTATGAAACCTGTTTGTAAATAATAGTAAAACTTTGCCATAGCCTTTGGGATATTTATTTAAAAACCAAGGTTTGGATATCACATGGGGTCATGGATACTGGGGACATTGCCTAGGGACAAAACTAAGAAATATAGCTACAACAGCTCACTTTGACAATTGCATTTTTAGAGCAGCTTCACAAATTTTTCCTCACCTTCTCATGACTCAGACTTTCCTTACTGACTGCCACAGTGAGGACCTTCTCTAGAATCCATATCAATGTTCTATCTTAATCCTAATGTTGTTGATATAGATCATCACCCTTTTCCCCTAGGTAATCTGATTAAGGGTTTATCAATTTTATTGATCTCAGGAAACAGACTTCTTCTTCTTTTAGTTGTAGATAGGCAGGATACTTTTATTTTATTTATTTATTTTTTTAATGTGGTGCTGAGGATCCAACCTAGTGCCTTACACATGCTAGGCAAGCACTCTACCACTAGCCACAACCCCAGCCCACAGCCTTACTTCTGAGCAGGTTGTGGCAGGCATAAGTTGGAACAGGAATCTCTGAGGTCAAACTCTAGATGCAAGAACGCTTCTCTTCTCAAATCACATGCACTTGGAGTTCAGGAACTCTCCATCTGCAATTTATGATAAAGGCATTGTTCTTACATATTTTTTTTATTTTTTCTAACTAGTTATACATGCCAGAATGCATTTTGACACATCATACATAAATGGAGAGTAACTTATTTTTGTTGTTGCTTTTCCGTTTTTGTTTGGGAGGAATCATTTATAGGTGGATATCTGGGCAACCAATATTCTCTTTCACTATCTGAAAATTCAGATTATACATTTTAACCTGTTAATCCAGTATTGGTTTAAGAATGTTTTAGTGTAGATCAGGTTACATTACATAGCTGGTGGTTATATAATAAATGCTTAAAAAGCACGTGAACTATTTCATTCCTTAAAAAAGCCTCAAGAATTTAGGAAAGATGGATATTTCTGTTAGTACAATAAGTGGGATTTATCTCAAAATGGCTGTCACCAGAATATCCATCACCCAAAGCTCAGCATATGCATTAGTATTAGCATATCTCAGTAGTAAGACAGATATATCAGCTCTCATTCTTATGATAACATTGTTTTAAAAGTGATACAGAAAGTAATAAACTAGGCAAAAGAAAGCTATAAAAGTTGAGGAAAAGCACCTTATTTCAAATACTATTTAAATGTACTTTGAGGATTGATCACTTAAGTACTATGTAAGTTTCTAGTTCAGTAGAGACAAAATAAATATGGGCATTTCATAGACTTGTTTAAAATAGTAATAACCAGTTAGAAATTTATTGAAAAGAAAGATTACAGTCCCTAAAGCAAAACTAAGTTTTATACATTTCAAAAAAGTAAAAATAACAAATATAAAATCAAAACAAATATCTCAAAACCTGAAAATGTACAACACAAAAGGAGAAAAGGGGAAAATGAAATACAAATCAAAGTTTAAAACTCAATATTGCATTATTATAAATCCTTCCTAACTAAATTTGAAATCATTTTGGCAAAACAATTTTTAAAAAATCTATATTGTTTCATGTTTACATAGTTCATCTGGCAGAATAAATATTGTTTTGAGAATAAAAGAGCTCTTAGTGGGAAATACAATAACAAGTTTAAAACATACTAGTTAAAATAGTCTATGATTGAAACAAGAGCCAGTTTAATTGTGTACACATGACAGAATAGTACTGGCCAAGTAAAATATATTACTTATTTTTCTAAATTATTAAATATATTATGAAATTATCAATATTTTTCTATACATAGAATGTTTGGCTAGAAGTCAATGTGTATGGTATTAGTTAAATAATTTCTAGCAATCATATTCATTTAAAAAGAACTTTAAGCATATTTTAAATTTCATTTTAACATTTTTGTATTTTCTAGATGTTGTACAATAAAAGAAAATTAACTAAATATTTTAAAATTATTTAGGAAACCTTTTGTTCTTGCCAGATGTTTCCTATTAAAAGAATAAGAGACATTCACAGGATTTATATATGTGTTAATGCAGTTTTTATTTATAATTAGAAAATATAATTATTTGAGAATTTCTCAAAAGTTATTTGCTTATATAACATTAAGTAATACTACGTTTTCAAATAAAATCTCAAAGTTCACTGAAAGACATCGTCAAAATATTGAATGAGAAAGCAGCATAAATCTATAAAATGAGGACTCTTTGTAGCATTTTGAATGTAATTAATATAGCCATTCTGGAGGATAATTTAAACAGCACTTCTGAAATCCACACTACATAACCTTTCAAAATATCAGGAAGTAGGCAAAACAATGTCCATTATAGCATTATTACATTAGTAAAGAAATGGAAACAATTTCCCAACAGAAGGGAAATGAAAGGAATGTCACTTGATGAAATCTGAGATAGTAAAGTGAATTTATTATATATAAATGCACAAAATTTATATTAAATAAAAATCAAGTTTCAAGAACGTCTATATAGTAGTATATCAGTAGTAATTTTTGAGTATAAATATGGATTCAAAAATTATAAAATACACATGGAAACTATAGTGAACAACTTCAGGATAGAGGACACTAATGGTAGAAAAGGAAAAATGTTAAGGAATGGACCTGTGGCTGCAACTGTACTGTAATTCCAGATTTTAAGTAGTGTCTTATTAAGTTGAAAGTTATTTGTGTACATTAAATACAGTGATTCAACAATCTACCTCTGTCTATGTTGTTTCATTCTAATCTATGTTGAAGACACATGAGCATAAACTAAAATTCTTACTTGCTAATTGGGCACTTAGGAAAATGTGTAATGTAAGGTATATTCATATGGAAGATTAAGGATTATGAAGTAGGCTATTTGATAAAATGAGTAAGGCAGCCCTGCAGTTACCTGGGATGAGACAATCTCTACCATGGATCTGCCAAAAAACTCAGAAACTGACCCTCACCTAAGATTTGCAGTTTAGTTCTGAAATTCAAACCCAATATAAATGTTTTAAAAACTGCTTTTAAATATTTCTGTTGTTATAAATTATAATATTTTAATTGCTTATTATGATACAGAGACAATTATAAGTTCATGGACAAAGTGCCTAATGATTAGAGATATATCTACTTGAACATATCCAGTGATGAAGTAGTTTCACCTCCTGAAAAACAACTTCAGTTGCCCAGTGTTTGAAATCAGGGGTTAGATATTTATAGAAAATCTAAAAATTAAGTTCCCCTTAACTCAAATATTTCTTTATTCTGATGTTTATGAGTATGGGTCCAGATTGAAGGAGATTAAATGCATATGAAGAGTTTGATTTAGTTTAGGTTAAATATAATGGAAGGATGGTAGGATTTTTCTTTTATCCTAAAAGACAGCAATGTTCCAGCAATATTCCAGTTGTTGAACTGGATGAGCTTTCACAGGTATATTCAATTTGTGATGATACATTGAGCTGATTCTTTATGATTTGTGCACTTTTGGTATATGTTCCTCCCATAAAAAAGGCACTCTGTGGAATTTGAATTTTACAAGTTCAGGGAACAAATTGCAGGTAAAAGTCAAGTCGATGAAGTAGGTCTTCTGTATAATACTGTGGGTGTAAAAATCACCATGACCTTAAAAGACATTAAATCTCCTTTTTACTCTTTGAGATTCATAGATTAAAAAGTCCAACATGAAATAGGATAATGAATCTGTAAAGCTTCTCTGGGGGCCTAATGAACTCAAGGAGAGAAAGGACAGTTCCGTTTCTTTTACTAAGATATTAATGCCAATATTTAACAAAGCACAGCAGGTTTTTTCTTAGATGATGGTGGCAAGATGCTGGCTTTCCATTATTATTTGGATGCACATTTTCCAGATGTTACGCAAACGTCTTTACTTCTTACCTCTGAGTCAACATGGAACAGGATGGAAATGAAGGCCATATTATGGAAATGAGGGCTATTGTGCTCTGAAATATGGAGATAGACTAGAGCTACAAAAAGTCCAGACAGAAAATTTGAATGTGAACTAATAACTACAATTATCAACTTGATGCCTTTTGTGAAAGGCTTTATGAATTTTCATTTTATCTCCTTTCAGAACCACTTACCTTAAATACAGCTTGTGTTACAGCCAGCCACAATGTAGCACAGCCATTTTTCTGGGGCCCATTCCCAGCATCATTTTAATGGAAGCCAACCAAGAAATGTCTTCCTTTATAATTTACACTGACTGATATCAGAAATCTGCTTCACTTATCCCAGGAGCCATTTGTGCTATGAGTTTATGTAACTCATGGCTTAGCTGAGCTTTCTGAGGACATTTTATTCCCAGAGGAGTATGTTAAACAATGCATGACTATACTACAAAAAAAAAAAAAAGGAAAACCCAGAATTTTGAAATAGAAAAAGCTTTTCTCAGTACATCATAATGTTGAAAAAGATTGATATAAAAACTAAACCACAAAAGTTTAAGATGCTAGTAAAATGAATACCTTTTTAGACAACCAAATATAATATAGAAGTCAAGACAAAGAAAATCCAGGGGAAATTATTAAAATGTAAAGAACCAATAGTATTAGAGAAAAACCCTTCAAAATAAATTATTGACAAAAATTCTAATAGGGAAATGGGTCAAAGAACTGGAAAATATATGTATAATTGGCCAATTTTTGTGAAAAAGTATGTTCAATCTCATAAATAAATATAACGAAATGTCAGATTTCATTCACCAGGAAGAAACAATTCATAAACTTGTGGGAAACAAAATTTTATTGACAAAAGAATAATTAGACAACTTTTAAAATTAGATTGAAATATTCATATTTTTCTTACCCATCTAAGAAAAATATTGAAGGGGAAATTATACATCTGAGGCACAGATTTGCCTAAAGGAAAGTGGTTATTATAAATAATAATTACATTAAATATAGTGAAGGAAGAAGTGACAACTACCCAAGCACCTTCAGAGTTAATAAATGACCTCTTCACCAAGTTCTATTAGGTTGTGTGCTCTGTATCTGTGTCCTGCTTCTGCTTAATGCACACTGCTTCTGTCCTCTCAACCTTTCTGCCCTAAAGGTCTTTCACCTAATATGCTATAAATTTTCTCAGTCAACCCATCAATTTTAATCTCCTCATCTGTTAAACTCTCCTTCATTTTCATCTCTCACCATTCTCTATCCCATGCACCAGTCTTAGGCACCCATAGTAATTTAGTAATGACTCTTCTTCTCGTTCCATGTTCAGTCTTTCTTCTCTGCTGTATTTCAAGTTCAATGAAAGCCGAGGCCATTCCTACTGTGTCTGACCTTTGCTGTATCCCTAGCACTTAGTATAATGACTAACGCCTGTGGGCACTTAATAAATTCTTGCTGAATTAACTAATGAAATTACTTTGTGCCTATACAATAGGATTCATCCTATTCATCCATTAAAATAATGTCGTCAGTGCAATAAACTATTCATCCCTTATAATGATGTCATAGCATATTTAATGACCTGAGAAAATTGTTTATGATATAGATCTAAAAGCACTTATTCTTTTACTTACCACCCCTACCTCTTAAGTCTCAAGAGCAGTGTCTGCCTTGAGACTGTTAAATCTAAACACCAATGATGTCTTTAGTTACTGTTGCAGTCAGTTATCACAGGAAGCTCAGAACTTGTGGGTATTCTGTTAAGCTCTGTGTTCTAATCTACCTAAGACACTGTGAATATACCTTTCTTTAATATCACTCCCATTTTCTTCCTTTCCTCGTTCAGGATATTTTTCACTGCTCTCTTGAAAAGCCAATTTTGGTTATCAGTATCTGCGAACTCTCTATAACCTCAATGTTCTTTTTCCCTCTTATCTAAATGAAAATCTATCTTTTCTCTGAACTAACTCTCCTACCTGAAGCCCTCTCAAGCTGTGTCTCTTTTTTCGGTCATATGCCTTGTACCTTCGGACCTGAAGAGGAAAACATATACCCTTTGCTGTTTATTACTATTTCCAGATTATCTTCCCTCTTTTTTTTTTCCCAAACACCTTCAGTCGCAAATCACACCTCACCAGAGTACCCCTTGATCATCTCCCACCCCCTGCATAGCTCCCAATGAGATTGTGGTTTATCTCCTGAGTTCCTCCAGAGCCACCATTTCCCATGGTCATTAGTTATGAAACATAAAACCTGTGACTGCAATTATTCAAAAATCCCAATTTTAAGCACCTGAGTCTCTACCAGATAACTCTGTGAACTCCCCACTTCACATTTTTATAATACTTGGGGAATTATTTGGCCCCACCAAGAAGTACTAGTGCAGTCTATCCATGGAATTGTTTCATCAGTTTAAATTCAATTACTCTTCATTATAATTACTTTCTTGCATACAACTCAAATGTCTTACCCATAACCATGTCATTTTATTTGTTGAGCAAGGATCCAATTTTAAATCTGTTACAGCTGGAAAAACAAAACTGGTAAACAATGCTTGTGTTGTCTCATTTTAAAGTTATGGTTACTAATCTAAAATGGGCCTTTATTAGTGGGTAGCAATCTTTCCATGTTTCCTCAGTTTCTCTCCATTTTTCCAGATGATGCTTTCCCTGGTTCTCAGGCACTCCCAATTTTTCCTTACCCTTATTTCATGATTAAATTTCCTTTACAAGGAGAAAACTGGAAAAATAGAAACTTTCTACAAGTCTTCAATACCGTATCAACCTACCATCCTTTATATGTATATTTAACCCTTTCGCCCTAATTGTTTGGCCTCTGTTTGTCTTAGTTGTCTGCGTTCCATGTACCAGTCCTTCCACTCGGACAGCAGACACACCCTGTCTCACCTTTTTACTCATTGTTCTTTCTTGCCTCCATTATGCTTTTTTTTTCCCCTTTCTCTTTACCAGATCCTTCCTACCAACTTAGGGGAAAAAATGCTACTTTATCTACCACATAAAAGTTCAAGCATCCCTCTGTTGATTCCCACTTCCTTCAGCTATACTAGCCCATTTCTCTGCTTTGACTTTAAGCCAGTTCCAAAACAAGTGTGTTTCGTGGCTCCCGTTTTTATTGCCATCATCACTTGATCCTATTTTCATGAAGCTTTTGCCACATCTCCCCATAGACCTAGTCTTATAAAGTCATGAAGGGCAGTTATCTGTATCATATCGTTCAAACCTGTGTATCTTTGAGAATGAACGCTTCTTACCCTGTGACTTGAACATAAAGCAGTACTGTCTCAGGAAACTTGGGCATTTGGTTCCTCTCTCATTGATCATCAGGTTACCATATTCAGTCAGCCAGCATGGGAAACAGTTCACTAGTACTTTCTACTTGAAGTGATCTTACTTGTTCTCTTAGCTTGTAGATCTCCATGCTCCTTGATTTCTACCCTATCACACTTATTGATCCCATTCAGTCTCCCTGGCAGGTTTTCCTCATCTGTGTAATCTGTGTAAACTTTGAGGTTTCATAGTTCTCAGTCATTAATCTTCATTTACTCTCTTTCTTCTCAACTATACTTACCCCTTTGGTTATCAGTTAATTATGGTCACTT
This sequence comes from Spermophilus citellus, assembly GCF_964194105.1. Classification (NCBI taxonomy): domain Eukaryota; kingdom Metazoa; phylum Chordata; class Mammalia; order Rodentia; family Sciuridae; genus Spermophilus; species Spermophilus citellus. The sequence goes on along the minus strand of NC_138182.1, from coordinate 111,910,234 downwards.
TTACATCTTTACTCCACTGACCTGCTAACTTGCCTTTCTAGTTGTCCAGTCAACATCTACAATAGGATGTATAAAACTTGACATCAATAGTAACTTTTTTCTCTCAAGATCTTGATATCATTCTTGATGACAATTTTTTCTTATATTATCCCTGAGTGCATTCCTACTATCTCTATTGCTACCTGAGATAAGTCCTTAACTGGATTATTGCAAAAGCATGCTTACTGATTGCTTTGCTCTTCCCTGGATCCCTCTTTACACCCTTCACATACACAATTTATTCTCAACAGAGGTTACAAGATAATCACTGATCACTATATATCAAAGCATGCCACTTCTCTGCTCAAAATACTGTAATGATAAACCATCTCACTCAGGTGTAAAAGTCCAAGTCCTTTTGTGGTTTATAAAACCCTACATTATCACTCTCCTACCCTATTTTCTACTCACTTCTTCCTTACTCATTCTTCTCTTGCCACCTGGGCTTTCTTGCTCTTCCTAAATGTACATTGTATGGACTTGTATTCTTGGAATCCTCTTCCCCAAATTTCCAACTGATTGGCTCCCTTATCTTCTTTAGGTCTTCATAAGTATCTCCTTGATAGTGAGGTTTCCTTGACCTATTTTGAGTTGCAATCCTTCCAATCCATCCTACCATCTATTAGCTGTTTCCCTACACTGACTTAGAGTTTCTTTAACACCTATAACCATCTGATTCTCTATTATCAACATCCTTTACACACATGCACATACACAAAAACACCATCTTGTGTCTCTCCCTATTGGAATATAAGCCACAAGAGGATAGAGATTGTTAACTGAGTTTTACTCCTATTTTTGTTTTTCTTAAAGAATAATTCTTGAAACATAATAGATAGGCAATAAAACTGTGTTGATTGAATGCATGGATGGAGAATCTTTTCCAACAGAGTGGATTAAATGTAGTAATAACAATGGCAACCATTAGTGCTACTGATGCTTTTTGAATTCAATATTTTATCTCATATGCATAGAGAGTCATCAATAGTATGCATGAAAATGTAAATGAAAGTTATCTTTGAGTCCTGAGATTTTAGGGGGTTTTGTTAGTTTTTATATTTTTCTGCTTATCTCCCTTTTATAAATATTCTAAAGTAAGTCCATCTTATCCTTATAATAAGAAAGATGAATATTTTAAGCAACACATATTTTGCTTCTACAAATTAGACTACTATTACCTAATTTATTATAGAGAACAGAATCTTCTCTTTTACTGTTTATCCTCCTGCTGTGATAAAATTCAATTTGTCAGGAATTTCTTTTTCTTTTTCTTTTTCAACTGACAAGTTATTCTAGTATGTGTGTTTGGGTGTGTGTTCAAGTATTTAAGACTGACTGCAGTCACATTTTAGGAAGATTTATAATGAAACAGACTATTTTTCAGATAAATTTTAGCTCTATTTTAGAAGCTGACATAACCTAACTATTGTTAAGGTTATGCCTGTTTTTTTGGGCAAGCACATTTTGTCACAAAACACAATTTAAACAAATATTAATACAGCTTCTCCCATATCATTATGGTAAACTCTTTGTGGATTTTAGATACATAAGCTGTGACTACAAAATAGAGAATTTATTATGCACATGTAGTTTATAGACTATTTTTCACCAAATTATGAACAATGTAGGATTTGCTAGAATTGAGAAACCAGAAATAAAATTAAGGTATTACACTTTTTGTGCTACCATCAATTCCCATCATTGTCTGCCATTTTGAAATGCAAATTATACTACAAGTACATCACAGCATGTCATAGAAATATGAAATAAAAACTTTGATGATATGATTTCCTAGTTTGCCTGGCAGTTGTCAAATAGGTAACCTGTTGATGACTAATGACATATGCAGCAAGAAAGCTCCTTATCATGATCAGATCCTCCTTTTTTCTAACTTATTCTTTGTATCTTCCTTCTGAGCCCAAAGATTTTGTATCTAAGATAAATCTGATTTTACCACTTTATCAGAGGTATAAGCCATGAAAATGAAGATAAATGATCATCCCTTCCTTCTGTCCAAACTCCTAGAAGAAATTAATATTATATGCTACCTCTGGTAGAGTTACTATATACATCATTGCATATTGATTGATTGAAAAAGTGATCTGATCTATAGAGTGATTAAGAAAGGTTAGTGATTTTTGTCATTATTTTGCTGAAATTATCCTAGCTAATGCTGATTGCTGGCTTTAGTGGTGGCAGCAACAGAGTTGGAAAGGAGGTGGGCCATGTTGCCAATCTTGATGAGGTTGTGCTGACCATATTGCAAAGTCTGCAAAGTGCTCTTACTTACTGTGATGATTTGAAACTGAATGAGTGGAACCTTAGTAAATACTCTCCCCTAACTTTTCTTATCACCTTTCAAAAATTTTTAAAAATTAATCTTTTAATTATATTTTTGACATATTACTAATATGATTATATATTCCCTGTCTCTTCCTGCCTATTCTAATCAATGACAGTATACCCTTGGCAAACTGCTTCTAATAGGTTTTAAACCAGTTGATAATAATTTCTTGTTATTTAGTCTTGATAAAAATTCCTTAGATGACCATCCATTGAACCTGGAAGTCAAATTCTCTTAACTACTTTTCAAATAAAGTTATCAACTTTTATGCCCAGTGATGGAGAAAATCAGAAATTTCTTCCATGATTCCAAGCAGAGAAATACACCATGATAAATTGACTTTGTTATTTTCCACAAAAAGTAATGCATTCTACCTTGGTAGATGTTTCTCATTCTTAAAACCTTTTCTTTCCATGCCAAAATCTTTGTACAGTTTCCCGTCTGGCTGCCTGAGGTTGGAGCTGAGAAATCATCTACGACTAAGGAATGATGGTCAGGAGAGAATTCCTGCCTCAGCAATTCAAAATTATTTCCCTCTCTTCTTGTTGCCTACACGATCTGTAAAAATTCCCTTTCTTGATTTGTGCTTTCTGTTCTCATCCTTAGAGAGAGGTACTGTATTGCTCTTACTTGACTGATCTGTGGGTTCTGCAATGATAGAGTCCTAGTTTATGAGTCAATACATCAGTAAAACTAAGACTGTGGTATTTTATCGATAGCTGGGCTCAGAATGCTTGAGTAGGAGATCAGTGAGTATGTGTGTGTAATTCACTGATAGTCAAGGAAGCCTCTGTTGTATGGGGAAAACTTTGGGCCCGAAAGCTCAATCACTTTAAAAATCTCAAAAGGAGAGGGACCAATACTAGAAGGGCACCTCTCTTCCTAATAGGAAACACCATAGTTAGATTCACTCAAACTGTGGTGACAAAATATCATCTAAAATCTTATTTTGCTTACATGTGGAAATAAAATTTGTAAGCTAAAATTTTACCTCATTCTTTTTTGTCACCAACTGACTTTTGTTCTTACAAAACTAGTGGGTGACCTGATGGTGGGCAACAATTATGGAGGCTGCTGTGGAAAATCATCAGCATTCGTTAGATTTTGTTGGCTACAGAATGTATTCTGCTTGCTCTCTGGACCATAGCTGTGCTATTCTTCTCCCTTGCCATAGATAATGGAAATATATGTGAGTTATCTTTTTTTTAAATCCATTGATCCAAATATAAAATTTTATTTTTTAGTTTCTTTCTTTTTGATCTCATTTTAATTCACTTTTGCAATCAGGATCTTGCATAGATACCAAGCTTGTTTTAGGAAAGAGACATTTCACACCTAATAATTCACAAATAATGGATAGCTCTAATCTTGGCTTTCAGTTTATATGAAATATTTGCTAGCTATATTTATTCAGAACCCCTGTTGTCTAACTCTTAAGAGAAAAAGCATAGGAAAGCATCTCTCCACAGGCCTTTACAAGGCCCAGGCCTACTTACCAAGTCAGTTCTAACTTATATAAGGACTAAATAAATAAATAAATAAATAAATAACCATTCCAGATCAGCCTTTCTGTTTTCAGCACTAACATAGTCCTTAAAGAGTGCAAAAACTGAAAAGGATCAAACAAAACCCTTCAGTCTCTGAAACCTTCAGTAATGTGATATTCATGATAAGAAATGATCCAATCTATTCTCTGAAATGCAGTCACAATTTGAAAGATAAAGCAAAAATAAAATCTCACGCTCAACTATTCTTAGGCTATTTTAAAATAGGCTCATAGACTTGAGTTTTGCTTATAATATGACTATAAGAATTGAAGATAATTGAATTTGGAAAGTGTCAGGCACTATTTATAAGCAAAACCAAATGCTGCTGTGAGCTTTTCAAGCTCAAATCTGGTTTAAGCTTGAATAAACTCAATTTACAAATTCAGACTTTCTTCTTGCTGAATAAAATGCATACGGAAGGAAATAAACTTTCATTAACAACTAATTTGGAGTTTATATCCATGCATTCTATCTCATTTTATCAAAATTATTATAATACTTTGTGACCCTGAAGTAAAAGTTTGAAGGTGAGGGATGGAAGTAAAAGCAAACAAATAGGTCAGTGTTTCTCCCCTCAGTTAAAGAAATTGTCTAGAAATGTTAATTGTTGAATAATATACTTTGATACATTCCTCTTGAGAACTACTATAGGATGAGACTGCTAAAAATACTATTGCCAACTGGTTGCTATCTATCCAAATTGTAACTAGAAGGTTTCACTATCAGGGATTAAAATTTCGTTTTAATATTTAATAACTACTTTAGTATTTAAAGTAGTTTTATTTCTGATCCTGGTGATTTGCCATGATAAAACAGGTAGCCAAAATCCTGGACCTGTGGCTCCATGAGCAAGGATTTAGTAATATTGCCAAATATGAAGATGAAGCATGGGCAGATGACAGGATTAAAGGGAGCCTGTAGCCTGGCAGTATGAAGCCAGATGAGTAGGTGACAGGTTTAAAGTCATTGATGCAATAACAGGACACAGTGATGAAAGAGATCATCAGAAGGACTGAGGCGACTTGCTTCTCTGATGACAATGCACAAAGGAAATTTACTGTGTCGGTGAGTCTAGTTACACTGCTTCTGTAAACTTTGTGAGTACCCTTCACGTAATTATCAGCTAGGATTGTTTTGTTTTATGAAAGCCTTGCTGCCTCAGTGCTGTAGGAATAGGAAAATTGAACGACGGTCTTTTATCAGAAGTCAGGAACAGCACACATATCCCTAGAAGAGCAAGAAGTGATAAGAATGTTATGTGAGAGCACTTGCTTTTTATTTGCTGTAGTAAGATTTCACAGGTTCAGTTCACTTGGTCTTATTTACTCACCTTTTTTCAAAGTCATCTTGTCTTGTTAATGATTTTGATTCTCTAATATGTGTCCCGTTCCCTCTCCTTTTCTCTATATTCAGGTCTTTGGTATAATTGGAAAGAGGAGTTAGTGACTCTTCCCTTTCTGGGCTCCTCTCTGGTATTATTCCCCATTTGTGTTAATGTCAGTTCACTACCGAACTGGGATCTGTTTTGATCTCTAACTCAGATCTACTGGGGCAAGGTCTTTTCAAAGTTGCCTGATGTGCAACACCTGCATTGACCTATAATGCCATTCTAATTTAGGCATATACTTGGAGTAAACTTCCCAGGCAACCCTTAATTAATTGGGACCATAGGATCAGGTTCATTAACACTTGCATTAAATCTCTCAGGGAGACAATTTGAACATGTTTTCTGCATAGTTTCTTAATGAGTAAAAGGAAGCATCAATTTCCAGTTTCTGATAGCAGTGATCAACTAGGTGCACCTTTGGGTCATTTTTCCCTTCTTATCAATGACACAATAACAAATTTTCCACCCTATTCCTTGGAATAAGTTTGTATAGTGAAGTTACCTACATGCAGAACTTTGTCTCAGGTTCTGTTTCCTGGGGGAATGCAGGTCAAGATGTCTTCATCTAGGGCTGGGGATGTGGCTCAAGCGGTAGCGCGCTCGCCTGGCATGCGTGCGGCCCGGGTTCGATCCACATACAAACAAATGTTGTGTCCGCCGAAAACTAAAAAATAAATATTGAAAATTCTCTCTCTCTCTCTCTCTCTCTCTCTCTCTCTCTCTCTCTCTCTCTCTCTCTTTCTCTTTAAAAAAAAAAAAGATGTCTTCATCTAGTGCTCTCTGGTCTAAGCTTTCCTCCCAATGTTACATAGGCCAGGCACTGTGGCGCATGTTGATAATCCCAGCGGCTAGGGAGGCTGAGATAGGAGGATCGTGACTTTGAATCCAGCCTCAAAAAAGAAAAGGCACTAAGCGACTCAGTGAAACCCTGACACAGATGGCTTTTCAACTTTTGAGGCAATGTCTACATTTTCCCATAATCTCCTAAGGAAGGCCCAGTGTTAACTGACAGGAAACTTTAATTGCATCTGATCAAGTACAATCCTCCTTGCCTCCCCTCTCTTTTCCACCTTATTTTCTCCCTTCTTCCTTTTTTTTGTCTTCCTTCTAAGACTTTATTGGAGAAGAGATAAATGTTTGCACAAAATAAATGAAAATGTATCTAAAAATATATCATTTTATATCAGAATTAATGAACCAAAACAACATGATTTGTGGGCAGAATTTATTGTTATATAGATTAAAAATTTTGAGGTTTCTAGCTGGATATATATATGAATTTATAAATTAATTTGAGTTAAAAAAGAGTATCATTCCCACTCTAACAATTATTCCCTTTTATTCTTCTTATAAATTATTATATAAAATAATAAAAAATTTCAAATATTTAGAAAAATTAGCTTTTTCACTGCTGTGACAAAAAGACCTGACAAAAACAATTTTAAGGAGGAAAAGTTTATTGAGGGGTTCACATTTTCAAAGGTCTCCGTCCATAGGCAGCTTGCTCCCTTCCTTAGTGCTCCAGGTGAGTATAAACATCATAGCAGAAGAGTTTGGTGGAGGCAAGCAGCTCCCACGATGATCAGAAAGCAGAGAAAAAGATTTTATTTGCTAAATACCAAATATATACCCCAAGGGCATGCCCTCAGGGACCCATCTCCTCCGGTCACTCCCTATTGACCTTCAGTTACCACTCAGTTAATCCCATCAGAGAATTAATTCGCTGGATGGGTTAAGACTCTGATAACCCAATCATTTTCCTCTAAACCTTCTTGCATTGTCTCACATATGAGCTTCTGGGGGACACCTCATATCTAAACCATAAAAGTTAGGTTTAACAATTTATGTCTTAATTATTTAATTGTATTCATGGGAAGAATCTTACACCTATTAGTGTGTAGATTACCATGTAAGGCATTTGTTATACTATTTATCATATTCTACTGAAAAACCCATCCAATTTTATATTCTCACAAGCATTTGTCATCTAATTTAATCTGTTTTTCTATCACAATTTTCCTTCTTAGAAAATTCCCATTTACTTGTCTTTTAACTATTAAGCTTATCTTTGAAACTTTTGCCCTAATTCTTTATATTTCTGTAGTCTAATAGTATATTTTTTTTTCTTTACAGATATTCAGTTTAAAAAGATCCTAGTTGTATGGATTTAATATATGGGTATTAAACCTAAAACCACTCACTTCCCCTTTCTGAGCATCATCTTGTGACAACATTGTAGACATTTTCTTCTTAGTTTTCACTTGCTAATATTAATATGTAACTCGCTTTTTACTTGAAAGCAACAGATACTTATTTTAATAAAAATCATCAATTTTATGATATTCAATGAGGGAGTAAAGAAAATGGAATTTTTTAAAAAATTCTTGGATATAGGTCTTTCTAGTAGGTCAAAATTAAGAAAATTCTCTCAGTGGAGAATCAGATATGTTCCAATGGAATGAAGACATATCATTGAAGAATTCCAACCTTAGTGGTTATCAAAGTCTACACTGGACTAAAAGACATAATTGTGGTATAGTAGTGATACCAAATAGTAAAATTAGACAATAAGCAAGATGTGTCCCTTTAATGTGTGTGTGTGTGTGTGTGTGTGTGTGTGTGTATGTGTATATATATATTTGGGGGGGGGGATACTAGGGATTAAACCCAGGGCACTTTACACTGAACCACATCCTCAGCTGTTTTATTTGTGATTTTGAGACAGGGCCTCACTAAGTTGCTCAGAGCTTCATTAAGTTGCTCAGAGCTTCCCTAGTGTAGTCATGAACTTTCTGTTCTCCTGTCTCAGCCTCCTGAGCCTCTGGGATTACAGGTGTGTGCCACCATGCCTGGTGGTTATTTAATATAATTTAATTGGTCAGCTTAACTTTATATTACTTCCAATGAAATCAGTTTTTTTTTTTAAATACAAATTTGTGTGTAGTTCCCTCACCCTTTCCTTGGACTGCTTGTGGAAAAGTATGAATAGGGAAAAAAATAAAATTGAAGTAGAATAAATATAACATAATCTTTCCTCAATACCAGTGAAAGTGCAATTCTCTCTCAGGCTTCAGATGTCCGTAATTTTTCCTTTGTAAATTGCAGGAAGGAAGCAAGGGACAAAACGGTTATTGTTAGAGCAAAAGTTACAGTGAATCATAAAAGCAGAAATGAGTGATGAAGGAAATCATATCTCAAATATCATCTAGTCTATTTGCTTGGAAAACCAAAATTATTTTCTTAAAATATATTACTTGGTATTCCATTGAACATATTTTATTTAACTGTTTAACATTTGATTTTATATAAAGCAAGTTATAGACTCAACCTAACATTTTTCTTTTTTGCTACATTTGTGTATTGAGTTGAATCTGAAACATTTATAAGCACTTTAACTGAGATATTAACAGCAATATTTGACACTTTCATTCCTCGTTCATAACTTTATTCAGCCCTAACCCAGAGTTCTTCTGACAATGAGTTTCAAAAGATGTTTTACTTGACATATTCATAAATATTTTTAGGTATCTAATGTAAGGAAGATATTTAATTAGAAGAACCAAGTAGAATATTAAATGTGTCACTGTATTTATGGATTAGAGATAAAACCAAATTAATCAAATCAAAATAAAATATGATTTTTAATGATTTGAGAAATTTAAATTATTCTAAAAAATTTAGGTAAGTACACAGTAGTTTGGAAACTTATTCTTGTGACATTATGTAACAAATTTGCTGTTCAGTTATATATAATTATATTTTATTCATTCATTCATTATTAATTTATTTCACAAATATTTATTATACTAGACAGTGTATGTTTTACTAGCTGTGTACATTTACTACCTATGTATGTTTAAATGGTATTTAATGTTCCTGTGCTCCAGTTTCCTCTTCTATAAAATTGTAAAATCTTCTTGGAATTGTGGAAAAGAATTAAAGAACACAGTACATGTTCCAAAGCTGACAACTATTTCAACACTTGGTAAATGAGATTTAGATATCATTATCTCTACTACCTTCTTCATCTTCCTCATCATTCTATCCTGAAAATAGCAGGACAGAAAATTAAATGTCAGGAATGACATTCTTCAATAAGTGTGATAATATCTCTTAATAAAATCTAATTAGTAGTCCATTCCAAGTGTCCTGTACATCCAACTTAGTGTGTCTTTGAAAACTAGGTGTATATTGAGTAAAGAGTTTGAATGTGTTTGTGTATGCACAGACATGAATGCCAAGATGTGTTTTGAGAGGATTTGGAATTTCCTGCTAATAAATAAAGCTCTGGGGAATCTGTTATTGAAGATGGTTTAGTGGCTAACCATGCATTTCTAACATTTCTAACAGCCTTAAGAATATTGGATTTATGGCATAAAGAGAACTTGCACATCAGATTGACATATTTAGTGAACTTAGAAAATCTGACCAACAATTTAAGTGATAGATGAGAAGAATTTTAAAAATATTTTCCTGCTTCTTAAATTTAACAAGAAATTGTACAACAATATATGTGATTTGATTATGTGTCTTTGTTCAATATATACATGTGATTAATAGTATGCAAATATGCATATTCAATATATTTTTAAAAATAATTTAAAAAATATGTTAAAGCATAATAATAAATGACCTATAAACTTTTATTGAAATGAGAAGTAGAAGATATTTTACTAGTATTTTGCCTTACAGATAGTATTTTATTCCATTAATAATGAACAATCTTATTTAGTGCATCACTGATCTTTGCCATAGATTTTTAACCTGATCAGATATGGAAATAGACCCATCCTGGTGTTAGCATGTTTACTCTGAAAAGTAATTTGAAGTTTTCACTTTGAGAAATTTTTAAAGACCTGGGGGCATTTGATGATCAGTGACTGCCAGATTTATAACACAAATTCTTCTTCTTCTTTTCCTACTACTGTTATTGACCTTTACATTCAAGTTTCATTCAAGTAAATATATAATTTTTAATTCTCACAAGATAGCCTAAGATCCCATCTTCTGACCTGGTTTCTACCTGACATCTGCTCTTTTTCTCAAGGAAATGAGATTTTTACTTCCAGAATTGCTACCTAGGCTTAAAAAGAACATCAGTATAGTCTTGTTTATCTTACTGACATAAGGATCTAGAGAAGCCTGTGAAAATAGCTGGATGGCTGAGGGTGTTTACAAATGAAAGTAGAAATGAATTGGTGAAATAGGTGAAATCTTTAAATTGTTTTTGACAATTACTCCTTAAAATACTCAGGAGAGTAGCTTTAGATTTTAGTGATACCAAGATATGAGTCTGCTTCTGTCCAGTGGTCCTCAAACTAAAGATATTATGTAAGAACCCAACACAATTGAATGCTACAATCATACTTTATATTTTTTCTTGAATACTATGCAGTCCAGTTACACTTCATATCTTTAAATTAGTTTCAGCATTGTCAGTCATTAACTTTTTAGAGCATGTCTAAAAGAGAGAAGAAAACACAATTATACCCTAAAGGGATCCCTATCTATAACATCCTCCCAGAGTGCAATTCAAATACTTTACAGACTTAATATCCATTGGGACTTTGTTGTAAAGTGGTAACTAAATGTGTAAATGTGTGTGTGCATGTAGATACAATAGGGTTTGAAAGAAAGATTAAATAAAAGTAAAAATAAAGACAATTAGAATATAGAAAATGTGTGCAAATAAATTGTAGTATATGATTATATATTTTTCTTTTTGTTTCAAGTATTTTTAAGGCATATGAAATAACTACATTCAAGATTTTCCTCCTATAACAGTATGATTTTAAAAACATACAAATTATGTAATTATGTAAGTTTTTCATTCTAAATGATCCCAGAAGTTCAAGAAGCTGAAGTGGCCTCCTTTCTCAAAGCCAGCCTCAGCAACTTCGTGAGGCCCTGTCTCAAAAAAAAAAAAAAAAAAAAAAAAAAAATCAAAAGGACTAGGGATGTGGTTCAGTGGTTAAGTACCCTGGGTTCAATCCCTGGTACCAAAAAAAATTTTTTTTTGAAAGTTTAACACTGCTGTTTTTGTAAACATTTTGTTAATATATAATTAGAAAAAGGCAAAAATCATAAATATACAATACAAAGATTTGTGCACAGTGAGCAAAATCATCTATGAAATGGATCCCACAAGTTCCTCCCATGCCCCATCCTGGTGTGTGCTCCACACCCCACAAGTGTGCTGAACCACTGTTAACTGCTATCCTGACTTTCAGCATTGCGGATCATTTCTATTAATATTCAGAGTTCACATAAATTGAAGAATGTATCTTACTCTTATTTTTCCTGACTTCTATTTTTTTAGCAATATGTTGTATGAAGCATCCAGTCTGTTGCTTGAAGCAATAATTTTTTCATTCACTTTGCTTTTTTGAAAAATATTCTACTATATATATGAACATATAACAGATTACTTACTTATTTTATTGATAAGAGATTTTGGTTGTCTCCAGGATTTTTGCAATTACTAATGCATTTACTAATGTTGTTAATTTTGCATATATCTTGATGAACATGTGCATGAAATTTTATTGATTATACTCCAAGATTGAGATTGCTCTGTCATGTGACAAACATGTGATGCCTCATTTCTGAAAAATGTGTACCATATATACAGATTTCTCAGAAGGGGAAGCCTTTTTTAGAATGGAAAAAGATACAGGGTTTTATATTATTATAAAGCATCTTAATAATATAACTTAAGTTAAAATAGCAACTCCAATGTGAATTTCCATATGAAAAAGATTTTGCCAATGGCTAAGCTATCAATTTTCTCAGAAAGTGAATTGACTTTTTTTTTATTGTAATAGCAACTATGTTGTAAATTCAGTATCTATTTTCTTCTAAGAAAGATTGACAGATGATCCTGGAATTTAATGCCATTCCTGGTAAATAGTGCATATTGATAAAAAAGTATATGCTTTACCAAAAAATATACACAAATAACAAATAAGCATGTAAACTGGTATACAACATTACATATAATTAGGAAACTAAAATTTAGACAATAATGAGATACCACCTTGCATTTACTAAAATGAGTGAATTCACAAATAGTTGAACAGTGGTTTTCAGAGTATTGTAGGCGTATGATATGCTAATAATGGACTCATGTCATTAACAACACCCTGAAAGAACCCAAAGTAAAAGTATAGACTTTAGTTAACACTAACATGTGAATATGGATTAATCATCCTTTACAAATGTACCACATTAATAGAACATGTAAATAATAGGGGTTAAAAGAGAAAGTTTGTTGAGAACTGTTTATATATTCCAATCAGTTTTTCTATAAACCTAAAATTGCTATAAAAATAAAGGTTTATTACATTAAATGTATTTGTTCTTAGTGAAAGCCTGAGCATATTTCGTTCAATTCCTGATGTTATCCATTCGATGGAGTATCAAAGCACTGAGAAAGAAGGAAGTAGAAATGATTTTCCAGATGTTGTTCACAGAAATTTATTTGTCAGCTATCCCAATAATCCACTTTTAATTAAAGAAAAGTTGAGTTACTTCATACACACACACACACACACACACACACACACACACACACATATATATATATACACACACACACACATGTATACATATGCATATACATATATACATACAGGCACATGAATATATACATATATACATCTACATATGCATAAAATCACCAGTAAAACTTCTGGGGACAGTATTATTACAGAGTTCAAAGGATTAAATTCTTCTGATGTTTGAATGAATAACAATTACTTTACAGAAATTAATCTCTTTAAAGCGCATTTATATAGAAAATATATCCTAATAAGATGTCAAGCCCCAGAGAATATAATAAATTGTTATTCTTACTGCAATTTAGTGTGTTTTTTTATACTTTGCTTTCTACTTAGAAAACTTGTCAGAATCTTCCTCATATTTTAAAGAAATCATATTTTAAAAATTAAACTTCAAAGTCTTTGATGATATCCAAAAGTACATCCTGTTTGATACTTTCTACCTGATATATATGACCATAAGTATATATTTGAATAAAAAAACAGAATTAACTAATTAATAAATGGAGAAAGAACATCTTCATAACAAACCGATTTTTTTAAATGTACTGGATTTATATTTTTCCTTACATTCTGAATGAAGTAATAATATCTATAGCATCCTATTGATCTATTTATCACAAATACAGTGGTCTTTAAAATATGTAATCTCAGAAAATGAGCATTCATTAGTGAAAAAAATCAAGTAAAGTGAGTTTATGGAAGTGTGGATGATGAGCTTTTGGAAATGGAAAGAAAAAATAGGAAATCTTGTATAATGGGGAGCTTAGAAATGGGGCTACTGAAGCAGAATTGCAAGGTCTAAAGATGACTGTTATAGGAGGAACAGATAAGAACATGTAAGTGGCTGCTGGCAGTAATGCCATAGAGATGGCAAAATGCATGCTGGGACAAGGGTGAGAATTGGGGAGAGAGATCCTAGAACAGGTAATGGCATGAATCTCTGTGTGAGTAACAGCACTGAGCTCAGATGTAAGCATGAGCAATGCATGCAGAGTAACAGATATATCTGTCTGGTTTTATAGGAAGGTGAGTTAGAGGAAGTAATAGAAACACTCAAATCTTTTCTAATTTTATCTTTTTCTTAGAAAAATGTGAAGCTTGATCAGCAATTTGAGTGGTGCTCCTGTTGGAAATTTGCAAAGATTGGAGAGGTCATAAAGTCTAAATTAGACATGAGAAAGTACATTGATAAAATATACCAAGAAATGTATCTTAATGTGCATGTTACTATATTTACACATTCTAATGATAACATTAGACTCCTATTTTTAATTTTTTTTCCTCTTTTTTAAATTCTGAGAAATAACACTTTTAAGTTATTAACATTGAGAGATTGAGGATACAAACAAAAAACGCCAAACCACCTGACAACCTCTGACCCACAGCTTCTGCGGGCATCCACCCAAGAAACCAAAACAACTATCTCTGCAGAAAGGTCAAGGTTTGGTCAATGACTGTGAGCATCCCTATATGTTGCTCCTACCTCCAGCTTAAAACCAAGGGGAGAAGGTCACATATAAAGCAATTATAGTACTCTACTCTAGTTCATCTCGCCTTCCCTAAGCCAACACCATCCAGGGCTTTGGAATAGACACACAAAGGCTCAATTCTCTGTTTTTCCATATATTAGTTTAATTATTTCGATAAAGTTATTTAACTTATAAATGTTATCGATTTATCACCAGTAAAATGGAGTAATAATGGCTATCTCAGAGGACATGTTGAGAAGAATATAAAGTATATATTAGCAGATTTACAAAAAAATACTGCTTACTTTTTTTAGTGCTCCCCACCCGCACAGTTGTATTGACATTGTGTTTATGTATAAATAGTATATATTGCCAAAAAATAACAGGCTTTTTTTTGGAAGCCCTATTTTCTGTTCCAGTAATCTAAAAACCATTGTCACTGGAGAAAATCTGATAAGTAAGAAAGATAGTGTGTGTGTCTCTGAGCCACAGCTACTCGATTTGTTGTGCTGATATATATGCTGGAAATTTTTAAATATTTGCTTTTAAAGGAGCTAAATTTCTCTCCCTATCACTATGTTCAGGATGAAGTATCTTACCATATTTATTTGATATCTTTACAATGCTTTACCCAAGGTTGATGTCAATATATTTTGAATAGAAATACATAGAGAGGGATGAATAAGTCAGCCCCAAACCCATCCTCTACAGAATCTCAGGGCAAATTCCCAAACTCCCCTCACATTTTGATAAACAGTACTGTTTAACTCAATGCAACAAGATTATTACCAGTAGGTCTAATTCTAGGCTTGAATAGTGGCTAGGAAGAGATTTAGATAAGTAACTAATTATTAGAAACAAAGTTGGTACATTAGCTTTACCTAACTTTTAATTGTTCTGATATAAAAGTTATGCTCTAGGACATGGAAAAACTCATTAATTCATATCTGGTTTTCACAATTGGGTTAGCTCTGTACATATAGTGGCTATATTTTCAGCATCTAAAACTTTAATTTCACAGATCCAATTAAATTTAATTAGATCCAAGAAAGGAAAAAAATATAATTCTCATTTGTGTTCAATATATAAACTGAATTTCTATTCATTACACATATCTTTCTAAATTTTAGTTAATATTTCTTATAGCCATATATATTGTTTTAATGATAAAATAGGTGCTTTTTAAGATTATACTATAATATAGTTTATATAGTATTCCTTTCCATAAATCATTTATAGTGTATAGACTGTTAGAATTTTTACTGACACTTTTATAAAAAGTGAATGTTTTTATATGGAAGGAAATCAATTCAAATTTTATTTAAAAATGTATTTTAGTATATTTAAATGAAATAAAATTGAATCAGCCACCAAGTTGGGGTATTAATTGATATGAATTCTGGCCATTCACTTTTTAAAATGACATTCAAATTGAAGTTGAAATGAGAGGTGTATTTATTTATTTTTAAAATAACCAAAAATCATTAGTGGCATATGGGATTAATGTAGAATTTTGTTTTTTTTAGAAACTTGACACTTAATTGGAACTAGAAATGATACATACTCAAAAAACTATAATTGCAATATAATCTAGAGCTACTAGATGAAGGAGGTAGGTGGCAGTCACGTATTGGATTGAAGACCAGCAATGGTACTTTGAGTGAATTAGATGTGAGGGTGTCCTCCAGGGACAGGTAGGTTCAAGTTCAATCCCCATTGTGAGGTATTAGGAGTGTGGAAACTCAATCTGCCTGTAGTGCTTAGAGTTGGGGCCTTTAGGGAAGTGATTAAGTTCATGTAAGATCATAGGGTGGTGCCAACCTGAGTGAATACTGGTGGCTTTATGAGACTGAAAAGAGAATAAGGGAAAGGTAAGTGTTTGAGAAGATAAGTTCTAATTTGAGCATTACATAACATATACATGGCAAACATCACATGGTTCCCCATAAATATATATAATTTTATGTATGTTAAAAAGTATTTTTAATTTAAAAATAAACATGCAAACATTTTAAAGTCATTTTTTTAAAGAATAGTAAAAATAAGAATAAAAATAAATAGAAAAAAAATAATAGAGATACATAGGCACTCCATGGCTTTTGCCTTGTAATACCTTTGTTGTACCAGTAAGAATGCCTTCACCAGAGCCAGCACCGTGCTGTTTAAACTTTCCCTCTCTGTAGCTCTGAGCTAAACATTTTTTCTTTGTGAAGTACTCTGTATTTGGTATAGTAACTCACATTACAGTAGTACAAATAGCATCAACCTCTGGTGGACCAAGTGTAAATACAGAAAAATGTCAGGCTTTTCTTGTTAACAAGCATACATCAAGAAGTAATTTCCTCCACTAGATCTTGAAGATAACTAGTATAAGTTTGGCAAACTGATAATTTTGGTGATTTTTATCTGTGTCTTAGCAAAAATGAAATCTGAAATTGATTACCAAAGAAGTAGAAAAATGTATGTATACAATATACAGCTTTGAATGTAATCATATCTTTACATAAAGCATCTGAGAACATTATTTGCTTTTTTGTTTTGTTTTGTTTTCATATTTTTTTCTCTGAAGGCTGGAGACTATTCCATAATAGAAAAACATCAACAGTAGGATTTAATAAGCCACTCTGAAAAGATGTGATCTAACTTCCACTGCAAAATTCAATCTTATTAAAACAATGACACTGCACATCTATAAAATATCTGGTCCAGTGGAACAAAGCCTGATGCAATGATGTTGGTGTAGCCTTCTCACCATAACTTTCATGTGTACCTGCCTCAAGAAATATTTTCTAATTCAATAATCATCACTATGCAGTCATTGATACCTTATTTAAAACACACACACACACACACACACACACACACACACACACAAGAATGTCATTTCTTAGTGAAGCACTGATGAAACATTCAAAAGAGGAGAGTCCATAATAAAAGGTTCATTTGGCTAAAAGTGAGCTCATTATTTGCTGTGCTTGCCTCCTTACTGTTTGAACATCAGAGTGTAGCTCCAGTGTTTTCTTTTGCCTCCTGCTTTTAGGAAGCACTTATGTATTGTAATGGGACAATCTAGAATCAGTAACTTTTGGAGGTTTCCAAATTCATTTAAATCATTTCCTATACGTGTTTTTAAAGACATTTAACAAAGTATTTCTGTGATTTTGACTATTGTATCTTGAAGCTGATGAAATGAATATAACAGGTTGGAAAAGTCCATGTGGAAAGTGTGATTCACTGGCTGTTCTGGAGAAATAAAAATCCACTGATAGATTTTTAAGGTTATAAGTCAACGTAATAAGTTCTACCACCCCACACAATTGTTACTTAGTTGGGCAACCTCAAGAATTTTTTTTAAAACTCAGTAAAATGCAGAGAGTTGGATTCTGTAGTGAGGCACCATGATAGTCATGAGAACTGTGCTCTCGATTGTGCCTGATAGGAATAATAGCCAACAGGAGCCCTTCAGTTTCTCTCAACAGCCCTGGCTTAATGAGATAGTTATCTATATATAACTCCAAATGTTCTACCTTTTTTAAAAAAATTTGGTCTTATTCAATATCTGTAAGCATCTACCAGAAATGTTAACAATTGTATATAAGCACTGCCTCAAGTTTTCTTAACTGCTACCAAACGACTTTAGTGGGACTTCATCATGTTAGGAATCTGATTCTGCCTTCTAGCAGCAATTTTGGGAGTGTATTAGTTTCCTAGGATTGCCATAACAGAGTGACTAAAACTGAGTGGCTAAAAACAACAGAATTTTTTTTTACACAGTTCTTGAGGCTAAAAGTAAAACATCAAGGTGTTGGCAAGAGCTCTGTTCACTCCAAAGTCTTGGTTCTAGGAGAGTATCTGTTTTATGGCTCCTCTTGATTCCTGGTATTGCTGTAATTTTGCATTCTTTGGCTGGAGATGCAATACTCCAATATCTGCCTCTATCAACACATAGCACTCTCCTTCTGGGTCTCTTCACACCATCTTTTCTCTGTGTGTATCTGTCTGTGTCTCTTCTCTTCTGACACTAGTTATATTGAATTAGGAGTTATATTGAATTCACATTGACTAATTACATCTGCAATAACCATATTTCCAAATAAGGTCCCTGTGTTAGTTTTCTTTTTTTTTTTTTTTTTTTTTTTAATCACTGTGACAAATGCCTGAGGAAAATAACTTCAGAGGTGTCAGTTCATGGTCTTTTTTTTTTTTTTTTGGTTGTGGGGGTGTCTGGTGAAGGAGGCACAACTCAACCCATAACAAATAGGAAGACTTGTGGTGGGCAAGATGTATGGATTTCTCAGCAGCTCATTAAGCATTCTGTTCACAGTTCAGTTTCATGTTGCTATTTTAATATTTGGCATATATTTATTTGTTTCCTTTTTCATTTTACAGAGTTTTGTGGAAACTAGAACAAAAATATACATAGTATAAGTTGTATTAAAAATAAATATACATAGGTCTAGAAAATACAAAGTATAACTGAAGTTAAGACAAATATGGAAAGAAGATAGAATGGAATTCAGGAAAAGAGGACATTGCTGAATGCAGCATGTGGGCATTTACCCAGAAGACCTTGAGTTATGGTTTTCATATTTACTAGTTGAGTGGATTTGGGTAACTTCTCTGACTCTCCTTTCTCACTGATGGTAAATATAATATTTTATTCAGCATGAAACCATTGATTTAGGATCAAAATAATTTTATGCTTCAAGTTTTGCTAAATTGCTTGGCACTGTGCCTGACAAAAAAATAAGTGTGCCCTAAATGATAGTAGCTACTCCTGTATTAATTTTATGAGAATCAATGATACTAATATTTTTACAATAGGAGAGTTCAAATTTGCTTTGGCGCTCCACCACATCCTCACCAGCCTTTTGTATCTTTAAGTTTTGTTGTTATTGTTATGTGTTTGTTTGATAACCATTCTTATTGGGGAGACGTAACATCTCATTGTGTTTTTTGAATAGTAGTTCCCTGATAATTAGTGATGTTAAGCATTTTTCATGTATCTTCTGGCCCTTCATATATTTTCTTTGAGAAATGTCTATTTTGATTCATTGCCCTTTTTTAAAATTGAGTTATTTTTCTATGGCTATTGAGTTTTTGGAATTCTTTATATATTCTGGATATCAACCTTTTGTCATATATGTGTTGTTGCAAGTATTTTGTTCAATTTTGTAGGTTTCTCTCCATTCCCTTGAGTGTTTTAGTTGCTGAAGAGAAACTTTTTTAATTTTATGTAATACCATTTGCATTTACTTTTGTTTCCTGTGTTATTGGCATCTTGTCCAAAGAATTCATGCCCATTTCAATGTCCTTAAACTATTCCCCTATGTTTTCCTCTAGTAATTTCATAGTTTCAGGTTTCAAATTTAAGTTTTGTATCCATTTGGAATTAATCATTGTGGCTACTAAGAGTCAGGGGTCTAATTTTTTTTTGCATATGTATTTCTAATTTTCTTGCCTTCACTTTCCTATTTCCATTGTGTTTTCTCAAAAAACTGTTAAAAATCTGTTGGTTATAGATATGTTAAAAATCTATTGATTATAGATATTTACTTCTAGCCTCTCAATTGTTTTTCATTGGTTTATGTGTCTATTTTATGCTAATACCATAGTGTTTTAATTATTACAACTTTGTAGTATATTTTGAAATTAGGTAGAATGTCTCTTGCTCTGATCTTTTTGCTTAAACTAGCTTTGGCATTTTTTTAATGGTTCCATGTAAATTTTAGAATTTATTTTCTAGCTCTAGAAGAAGGCCATTGGCATTTTGATAGAGGTTCCATGGAATCTGTATATCGTTTAGGCAGTATATATATTTTGGCAATATTGTTTGCTCCAAAGCATGAACATTGGATGTCCTCCCACGTTTTTATGTCCTCCTCAATTACTTTCAGAATGCTTTATCATATTCACAGAGATGTTTTACCTTGTTGGTTAAAATTTATTTCTAGATTTTTTTTGTAGGTATTGTAAATGAATTTGCTTCTTCAATTTCCATTTCAGATTATTTTCTACTGAATTTTGTATGTTAATGTTTATCCTGAAGATTTGCTAAATTCACTTATTATTTCTAATGGTTTCTAAATTGAGTTTTTGTTGTTGTTTTCTATATTTAAGACAATGTCATCTATAAACAGTGACAATATGACTGCTTCT
Organism: Spermophilus citellus; assembly: GCF_964194105.1. Taxonomy (NCBI): domain Eukaryota; kingdom Metazoa; phylum Chordata; class Mammalia; order Rodentia; family Sciuridae; genus Spermophilus; species Spermophilus citellus. The sequence continues at coordinate 111,889,727 of NC_138182.1, read as the reverse complement.
TCTACAATTTGGATGCTTTTTTACTTCTTTCTCTTGCCTAATTTCTCTGGCTAGGACATCCTGCACTACACTGAATAAAATTGGTGAAAGTATGCATTTGTTTCTTGTGGCAGATCTTTTCAGCTTTTCCCTATAAATATAATGTTAGCCATTGGGTTATTATATATGGCCTGTATTATGTTGAGGTACTTTCCTTGTAATGCCTAATTTCTTCAGTGCTTTTATCATTAGAGAATATAGAATTTTATTGAATACCTTTTACATACCAGTTGAGGTGACCATGTGTTTTCAGCTCTTCTCTCATTTGATATGGTGTATCGTGTTCATTGATTTCATATGCTGGATTGCATCACTGGGATGAACCTCACATAATCATAGTGAATAATGTTTTAATGTGGTGCTGAATTCAGCTAGCTTGTAATTTGTTGAGTATATTTCATATATATTCATCAAGAAAATTGGCCTGTGGTTTTCTCTTTTATTTTATCCTTACCTGGTTTTGATATCTGTATAATTCTTGCCTCATAGAATGTATTTGAAGGAATTCTTTCCTCTTCTATTTTATGGAATAACTTAAGGGGAACTAGTATCACTTCTTCTTAAGTCCTACACTTTTCTTTAATGGGAAATTTTTTAGTAAATATCACTAATTTATATTGGTTTTTTTCAGGCTTTCTATTCTTCATTTCTCAGTCTTTGTATGTATGTAAAAATTTGTCTACATCTTTCAGATTATCAAATTTGTTGACATCTCATTGTTCATAATAATCTCTCATTAGAGTTTGTATGTCAGTTGTAATGGTATCAGTTATAATGTGGTGTCAGTTATAATGCTTCCCCTGTCATCTTTGATTTTATTTATTTTTGTCTTCCTACTCCGTTTCTTCATCTAGCTAAGGATTTGTAAATTTATCTTTTTGAGGAAACATGCTATCATTTTATTTATATTTTGTACTACCTTTGTAGTCTCTTTTTATTTTATTCCTGTTCTGATTTTTGTTATTTTTTTTGACCTAGTAATTTTGCATTAAATTTGTTGTTTTTCAAGTTTCTTGAGATACAGTGATAGGTTGTTTATCTGAGACCTATCTACTTTTTGGATGCAGGCATTCATTGCTATAAATGTGAGTCTTATTGCTGCCTTTTCAGTATCCCATCTGTTTCTTTATGCTGTGTCTCCATTTTCATTTGTTTCAAGAATTTTTGAAAAAAAAATTCTCTTTGATTTCTTTCTTGATTCACTGTTCAAAAGGAAGGTCTTCTTAAAAATTTCAGAGTATTTGTATAGTTTACAAAGTTGTTATTATTATTGTTTCTAGGCTTATTAGGTTGTGATCATTAAAAAATATTTGATATGGTTTCAATTTTTAAGAACTTATTGACACTTGTTTTGTGATCTATCCCAGAGAATGTTCCATGTATCAGTGAGAAAAATGTGTACTTGGCAGATGTGGGATAGAAGGTTCTGTAGATGTGTGCTATATTTATTTGGTCTTGCATTTTGTTACAATGACAAAAAGTTGTATTAGTCAACTTTTTGTCATTGTAACAAAATACCTGGGATGAGCAACTTTAATGAGGAAGCATTTATTTTAGCTCATGGTTTCAGAAGTTACAGTCCATGGTCAGCTGGCCCTGTTGCTTGTGGTCTGAGTTAAGGCAGGATATTTTGGCAAAAGGATTAGGCAGAGGAAATATTTAGCCAGGAAGTAGAGAGAGAAAGGAAGTGGTAGGTACAAGATATATCCTTTCAGGGAACAGATCTTGCAATGACCCACATCCTCCACTTAGGTTTCACCTCCTACAGTTTCCACCACCACTCAATAATGCCATAAAGTTGTAAATCTCTCAATATGTTAATCAACTTATGAGGATAGAGCCTTCGATCCATATAAGTCCCAGATATCCCATCTCTGAACATTGCTGCACTGGATACCAAGTGTTCAGCATACAAGCCTTTGGGGGACTTTTCTGATCCAAACCATAACAAAGATGATATTTAACTCTGGTATTTCTTTGTTGATTTTCTGTCTGGATAATCTGCCCATTGCTCAAAGTGAGGTGTTAAAATCCACAACTATTATTGTATTGGAGTTTTTCCTCTTCTTTTAAGTTTAATATATTTAGGTGTTCCAATATTAGGTGCATGCATATTTGGAATTGTTGTTTCCTCTTGCTGGATTGACCCTTTTATTATTATATCATAACTTTCCTTGATTCTTTTGACTTTATTTGATTTAAATTCTTATTTTATCTAATATTAATATGATACTCCTGCTTTATTTATTTATTTATTTATTTGCACGAAATATCTTATTCCATCGCTTCACTTTAATTCTGTGCATGTTCTTACAGGTGAAGTGAGTTTCTTGTAAGCAATATATAGCTGGGTCTTGGTTTTATGTTTGTTGGTTTTATCTACTCTTTCTTTTAATTGTAGAGTTTTACCAATTTATATTCAAGGTAAGTATTTATAGGTACTATAGCCATCATTTAACTTGCTTTTACTTTTGTTATAGATCTTTTGTCTTTTTCTCTTAAAATCTTTCTTGATGATTATGTGAATTAATCTAATAGTATGTTTTGATTCTTATTTTTGGTTTGTTTGTTATAGATTTTTGCTTTATGGTTACTATGAAGTTTACAAAACACATCTTTTGATTACAACAAGCTATCCAGAAATGATATCAATGACATGATCCCAAGGTAAGGATAGAATGAAAACAAACCAAATGAACAAAAGATGAAGAGAAAAATAGAAGAAAACTCTCCAGTTGCATTCCATTTTGAATGTTTGATATTCCATGTACACATCATTATATTGCTTTTCATTTAGCATATTAATGTAGTTACTACTTTTATTTGTTGTTTTTTGTGTGTTTTATTTTGTTTTTGGTACCAGGGATTTAACGCAGTTTTGCTCAACCACCGAGCCATATCCCCAGGCCTTTTTATATTTTATTTAGCGACAGGGTCTCATAAGTTGCATAGGGACTCACTAAGTTGCTGAGTCTGGCTTTGAAATCAAGATCCCCCTGCCCCTCAGCTTCCTGAGCTGCTGGGATTATAGGTGTGTGCCATTGTGCCTGGCTTAATTTTTTAAAAAATTTTCAATCTAAAGATATGAATGGTTTATGCCCCATGCTTACTATATCAGAACATTATGAATTTGTTTCTAAAATTACACTTACCCATAAGTTTTATATTTTTCTGTGTTTTCTTTCTACTCTTTAAAATCACTTTCTTTCAATATGAATAAATCCCTTTAGCATTTCTTGTAGACAGTGTCTGATTGGGATATATTCTCTCAGTTTTTGTTTGTATTTATTCCTCAGTTATTTCTAAATGATAGTTTCGCTAGGCACACTATTCTTGCTTATTTTTTTTCTTCTTCTTGGCTGCTATGAAAATTGCATGCCATTCTCTGCTGACCTTTAAGGTTTCTGCTTAGAAGTTGACTATCAGGTGAAATGGGATACCCCATGTGTCATTTATTTCTTTTTTATTGTAGACTCAAGAATGTTCTCTTTATCCTTCATCAGTAAGAGCTTGATTATAAAATATTTTCTGTTGACTTTATTGAGTTGAATTTGATGATCTTTGAACTTTCTGTGCCTGGGTATTGTTTTTTATCTTTCTCTAGGTTTGGAAAAGTTTTTGTTATTATTTTTTTTGAATAATCTTTCTAACTCTTCGGCATTCCTAAGCCCTTCTTGAACTCCAATAACTTGAATATTGACTTAACTACTGTTCCAATGTTCCTGTAAATTTTCTTCATTCTTCTTCAATTCTTTTTCTCTTTCAACTGTGTTTTTTCAAATAGCCTTTCTTAGAGCTTACTAATTTGCATTTTCTTTTAGGTCTATTCTGATATTCTTGTTCTCTGTCACAATTTTAGTTTTGCTAAGTGAATATTTCAACTCAAGAATTTCTGTTTAATTTGTTTTTTAATTGCTTACATTTCTTTGTTAAATTTATCTGTTAGAGTATTGGAATTTTTTTTTTTTGAAGTTCATTGAGTTGTCCTAAAATAGCCATTTTAATTCTCTGAGCATTCTCCCATAGTGAGTTTTTGCTTCCTGTTCAGTTTCTGAGTTCTTTACTTTGAGAAGTAGATGGGGTCATGGTTTCCTGAAATCTGTTGATACTTGATGTTGTGCAATGGAATTTCTGGAGGAGTAGATATTTAATCCAGTCTTCCTTTGTTTTTTCTTCGGCTTCTCAGAAGTTATGAATTGGAGGCTTATTTTCTTTGAGTCTATAATCTCTTCTTCTATTTCAGCACTAGATGGTGTGTACCTCTATATTTTTCAGGAGTCTCCTGTTGGTGTATTATCTTTGTTTCAGTATTAAAGAACGATCCAAGCCCAGAATTGTCCCACATATTCCGTTGGTGTAGTATTCAGGAAAAAAAGAAAGAAAGAAAGAAAGAAAGAAAGAAAGAAAGAAAGAAAGAAAGAAAGAAAGAAAGAAAGAAAGAAAGAAAGAAAGAAAAAAAGAAAGAAAGAAAGAAAGAAAGAATTGGAGAGTACCTAGTAAGGATAAGTCTGTCCCAATAAGCCTCTGCCTATGACAAGGGTAAGTCAAGAAGTTTCATTCACAGTTGCTGGTTCATAGTCATACACTATAGGATTCTTCATAGCTCTGAGCAGAGTAACTATGGATGGACCTGTCCCAGGTTCCTATGTCTAACCCTGATCCCATAGCTCACCAGCACAAGACTGGGTTAAGACCAAGATCTACATTACTATGACTATCTATTACTGAAGTGGGCTTATGGCTTAAGAACACTGCAAGCAACCATATGTAATGCTGGCTGGTATAGAAATCCACTAGACTGGAGCTATGTGTCTTTCCCTGGCACTATACCATTTCAAAAGTCTCCATCCATGGACAGCTATGTGGATGGGACCTTTAGAATCTGCCCAGTGTTAGGGTTTGCCAGTTCATCACTAAGTTCCAAGGCAAAGTATGATGCTTAGTGCCCTTTTGTAAATCCAGCAAAGGGAGTCTAGCACCATGCTATGTTGCTCAAGGTTAGGACTATGTTGGTGAAGGCAGACCCTTTGCCACCTGGCCTAATGCTAAAGTCTATCATGCCTGAGTCTCACTACTGCAAGGATGTTCAGAGTCCTAAGGGTTCACCAAAGTCAATGGTCATGCAGGCTGAAACCCAAGTCTGTCCCAGTGGGGACTCAGATGTCTGCCAGTTACTAAGGCATATATAGAGTCCTGTCTCTAAGCTCTGGTTTGGTGATAGCTGTGCTACTAAAGGTTGGAGAATGATGATGGTATGCTGGGCCACCCTTGAATTTTACATGCCAGTGATCAGCATAGTCTCAGGGGCCGGTCAAGTGTTCCCTAGGTCCACTCCTTGACTGAAACTGATGTGGCTGAAACTTGTGTCTTTCCTGCAGGTGTACAGGTCTCCATCTGATGCTGGAGCTTGTCTAGCCCCTCTATCCATGGATTCTGGCCTGAATATGGGGACTTTAGTTTTTCTTGGGTGCTTGTTTTTCCCATGGAGGAACAGGCACTGAACTTTGAGACAAAACCCTCTGCTAGTTTTCATGCTGTGCTCTCCAGCAGGTGGAGTCCTGCTCTTCCTGGCTTGCCTCCTGAAGTTGGAGGAGCAGGAGAAAGGATTTACTTTCTGACTTTCTTACATAGTTTCAGCAGCTCTGTCCCAGGTATTGCTGTGCTGACAGGGGTCATGAGTCTTCGCTCAGCATGGGGTTTCACCATAGTGGGCTTGGTATTAGATTTTAAGACTAATGCCTGAACTTAATTCTCTTTCATCTGTCAAACAGGACAGACCTTTCTTAAATTGAATAATTTTTAAACACACCAATCCATTATTTCTTAAAGAAATAAAAAAGAATACACACATATTTCATTTTATAATTTACTAGGTTAGAATAAGACCTATCTTTTAGTCTAGCAAAAAGTTCACCCAAATGAGAATACAATTGTTATTGGCAAGTTTTCTTTTAAAAGAAACTTCTAGTGTTAAATTTTTTTGTTATATATTTAATCAACTGTTGCATAAGTCCTTTAGACCTTTAGAGTACATTTAGTTTTATTTTTTTTAAGATAAAACTTTTGACCTGGGGAGTTCTTTTAACCATGCAGAGCAGTTAATCTTCTTTTACCTAAGCCTGTATCTGTGTATAATTTTTCTTTTTTTCTTCTTCTTCTTCTTTTTTTTTTTTTTGATAGATACTACTTGGAAAAAGTTAGACAGATAGAAAGTTATAATCCTCCAAAGAAATAGCACAATGTTTTTAACCTAACAGAAGAGGTCTTTTTTTCATGCATTTTTATAGGATTTTATCCAATTTTATTATTAGAATATTCTGAAAGTTTTCACTTACAGATATGGATATTTTATTCCAAGGCAAATTATCAGTTTTTGGAGGATCAGAAACTACATACCAAAAAACTTCTGGGAATTTCATTTTAAAACATTCAGGTATAACTGGAAAGCACATGTCCATGTTGGGTAATTTAAAGTTGCTCTGTTTCTCATAAGCTCTTGCTACTTTTTTCAGAGCCTGAGGCTGTCATGATTTGTAGGATACCTTATTAACTTAGAATAATTCAAGTAGCTTTGCTTTTTGTAAAATAAGAAAGAAAAGAGTACCTAAGCAGATGACTAAAGGGAACTAAATTATAAGATCTGCATTTACTTACTTAAGAAAATGATCTCTTTTAAAATTATTTAGAAGCAACTAATTTATATAATTGCAATGTAAACAGGGGGAACATACATATTTAGGCCAATGTTTTGATATATTTATCAGGACCTTTCTTAACTATTTATTCAACAAAGCCCATACTGCCAGTCATCTGCCTATCATTGGCTACATTCTTCACTTTACCTGAAATAAAAAAAAAAATGTATTTCTTTATAGGTGTTCTACAGTATAGCTATTATTACTGAATTCAGGCTTTGCATTTATTTTGGATCTGTGTCTTTATTGATTAATTACCACAGCAAGTATAATATGTGTCATATTGTCAGTACTTTACAACAAAACTAAAATAGGAAGGAGATCAATAAATAACCACTAGGCTATTTTCTTCCAACAAAATAAACTTATCCAGAGCAGGAAAAAATAATCCAAAGAAAATGTTATTATTTAATCCTGGATGCATATTTTTGGACTCTATTTTTATGATTAGGTTTTTTGTTTATAAATGGAGATCTGGAAGAGTGTTCTCTTGTCTGTTTTATTTCACACCTTTGGGTGAAATGTAGTAGGATATTAAAAATAGTGCTTCCTGAAATGTGAAGGACCAAAAATTATTCTGTCAATATGCTACATAGAAGGATCATAATCTGCATCATCAATAATAGTGAAGCACTACACACACCACTTCTCTGAGACCTGCAATGTACTTTCTTACATTAAAGGGTCTGACAAGCTGTGGAGTAAGCATGGTTAATGTTTAATTGTATTTAATTATGATCAAAGCAATTTATAATTCTACACAAATATATGAAGAAGTTTCAAGTAACAAACTATCTGCAGGTTGTCCTCAACTTATGATGGATCAATTTACCACTTTTATGCTTTAAATTGGTGCAAAAGTGATATGCATTTAGAAGACAGTTCACATGAAATTTGAAATTTTGGTATTTTCCTGCATTAGGACACTTGCTTACAATGTTGGACAGAGACAGTGAGCCTCATATCTCAGTAATCTATATAATCACAAGACAAAACAATGTTCTACAGTATGCTATATTGTGAATATATGATACTCAATACGTTGGATGTCTTAAATACAGTCTCAACTCAAGATATTTCCAATTTTCAGTGAGTTTATTAGGTTGTAACCCCACCAAAAATCTAGGAGTACTTGTATATTTATATTATCTAGCATTATGAACTTTACTGTAAACATATGCAGAACAATAAGGAAATCTCAATAAATTCAGTCAGTTCCCTATAGGAATATTTTCCTCCTCACAATTCATCATCATCCAAATGATCTGGAAATAAGAACAATATGGTGATCTGGTCTTCTAGTCTTTCAGCAGAGACATTGTTATTCCTCCTCTTTGATGCCATTGTGGAAACCCAATGAGCTATTAATGGAAGAAGTAGAATTAGTAGGAGCAGTGAGGTGGTCCCGGTGTGAGTCTCCTATAAAGAGTTATTTGGATTATTATTCACAAACCAGTTTAGGCGGCTTTGCTCCAAGACATCTTATAGATTGATGACTAACCTGAACAATTTTTTAATAACTAGTCACCCAATTTTATGCCATATAACTTACTCCTCTGTCAATAGCTAACTGGGCCAAAGATTGGAAGTTGATTCAAAGTCTTATGCTTTAATATGTAAAATTATTATGTTTACAGGGTCATTATATGTGTCATCTACTCTTTATAATTGGGCTTGCTGTCTTTCAGTGTTTTTTTTACATCAATTGAGAACCATCATTGATTCCACTTAGAAAGTAATACTATGAGTCCTATGGTAGGTAGTATTGTAAGTAGTATATGTGAGCTAAATTTAATAAATTTCCCAAATTTAATAAGTATCAGCAAGTTCAAAGTCTGGTTGGTCCAACACTCAAGCTAAAGTTTCTTTAATCTGTCTCCATCTTTCTTTCATATTGTACATACAAGGTAGACTAAGGAATTGCCCCATCTCTGAGCCTTTGTTTGGGGTTTGTTTTAGTCAGCTTCTTCACTGCTGTGACCAAAAGACCTGACATCAGCAATTAGAGTTGGAAAAATTTATTTGGCGATCCATGGTTTCAGAGGTCTCAATTCATAAATGGCAGATTCCATCCCTCAGGGGCTGAGATGGGGCAGAACATCATGGTGGATGCGTGCCATATAGGAAAGCATCTGGGAACCTGGCAATAGGAAGGAGGGAGAGAGAGTACGCATCCTCTCCTCTCTAGGACATCCACTGGCTCCAACCACACCCTACCTGCCTACAGTCACCATCTACTTAATCCCTATCAGGGAATGCATGCACTGATTAGGTTAAGACTTTCATAACCCATTCATTTTACCCTAATCTTTCTTGCATTGTCTAACACATGAACTTTTAGGGATATCTCACATCCAAATCATAACAGAGGTGCTTTGTCAAAGAGAATTTTTCTACAGTACTGCAGATGCTCTTGTATCCTTCTCATTTTTTCATCTCACAGAAATAACCACTGGAATTTATATAAAAAATCAATGTTATGTCTACAGAACTTGGCCTAATATACATAAGCAGGGAATGGTAGTTAGGGAATTTATTGATCTCCTTCCTATTTTAGTTTTGTTGTAAAGTACATTCATTCATTAAATTTACTCAGATCCTGTTTATGGCTTAAAATTGACTTTATGGCAATATTGACTGATGCAGATCCCCTACTAAGAATAGAAGATGACTGTGATACTTAGAAGTGTTTTCTTTCTCCCTCATGATGAGAAATGACCATGCAGACAAGAAAAAAACAAGTTTGGTCTACATAAGTTTTAAGTACTTAGTCAATATCTGAAATAGAATAGCAACCCTAATAAATACATTTGCTTGATATGCCTCTATTCAGGAGGATTCTGATTTCTTTTCCTTTGTATTAGAGTTTTTTTTAATACTTATGTTTTTTTTTTTTTTTTATGTGGTGCTGAGGATGGAACCCAGTGCCTCAGACATGCTAGGCAAGTGCTCTACCACTGAGCCAGAACCCCAGCCTTAGATATTTTTTTTGTCTCATTACTATTAACATTATCAGGAGGGGTTTCTACAAAGAGTCCATTACTTCTCTCCTTTTTTTCTTTTCTTTCTTTTTTTTTTGAGATGTAGTCTTTCTATATCATCTAGGCTGGTCTTGACATCCTGCTGTCAAGAGAACCTCATCCTCAGCCTCCTAGGTAGCTGGGACTGCAGGTGCGTACCACATGCCTATCTGTGAGAAGAAACCACCCGCCACCTCTCTGAGATTTTCTTGCAGTGGTTTATCCTTCCAAATTTTTTCTTTCTTTTTATTTTTGTACCAGGGATTGAACCCAGGAATGCTTAACTACTGAGCCATATTTCCAGCTCTTGTTTTATTTTTTATTTTGAGATAGAGTCTCACTAAGTTGCTTAAGGCCTCACTAAGATGCTGAGCCTGACTTTGAACTTCAATCCTCCTGACTCAGCCTCCTGAGACACTGGAATTACAGGTATGTACCACAGCATCTGGAAAAAATTTTCTCATGAATATTTGGGTTTTAGTACTTTGTGAGGGAAGGGTGGGACATTTTCCTGTTACCAATACCCTCTCACATCAGGTGCTTTGGTTTCTTCAAATTTTGATATTCAAAGAGGTCAAGTTTTCTTAATCCTGCCCATGTATTGCAAAAAGTATCTTAGACTCTGAATTTCCCAGGCCCTCTAACTGTGAAAACACACCCAGGCAACTGAGAAAAAACACCATGAAAAGCACTCAGAGGCCTGAGAAGCATTTAAGATAAAGAAATAATAAAGTTTCTAGTAAAGCATTGGCTGAGCTTAACCTCAGAGGGATAATTTCTTGACTAATACTAAAGCAGAGAGAAAACAGTAAAAACATACTTTTGCATCTCAGTGAAAGGGATGGTTTTAGAAAAAGGCAAGAAATAAAGTTTTACTAATTTTATTCTTGAGCCCCCCAAATGTCTCCATTCGTGGCTGATCAGCAAACAGTCATAAGCAGTCTGTTCATGCTATACAAAGGTTAAGTCAGGGTAGATGAACCATTTATGGGAACCATCATTTCTCTAATGTTTCTATGTCTTCCAGGTGCCCCCTCTATTCCTTCCACTTTTTCCAGTCTACCCATCTGTGTTCTTTGATTCACTATTTGGTTTTCAGATATATTTATATCACCTGCTACCCTCCCACTCTGGTTATGTAATAGGGTACAGCCCTGTGCAAATGCTGTCTTCCGGTGTTCAATTCTCTCTGACCCCACTTTCTTTCATAAGATATTTTGAATATTTCCCCCTGTGTTTTTCCTACTAGTTTAGGTGATCTATAGTCACATTGTTTTCCGATTCCCTTCTCTGCCCTTCTTCTGTTTCCCTTTTAGCTGGCTTTATTACTACCAAACACCTCATTTTTCAATCTGCCTTTATTTCTTTATAGTCATAAACTTAGCACTGAGCTGTTTTGCCAGATACCTGGTAAGCATTTTTATCTTTAAGTTCTTCCAGCCTTTTTTGGATTTTGAAAATTGTCTTATATTATTTTCTTTTTTTTTTCTATTAAGCTTATTGTTCCAGCAGTTTTAGATTTACAGAAAAGTTGCTCAGAAAGTAGAGCATTTCCATGTGCCTCCTCTTCTCCTTCCTTCCATTTTCCCCACAGTTACACAGTTACACTCACTCTAGTGTGGCTCATTTGTTGAAATTATTGAACCTACATTGGTGCAGTCTTATCAACTAAAGTTTATCATTTGCATAAGAGTTAATTTTTTTGCATTAAAGTTCTGTGGGATTTGACAAGTATATGATGTTATGGATCTACCATTACAGCACCATATAGAAGTGTTTCATTGTATTAATATTTCCCTGTATTTTACCTATTTCTCTCTCCCATCTCCCTGGAAGCCCAGGCAACCATTGACTTTTTTAGTTCTTAGATTTTTTTCCCCCAGAATGTCATATTATTGAAGAAATAGACTATGTATGTTTTCTATATCAGCTTCTTTCACTTAGCAATATGTATTTAAGGTTCCTCTGTATCTTTTGGTAGTTTTGTATTTCATTTTTTTTTCATAACTGAATACTGATTTTCATATACCACTGATAAATTAAAACCTTAGTCCTTGTTCCTGAAGCTGATTCAATAACAAGAACACAGTTTTGAGAAACTGGAAAAATAAATTTTATTGTTTTGCTACCAAAGGAGAAGCACAGGGCAGGTCACTCCTGTCTCAGAGGTTGTGATTTTTCCTATCCATTTATTTATTTATTTATTTATTTTTGGTACTGGGGATTGAACTCAGGGGTACTCAACCATTGAGCCACATCCCTAGCCCTATTTTGTATTTTATTTATACACAGGGTCTCACTGATTTGCTTAGCATCTTGCTTTTGCTGAGGCTGGCTTTGAACTGGTGATCTTCCTGCCTCAGCCTCCCAAGCCGCTGGGATTACTGGCCTGCATCATTGCATCTCCTAACAAGGGGTTTTCAAGGACTTGAATCAAAGGCTACCTTTGAGGTATTCAGTATATTCAGGGCTGTGATTCATTTGTTAATTTGGGAGATGATCATTTCTTACCTCTTCTGGCACCCTCCCTGAGGTCTGAATTGCTTCCTGTAGGGTTGTGTGTTCTCAAGGACAGATAACTTCCTCAGATCCCAAGGTGGTAATCCTGTTTTCACTGAGGTTAGGGAGAGGGAAGGGAGAAGAGGAAGAAAGCATATCCATTTATAAGTAAGCCAAAGTGGCGGTCATGGAGCAACAAGGGCTACATGGAAAGCATGATGAGGTGAACCACTGTTACACCACCTTATATTACTTATTTGTTCATTTTTTTCTTATTTGTTCTTTTTTTTTGTTTGTTTGTTTTATTTGGGTTCTGTTCTCTTAGATTTCCTGATCGGTGATCTCTAAGACATATACTCATGATATTTTTTCACTATATTCACTCTTTTAGTCTTTTTCTCTGAATTTTGTGAATATCATGACTTCACTTATAAAAAAGTTTTTTTTTCAATTTCTCATTAATTTTGATACCGCCAGTTATCAGTGATGAATTCTGCTTCCTTAGATGTTGACATATGAACATTGGAGAAGCACACTGAGGCAAACCTAGAAAGCAGGTTTTATTTTTTTAAAAAAAGTAACACAGACTTTTCCCAGGAGGGAGAAGGGGGTCATAGCTGATGTCCTGGTATCCCAAGAAGTGGGAGCATTCTGTCCCTTTTATACATTTTAGGTTTTCTTTGTTCTCAAGCCCTTTTCTTGCTTCTCTCTCTCCTTCCTGGGTATGTGACTAGGCCCAGGAGATGCAGGTGGGATGGCCAAAAGGTGAGAAGTAGATGGAAAGGGAAAGGCCCAAATGGAGTGATCCAGGCAGGTAGCATCCCAGGAGACATTAATTAACAACTTTTATAACTCCCTGTAGGGAGGGGGCAAGTTAGCTTAGCAACAGGTTGGAGCAGGGTCAAGGGTGAAGGAAGGGCTCTGGAGGCATTAACATTTTAATCTCCCCAGCTGTGGTTTCCAGATTCCAGACCCAAACCAATCTCCATCTTCACCATCAGACCTGATTACCTATCTACACTGACTGCCTGTCTTTAATTCTTGCTTCAGTTTTCTCCATTGCAGACTTTGATTGGCAATAATACTTTACATTTTCATGAGTTATTTTGGGATTGCAATGACTTCCATCTCTCTAGATGCCTCTGTCTTTTAGCAGGTAACTGTCATCTCTCATCTTTATTGCTTTGAGAACTTTCCTAAAGTTGTCTTTCTTACCTCCTCTTAGTCTTTTCCAAATTATTCTCAATATTAGTCTCAATAAAATGGCCTTCTTAAAGTAAAATTGATCATTTTCTTGCTTATATTTTTTTAAGTTATGTTCTATTATTTTTAAAGTAAATTTCAAAATCTTTACTATAACATCCTGGACCCTGGATGAGCAGTCTTTGTTTTCCCTCCTCAGCCTAATTTCATATTCTCCCCCTTCCCTCACTTCTCCTGGCCTTCTGGCCTCCTGGTTCTTTGAATATACCATTACTTTTCCCCAGTTTCAAGGCTTCTCATTTGATTTTTCCTCTTTATGATTTATGCTTTCTCCACGTCTTCATCTGGCTTCATTCTGACTTGTGTTTTCCTTCTCAGCTGAAATGTCACTTGCCTACCCAGATTCCACATATTAGGTTGACAATCTCCCATCATCTGTCGTCCTTGTGGAACAGTTCGCCTCCATAAGGCTATGAACACAAGAAATTGATTTTTAATTGTGACTCCGTGAGTAGATTATCATTGAAGTGCAAAGTGTGTTTTCCTCATTTACAACAGAATCCTCAGGGTTCAGCTAGGGTCTTCTGTTGAACTCTCTTACCTCTTTCCCTTTTTTGCATAGATCTATTCTGATTTCATACATGCAATCTCTCAAAATGTTGTTAAAAGTACATATTAAATATTTTTAAATATCTTTTGATTCTTTTAATGAGTCTATTTCAGAAAACATATTTGGTTTGATTTATTGGAATGTATTTTGTTTAAAAACATTGTGATTTATTTTCTATTTACCAGCAAGTAAGTATTAATCTCATTGATAAGGATGTATAAATTGGAATTGAAATAAGTTTCCTTTAGAATTGGTGAGGATATCCATCTGAAATTACAGTAAATCTATTATTTTTCTCCTTAGCTGTCCTCTGGCTTGGAAACATTTACTATGCTAATTCAGAGTCTCAGGCAGTCTGAGGGAGGAGAAAATGAGAACAGGAATTGGAAAGTTTGCTTCTGCAGTGAAGAGTTTCTGTTTCGTGTTTCCCAAAACCATCAGGAGCTCTGTTTTGGTCCTGATAGAGCCATTCTTGTCAAAAGCCAGCCCCTGCAGGGTCCCTTTTACAATCAGAGCAAGAGACTTTCCGCTCAGTGCGGTTTCAGCAAACAGGACCCATCCAACAGGAAGCCATGGGTTGGAAATGGGTTCCCTGATTGTCCCACAGCTGGCCTAACCTGTAAACCTACCCTGTCAAAGATTGGAAAAGCTTTCTCCATTATCCCCTTTATTCATTTCTGATGCAGACTATTCTTAGGCAAACAAAAAGTGTGTATGTATATATATATATATATATATATATATATATATATATATATATATAGTCTTATTTTTCAGATTTAACAAAGTTCTCATTTATGACATGGATCCCATTTTTCTTTTATTGGTAATGTTTCTCCTTACTGTAGATCTTTTTGTCAAAGTTTTAGAAGAAATTTCTCCCAAAGCACTTAGTGTTCACTTTTCCTCTCATATCCATTTGAAATTATTTGATTATGTGCTTGAAGGTGGTTATGCAACACAAAAGCTCCAGAGTACACGTTGCTCACAGAAGAAAAAAAGGGAATATTGACGTAGTAGAGATTCTGGGAGGGAAACAAGGCTTTTGTGAGACTTGAAGTCTTCATTGCATAAGCTGAAGGCCTAAGTACAGGGAGCCAGAGGAAAATGCTTAATCTGCTGAGCTTTACAGTAGATCCTGGGCTTGGATAATAGTCAGCACTGTCCTGCACCATAATCCCACTTCTTTTTATTTCCAGACATGCACTATGGTATATTTCTGTCTGTGGCAACATCTGTCTGACAAAGACCTTGTAGATTCACTGCATTCTTCAAACTCCATCAATACAAGTTTTTTAGGTTCATCTCCTCTGCATCTTGTTGAAAGCAAAACAATTATTGTTTATCCAGTGATGGAGACAAACATACGCCTTGAATCTCAGGGAAATATCTGTAAAATCTGAGATTTCCTTTGATGGGTTCAACCTGACTTGTAGCTTACATTCTCACGGGCCAAAGGAGCCATTTGACAAGTGAGCTGAAGATTTATGGACTTTTCCAAAAGAATACAACATGCAATACAATCATTTACTTAATATTTCAAATGGTGGCAATTTGAAGCAGTAATCTCACTCTAGTTTTAAGGTGTTATCTAATTTAAGTAGCTTTATAGTTTTATATAAGTCAAACTAATATTGTTTTGG
Organism: Spermophilus citellus; assembly: GCF_964194105.1. Taxonomy (NCBI): domain Eukaryota; kingdom Metazoa; phylum Chordata; class Mammalia; order Rodentia; family Sciuridae; genus Spermophilus; species Spermophilus citellus. The sequence continues at coordinate 111,874,018 of NC_138182.1, read as the reverse complement.
ATTAATTATCACTGCTACCAAAATCCATAATTGTCTCCAAAAAATGTAAGATTCCCTATTTCAGACAAACAAAAGGAAATATTTGGTTTTGATTCAAATAGACTTTACCAAAATCAATCTATATGTGTCTCTAGACTTGACTGAAATAATTTCAATATTTGTTTTACATTTTTTTTTTGGTAAATGCTGAGTTGGTTTTAGTTAAATATAACAATGAGAATCAATTTCATGAAATGTTTTATCAGAATAAAATTACCAACTATGGCACTATTTATTGCATTTGTTCAATTATTTAAAAGAAGGGGGGGGGAAGTGACAACTATTGAATAATACGTAAGGTAAGTACTTTTATGTCTGATTACTTCATACTTGACAATGAACTGATGAGATTTGAAAAGGATGTGAATATCTACCCTATTTTTGAATTATCAACATAAGCTTTGCAATTGAGACTTGAAAAAGGAGGAAAGAACTGCTTTGCTTTTCTTCTTTTTATTTTACTTCTCATTTGTGTTACAGACCTTTGAACAATCTGGGGGCACAGGCTGAGAGACACCATTTCTGATCATTAACAATATGAAAGTTTCTATCTATGAATACATGCATTTGCAGAACACTTGCAAGGATTATAGCCCAGTAAGGCTTAGGCCATTTCATTTCCCAGCAAGCAGTTATTTAGTTGCTACTGTGCATCTGGCATTATTCCAGGTACTTACACTTTGTCAATCAATATAGCATCTAAGGGCTGGGGCTGCAGCTCAGTGGCAGAGTGCTTGCCTGGCATGTGTGAGGCACTGGGTTCAATCCTTAGCACCACATAAAAATAAATAAAGTGAAGGCATTCTGTTCATCTACAACTGCAATCTTTTTTAATATATCATCTAAGACAATGACCTATGTTTTAAAATTCATTTTCATCCTCATTTTGGTGTGGAGGAAGTTGGAGACATGTCGATGTTAAGTAGTTGCCCATAGTCATATAGCTACTACATTGTAGGATGGAAAATACTGACATTTCAGCCTCAAGAAAGTATGAAGGAAAGTGCTGCGACCAGCATTGCCAAACTAGCAGGTTCTTGTGGGAGATTGGAAGAAATAAGACTCACATAAGCAGATCTTGAAGATAAAACAGCTGGGATCCGATGAAGCACTGCTCTCTGATGGAGAAGCAGGTCTAAAGAATTATGCCAGCAATCTTTATTATATATGTCTCATTAATCAGATTAAAAACTATGCAACCTTTTTTTGTATTCATGAAAGTTACAGAGCTAGCAACATTATGCAGCTATTTCCTCAGTTATATTTGACAGGTACAATGTGCAATGTTAGAAGCATTGTGTAGCTCTCAAGAAAGTTCACTGTTTAAAGTTACTAATTCCCAGGCAGATTCAGGAGCAGCAGAACTGGTGAAACATTGTGGTTGTCTTAGCAAGGAAGATCCTTCATTCCCAGGAGCTGTATGCCTGAGAGCAAGGTCGAAGCTGATAAGACTCTAGCAACAGAGTCTCCCCATGAGAGCATCACCATAGCAACCAGGCATCCTACACCTTTGCATAGAAACTTTCCTGGTCAGTAAGCATGCTACAGCTGTGAAGTCATCAGGGACCCCAATCTCAGACATTGGTCTCCCAATTTCTGTCACCACTCTCCCCAGAAAAGCATGAAATTTTCAGTACTGTTTATACAGCATCATAAGTATTTTTTACATTCTTGATATTTTACCATATCTTTTTAAAAATAATAGTAGAGGATCCCTTTAGTGACGCAAGTGGGAAATAAAATTGTTGTCATAACTGTCAATCATCATTGGTGTAAGAAGATCACTTGCAAAGAGAGGTACAGCAAGCAGGTCTTGCACAAAATAATTAATCACTAAAACAATGAACTTCTGAAATCTTTATTTGGTCTTTTAAAACAGATCAACGTATTAACCTGGAGAGAATATGGACTTGTTATGGACTGACTATTTTTATCTTCCTAAAATTCATATGTGGAAGATCTAACCCATATGGTGATGGTATTTGGAGGTGGATTTTAGGGGATGATTAGGTTTAGGTCTCAAGCTTGGGGCCCTCATGATGGGATTAGTGTCCTTGTAAGAAGAGGACTGGAGACCAAAGCATATTTGCTCAATCTACATGTTCTCTTTCTGCCATGTGAGGCTACAGTACAAGCCATGAAGAGACTTTTGTCTAGAACTTGACAATGCTGGGACCCTATCTCAGATTTTCAGCTTTCAGGACTATGAGTAATAAATGTCTCTTGTAAGATACCCAGTCTTTTGTGTTCTGTTATAGCAACCTGAGCTAGGAAATCATCAATGGTAGAGAAAACAGTATGGGTCGTGCCTATGTTATTTCTTCATATTATCCTAAATATAAAATAAAGGAATACTGACTTAATAAAAGAAGAAAAAAAAACACCCTTGTGACTATGTCTGTCTGTTAGAATTCTGAGTCTTTCGTTCCTTTATTTGTAAGATAGACTTTTCTATATGGTTGAGGTCTGTCATGGCAATTTACCTGATTTTTGGTTAAAATTTCTCAGGACACACCAAATCTAATTGTAAATTTTATTCCCTCCAATTCTCTTTGTTTCTCAAGTAAGGCAAAGAAATTAGCAGGCTCATGCAGCAAATAACCTTGGGCATTTACATATGCCTGTGCCTACATATTTTCCCTCATGCCTAGGAGTTCTGTTTAAGCTTCTTCCTTCTTAATAGCAAAGAGAATCTCTGTTAAGTGGCATTGAACTCGGGTCACATACATTGTTGGCCCAAACTTCAGTCTTAATCAATTGTCTTAGCCATTTCATGGTTTTTATCTAATTGTTTATTCGTGGGCTGAGCTAATACCTCACAGCCAAGCAAATTTTTATGGCTGTGTATATAATTTCTGAACAAATAGGGTGTATAATGGAAATGAAAATGCTGACATTGTGCTTCCCGTAATGGCATGAGTGGACTCAGTATTACACAGTACAATTTTATTGCATCCTTCTACCAGGTCATTTATGTGAAGCAGGGATTGAAATAATAATTCAGAACTGTGATAGCACTTGAACCCAATAGATAGAATATGAAAACCATCTAACAAGTAAACAGCCAAATGTAAATGATCCAGAAACAGAAAACAAATGACTCACCAAGGTCTCCAATAATTTAAACATGGCTATCAGAGTCTTTTTGAGTGTGTCTCTAAATTGGCTTTTGGAATAAAGAAAATTAATTTTTATCATTTCAGATCCAAATTACCTTTTAACTGAAATATTAAGATTGTTGGGGCTAAGGTCTTTTTTGAATTAAAGAAATAAGTCATTTTCTTAGAAAAATTTTATACATTAAGTACATTTTTCTACGTGTGTATAGGGTTGATGTTTTATAGGATCCTAAACTTAAAAAAGCAATTTTATCGATCCTATCCATCCTTCCTATAATTAAACCTAAACACTTTTTTTTCAATAAAGAAAAAAAATGAGAAATTAAAAGAAGCAAGATGACAGGAAAATGAATAGGACTATTTCTCTCTTTGACAGTGTTTACTAAATATTGTCAAAGTTGTTAGAACAGACTTCAGGCATTGGGTTGCTGATTAGCAACACCCATTCTGAAATCCCACAAGCTGATAAATTCAGCAAACCTCATAATGGATTAATATTCTAAAGAGAAAGGGGGGGATGAGCTAGTTGCTTAAATTTCATTATCTTTTTTGATGCCTGTTTTTTCTTCTTTTTTCTCTTCCCCTTGTAGAGTCCACTGCTATCCTAACCCCACGGATTTTTTTTAAAAAACATGAAATTACTTTGGGGAGCTATGCTATTCCAGAAATATTTACTTAATAAAATGAGAGATTGTAAAAGTTTCAAGAAGAGAAGAATGAGCTGAATTTGGCAATCCAATCACAGTTTATAGCTAAGTGGCCTTAATATACTAATTCAGGATGTGAGGGCATCAGAATTCAAAGTAGCATTAATTTTTTTAAATTTCCACCACTGTTTCTCTTTTTTGAGCCCTTCTTTGACCACAAGAATCTTGCCCTTTATACCATAGATACACAAGTACCTTTTGCTATCTTGGGGTTATTGTACTTTTCCCAATCTACATAGGTCTCTCCATTACTGACCCCACACATCCATTGTTTTTGTCCTTTCCTCTGCTACCCATTCAAAATTTCAAAGAAAAGATGATATCAAAAGTGCTGCTCTGATTAATATAATTCCAGTATAATAAATTGGGACAAAGTTCCCATAATTAATTAATTGTATTTTGAAAAAAAATATATTGTTTATTCAAATGATTTTCAAGGCTGAAAAGGATTTTAGCACAGGACATTTTGCTTCCTAGTCTATGTTACCATTTCATCATTCAGGCACTTTCACTCAATCCATTTAATCAGTTTCCCTCACAGTGGTGAAGACTAAAGAGGGTATGGACATTTGAACTCAGAGCTGGCCTAAAATGCCAGCTCCATCATGGATTAGCTCTGTGCATTTAATGATGTTAAAATGCATTGACAGGGTTTCAGGCCATCTACAAAGACTTAGTAATCCCTAACCTTATGAAAATTGTATGAAATGTTATATAAACAACCTAGAAAAATAACTTGCACTTTAAAGATACATGAAAAATGTGGTATATGTTGAGTAAGTTATGTGAATTGAATAGAATCATGAAATGCTAATACACTTTAGGATAATTGGAATATCCTTATTTTTCAGATGAGAAATCTAAAACTTAGAGAAATCAAATGTCTTACCAAGGTCATTGAATAATTAGAAATGGGGTTAGACTCTAGATTTGACTTGTTCTTTATCTTATTTTATATACTTTTTCCTCAAATCCTGGATAATTTCTAATTTTACTGGCTTTTTACTGGGCTTTTCCACCCCCACACTACTCTAAAGCAAATTACCAATTCCTCTCTTAATTTTTTTTCTGAAATTATTTATATTCATGAATCTCAAAAATATATATATAGTTTTTGTATTATTAACTCATAGTGTGGCCAATGAAAGTAATTGGCCTGTTGGTCACAGGGTATCTTATCCTTCTGTGGTGTTCCAATCAATAAGTAAATAGCCTATACTTTTTAGTGATTTTTGGTTGTTGTTGAGCCATAATATTTATACACCTCTATGGGGTACATTATAGTAATTCAATATGAATACAAAGTGTAATGATCAGATCAGGGTAATAAGCTTTCCATTTCTTCAAATAGTCACCTTTTTTCCTCTTTCTGAGGATTAAACTCATAGAGGCTGTACCATCAAGTTACATCTCTGGTCCATTTTACTTTTTAAATTAAAAAAAAAAAAAATCGAGAAAGGTCTCATTAAGTTGTTGAGGGTCTCAGACTAAGCTGCTCACACTATCCTAACTTGGAATTCTCCTGTCTCAGCCTTCCAAGTTGATGAGATCATGGGTGTGCTCCACTGTGCCTGGCTCAGTCATCACTTTTGATTAAAATAAGCCATTAACAATTTATGAATATACCATAGATTGTTTCAATAAATAATTATCCCATGTGCTAAAGGAAAACTAGGGTCACAAATGGAGGTCATCCAGGGTGAGGAATTAAGCAACCAGTGACTGAGAGAGTCAATCAAAGAGGCCTCCACTGGTGCAGAAAGGAAGGTAAAGGATGACATAGGTAATTGTAGAACATACTCTCACCCTCTGAAGGCTACAGCCTCCAGGACTTTCAAATACAAACTTGCTAAGGAAGACATGTAGTGGAAGTGTGTGGTGCAGGAAGGGAATGGAGTTAGAGAACCAGTCTTGGAAAATGATGATTTCTCCACTATGTGTTTTGATGTTCTTCATTGAACTTCTTTCTAATCCCCTTCCTCTGCGCTGTCCAGTCCAGAGTGACTACTCTTCCATTCCATTCTTCTATAAGAATGACTTATGAGTTCCCACAAATGAGTGAGAACACATGGTATTTAGCTTTCTCTAGTCTATTTTACATAACATAATGACCCCCAGTTTCATCCACCTTGCTGCAAATGAAAGTATTTCTTTCTTTTTAATGGCCAAAAACTATTCTGTTGTGTATATATATTTTGCATTTTCTTTATTCATTTATTCACTGAAGGACATGTGGGTTGATGCCATATTTTAGTGACTGTGAATAGTACTACAATAATCATGGGAGTCCAACTATCTTTGGTATAGTGATTTTATTTCATTATTTCACTAATGAACTTGTTGGCTTATATGGTATTAGTATATAGACTCTTCAAAAACTGGTTAAAATTCTATCTACTCTTTTCAATAATGACTAATTTACATTCCCACCAACAATATATAGTGGTTCCATTTTGCTGGGAGTGGCAACACATGCCTGTAATTCCTACTATGCATAAGACTGAAAGAGGAAAAATTCAAATTGAGGTCAGCCTGGGAAAATTAGTGCGGCCCTGTCTCAAGAAAAAATAAAAAAGGCCTGCAGATGTAGATGTAGCTTGGTGGTAGAACACTTGCCTAGCATGCACAAGGCACTGGATGCAACCCCCAGTATATTAAAAAAAAAAAAAGTGAGTTACCTTTTCCCTCAAGCCTCATCAGTATTTGTGTTTGTAGCATTGCTGTTTTGTTTGTAATTTTATTGGGGGTAAAATGATACCTTCTTTTTGTTTCCCCACAGGGCTTGGGGGCATTCGGGATTTAACCTAGGGCCTCACCATGCTAGGTAAGTGGTTTACTTCTGAGCTACCTTTGCAGCCTAAATGTGGTTTTAAATTCCATTCCCCCCAATGATTAGTGAGCTAGAGCAATTTTTTAAATGTATTTTTTGGCCATTTATAAGTTGTCTTCCGTGAAGTATCTATTTAATTCTTTTGTTCACTTTTAAGTTGTATTATTGGCATTTTGACAATCAGCTTTTTTGAGATCCTTACATATTCTGGATGCCAATCCTTTTTCAGACAAATAGTTAACAAATATTTTCTCCCATTCTGGACTGTCTCTTAAATTTTCTTATTTCCTTTCCTGTGCAAGAACTTCTTAGTTTGATGTAACCCTTTTGTGTATTTCTACTTTTGTTGTCTATACTTTTGAGGTTCTAACTAAAATAACATTACCTATAACCAAGGTCTTCAAATGTTTCCTCAATTTTCTTGTAGTAATTTTATAGTGTCAAGGCTTACATTTAGTTCTGATTTATTTTTATTTTTCCTTAGGGTGAGAAGAAGGTGTCTAGTTTCATTCTTCTGCATAGGTATATTCAATTTGGCCAGCAACATTTATTCAAGAGAGAGTTGGTCTTTTCTCCACTGTATAGTTTTGACACCTTGGTTAAAAATTACTTGGCTGTAGGCATATGGATTAATTTGGGGGTTTTATATTCTATTACACTGATCTATGCATATGTTCCTGTGCCAGTGTCATGCTGTTTGTTTCTATAGCTTTCCAGTATGTTATGGGATGCCGCCAGAAGTTGGGTTTTTTTGTTGTTTGTTTGTTTTTGTTTGTTTATTTTTGCTTTTGCTGAAGATTACTTTGGCCATTCTGGATCTTTCAGGTTTTACAAAAAATTTAGGATTGTTTTTTTCTATGTCTTTGAAAAATGTTGTTGATATTTTGATGAAAATGACATAAGGTCTATAGATTTCTTTAAATAATATAGTTATTTGAATGTCATTTTCTATTTTTTGTGTCTTCTATAATTTCTTGTTTTTGTTTATATATGTCAGAAGAATGCATTATAATTCTTATTACATATATACAGCACAATTTTTATATCTCTGGTTGTATATAAAGTATATTCACACCAATTTGTGTCTTCATATATGTATTTTGGATAATAATGATCATCACATTCCACCATCATTTATAATCCCATATACCCTTTTTTCCCCTCTAACCCCTCTGCCCTATCTAGACTTCATCTATTCCTCCCATGCTCTCTCCCCTATCCCACTATGAATCAGCCTCCTTATATCAGAGAAAACATTTGGCATCTGGTTTTGGGGGATTGGCTAACTTTACTTAGCATTATCTTCTCTAACTTCATCCATTTACCTGCAAATGCTATGATTTTATTCTCTTTTATTGCTGAGTACTATTCCATATATATAGCATGTCTTTTTTTATCCATTCATCTATTGAAGGGCATTTAGGTTGGTTCCACAGTTTAGCTATTGTGAATTGTGCTCCTATATACACTGATGTGGCTGTGTCCCTGTAGTATGCTGTTTTTTTTTCTTTTATTATTATTTGTTTTAATTAGTTATACATGACAATAGAATGCACTTATATACTTTGATGTATCATACATAGATGGGATATAATTTCTCATTTTTATGAGTATACATATTGTAGAATCACATTGGTCATACAGTCACATACATACATATAGTAATAATGTCTGTTTCATTCTACAATCTTTCTTATGCCCATATCCTCTACCTTCCCCTCCTTTCACTTCCTTCTACCTAAACTAAGGTAACACTATTTTTTTTGCATTACAACTCTTAATACACATAAATACCACACTTTTTTATTTATATTTGTATATAAAGTATGTTGACACCCAATTCAAGTCTTCATACATGTACTTTGTATAATGATGTCCATCAAATTCCACCATCCTTGTTAATCCCCTGTCCCCTCTCTTTCCCTCCTACCCCTCTTCCCTATCTAGAATTCATCTATTCCTCCCATATTCTCCCTCCCAATCCCACTATGAGTCAACCTCCTTATATCAGAGAAAATATTTGGTATTTTTTTTGGGGGGGAGAGGGGGGAATTGGCTGACTTCTCTTAGCATTATCTTCTCCAATGCCATCCATTTACCTGCAAATGCCATGGTTTTGTTCTTTTTAATGCTGAGTTAAATTCCATTGTGTATATATGCCACATTTTTTTTTATTCATTCATAGTATGCTATACCCAAGTCCTTTGGGTATAGACCAAGGAGAGGGACAGCTCGGTAAAATGGTGGGTCCATTCTCAATTTTCCAAGAAATCTTTATACTGCTTTCCTTCATCAGTGTCCTATAATTGTCATTGTAGAAATTTTTTATTGGTTAAATTTACACCTTAATGTTTTTGTTTGTGGGTTATTATAACTGGGGTTGTTTTTTAAACATTTTTTTCTAAAATTTTATTATTGGTATGCAAAATGCTACTGTTCTGTGTACTGATTTTGTGTCTTGAAACTTTACTGAGTTCTTTTATAAGTCCCAGCACCTTTTGATTGATTTTTTTAAAGATTTTTCTATGTACAAAATCATGTCATCTGAAAACCCAGATAATTTAACTTCTTCCTTTTCAGTTTGAATTCCTTTATTTATTTCTTTTGCCTACTTGTTACTAAAAATTTCAGTATTGTGTTGAACAGGAATGATGAAAGTGGACATTCCTGTCTTTCTGATTTTAGAGGAAACTTTCAGGTTTTCCCCATTCATATTATAATGACTATGAGTTTTTTATATATAACCTTTAATATTAGGTATAGAAGGTATACCACTTCTATACCTAATTTGTTGAGTGTTTTCATCATGAAAACATGTAGGCAAATTTTTGTTTTGCATCTGTTGAAATGGTCATGTGGTTTGTGATGAAGCAATGTTAAATTGTTCTAATTTGTTGCTGGTTATATGAAAGAAGTATTTAGAAATGAATGGTCATGTTTTAGCAACTTACTATTAAATATTTCAGTTCCTCCAAATAAATAAGCATAATAATGTGTACATTATCCCTTTATTATGAATGTTTGTGTATTGACCATTCTCAGTTCTATTTTTTTCAATAAAAGAGTTTAGAATGCTCCCATTAAAATATATTTAGAGGGCTAGGGATGCAGCAGAGCAGAAAGCACAATTGGTGAAAAAGCACAAAGTTTGATCACCAGCACCACAGAATAAATAATATAAATTAAATAAAGAAAATTTATTTATACAATGAATTCATAGTTTAATTTTTAAAAACTGATAACTTCATGATATTTCATCATTTTATCCAGAACCATGATATAGCTTGCTTTCACTTGAACATGCTTGTTCTCTCTTTATTTATCCTTTATATTCTCTGATAAGGTTTTACATATATGAGTATTTTTAATTCAGACACATTATTATAGGTTGCAGTGCTTTTGTAGGTATAAAAATTAGTTTCTGACCATTTTGGATGATACATGGAAATTCATTTGACTTTTATACATTTATTTTTCTGAAATATCCAAGTAATTCTAAAGGCATTATAGTTGGATTCTCAGATTATTCCATACAGACAAACATCATTGTATAAATATTGTCAGGTATATTCTACCTTTGCTTTGCAATCTAGCCACACTTCTATACTTTTCTTTTCTCATTCCATTAATTAGTGCTCTAACTCAAAGTTGACTAGACATACACATAACAGATACCCTTATTTTGCTCCTGATCTTAAATGAAAGATCTCTTGCCTCATTAAGCATTCAAATGCTATAGGTTTGGGTTAATATAGCATACTGATAAAAATAATGGATAAACTTCTTTTTGTTTTCTAGTTAGAATTTATATTTATTGAAATTTTAAATAACTTTTGAATTTATTAGACATTATCTGAAAATGTTGAAATAATAGTATTGAAAATTTCTCCTTTCATCTCTTAACAGTGAATTACCCTAATAACATTTTAAAAATGTGAAGATATTTTTTTCATATTTGCAATGAAATTTTCTTAATCTTGGTGAATGTGTTTATGTATGTTCATGCTGATAACATGTCATTTAAATATTTTAAATTTGGATCCAAGATGACAGGGCAGAGAGAGGCAACATTCTGTGTCACTCTGTGACCCAATCTCAACTAGTGGGAATACTATTTCTCTGAGAATGATAGAGGACCCTTGAACAGCTGCTTTCAAGCAGAAATCACCAACACTGTGCACATGTGCAAGACTCTGGGCCTCAGCATTACAGCAGGACTCTCACTCCTGACACCCAATCCCGACTTCCAGCCCATGCAGGGCTCGCAAGTGCGTCACTACATCAGCACCAGCACAGAACTCCCAGATGCTGCTCCTTTCCAACACAGGACACTCAGCTGCTATCCACCCATAGGAACTCCAGCACCCACTCCCCTCTGGGCCCCCATGTACTAACATGAGGCTTCCCCAGTGGCCTGCATCTTGACTCGACAGCTACTGCCGCAGTCCCGAATGCTCAGTAGTCTGCAGGCACCTGGGGACATCCCACAGGCTCTGAAGACAGCCACAAGCCACAATACTGCATGCCACAGAGCTCACCTCTGAACATATTGCACAATGCTATCGCCTGGCCACCCCCACCCAACCCGACACCCTGGCACTGGATGTGGCCCACCTCCATCATGGGTCACTTTCCTTGCCATCTTTGGTGGAGGCAGCTCCAAGATTGGAGTTCCAGCTGGCCAGGTATCCAGTTTCCAACTCCCCCTTACCCCAGTGTCCAGTAACCCAGCACAGTAACTGCCCAACACAAAACAGCTCTCAGTGGCACAGGTGCCTAGTGTGACCAGGGCACCACCCATGGGAGCCCAGGTGAGAGAGGTCCCTTAATTAGAAACTAGTAAGGGAGAGTGAGAGGGTGTAACAGTTTGGAGACTAACAATGAAAACAGGAACTGGGAAATCTTCAGGCAAGATAGGGAAATAAGACCGGGCAATCAAATCATATGCGTGGACCCAAAAAGAGACTCTTGAGGTGCAGTCTCCCTTCAGGGACTGGGGGGTGCCACACCTCACTTCCAGGCACTCTGTATCAAGACCAGACTTCCCACTCTGGTTACCTTCCCCATCCTGAGGGCAGAAATACCACCTAACAACCCACAACCACACCTATTGGATGAGAAAGAAAGCAGGAAAGATACTGACCTCTAACTAAAAAATGAACAATTCTGGTTTCTTCTTTGGAGATATTTTTTTTCTCTTTTTCTTCTCTACCACTATTTGCCCACCCTTACATACCTAGCATATGTGAAACCAAGTACATTGCATGAATTAGGATTTTGAGGACTGGGATGTCTGAATAGTATATTATACTTGTGCTGTATATGCCTTTTCTTTTTTTCCTCCAATTTTTAATATTTTAACATCCTTTATTTTTCTTAATACATACATGTGTTTGTTTTATGTACACTACTGGCTTCCCATGTACTTTTTTTTTTACCCAAAATTACTTCCTGTCAATTCTCCTGCTACTAACCTTATTCATTAGGTTTTTCTTTCACACTTCCTAAGATATACTAACTCTATATCCTCACATCCTGCCTCCTCAGCATATCATCCTACATCTCACCCCCAGTTCATTGTCCGCCATCAGAAACTGTAAAATTTTTTGCAAACCTACTGATTCTATTATAGATAATAATCAAATCCAACATTTCTGTACATTGTGACTAAACTGTAAAAATCTGAATCGCAACAAATAGCAACTGTATAGCAATTGTAATAATAATAATAATAATATTATAATAACAATAATAATAATATAATAGCAACTGTAAAAGTCTGAATAGCAATAAAGTGATACAATAGGAAAAGAAAAATTCAAATTAACACTATTTTTGACTATCTGATTCTATACATAGATTACTGAAGAAATTCTACCAGCAAACTTCTAAAACTGGTAAATGAATTCAGAAAAGTAGCAGGATATAAAATCAACACCCATTAATCAATCAAAGGTATTTCTGTATATCAGTGTCAAATCCTCTGAAAGGAAAATGAAGAAAACTACCCCATTTACAACAGCCTCAAAAAAAAAAAAACTTGAAAATCAACTTACAAAAGAGGTAAAAGACCTATACAATAAAAACTACAGAACCCTAAAAAAAATCAAAGAAGAACTTAGAAGATGGAAAGATCTACCTTGCTCTTGGATAGGCACAATTAATATTATCAAAATGACCAAAAGCACTATACAGATTTAATTCAATTCTGATCAGAATTCCAATGACATTCCTCAAAAAAAAAAAAAAAAGAAAGAAAAAGAAAAAGAAAAGGCAGTCATGAATTTCATCTGGAAAAATAAGAGACCCATAATAACTAAAGCAATCCATAGCAATAACAATGAAGCAGGTGTCATCACTATACCAGACCTCAAACTATACTACAGAGAAATAGTAACAAAAACAGCATGGTGTTGGAACCAGAATAGACTGGTAGATGAATGGTACAGAATAGAGAACACAGAGACAAACACACATACAGTTATCTTATACTAGACAAAGGTGCCAAAAATATATATTGGAGGAAAGATAGCCTCAACAAATGGTGTTGAGAAAATTGGAAATCCATTGGCAGCAAAATGAAACTAAATCCCTATATCTCACCATGTATAAGACTGAACTCAAAGTGTATCAAGGACCTAGGAATTAAACCAGGAACCCTGTGTCTAATAGAATTAAAAGTAGGCCCTAATCTCCATCATGTTGAATTAAGACCCAACTTCCTTAATAAGACTCCTATAGTGATAGAATTAAAATCAAGAATCAATAAATGAAATAAATTCAAACAAAGGGCTTCTTCTCAGCAAAAGCAACAATCAGTGAGGTTAATAGAGAGCCTACATCTTGGGAGCAAATTTTTACACCTCACACATCAGATAGAGCACTAATCTCTAGGGTATATGAAGAACTCAAAAATCTAAACACCAAAAAAAAAAATTACCCAATAAATAATGGGCCAAGGACCTGGACAGACACTTCTCAGAAGATGTTATACAATCAATCAACATATATACAAAAAATGTCATTATCTCTAGCAACTAGAGAAATGCAAATCAAAACTACTCTAAGATTTCATCCCACTCCAGAATGACAGCTATTAAGAATACAAACAATTCCCAGCTTTCCCAGGAATCTCCATACTGCTTTCCAAATTGGCTGCACCAATTTGCAGTCCCACCAGCAATGTAAAAGTGTACCCTTTTCTCCACATCCTTGCCAGCACTTGTTGTTGTTTGACTTCATAGTGGCTGCCAATCTTACTGGAGTGAGATGGTATCTTAGGGTGGTTTTGATTTGCATTTCTCTGACTGCTAGAGATGGTGAGCATTTGACCCAGCTATTGCCCTTCTTGGACTATTCCCTGAAGACCTTAAAAGAGCATACTACAGGGATACTGCCACATCGATGTTCATAGCAGCACAATTCACAATAGCTAGACTGTGGAACCAACCCAGATGCCCTTCAATAGATGAATGGATAAAAAAAAATGTGGCATTTATACACCATGGAGTATTACGAAGCATTAAAAAGTGACAAAATCATGGAATTTGCAGGGAAATGGATGGCACTAGAGCAGATTATGCTTAGTGAAGCTAGCCAATCCCTAAAAAACAAATACCAAATGTCTTTTTTGATGTAATGAGAGCAACTATGAACAGAGCAGGGAAGAAGAGCAGGAAGAAAAGATTAATATTAAACAGAGTCATGAGATGGGAGGGAAAGGGAGAGAAAAGGGAAATTGCATGGAAATGAAGGGAGACCCTCATTGCTATACAAAATTACATATAAGAGGTTGTGGGGGGAATGGGAAAATAAACAAGGAGAGAAATGAATTACAGTAGATGGGGTGGGGTAGAGAGAGAAGATGTGAGGGAAGGGGAGGGGGGATAGTAGGGGATAGGAAAGGTAGCAGAATACAACAGTTACTAATAGGGCATTATGTAAAATTGTGGATGTGTAACCAACGTGATTCTGCAATCTGCATTTGGGGTAAAAATTGGGAGTTCATAACCCACTTCAATCTAATGTATGAAATATGATATGTCAAGAGCTTTGTACTGTTGTGAACAACCAATAAAAAAAAGAATACAAACAATAGTAAGTGTTGGCAAGGATGTGGGGAAAAACACACAGTCATACATTGCATGTGGGACTGCAAATTGTTGGCAGCCAATCTGGAAATCAGTATGGAGATTCCTTTGAAAACTTGGAAAGGAAACACTATTTGACACAGCTATCCCTCTCCTTGGTCTATACCCAAAGGACTTAAAAACAGTATTCTACAGGGACACAGCCACATCAATGTTTATAGCAGCACAATTCACAATAGCAAAATTGTGGAACCAAAGTAGATGCCCTTCAGGAGATAAAAAGATTTCAAAAATGTGGCATATACACACAATGGAATATTACTCAGCAATAAAAGAGAATAAAATCACGGCGTTTTCAGGTAAATGAATAGAGTTGGAGAATATAATGCTAAGTAAAGTTAGCCAATCCCCCAAAACCAAATGCCTAATGTTTTCTCTGATATAATGGGGGGTGACTCAAAATGGGGTAGGGAGGGTAAGCATGGGAGTAATAGACAAATTCTAGATGGGCAAAGGGGTGGGAGGAGAAGGGAGGGGGAATGGGATTAAAAATTATGGTGGAAGGAGATGGACATCAGTATCTAAAGTACAAGTATGAAGACACAAAGGGTGTGAATATATTTTGTATGCAGCCAGAGGTATGAAAAATTGTACTCTATATGTGTAATATAAATTGTAATGCATTCTTCTGTCATGTATAACAAATTAGAATAAAAATTAAAAAATAAACATTTCAAATTTATATTATAAATAAAATCATCCAGTGCTTTTCCTGTCTCAACAATTCCTATGTTATTAATTAGCAATGGCACATCTGTTCATACATTTTTTCTATATTCTGGATATATGCTTCTTGTATATTTAGTGGAAGGCACATGTACAATTGTATGTACTTAGTGTATCTTTAACAAGTCATTATCATGCAGAGATAATCATCATACAATTCCAATCCTAAACTTATTTTTTTTTGGTCAGGGAGGAAAAGTTTATTCAAGGGCTCATAATATCAGAGGTCTTAGTCCATAGAAGGGTGGCTCCATTCCTCAGGGCTCCAGGTGAGGCTGAGCACTACAGTGGGAGAGTGTGGTGGAGGGAAGCAGCTCACTTCATGGTGATCAAGAAGCAGATAGAGAGAAACCCCAATCTCCAGATACAAATATATACCCCAAGCCACGCCATACTGATTCAGTTTAACTCACTGATTAGGCTATAACCCAATCATTTCTCCTCCAAGCCTTCTTGCATTGTCTCACACGTGAGCTTCTGAGGGGCACCTCATATCCAAACCATACCACCATTACTGCCTTCCCCCAGCCTCTGGAACAATCTTTTTTTTTTGTCTCTAAGGATTTACCTTGTTGGGTGTGTGGGAGACCTTGCCTTTTGGTTTTATTTCCCCCATCAGGTTTCTCCCTGCTGAAGTTATGTTTCTGTCTCTCTGGAGAAGAACATCATGTCCCTAAACTTATTTTTAAAAAGCAACTTAGGAAAGGAATTGTATAGAAATTAGGAAACTATTCCTATTTTATAGTTGAAGTAAAATTTCTATACTGAGGTATGGAAATTGAAAGGCTTTATTTATTTATTTATTTAGTCATGGAGCTGTAAAAAGAAAAGCAATCAGAAAAAGAATCACAGTGTTCTCACCAAGGCACAAACTTCTTTTCTTTCTCTTTCTGCTGTCCTCATAGTCATCATTTCCTCCTCCTCCTTCTCCTTCTACTCTTCCTCCTTCTCCTCCTCCTCTTCCTCCTTTTCCTTCTCCTCTTCCTCCTTTTCCTTCTCCTCTTCCTCCTTCTCCTCCTCCTCCTTCTCCTTCTTTACCTCCTCTTCCTTTCCCCCCACCTCCTCTTCCTCTTCCTCCTTCTCCTACTTCTTCTTTTGGCTTTTTGTTTTGTTTTTCTCAATCTATGAAACTGTGCAAGAATATTAGGTTAAGTAGAAGCTGGAGCACTTGGTTTGGTTTAATCTGTTGCCCAGGGCTGCTATGAGTACTGTTATTGCAAAGTCCACCAGTGACCAAAAGGGCAACACATGATTCCCTTTGATAGATTATCTCCAAGGAGGATAATTCTGTGTACATGTAAATGTGAAGAACATTTGGAACTTGATAACTTGATGGAATTCCAGGTTAATATTTGAATTACCTTAAGTTTTCTATGCTTCCTTCTCTAGTGAGGACTAGTTACATCCTTGAAAACAGAGAAACTTTTACTCTTACATTTGTTGCTTTCCAAGGTTTTTATTCATTTTTTGTGGTCCTTTTTATGGACCATGAAGAGGTGACCATTAGATGTAGACCAATGTTTCACTCATTCCTGCCACTTGATGAAAGTTCTCTAACAATCAAAGTTTAATCTGCAAACCTAGAGTGTGAATTCTCCATCACAGAGCAAGATTCACTAAATCTGTCTTTGGTGATGACTCTGGGGAAGCCATCACTTGTCATTCTTCCCAGTAGAACATGTTATTGCTCCTGCTTTACATTGTCCTTTTCACAAAATATCTACTCTAGTAGAAGATTAAACAGTCAAATATTTCCATTTATACTGACAGGGATGAAATGATCTGAAATAAGATGAATTTCAGCTGTGCCAATAAGGTACAGACAATGTCCACTTCTTCTCTTGTTATTTAATGAATAAAAACTGTAGAGAAAGAGCTAACCCTTATAAACAATTATCTACTTTTCAACTTTGAATTATATATCTTTATCTGCTGAGAAGATTAAATAGCAATAAAATAAGTATTAGGACAAGCTGTCTAAAATATAATTTTGCAAAAAGATCTCCACAAATTTAAATCAGATTTATTTTAAATTTCTGAAATCCATAATTTATTATAAATGTTTTTTATTTTTAGAAATTATAATGAAAATGTACTTTATAAAAGTAAACATATATGGAATAACTACCTTTTCATATAGGTTAGGCCATTTAAAATTTGTGATAAGCCTTTGAAAAGGGTATTGTTATTCCTAATAATAGATGAAGAACTCGACATTAGGAAATTTTTAATAATATGCTTGAAGATCTTTACAAAGCTAAAGAATTGCATTTAATTTGTCACAAACACTGTTAGTTACCTATCCAAAATCAATTCCCTACTCCCCACAATTTCTTTGTTATAGTAGACCTCAGATTGATTCTTTTGCCTCTCCTTCCCACTGCTAGCTAGTATGTGCTCATGGGTAATTTAATTCTTCTAAGTCTCTCCTATATATAGTACTGTCCTATCTGTATTTGTTTTAATGTTGGATATACAGTATAAACCTGGTCCATGTACTATTAAGACATCTGCTAGAGAGGGATTCTGAAACATTTACTTACTCTTAAAAAACAACTCAAAGAAGTTTGCCCTTTTCTTTTGCTTATAGTCTCTGCATGGGATAACTTCTGCTGTAGCCACTTTGTACCCTTGAGGAGAACCAGTTTGAAAATAAGACCAATTCCTTGAGGATGGCAGAGCATAAGATAAAAAAAAAATGTATCTAAGTCTCTGAGGGCGTAGTTAAGTTGCAGAGTTGACCAAAGTTGGAGGCACTCTACTTCAGGAATTCTTGGTATGAGGGAAAATTCATTTACCTTTATTGAAGCCATGTGAGTCACAGTCAAAGTCATCCTAATGTCTACACAATTCAGGATGTCTGACTCAAAAGCCAGGAACAGTTTCTTACAGAAATGCCAGGACAGGTAACCTCCATAAGTCTTCATTTTTTCACAGAATAATAACAACTCTGAGTTAAAATTAATATCATCCTTCAGAACAGAGTTGACTTATTCACATGCTTAGGGGGACAGTCAGTCTAAATGAGTGAGATCCAGTTTTGGAAGCCTGAAGAACACAACTCTACATTAAAGAGCAGCAAGAAAACTAACTCCTCAGACTTCTTGGCTTTTCCAGATCTTCCTGATTTTTCAAGAGAAGTTTTCAAACCCAAATTTTTTTAGGTACAATCTTTTGATTTCTTAAAGTCAAGTCAAACCAAGTATAAGTTATATTTTATTGTTTAGCTATAATTTAAAAAAAAATATCGTAGAAAACTACTGATGTGCTAGACATGGTGATGCATGCCTGTCATCCCAGCAGCTTGGGAAGCTGACGCAATAAAATCATGAATTCAAAGCCACCCTCAGCAACCTAGTGAGGCCCTATCTCAAAAAATGAAAAGGACTAGGGATGTGACTCAGTGTTTAAGAGCCCCTGGGTTCAATCCTTGTGGGGGTTGGAGGAACGAAGAAAGGAAGGAAAAAGTGAGAGAGAAAGAAAATAAAGAAACTATAGATTTCATTATATCTAATATTACATTATATAACATATAAAATAATGTATATAATTTTTACACTAATTTTCAAGTAAAAGGATAAAAAAAGGCCAAACATAGTATTCCTGGACAATGGCCCTTTGTCACATAGGACAAGCTGCAGGGTTCACACCTTTAAGGGTGTTCAGTTTTGACAAATTATTTCATCTTCAGGCATTTCAAATTTTAGCCTCAAGAAAAATACTGTTTTCTAAAGAAAATTTGTTTTGATGACTCAAAAAAATTCTAAAGATTTTTTTTTAAGTTTTAGGACTATTGAAAGCTTATGGTAAGATTCCCAAACTCACTAATGTCAGATTGAAATATCACAGGCTTACTTAAATCTTTAGGTTATAGCCAGAGATTAAGAAGGGGGAACTCGGGAACAGCCTCAGAATTTTATGATACCTATTTGACATATCCCAGTCTGGTAGAATGCTAATAGGAAATACCCCTCTCTCTTGTTATCTCTCTGTCTCCTCTCTCTCTCTCTCTCTCTCTCTCTCTCTCTCTCTCTCTCTCTCTCTCTGGATATCATGATCATCATTGTCTTTTCATGTCTTGACTATCTTTTCAATTATTAACATAAAACAACATCTGGAACATATGAAAATACAACATAATAGAACATATGGAAAACAGAAAAGCACACAAAATATCAAAATGTACATTAATACAATTATAACACTTAGAGAAACTTACTCTTTACATTTGTGTAAAACTTCCTTAAATTCTTTTTCCGTAAATTTTTATCTTATCCATTTGGGTTCATTTTATATAATCATATTCTGTATTCTATTTTTGCACTTTAATATAATTTTGCCAGATTTTAGGTCCGAATTTTGAATCAACTCATGTTTTAAAAATTATAGTGAACAATATATTAAATTTACATCTGCCTAGAAATCTGTAGGATTTTTTACATTATGTTTGAAATGTAAGACTTGTGCTACTACATATCTTACACTAATTTTGCCCGGAACTCAGTAAATATATTTGATTTGTGGAAATAGTTCTCTGTGTCACATGAAGAGCGTTTCTTCCATATATTCTGCTTCTTTCACAACAGCTTTGGGTTCCTCTGAAAAGTTGAAGTCTTACAAAAACCCTCAGTTATTTTTTCTCTCAGAAATTTTTAAAAAAATTTTATTATAAATTTCAGGGCTTTTATTTAGCACTTAAGATATTTTCAAAATTTTTACTTAAAATATTCATTTAAAGTTATGATTATCTCCCTTATATATTTTTTGAGGGTTCAATTTGTCTGTTTGAAACTTTATATAGCATCATGAGCAAATATCATTTAAATAAGAGTTTTCTAAAGATAAGGTGAACATGAGTTTCTTATAGTCCCCATTGCTAGCAAAAGCAACCTTTGGGTACAAACTTGCTGCTTGCTGGTGGCTCTCCCCTGCCTGCTGGTGCACTGAGGACAAGCTTCCTCAGGCAGGTAAGCAGTGAGGGACACAGTGCAAGTTTTCCCATCTCTGGCCTTATTTCTGCCATGTGGCAGGCTGGTTGTTACCATACTTGAATTAACATTAATGCATTTAGATTTAGTTTATCATGGTGAGTCTGTTATATCTATCTTTATGCTCACATGAAGAGTTAAAATGAAGAAATGAGAGAATTGCAAACACAAAACTGTATAGAAGAAGGACAAAGAGAATGATAAATGAGACAAGAGTGCATGACAGATACTCATCAGTTTTGGAAAGATACAGGACAGAGAGCAAAGTGGTAAAGGAGACTGGCAGGGAAGGCTGAAATCCAGATAGATACTACCATAAAAGGACAAGGGTGAAAAAAAAGTCTAATTACCTATTGGAGCCCCAGAAGGCTTCAGGAAACACTGAAGTTAGAACAAGGCTCACAATAGAAACATGTGGAGAAGTGTGAAAAGATCTCTCCCCACACCATACTACCACAATACCACCCCCACCCCAGCCATTGCAGGAGACCAGAGTCTTGTCACTAGAGTGAGCAAATTGAAAGATTTCTTTCCCATGGATCAGCAACATGGGGAAGGTGTGACCAAGAGCAGGACTGGCACTGGGAGATGATGTGGGAAACTGCATCTGAGATGTGAGATCACCAGGTTCCTCCCCCATCCATGGCTTAGGAAGCAGTTATTGAGTGTTTGGGAGATCATTTTGAAAGCAGTGACCACCATGGTTGTAATGTTTCCTCAGCTTGACCAAACTTTAGAAGGATTCTTCCTGACTGTAGACCCCTTGATCTGCATCTTTTAAAAATCATTTACTTCTAAAAACTTGCTTTGTAATTTTTTTCTCTGCCCCTTTGAAATGTAAATCTTCCACAATCCAGAAATGTCTTTTTCAAGGGCCTAAAAGCCATTTCTCTAAAATGTAATCATTAAGAAAATAGTATCCCTATCTCCTAATCTCTGTGGGAGGATAGCAGTGGGTCTAACTTCCCTGGGTACCTAGGAGCAAATGCAGGTGCTTGAATTACAAGTGGCCACCTCCTCACAGTGTCCAGTGCTTTTCCACTAACTCACTCCAGTGCTTAACAAATTTTCCCATCTCTTATTTTAGAGATGTGGAGTTAAGTCTCTTTCCCCTGTTGTAATAGTCCTGAGTGAGGTCTTCCTTACCCATTTAACTAACTGCCCAAGTGCAGTTTTCCTTTGAGAGCTTAAAAGCCTTACAGAAAAGTCCTGCAGATAGTGAAACGTGTGTGGTCATAAGTGTTTCTCTTTTATACTGCAGTGAGGCCCATTAGTGACAAGATTTGAGATTGAAAAAAAAAAAAGAAGAATGATAACTTTACAAAAGAGTAAGGGAAAAAAAGAGAATGCTTAATGGCCACCTCTTCTTGGGATAAAGAAAGAAACTGAGAAATAGAGGAAGAATACAAAACAGGAAAAGGAGGAGACATAAACAGGATTTCAAAAAAGCATAGAAGAAACATGCTGTATAATAAATGTAAATTTTCCAATCAGGAGGCAGAAATTGTAACTAACTCTTGAAAACGTAGCTTTACGCTATTTATTTACCAGAATAGACCTAAAATATAAGGTCACAACAAGGTTAAAACGAAAGGTCAGAAGGATGTGTACTAGCAAATACTAATCCAGAGAAAGGTGACCCACATTTTTCTTCCTACCTCATTTCCTTAGCTCATGTTTATTAGTAGTGTTCCTTAAATGTTGTCTTCTATAAACTTTGTTCTATTATTCTATCAATTTCTGGGAAAAGCATGATACATTTATCATTATGAAGATTGTTTTTGATTATTACTCATGTATGGTCAATTTTTCTTTCATATATTTTGAAGCTATGTTATTAGGGCCTAGAAGCTTAAAAATACTATACATTTTTAGGGTTTTTACTTTCTTATCAAAATGTAGTTAAATTATCATTAATAATGCATCTTAAAGTTTGTTTCAGCTGATTTTAATATAGTTACCTCAGCTTTATTTTGCTTAGTAGTTTCCTGGTATATTCTTTTTCATTCTTTGTCCTCATGTGTTATTGTTTCCTTTGTTAATAGTAATTACTTTTAGTTTTATCTGATAATCTATATAAATAACTCATATAGTATGTTTGCAATTATTGTTATAACAACATATTTGGATTTGTTTCTACTATTTATGCTCTGTTTTCTAATTGTTCTGCTTCTTCATGTCTGAGTGTGTGTGTGTGTGTGTGTGTGTGTGTGTGTGTGCGCTCATTTCTCACCTGATTTTCTACTAGTAGACAAATATAATAAGTTCTAAATTTGAGAAATATGTCTCTGTTCCCTTCTAATCATTCAATGACATAAAATTTTTAAAATTCTGAACAAATGCTCATGTTTTAGATATTATAGTTAAAGATTTTAGCTTTAAGATTTTCAATTCCAAAATCAGCATATCCATTGGAATTATTTTATACATCAGTATCAGCTTATATTTATTCTTGACTACTTGCTTGAGTTTCAGTCCTTCCGTGAAGTAGAGCATAAATTTTCTTTCTCTGGACAGACACCTTTAGAAGTTGTATTGCTGAGAGCATCTTGGTGGCAAGTTGTCATTTTTTAAATTTTTATTTTTAATTCATATTTTCTTGACTTTTATAGCCTGGTTGTTTTGCAAATAATAAATGGGTAGCTATGTTATCTCAATAAATTGACCACGTGTTGCCACTATTTTCTTTGGTTGCCACTGAGTGGTCTGATTTGAGACTCTTTGAAATCTCTTTCTAATTTCTTTTGTTGGACTGAAAGAGATCTTTTTTTTTCTTTTGCTTTTGTCTCCAGTCACTTTCCATATCTTTGCCCCTCTACTCAACTGTTTTATTTATGTTTTTAAGTATATATATATATATATATATATATATATATATATATATATATATAGTTTATCTTGCTCATAATGTGTTAGGCTTTCTGAATTTAAGAACTTGTGTCTCATTGATTTTGGGAGTCCTCAGGTGTCCTCTTAGGATGTTCCTTCTCCCTGTTCCCTGTTCTGTTCTTTTACAGACCTACTTCAATTTTAGGTCAAGTTCCTTCCTATATTTTATATTATCTCTTAGTTTCCATTCTTTATCATTTCAGACATCCTTATGATATTGAAATATTATTATGTGTTTCATATTACTTTGTGTTTTTTTAAAAAATTAAACAGACTTATTTCAAATATTCTACATGTTAACTCTACTGTCTAATCTACTTTTGAGGATTTTCTTTTCCTCTTGTTTCATATTTATGGTGGGTGGTTTCATTATATCTTAAAATATTTTATTTGTAGAATTGGAGAAATTCTATGAGGCCCACACTATTATGTTAATGTTTTATTTTGTATTGTTTTATTTTTTAATTTAATATAATTTTTGCTGGGAACTCTGTACTTCTATCACAGGGTGATACTCTTGAGACTCTCTAGATAATCCTAAACTATATATTAGGATCCTTAACTGTGTGAAGATCAAATTTCCCAAGCAAGTATTCAAACATCTTTTTCTTTCCCCCTTGTCTTTTAAACTTGCAGTTGAGATCTTTATTTCCAGTACACTTTTACTAAGGGTATATCTTCGAGGCAGTGGGACTTATGCTGGTGAGGACTGACAGACATCCTGCTAGACAGATGCAGCTTACCTTTAACCTTTCAGTGTTAGACCCTAAAACTGTTACTTAACCCTTCAGAGGCCCCTGTATGCATTTGAAAGGGTTATCTGTAATTTTATTCCAATATTTCTTAGTTTTTGGTAATGGGAGTTTATTCACAATATTTAGTCAGTTACTTAATTATAGACAGAGGCCAGTCTAACTATCCTTATATTGAAGTTCTAATATATTTAAGAATTTAAATTATTTAAATTACTAGTTAAAAACTAGGCACTGTAATATACTATAAATGGAAACATAATACAGCAAAATAGACTTTGTTAGAACTCAGATTTTTTTTCTAAATATTTTGCTCCTTCTTGTGTATCTCAAGAAGATAAAAAAAAACATTTAAATGATTTTAAAGAAAATGAACTAAAAAGAAATTGGACAAAACATCTGTATATATTTCTGTTTCAAAGAATAAAAGATCTCTGGGTATATGTCCAAGAGCCTAAGGTTGACCATAAAGCACAGGATAAGGTAAGATACACTGGCCTCAAAAGGAAAAAAAAAAAATTCTAAATACTGCAGGTAACCAAAAGACTTCTACCCCTCGTGTCCCCTGTATGAAACTTTTCAAGCCCCTTTTAAGTCACTCTAACACTATAGTGCTTACCTTGACCTTCCCTCCTGTATGGGGGTCAGATGATGAAATGTCTTGTGGTGCCTAGTCCATCAACAATAAGAAAAATGTGTATTTTAAATAGCAGGCATGACTTGTTTTTATTATTAAGCCAACTTCTCTACTCCCAGAATTTATTGTTTTAATAGCTTAGATTTCAGTTGTTTATTCTTATTAGTGTGTCTGCCAAAGCCTAAACTCGCTAAAACATTGATGTTTTCCATTTATATTGCACATCTTGTTTGTATGTTGAGGTATGATGTTAAATATAAGAAGATAATATAATAATGTAATATATAACAATATAATATAAAAATATAATAATATAATTACAGTCAGATTTCCACAACCATGGTTTCCATGTTTGTAGATTCAACCAACTTCAGATTAAAATATTAAGAAAAACATTGTATCTCTACTGAGCATGTACAGGTTTTTCTTTTGGCTATTATTCCCTGAATATAGAGTATAACACCTACTTATATAGCAGTTACATATGCAATGCTATACCATTTTGTATAAGAGACTTGAGTATATGCATGTTTTGGTAAATGCCAGGGATCTTGGAACCAATCATACATGTATACTCTGGGATGATTGTACAATGTAACTAAAAACAAAAAAAAAAAAAAAAACTGGCACTACATACATTTCTCTCTTCTCCTTGTCTCTCTTTTCTTTCACCTCTCTCTTTAAGACAAATGTTTTTTCTTAAGGAATTACTAGGAAGTAATCATAATGAAGGAACTCAGCACCTGCAAAACAGGACATATCTTAAACCATGTTTAAGATTTCAAAATTTGCCCCAAAATCAAACTAATGGTTTGGATAGAGCTATCATTGTATCTTCATCCTTCAATCACCCATCCCTTGACATGTAGCTTTGCAGTTCCTCCCAAGATTCTAAATATATTTCTGTGCCTGATTATGAATTTAGCTGTGTGATTTACTTTTCCAATGCAATGCATGAAAGAAATTAAACTTGAGCGTTGTCAATAGAAACCTTTACTTATACAGAAGCCTTTACTTATGTTATGAAAAATGAAGGCATGAGAAATAGAAAGTTCCTTCAGAGCACTCTAACAAACTGCGGAAAGAAAAGTAGTCTTTCTTTCTTTCTTTCTTTCTTTCTTTCTTTCTTTCTTTCTTTCTTTTTCTTTATTTCTTTCTTTCTTTTTCTTTTTTTTTTTTTGGCTTTAACATGAGGGGACCAATAGAAATCCAGCTGGATTTAGTTGGAGGGGAAAGGCTAATTTTGGAAATGATCATAAGCTTGGTTTCATGTGTTAGCAGTCATTATTTGAGCAATCTGAATTTTACATAACTGCTTATTTGTTTAGAGTAGGAAAAAAATAAAGGTGATGGTTAACAGTTTAATGTGAAATCTCAATTAGTCACAGATTGTTTTTTTAATACTTAGAGGATAGTTTTTTGTTGTTGTTGTTGTTGTTGTTTGTTTGTTAGCTATTGTAGTTCCCTTTTCTTCCAACTTCTCTTGTCCAATTGTCCAAGCAATTCAAGTCCTCCAATGGAGCTTATTCTAAAAAGAAAGAATTTTTAGTGTAAAATATACTGAGTTGCTTAAAATTACAGGGACTACAAAAGTCCAGTATGTGTATTTTGATTTGAATTAAAATACACATAACTTATTTGATTTCACTGAATCCCATCTAATTATTGATGTATGGAAATTTTACCTAAATGAAAATTATTGAAAAGATTTGAGAAAAGGAAGCCATAAATCGGATTTATCTGACCAGGTACTTCAGAAAGTACTTTAATAGGCAATGTATTAATTTAAAATATTTCTAATGCAGTCTGATAACAAAGTTTGAACAAATCAACAAATATTTAATAAGGGTTTCCAGTGTATTTAGACTATATAACACTTATTTACTTATTTATTTTGTCTTCAAAGACTATAATCAAGAGAAATGGGAGGCATCTTTATAGACTAGAAATGCCAAAAGGGAGACAACATTAGGACTCAGTAGTCTATTTCAGTTTTGTTATACATATACAAAGATTAGTATCTTCTTATTTTTCTTCCTGCCTTTCTTTGTCCACCTTAAACAAATCAGCAAAGACTTCAGTTAAGGGCACATCAGTAGACAATTAATAATGAATTCACTTTGTCATTGTATCCTAGAACATACAACATTCTTCATTTCTATGGGATAATTTGTAGTGGTGTTTACTAAAGGGTACTGGATGGTACAAAAAAGCTAACAGAATACATGAGCAAGAAATGCATGGAATAGAAAAAGCAGGTGCCTTTCCCTACAGTTCTAAGTGTGACTAATGCTTTTAAATTGGTCAAGGTACAGATAATGGAAAGCTGGGATTATGATCTGTACTGGTCAGATAGTGGCTGCTTATTCCAAATATGCTCTTTAGCACTTTTTCTTTCTTTCTTTCTTCCTTCCTTTTCTTTTATTCTTTTTTTTTTGGTAGCTGAGATAAAGAAAAGAAAACAGAAAGAAAATGCTCTACAAGCCCCTCAGACTCTGCATAAAGAGTTTTTTGTTGTTGTTTTTTTTGTTAGTATTGTTGTTTATTTGTTTGTTGTTTTTAAGTCTGATTTGTTCATGATTTTATTTTTTTGCATGTAGAATTAGGGTTTCAGTTTTTCACAAAAAGGGATTTTAAGACCAAAGTTTCTACTAAATTTTTAAATGTTTTTATTTTTATGCTATTGAAAACAGAATTGAATTTTGAATCATGAGATATACGCACACAAGAAATAAAAATAGGGTATTTCAAATTAAAATTTTCTAGATTCTGTTCTGCCAATTATATTTGTTATTCAAAAAAAGACATCTTGAGTAATATACTTATAAAAGCCCATCATAAAACATGTATCTCTACTATACATAATATGGTCCAAAATATATTCACAGAGGATTTAATGGAAGGAAGTATGTTTCTTCTTAATTTACTTAGAACATACAGGCTCCTGGTCTTATGCTGATTCTCTTGCCAGAGTTGTAATACTATTCTAATGTGATACAATTTCAGCAAGCTCTATCAACCCTATCATCATTCCAAGTGTGTGCGCGTGTGCGTGCGTGTGTGCGTGCATGGCTGTGTGTGGCTGTGTGTGTGTGTGGCTGTGTGTGTGGCTGTGTGTGGCTGTGTGTGTATTTAGCTGTGTGTGTGTGTATCTGGCTGTGTGTGTGGCTGTGTGTGTGGCTGTGTGTGTATCTAGCTGTGTGTGTGTCTGTGTGTGTAGCTGTGTGTGTGTCTCTGTGTGTACCTAGCTGTGTGTGTAGCTGTGTAGCTGTGTGTATCTAGTTGTGTGTGTGTAGCTGTGTGTATCTAGTTGTGTGTGTAGCTGTGTGTAGCTGTGTGTGTGTGTAGCTGTGTGTGTGTGTAGCTGTGTGTCTGTGTATCTAGCTGTGTGTGTCTGTGTATCTAGTTGTGTGTGACTGTGTAGCTGTGTGTATCTAGCTGTGTGTGTGTCTCTGTCTGTGTAGCTGTGTATGTCTAGCTATGTGTGTCTGTGTGTGTAGCTGTGTGTCTGTGTGTGTGTAGCTGTGTGTCTGTGTGTGTGTGTAGCTGTGTGTCTGTGTGTGTGTAGCTGTGTGTCTGTGTGTGTGTCTGTGTGTGTAGCTGTGTGTCTGTGTGTGTAGCTGTGTGTGTGGCTGTGTGTAGCTGTGTGTGTGGCTGTGTGTAGCTGTGTGTGTAGCTGTGTGTGGCTGTGTGTGTATCTGTGTGGCTGTGTGTGTATCTAGCTGTGTGTGTATCTAGCTGTGTGCATGTGTGTATCTGGCTGTGTGCGGCTGTGTGTGTGTATCTGGCTGTGTGTGGCTGTGTGTGTGTATCTGGCTGTGTGTGGCTGTGTGTGGCTGTGTGTGTGTATCTGGCTGTGTGTGGGTGTATCTGGCTGTGTGTGGCTGTGTGTGTGTGGGGGGGGCTGTGTGTGTGTCTGTGTGGCTGTGTGTGTGTATCTGGCTGTGTGTGTGGCTGTGTGTTTGTGTGGCTGTGTGTGTGTGTGTATCTAGCTGTGTGGCTGTGTGTGTGTATCTGGCTGTGTGTGTGGCTGTGTGTTTGTGTGGCTGTGTGTGTGTGTATCTAGCTGTGTGGCTCTGTGTGTGTGTATCTGGCTGTGTGTGTGTGTATCTAGCTGTGTGTGCATCCAGCTGTGTGGCTGTGTATCTAGCTGTGTGTGTGTGTCTGTGTGTGTGTGTATCTAGCTGTGTGTGTCTGTGTGTCTATCTAGCTGTGTGTGTGTGTCTGTGTGTGTCTGTGTATCTAGCTGTGTGTGTCTGTGTGTGTATCTAGCTGTGTGTGTCTGTGTGTATCTAGCTGTGTGTGTCTGTGTGTGTATCTAGTTGTGTGTGTCTGTGTGTGTGTATCTAGCTGTGTGTGTCTGTGTGTGTATCTAGCTGTGTGTGTGTGTGTATCTAGCTGTGTGTGTGTGTCTGTGTGTATCTATCGGTGTGTGTGTCTGTGTGTGTGTCTGTGTATCTAGCTGTGTGTGTGTGTGTGTCTGTGTGTGTGTCTGTGTATCTAGCTGTGTGTGTGTCTGTGTGTGTGTCTGTGTGTGTGTCTGTGTGTGTGTATCTAGCTGTGTGTGTGTGTCTGTGTGTGTGTATCTAGCTGTGTGTGTGTAGCTGTGTGTCTGTGTGTATCTAGCTGTGTGTGTCTGTGTATCTGTGTGTGTGTAGCTGTGTCTGTGTGTGTAGCTGTCTGTGTGTGTCTGTGTATCTGTGTGTGTGTAGCTGTGTGTCTGTGTGTGTGTAGCTGTGTGTCTGTGTGTGTAGCTGTCTGTGTGTGTAGCTGTGTGTCTGTGTGTAGCTGTGTCTGTGTGCAGCTGGCTGTGTGTGTGTGTGTAGCTGGCTGTGTGTGTGTGTGTGGAGCTGGCTGTGTGTGTGTGTGTGTGTAGCTGGCTGTGTGTGTGTGTGTGTGGCTGGCTGTGTGTGTGTGTGTGGCTGTGTGTCTGTGTCTAGCTGTGTGTGTGGCTGTCTGTGTGGCTGTGTGTGTTTGTGTGTGTTTGGCTGTGTGTGTGTGTCTAGCTGTGTGTGTGTGTCTAGCTGTGTGTGTCTAGCTGTGTGTGTGGCTGTGTGTGTAGCTGTGTCTGTGTGTCTGTGTGTAGCTGTGTGTGTGTCTGTGTGTGCGTGTGTAGCTGTGTCTGTGTGTGTGTCTGTGTGTGCGTGTGTAGCTGTGTGTCTCTGTGTGTGTCTGTGTGTCTCTGTGTGTGTCTGTGTGTGTGTATCTAGCTGTGTGTGTGTGTAGCTGTGTGTGTGTCTGTGTGTGTGTGCAGCTGTGTGTGTCTGTGTGTGTGTCTGTGTGTGTGTGCAGCTGTGTGTGTCTGTGTATCTAGCTGTGTGTGTGCAGCTGTGTGTGTCTGTGTATCTAGCTGTGTGTGTGTAGCTGTGTGTCTGTGTGTGTAGCTGTGTGTCTGTGTAGCTGTGTGTCTGTGTGTGTAGCTGTGTGTCTGTGTAGCTGTGTCTGTGTGTGTCTAGCTCTGTGTGTGTGTGTGTGTCTAGCTCTGTGTGTGTGTGTCTAGCTCTGTGTGTGTGTCTAGCGCTGTGTGTGTGTCTAGCACTGTGTGTGTGTGTCTAGCGCTGTGTGTGTGTGTCTAGCGCTGTGTGTGTGTGTGTCTAGCGCTGTGTGTGTGTCTGTGTGTGTGTATGTGTGTGTGTGTGTGTCTAGCGCTGTGTGTGTGTGTCTAGCGCTGTGTGTGTGTGTGTCTAGCGCTGTGTGTGTGTCTGTGTGTGTGTATGTGTGTGTGTGTGTGTGTCTAGCGCTGTGTGTGTGTCTAGCTCTGTGTGTGTCTGTCTGTGTGTGTCTAGCTCTGTGTGTGTGTGTCTGTGTGTGTCTAGCTCTGTGTGTGTGTCTGTGTGTCTAGCTCTGTGTGTGTGTCTGTGTCTAGCTCTGTGTGTGTGTCTGTGTGTGTGTAGCTGTGTCTGTGTGTCTGTGTGTGTGTAGCTGTGTGTGTAGCTGTGTGTGTGGGTGGGTGTGTAGCTGTGTGTGGGGGTGGGTGTGGAGCTGTGTGTCTGTGTGGGGGTGGGTGTGGAGCTGTGTGTCTGTGTGGGGGTGGGTGTGGAGCTGTGTGTCTGTGTGGGGGTGGGTGTGGAGCTGTGTGTCTGTGTGGGGGTGTCTGGGTATGTGGGTGTGTCTGGGTGTGGGGGTGTCTGGGTATGGGGGTGTGTCTGGGTGTGGGTGTGGGTGTGGGTCTGGATCTGGGTCTGGGTGTGGGTCTGGGTCTGTGGGTGGGTGTGGGTCTGGGTGTGGGTCTGGGTCTGTGGGTGGGTGGGTCTGGGTGTGTCTGGGTGTGGGTGTATCTGTGTGGGTCTGGGTGTGGGTGTGTCTGTGGGTCTGTGGGTGGGTGTGGGTGTGTCTGTGGGTCTGTGGGTGGGTCTGTGGGTGGGTCTGTGTGTGGGTGGGTGTGGGTGGGTCTGTGTGTGGGTCTGGGTCTGTGTGGGTGTGTCTGTGTCTGTGGGTGGGTGTGGGTCTGTGTGGGTGTGTCTGTATCTGTGGGTGGGGGTGGGTATGTGTGTATCTGTGGGTGGGTGTGGGTCTGTGGGTCTCTGTGTGTGTGTATTTGTGTGTGTGTATATGTATGTCTGTCTGTATCTGTGTTGTGTCTCTGTGGGTGTGTATCTGTGGGTCTCTGTGTCTCTGGGTGAGTGGGTGGGTATCTGTGGGTCTCTGTTGTGTCTCTGGGTGAGTGGGTGGGTATCTGTGTGGGTGGGGGGGTGTATCCGTGTATCTGTGTGTGTCGTGTATCTGTGTGTGTGTCGTGTATCCGTGTGTGTTGTGCATCCGTGTGTGTTGTGCATCCGTGTATCTGTGTGTGTGTCGTGTATCTGTGTGTGTCGTGTATCTGTGTGTGTGTATCTGTGTGTGTGTATGTGTGTATCTGTGTGGGTGTGTAATGTAGGTGTGTGGGTGTGTGCGTGTACGGGTGTGTGCGTGTACGTGTGTGTATCTGTGTATCTCTGTATATCTCTCCGTATATCTGTGTATATATCTGTGTGTGTATATATTTCTGTGTATATATGTATAGGTATTTTTTGAGATATTTGTGAGAGCCACAGGAAAAGGATATATATAAATATATTCTTTTCAGTATGTTAACTTCATTTTGGAAATTACTTTACAAATGGAATCAAACACCCCTTCTTGGACAGATGATAATATCTAAGGCTTGTACTTAGTTAACTGAGAAATAGCATTTGAAATATAATCACATTCGAAGGTCAGTGTTATTGTAGTGTAGTTATTGTCCAGAGATTCATAAAATGGATAAATAATGAAAAATGTAATTTGAGCATGGTAATTGCAGTCTATTAGAATCCTGATCTCCAAATTTATTTCATATGTTTGAAATACTAGTAGAATGCATTGCTTAGGGTAACAAGGAGACAACAAAACTTGACCCTTCATCAAAGGGAAGGTTCAAGGAAATGATGATTTTTTTTTTATTGTTTGCAACTTCAGTTTTCCACTTTGCTTTTAATTGCTAGGGAGAGGCTGGTCATAGTATCAAAGTGGCCTACTAAAGTTAAAGCTAGAGCTTCTCTAAGAACAACACATGAATGTGTCAACAAGTCCATAGATGCAGCCATGAAGCCATATTTTACACACATAGAATGTCAGTGTCTGTAGCGAGTATTTTGAAAAGCAAATGGAAACATATAAAAAGTTATGTTACTAATCTAGAAAAAAAAAAAAAACCTGTTAAAATAGTAGCGGGTAATTAGGACCAAAAAAAAAGCATGTTACAGTAAAAACTCAACATGTGCTAACAGGCTTGGTTCTTGCCCACAGTCCTGCCCACAGTCCTGCCCACAGTCCTGCCCACAGTCCTGCGCACAGTCCTGCCCACAGTCCTGCCCACTGTGGCATTTCTGTGGTAGAGGGACAAGGTCAGAAGTGGAATTCCATGATGATCTGTACAGCTTTTGCTCAAAAGTGGTGTAGATCACTTCCACTGAGGTTCATTTTCTGAATAAGTCACAGGCCAAGTCTAATGTTAGGAGTTTGGGATGTAGAATAATTGCAGTGGATAGTTAGGAATAATAATCTACCAAAGCTATATTCAGATATAGACACATAGATACTGACCACTAAGACTGCGAAAGAAGTTAACTGAAATTTACACTTACCTTATGTTTTACAACAATGGTCACAACAAGCTTATTACACCAGCATGGCATGCGCGTGCGCGTGTGTGCGCGGCGCACACACACACACACACACACACACACACATAGATATACTCATCTTTTTTCTTGTTTTTTGTTTTGGCAGTACTCGAACAAATCCAAGTCTCATACATGGTAGGCAAGCACTCTGTCACTGACTTATATCCCTAATCTTTACATACATACATACATATGTATTTATACATATTTATATGTGTATATATATTTATACATATAAATGTATATATTTACATATGTATGATTTGAGGTGAGAGTTTTGCTCAAGTGGAGAGGCTGGCTTCAAACTTGGTAATCTCGTGTCTCAACCTCTCGAGTCTCTGGGATTGTAGGCATGTGCCACAATACCCAGTGAAATACGTATCTTTAAAGAGCTTGAACTTGAAACACATGCCAAAGTATTTATGGACAAAAGAACATGATGTTTGCAACTTTTTTTCAAATAGTTCAGAAGAATATAGGCGTGTGTTTATATTTGTGTGTGTGTATGTATATTTGTGTGCGTGTGTATGTATATTGTGTGCATGTATTTATCTTTGTCTGGGTGGACATGGCAGGGGAAGGAAGAAAGGAGTACATGCATGATTGTCTATATGTGTACGTGAACAGAGCAAGTTATTATAATTGGTTAATCCTGACATAGAGTGTAGAGGAGTTCTTTGTACCATACTTGCAATTTTTCTGTAAGTTCAAAATTAAGTTATAATCAAAATATACAAAAATAAAAGGCCCATTTCAAAGAAAAAAAACACCACTTTTTTTTAATCTAACCAAGCTTTGTGTCCTCCCATCCACTTAGAAGAACTTTTAAGAAATCAGGATACATAGGGAAGAGCCATTAGTTTAGGAATGAATAACGATTGTAGTGTGGACAACATTTATGGAGTTGGGTTGACTTTATTCATATCCCATCACTTTTTTGGTGAGTTTCACCAAAGCACTTAACCTTTTGGCACCTCATTTTTTTCCATTGAGAAAAATAATGGTAATGATTATATGGTTCTGCTAGGTAGGGTTAATATGCACAAAGCACCTACAGCAGTGCCAGGGGCATAGTTCTTATCTATTTCTTTTAGATGGTGTTACATTTGTTGTAGCTATTGTGGGTTGACCTCCTAGGCAGTGTGGGGCTCCTTAAAGGTTGACATCTGTACTCTAAATAAGCACTGTATAATTCTAGAGCACACTTTGTTCTCTTTAACACCAAAGTGTTTTTTTTTCTTGGTGTTCATTTCTTTACGGTATGAATTGGTTGGATCAGATGTGTTTCATTTTCCTAATGTCTATATTGAGAGGATTTGGCTTAACCTTAGAATAGTATGTCCATTGAGGACTCCTGCCTTCTATACCAATGTGATGTGAACTTAGAAAATGGATATTTGGAATCTGGAATGGGTTTTGGGAAATTAGGTAAAGATGAAGGGACTGGTATGATAGGAAGGATGTGAAGTCTTCAGAGACAAATACTGCCTATTTAAAAGTTCTACGTCCTGAAGTGATTCTTGAAAAGATGACATGATTTTCTGTCTTCAGAATGACAGGTCAGGGCCATGTTTTAGAAGTTTGGCTATAAGGAAAATATCCATGTTGTACATTAGTCATTTGGAACAATAATAATATTGTTTTATTAATATGTATTTAATTTTTGCTGATCTGGAGACTAGCAGTGTTCATTTTGTTTGATTGCCTTTTATTAGGAATGCGTTGACACCCTTTTGTGATGTCCCTAGTTGCAAGTCTTTAATATGTATTTCTCTTGTAGTGTGATTGTGCTCAGATAGGATCAGCCTCATCAAGGAGTGTATTTCCCAGTCTCCCATGTGCTACAAACAATCTGCCAAGGTTCTAGGCCTTGCTGAGTTGCTGAGGGTTGCAGGTAAGTCTTTTGAATGCTAAATTCTAGAATAGGTTTCTGTGTCACACTTGACATCATCTTGGGTAAGCATCAGGATACATTCTTTTAGGTGTGTTTATCTTTTGAGTAAGGATTAGCGTTTTCTAGAAAGATTGGCATACTATAGAGATGTGTATCTGCACTGAACTGCTAAAACCATCATGTATCTGCACTGAACTGCTAAAACCATCATCTGTCCTTTAAATGAAGAAAGGCTTATTCACGGTGCCACCGAGTGAGAGCTAGGACAGAAGTCAGTATTACCATTTATAACCAGAACACATAAACATAGAGCCAGCCAGCCTCATTAGTTCACTTCAGTGTCCAACTTAGTTTTATATTATTGTATCTGAAAAATTGGTCAGAAACTTGGATTTAATATTTGTTAGTGTTCACAGTCTGGCCATGAAAATCTTATTCCTGGATTTTTCATTTTTCAGTGTATTCTGAATAAATACAAACATTTTAAGAGTGTTACATAGAGAATAGTTTTTTATTAAGTGTGATGTATTTATTACAGGAAAACTTAGATATTGTTCCACTTTCAGGATTATGTGTTAGTGTTACTAAAACACCATCGTGTTGCTTTACTATTAATAATCTTATGACTTACTGCTACACCATTTCTTTTTTTAAAATAATCTTTTTAGACCAGGTTGGGTCTTACATTCTTTAAAAAAAAATCAGTGAAGCAGAGAGGTTTTCATGTATTTTATCTTAATATGTTTTCATAAATGATATCTTTTCCCCTTTTTCAAAGGAAATTAAGGATCACAGAAGTTAAATATCTTACTGTGCAAGGTTAAACAGCAGACTGTATATTTGGAGGAAAGTCATTTTGATTCTGTGTTTCATGTTTCCTTAAGTAGAGTGGTCTTCTTACTAGAGTCTTTTAAAAACTTTTTTGTAGTTTTGACTGTTACAGATTTCTACAGGAACAGTTGTTAGCCATTTTATTCCATAAAAAAGTGGTTTGAATTTGTACTATTTTCTAATCATGCAATTTAAAACTCATGAATTGTTTATTTCTGGAATTTTTCATTTAATATTTTTAGACTTTATTTGACTTCAGGTAAGGAAAATGTGGAAAGCAATATTGCAAATAAGGAAGGGTTATGTTAAATAACTGAGAGCAGCTGATAGTCAAAGGGAGGGACATTAAGCTTCATATTTGGAAGGGAGCATAAAAGTATTTCAGATAGCCGGTACCTCATCATGCCACCATTAGTTTTCTTTCTTCAGACTAACTATCCACGTTATTTAATAGATTTCTAGTTTGAACACACTCCAGGTTGTTCTTACTAAGAATTTCCTTGTTTAAAAAATATTTTTTTAAACATTCTTTCCTGGCCCATTTAGTTTCTCATATCAAAACCAGCTAACAACTTTGGACATCAAAATTATTGTTGGACCCATCTTCATATAAAAGTTTATATTAACAACAATAAATTCTCATTTTATGGTTTTATACTTACTATGGCCCTTAGGCAGAGTTATGAATCTCATTTTGAAAGTAAAGAAAGGAGAATAGAGAAGATAAATAATTTATTGAGGATTTTTACAGTTCAGTTTTACTTTAAACCTTTGCCCTTATTCTTTATTTTTTCCCTTTGTTACATTTTTTAATAGTACTCACTATACCCTATTGTACCTCATTTCATTCACTTAATTTTTGCAGTTGTCTGGCTGTTCTTACAGAAATTATCAATTGCTATCACGTTTCTTGATTTGAGATCAGACAATCATGCAAGAAAGAGGAAAGTATTCAAGAGAGGAGGTTATAAATAAGAGAATAAGTAGCTCAGATCCCTGGCCTGTTAGTCATGGTTTAACCAGAGAAGCAGAACCTGTAGGACTTTATTATGAGGAATTGACTTTTTGTACTATGAGGATTGGCTAATCAAGTCGGAAATATGCAGTGCATCACTCGGGAAGAGATCAGGAGCAGGGTGGAACTATATGGGCATAGGCTGAAATTGTTACCCACTGGTGGAGTTTGTCTCTTTCTGGGGAACCTCTGCATCTTAAAGGCCTTTTCACGGAATCTGTCACCTATCAAGATCATGAGGGCTATAGACTTTTCACTTAAAGTCAGCTGATGATGGGCTTTAATTATCTTAGAAGCACCTCACCACACTGAGGTTAGTGTTCATAGGCTGGCCATGAAAATCTTATTCCTGGATTTTTCACTTTTGCTTCAGTGTATTCTGAATAAATACAAACATTTCAAGAGTGTTACATAGATAATAGTTTTACTATTATCATTATTAAGTGTGATGTATTTATTACAGGAAAACTTACAGATATTGTTCCATTTCCAGGAATATGTGTTAGTGTTACTAAAACAACATTGTGTTGCTTTACTATTAATAATACTACTGAATGCTACACCATTTTTTTTTAAATCTTTTTAGAGCAGGTTGGGTCTTATAATCTTTAAAAAAAAAATCATCGAAGCACAAAGATTAGGACACATTCTAAAGGCATCTGTTCTCAAAGAGCTAAATTCTGTTAAAGGATGTTAATTACTAAAGTAATCACAATAAATTGGCTTTACGAGTGAAAAGTAGAGTGTGGTTTCAAATGAGTCTTGCATTTTATAAGAACAAAATTGTTGAGATTCTGAAAACCGCACCCCGAAGTGTGATGCCTTGGTACTGTGATTGGGGAACAGTGGGAAGCAGGGTGCAGACAGGTTTTCTCTCAGGTCCTCTTATCAGATTAAAGGTGGATCAAGGAAAGATGTATCCCAGAAAAAGAGATGAAAGGTCAGCAATCTTCCAGAGAGGCTAGGCTACTGGAGGGCTCCTGGCTGAGAGATTTCATTTGCATAATAACAGACTTCCTTCACCATGGATTTTTCTCCCCTCAGTTTACTGTGGATTTCTTCCTGTCATTCTCAGAATCTGTCTCCACCTCTACCAAGGAACTCCAAGCCCCTTTTTCTTCTAGTAGTTCAGGATGCTATAAAACATTCCATCATCTGGTCCTTCTTTGAGTCTCATACTTGTGAGTCTTCTCATTACGTACACATGTAATGAATGATTTTTCTCCTGTTAATTTATCGTCAGTTTCTGACACTCAAATTATTGAACCTTCAGAGTAAAGGAAGTCTAAAATGCCCTTTGAGAAAGAGTTAGGGTAGGAAGTGAAATCCAATTTGGCTTCTAAGAATGGTTTTGGGAAAATAATTTGAGATCTTAAAATTAACATGAGCTGAATTTTCATCCGTGTTCTTAGACTCTGAAAACTCACTATGGTAAGTAAAAGATTAGTACTATCTGTGAAACTAATATATTAGCTCTGCCTTAGTGTAAAAAAAGTATACATACATGCAGAAGTTATATAGTTATGAGTAATTCCCAGAATGATTATTTCTAGAATAATTAAAAGTAAAGGTTTATGTTCAAATTTAAATGGGTTAAGCATTCAGAGGGAAAACATGGAAGGTTCTTTTGAAGGTTTTGATACTA
Organism: Spermophilus citellus; assembly: GCF_964194105.1. Taxonomy (NCBI): domain Eukaryota; kingdom Metazoa; phylum Chordata; class Mammalia; order Rodentia; family Sciuridae; genus Spermophilus; species Spermophilus citellus. Next base: position 111,835,652 of record NC_138182.1, on the reverse strand, counting down.
GTAGGAGTGGAAGTCTCTATAGCTGAATTCTTAAACTCCCTTGGAGGGATTTTAACAGCAATTAAGAGTGTAGGGAGTCTCTGCTTTAGTCAAATAACAAATTCGGATAAGATTACTTTGTGCCTCTATTCTAGCTCAACTTCCCCCCCCCCTAAAATAACTTCTATGGCAAAGCTGATTCCTTCACTTCCTAATTCTTAGAGACTTATGTGAACCATCCTCTAAAATGAAATCTCGATGGATTTATTTTTGAAATAATTTGAGTACATTAGTATGTGTTGAAGACAAAAAGTATGCCATCCCAAAATATGTCTGTAGACTGCCAGAGTATGCCACCCCAGAATATTCCTTTCTGGTGAAGGGTTACTTCATTCTAACTATTTTGGGAACATAATTATGTTGTGAGACATAAGAGAAGCTCTGAAAACAGATGTTACTCTTGTAAGATAGAGCCTCCTCTCTATGGGAAATCTCCATTTGCAAGGTGTCTCCCTCTGTACTAGGGAGAGATGGAGGACCCTGAATAGAGATTCTTCTTTGCAGAGAAGGCACCAACTTTCCTTCTTTGCCCTGTGTTTCCTGGGCATCTCCCCATTACTGGCTTTGCCACATCCTACTTTGTTTCAGTGGACTATAGTATCTCAGAGCCACTTGTTTGATATTTATTCACTTCTCTTGGGTATACGTATTATTAAAGTTGTGTGGGTTTTTCTTTTGGTAAGAAAAGTCCCTTCCAGCCAAGAATTATGAAAGAGAAAATAATTTTTCATTTTCTAGATGTACAAGTAGTTTTACTAGTCTGTGGAAAACAGTATTATCTTATACTAAATTTCCAAACGTAAATTAATTTATAATGTTTAAAATAAAAAATATTTCATTCTTTATTTTCATTAGTATTTTTTCATTGTTACCTTTTATGAGGAAAAAAGGCCAAAAAAAATTTTTAAATGTAGTTAGTGTATTGGGTGTCATAGGAATTCTTTTTACACAAGTAAAGTAATAGAAGACTTTTTTTTATAGTGTTTCACAAATTTGTCATCCTTGGTCTGTATTACTGCAATATTAATGTATGTGCTGCTGATGCAAGCATAGGATTTACTTTAAAATAATATAAAATATATTTTTCATTTCCATCCTTGAAATACATACATGTCTATTATTGAAATCAGTGTGTTCTATTGAAAACAGTTTCTGATGCTTGTTAAGATGGAAAGGAAGACTATTTTATCTATAATGACTGGTTTTGGGGACTTTTGCAGTCAACTTTTGCCTGGAGGGGATAGATTGGGCTTGTTAAAAGATCAACTTTATTTTTTAGTTCTCGGCTGAGAACTAAAAAATAAATATTAAAAATTCTCTCTCTCTCTCTCTCTCTCTCTCTCTCTCTCTCTCTCTCTCTCTCTCTCTCCTCTTTCTCTTTAAAAAAAAAAAAAAGATCAACTTTAGGCATAGTAGATTTGAATGAGCTTATCTCAGCAGACAATAAGTCATCAATGAGACAGCACTAAACCTGGAATGGTTCAAGGCTTCAGCAAAAGAACATCAGAGCAAAAGTTTTGTGAAGTGTTTGAAGAAGCAAGACAAAAAAAAAAGTGATTGGCTAAAGTGGAAAGCCCTAGTTAGAGGAAAATTGGCAGATTTTGATGGGTTAAAGCCTTAGTGAGTACTTGATGGATTCTGATTTGATAATTTGTTTTCTTTTTAAGCACTTTATACACAGATGTTTATTTCTTAACATTTCCTTTAAATCAAGGAATATATTCTAAATCTTCTTAAAGATGAATTCAAAGTGAAATCTTTCCATGATAGTTTCTGTAATCACTATGCCCTTGGTTACTACTGGAGTTTACTGTTCAATGTAAAAAAAAAAAAAAAAAAAAAAAAAAAAAAAAAAAAAATTCAAGTCAGGTTATTTACAAACCATCCTACTAGATTTCTAGCTCTTCTATTACCAGTTCTATACTGATCTGCATTTTTTAAAAGTTCATATCACCAAATCAAAGCAGCTTTTAGGTATGAAATAGCTGTACATTTAGCCTCAATCAATAAAGTGTTATAATGAAATCTGTAACGAATGCTGGTGGTGTTGTCTTTGTAGATTGTTGGGTAATGTGCTTTGGGAGTACCCCATGAACTTATGAGGTTGGAATTAAAAAAAAAAAAATTTCCAGTAACTGACTTTTTGGGCTGAAACAACTCTGTAATACCATAACATTCTACGTGGTCCAGTGCAACTCTCAGCCCTTCTGGTACTCTAATAACTGCCTGAGTTTCGGTGGAGATGTCTCAAACATGTTGGGCTATACATAGTTCAATAAACAATACAGTGAATATTCATAACCATATTCTTAAACTGTATGTGATGTGTTGTTCCACCATTGCCAACAAATTCTGACCTCAAAAGAGTGGAAAATACCCAGGAAGGCATCTATTTTTGTGTTCAGTGTTGGGAAGCCCAAAAAGAAAAACCGAGGCTGATCACTAATAGCACAGTTCATTCTGTGACCAGGCAATGGAGAAGTGGAATTCTCTCACCAAATCAACTTCAAAGTCTGGTAGGGGTGGGGAAGTTATAGATATAAGACAAAAGAAGCAGGGGGGACAGGTGGGATGGGGGGCATTGGGTGGGTAGGGCTAAGAGAAGGGGGAATATTCATATCTTCTCTCGGGCATTCATGCATAGCTTTTTTGCTCTTTTTTCAGTTCTTTCTGGCCATCTTCATTGCCATCTGTGCTAAGGGGTATGTCAGCAAGTAGATGGGATTAAAGTGAGATTTCTGGTCTAGTAGGAGTAATTAGGTGGCTACTTTGATTATCATGAAGTTTGATTAAGAACTTCTAATCTTAGGTGCCCTGTTCTCAAAGATAAGTTGGGGTGAGGGAGAAGCAAGCCAGGCTCATGGATATTGTTCCATCTGTCTGTGTGCAAGATCCCTGTGCTTTAAAGCATTTTCAAATAATGGTGTTACATCATAAATTTAGTCTTTTTCCATTTCATCAATATTTTAAAACAAAATGATTTTTTAATATTTTTTTAGTTGGAGATGGACACAATATCTTTATTTTTATGTGGTGCTGAGGATCCAACCCAGGGCCTTGCACATGCTAGGTTCCACCACTAAGCCACAATCCCAGCACCACAAGAAGTGACTTTAATATTCTCTTTTGAACATTCAGTCCAGGAATTCTGTATTTAAGGGAGTCCTATGAGCGTAAACACATATCAGACAATAGCCATTGCTAAAGTGGTAGAAACCTTGTTCTGCCTTTCCTGAACTCTGAAGCTGTTATACAGCAAAGCTTGGCATAGTGGTGTGTGCATATAATCTGAGCAACTCGGGAAGCTAGGAGAGGATTGCAAGTTTAAATTCAGCTCTAGCAAATAAGGACCTATCTAAAAAAGGGCTAGGAATATAGCTCAGTGGTAGAGCATCCAGAGGTTCAATCGCCAGTACTGCAAAAGATAAGGTATTGGCTACACTTTTATTTTTATTATCAGGGCAATGGCTTTTGCAATATAACTAAATATGTTGTCTGTAACTCTACAAAGTTTTATTCTTTCCATTGAGCTGGATTTCTTTTTTTTTTTTTTTTTTAATTTTTTATTGATTATTTAAAGCATTACATAGACACTAATATGGCATTATGTAAAAATGTGAATATGTAACAGATGTGATTCTGGATTTCTTAATATCAAACCCAGCTCCAAATACAACAGGGGAAAGTTGGGGAGCGAGGGATGAAAATTTACTAAAAGGAATCCTCAGTGGTAAGAAGGGATTCTGGATAAGCAGACGTAACGGGATCAGTATTCTTGCTGAAGACCAGGTTGATCAGATGCCATCTGAGAGAATGAGGAATTTGATCAGATATCAAGATGAGGTATCCAGAGAGATTCTGGCTAAACTGATTTAGCAGGTATTATGATTTAGATCTCCTGTGTTAGGAGTTGAAGCAGTGTTCAGAGGTAAAATGATTGCCTTGAGAGGGCTGTAGCCTCATCAGTGGATTAATCCATTTGATGGGTCAAAAATATGAATGAATTACTGGGTGGTAAATGTAGGCATGTGGGGTTTGGCTGGAGGAGGTGGGTCAATGGGGGTAAGTCTTTGGGGACTATATCTGTCCCTGACCCTTATCTTGTTCCCGCTCTGCTTCTGATCTGCCATGAGCTGAGCAGCTTTTCTTTACCAGATCCTTCCTCCATGGTGTTTCTGTAATGGAGTTGGCTGACCATGGACTGAAACCTCTCAAACCTGAGCCAAATTTTTAAATTTTTTCTTCCTCTACATTGTTTTGTTATGTATTTTGGTCAAAATTCAGCAGGATTTTTACTAACTACAGTATGAAGGACAGGTATGGGGTGGGGTTTAGCAGGGCTCACAGGAGCCCACACAGTTTTTCAAAGAAACAGTCTTTGTCAGTACTCTGGACTACACTTACTTTCAAGTTTCTAAATATTATTTGAATTTTCAAGATGAGAAATATTATTAGTTTATTACCTTCATTTACTTAATCTAGTCACTCTTTCTTGAACCCTTTTATAACCTTTTTTCTTTTGAAGCATGGATTTCTTCTCTTTCCCTTACCTGAGTAATACTAAGATTTCTCTGTAGGGCTAAAGACCATTCTGATTTTGGATTTTTTGGTGTGAATATTTTACATAGAAACTGATATTAATCATTGATCTCTTAAGAGACTGAGGGCTAATTAATTCCATGTACAATAAATAGATCAAAAGGTCAAATTACTATCAACTTTTGTCTTCTAATCTTTTAAAATCAGTCTGATTTATGTTTTATTTTTGAATTAATTTGAGTGTTAATGAGCTCCCTTATCATTTGAGGTTGTCATAATCATTAAGTGTTTTGTATGTGCCTACAGGTGAAGACGCAGAAGAAAGACGTGGACAAGTTCTAATTCTTTTAGTAGAGCAAGCCCTTCATTTCCATGACTACAAAGCAGCCAATATGCATTGTCAGGAGAGGATGGCTGCAGGTGAGTAGACAACTTAACACTTTGCTCCTGTTCGATTTATGTAATGAATAATGGAAAAAGGTCTAGTTTGAAACCAATTGGCCTGATTGGTAAGCCAGGCACATTTTTGCTTGAGATACATTTTATTAGCATTGACAAGTGTGTATGCTGTGTGTTTATATATTGATATTTTAATAGGCTTAGATGCTATATTTGAGATTTTGGTTGCTTTTAATTCATATTAAAAATATGCTTGTCATTTTAAGGACAATTTTTTTTTGTAAAACATTTTAGTCCTATCTTATGTCTTAATAAAAGAATATCCACAGTTTGTGAATAGATAGTAAATATTCCTGTTCTTGAATTTGAAGGAAAACTGTTTTCAACCTAATTTTAAAAAATTGGGAAACAGTTTGCAATCTTAGGATTTTCCATGTTGAAATTCAGATTCCTGTTTCTGGAAAGTAGGCAGATTTGTGGAAAAAGTACTCATCTGAAGAACAGGTTCCCCAGTGGAAGGGGAAGTGATGACATCTCATCATGGGCTCTGTGCTAAACACTCTGTGCCTGTGCCTGAGCACTTTACATATCTGTCCTTCAGAGTGAGTGGCTAGGGGACTCACAAATAATGGTGTTACATCATAAATTTAGTCTTGGACTAAACTCTTGGAAAAATTCAATACTACTGTAACTCACAAACCCTAACTCCACCTGACTCTGGTTTATAAATTACATTTTGGGTATTCTAGGTCCCTGGCATCTAATTGCAGCCTCATAAACTATATATATAACTATCTCACAGAAAGCATAGAGGTTAATAAGAGCTTCTCCATTACTGTCTGAAAGTTTGCTATCAATTGTCTTTTTCAGAGTAAAAGTCACTGATTTTAATTGTAATATTATTAAAGATATGAAACTTTCAAAAAAGTGTGGCTAAAACCCAGTGCGTCACTTCATGATAACTCTGGAGCTGTGCAGAGTTGTGTACTCTTGTTGGAGTCATCCAGCGCTCAGGATTGAGCCCAGGGCATCAGGCGTGCTAGGCAGGCACTGATCGTACACTTTTTGCATGTCTACTGTTAATGAAATAACTATTCTGACACCTGCTATAATGGTAAGGAAGCCCTTATTCAGGACTGATACTGCATGTGCCCGCAAAGTCTCAGTACAGAAGAGACATCAGAAGTATCTTTAGATGCAACAAATATAGGTGGACATTCCACCAGTGAGAAAACTGAGAGGTCAGGGGATGGAAGGCTACTAAGAAGAGACATCATAAGTGGAGGGATTTTTGCTAAACCAAAACTTCAATAAGATCCTTTCTGAAGGCGTCAAGGGAAAGCAATGAAAAATTTGATTAGATATGGAAGATGTAGGGATTGTAGGTCTCTGACTTAGGAGGATTATTTCTATAACTGAAATACGTAGGCCTAGCAACGGCTAACATTGAGGTCTACGAGCAAAGGGCTCAGAGGAGCCTGACTAAAAATTGGAATAGGAGAGAATCTTTGCATTTCATCTATGAAAATGTTTAAAAACTCTTGGAAAACCTCAATACTACTGTAACTCAAAAACCTCAATATTAGAAAATGGATTTCATAGCTTGGGGTTGTGGCTCAGTGGTAGAGGGCTTGCCTAGCATGTGTGAGACTCTGGGTTTGATTCTCGGCACTACATAAGCAAATAAATAAAGGTACATCAATAACTAAAAAGAAAATGGATTTCATTTTAAAAAGTCTTCTATAATAACCACTGGTTTTGCCAACATGAAGTTCAAAATGATTCTGATTTCCTCTACAGACATTATTGTTTTAATCCAAAATTAGAGAGTTTGGTAAGAATTCTATCCTTTAAGGGTGGCTTAATTTTTACATTACGTATTTTGTATTTACAGAAATTAATCTGTACTGAAACCTTTGTTCTTAGAAAAAAGACACTCAAACTGAAACTCCTTCAAATAAAAATGAAGTATATTTTTAGAATTCACAATGTAGCATTGTATATGAAAATGATGTCCTCTGGGAGTCAGGGGCTGAGTCTCTTTCTGGTGCTGTCTTTGGATGTCTGTCTGCTGTAAAGTGAATGATCTGTGTGGGTGTCTATCTTAATGCCTCTTTTATCTAGTACTGTGTAGTCTCTGATGTGCTTTTAAATTTAAAAAAAATATTATTTAATCCTTTCAACAACCAGAGAAGAAGGCGTTGCTGTTGTCCCTTTGTAGTGGTAGTCGAAGTGTCATCCCTGAGCTTTCCCAGGTAGTTGGGTGGAGTTTCACCCTGTCTTCTGAGTTCAGATACCTACCTTTTTATTGAACATCAAAGCACAGTAGACTATTTGTATTCATTTTGAGTTAACGTAAGATTGGAGTTCATCAGGAGCACTAGTCTGGAATAACATGGAACTTTCTGGATAATATATCAGTATGATCTTTCTTTTCCAACTTAGATTCTTTAGCATTTCTGCATAATGATTACTAACAACTACCATTTTGCTTTCATACCACAAGACTTGAACAGGAATCCATTATATTGTTCATCAAAGTTTGAATTTGTTTTGTTTTTTTCTTGAAAAATTTTTTTTTTCTTGTCAATTTTGCAGGCTATGCTAAGAGTTGAGATGTTTGTAGCCAGTTGGGACAATCGGAAGGTTACCAGGACTTGGCCACCCGGCAGGAGCTCGTAGCTTTTGCTTTGACGCATTGCCCTCCTAGCAGCATTGAGCTGCTTTTGGTAGCTAGCAGTTCTCTACAGGCAGAAGTAAGTGTTCCAGATAAAATAAGTCCTGACCTGCTTGAAGTACATTATTTTGGGGGTGTGGGTTTCAGATGTATAATCATTTTTTCAGTAATATGAGAATTTTAATTGGTAGAAGACAAATAGATTATCATGTATAGGAATGAGGATTTGAAATAGGATATAAAACAGTTTTGGTACTTTTATTATAGTAAGGAAGAAAGGGTACACAATGGACTTGAGAAAAATTGAAATATCAGGAAATAAATTATTAAATATAATGGGGAAAGTTAGTGTTAAAAATAAAATGCTTGGGAAACGGCCATGTGAAGTACATCTGAAGCCATGTGAGTAAAGCATGTGGTGGCACCAGTCCCTTAGGAATCCTTTGGAATTTGGGGTGGGAGCTAGCTTTGGATGGACAACTTGGTTTCTTAGTATTCATAGGCTGCATCTTGTGAGGAGACTGGACTTCACATTTTCATCTCATTTATTGCATTGTATGCCAGATTTTGCACGGTTGATTCCCTCTCCTGAAACTTGCTTCCTTGTGAAGCTGTTCACCAAGTGAGCCTATTACTAATTCATTATGAAATAGCCCTTTCTTCATAGTGAAGAGAGGCAAGTTTAAAAACACTACTCTTTTATAACACAGCCGTTCTTTTTTCAGATTCTTTATCAAAGAGTGAATTTCCAGATCTATCCTGAAGGAGGAGAAAATACCACCGCCTCACCATTGATAAGTAAAGCACTGCATGAGGTAAGCCAAGCTGGGAGGGAGGAAAGAGTGGAGTCAAGTGAGGTCAGATGTATAACCTCAGGAATGGGGGGTTTTGTGTGGTGACCACTTTTCAACTCGTGTGAGAAACGTTCATATAGAAAACTATGCAAGGGGAACGCCGGGGGCGGAAAGAGCGAACAGGGCAGCGCCGGCTGTAGAAACCGCGGCGGAGAGAGGCGTGGGAGCTCGAGGCAGAGACACACCGGAGAGAGTGAGCCAGCACCCTGCCATCATCCCGAAATAGCGAGAGGAGAAAGATGGCGGCGGGAACATCAAATAAATTTATAGGAAAATAACAGTAACCCAGCAGTCAACCAGAACAAGAAGCAACATGAGCAGCTTCAAGAAGCAAGGAAGAAGAGGAGTACAAGCAATGCAGGACAGCCTAAATATTCAGGAGGACCTAGAGTCATCAGAAAAATGGTCATATAAAGACCTCAAGGAACACCTTAGACAGATGGAATGGAACCTCAAAGAGGATACGAGACAGCAAATTCAAGCAGCGAAAGAACACATTGAGAATGAGTTACATAAACAGCTAAAAGAAGAAGTTAAGCATCTTTATAAGGAGATAGAGATTATAAAAATAGTCAAACAATAATTCTAGAAATGAAGGAAACGATAAAAAAAATTAAAAACTCAATCGAGAGTATCACTAACAGAGTGGAGCAAGTAGAAGCCAGAACGTCAGATAATGAAGACAAAATATATCAACTTGAAAAGAGTCTAGCCAACTCAGATAGGCTGGTTAAAAATCACGAGAAAAACATCCAAGAGATTTTGGATAACTTAAAAAAACCAAACTTACGAGTCATCGGGATAGAGGAAGGCACAGAGATTCATGCCAAGGGAATGAATAACCTGCTGAATGAGATAATTACAGAAAACTTTCCAGAAATAAAAAAGGAAACAGATATACAAATTGTAGATGCATACAGGACACCGAGCACACAAAATCACAGTAGACCAACGCCAAGACACATTGTTATGAAGCTATCCAATATACAGAACAAGGAGAAAATATTAAAAGCTACAAGAGAAAAGAGACAGATTACATTTAGGGGTAAACCAATAAGGTTGACAACGGATTTTTCATCACAGACGCTGAAAGCGAGAAGATCCTGGAACAACGTATTTCAAACACTGAAAGACAATGGATGCAACCAAGAATTCTGTATCCAGCAAAATTAAGCTTCAGATACGACAACGAAATAAAAATCTTTCATGATAAACAAAAGCTAAAAGAATTTGCAGACAGAAAACCTGCATTGCAAAGCATTTTGAGCAAAACACTACACGAGGAAGAGATGAAAAACAATAACCAAAACCATCAGTGGGAAGTGCCTCAGTAAAGACAGAGGGCAAGGGGAAAGATAATCACGGAGAAACAAACTAAATATTTAAAAAAAAAAAAAGGGATAAACATTCAAACATGGATGGAAGTTCAAACCATATATCAATAGTAACTCTGAATGTTAACGGCCTAAACTCTCCAATAAAGCGACATAGGCTGGTATCATGGATTAAAAAAACAAATCCAACAATATGCTGCCTCCAGGAGACACATCTGATTGGAAGAGACATACACAGGCTGAAGGTGAAAGGATGGGAAAAAATATACCACGCACACAGTTCTCGTAAGCAAGCAGGAGTGGCCATCCTCATATCGAATAAAATCGACTTCAAGACTAAGTTAATCAAAAGGGATAAAGAAGGTCATTATATACTGTTAAAAGGAACCATTCACCAACAAGACATAACAATTATCAATATTTATGCACCAAACAATGGTGCTGCGACATTCATAAAACAAACTCTCCTCAAGTTCAAGAATCAAATAGACCACAACACAATAATTATGGGTGACTTCAACACACCTCTTTCACCATTGGACAGATCCTCCAAACAAAAATTGAATAAAGAAACTATAGAACTCAATATCACAATCAACAACCTAGACTTAACTGACATATATAGAATATATCAACCATCATCAAATGGATATACTTTTTTCTCAGCAGCACATGGATCCTTCTCAAAAATAGACCATATATAATGCCATAGGGCAACCCTCAGTAAATATAAAGGGGTGGAGATAATACCATGCATTTTATCTGATCATAATGGAATGAAACTGGAAATCAATGATAAAAGAAGGAAGGAAAAATCCTACATCACATGGAAAATGAACAATATGTTACTGAATGATCAATGGGTTACAGAAGACATAAAGGAGGAAATTAAAAAATTCTTAGAGATAAATGAAAATACAGACACAACATATCGGAATCTATGGGACACAATGAAAGCAGTTTTAAGAGGAAAATTCATCGCCTGGTGGTCATTCCTCAAAAAAAGAAAAAAACAACAAATAAATGAGCTCACACTTCACCACAAAGCCCTAGAAAAGGAAGAGCAAAACAACAGCAAATGTAGCAGAAGGCTAGAAATAATTAAAATTAGAGCGGAAATCAATGAAATTGAAACAAAAGAAACTATTGAAAAAATTAACAAAACTAAAAGTTGGTTCTTCGAAAAAATAAATAAGATCGACAGACCTTTAGCCATGCTAACGAAGAGAAGAAGAGAGAGAACTCAAATTACTAACATACGGGATGAAAAAGGCAATATTACAACAGATCCTACAGAAATACAGAAGACAATTAGAAATTATTTTGAAAACCTATATTCCAACAAAATAGAAGATAGTGAAGACATCGATAAATTTCTTAAGTCATATGATTTGCCCAGACTGAGTCAGGAGGATACACACAATTTGAACAGACCAATATCAATGGATGAAATTGAAGAAGCCATCAAAAGACTACCAACCAAGAAAAGCCCAGGACCGGATGGATATACAGCGGAGTTTTACAAAACCTTTAAAGAAGAATTAAAACCAATACTTTTCAAGTTATTTCAGGAAATAGAAAAAGAGGGAGCTCTTCCAAACTCATTCTATGAGGCCAACATCACCCTGATTCCGAAACCAGACAAAGACACCTCAAAGAAAGAAAACTACAGACCAATATCTCTAATGAACCTAGATGCAAAAATCCTCAATAAAATTCTGGCGAATCGAATACAAAAACACATCAAAAAAATTGTGCACCATGACCAAGTAGGATTCATCCCTGGGATGCAAGGATGGTTCAACATACGGAAATCAATAAATGTTATTCACCACATCAATAGACTTAAAGATAAGAACCATATGATCATCTCGATAGATGCAGAGAAAGCATTTGACAAAGTACAGCATCCCTTTATGTTCAAAACATTAGAAAAATTAGGGATAACAGGAACCTACCTTGACATTGTAAAAGCTATCTATGCTAAGCCTCAGGCCAGCATCATTCTGAATGGACAAAAGTTGAAGGCATTCCCTCTAAAATCCGGAACAAGACAGGGATGCCCTCTATCTCCACTTCTATTCAATATAGTTCTCGAACCACTGGCCAGAGCAATTAGACAGACGAAAGAAATTAAAGGCATAAAAATTAGAAAAGAAGAACTTAAATTATCACTATTTGCAGATGACATGATTCTATACCTAGAAGACCCAAAAGAGTCTACAAAGAAACTACTAGAACTAATAAATGAATTCAGCAAAGTGGCAGGATATAAAATCAACACGCATAAATCAAAGGCATTTCTGTATATCAGCGACAAATCTTCGGAAACGGAAATGAGGAAAAACACTCCATTCAAGATATCCTCAAAAAAAATAAAATACTTGGGAATTAACCTAACAAAAGAGGTGAAAGATTTATATAATGAAAACTACAGAACCCTAAAGAGAGAAGTTGATGAAGATCTTAGAAGATGGAAAATCATACCCTGTTCATGGATAGGCAGAACTAACATCATCAAAATGGCGATATTACCAAAAGTTCTCTATAGGTTTAATGCAATGCCAATCAAAATCCCAACGGCATATCTTGTAGAAATTGACAAAGCAATCATGAAATTCATATGGAAAAATAAAAGACCCAGAATAGCAAAAGCAATTCTAAACAGGAAGTGTGAATCAGGCGGTATAGCGATACCAGATTTCAAACTATATTACAAAGCAATAGTGACAAAAACAGCATGGTACTGGTACCAAAACAGGCGGGTGGACCAATGGTTTAGAATAGAGGACACAGAGACTGATCCACAAAGTTACAACTATCTTATATTTGATAAAGGGGCTAAAAGCATGCAATGGAGGAAGGATAGCATCTTCAACAAATGGTGTTGGGAAAACTGGAAATCCATATGCAACAAAATGAAACTGAACCCCTTTCTCTCGCCATGCACAAAAGTTAACTCAAAATGGATCAAGGAACTTGATATCAAACCAGAGACTCTGCATCTGATAGAAGACAAAGTTGGATCCGATCTACAAATTGTGGGGTCGGGCTCCAAATTCCTTAATAGGACACCCATAGCACAAGAGTTAACAACAAGAATCAACAAATGGGACTTAATTAAACTTAAAAGTTTTTTCTCAGCGAGAGAAACAATAAGAGAGGTAAACAGGGAGCCTACATCCTGGGAACAAATCTTTACTCCTCACACTTCAGATAGAGCCCTAATATCCAGAGTATACAAAGAACTCAAAAAATTAGACAATAAGACAACAAATAACCCAATCAACAAATGGGCCAAGGACCTGAACAGACACTTCTCAGAGGAGGATATACAATCAATCAATAAGTACATGAAAAAATGCTCACCATCTCTAGCAGTCAGAGAAATGCAAATCAAAACCACCCTAAGATACCATTTCACTCCAGTAAGATTGGCAGCCACTATGAAGTCAAACAACAATAAGTGCTGGAGAGGTTGTGGAGAAAAGGGTACACTTGTACATTGCTGGTGGGACTGCAAATTGGTGCGGCCAATTTGGAAAGCAGTTTGGAGATTCCTGGGAAAGATGGGAATGGAACCACCATTTGACCCTGCTATTGCCCTTCTTGGACTATTCCCTGAAGACCTTAAAAGAGCATGCTACAGGGATACTGCCACATCGATGTTCATAGCAGCACAATTCACAATTGCTAGACTGTGGAACCAACCCAGATGCCCCTCAGTAGATGAATGGATAAAAAAAATGTGGCATCTATACACAATGGAGTACTATGCAGCAATAAAAAATGACAAAATCATAGAATTTGCAGGGAAATAGATGGCACTAGAGCAGATTATGCTTAGTGAAGCTAGCCAATCCCTAAAAAACAAATACCAAATGTCGTCTTTGATATAATGAGAGCAACTATGAACAGAGCAGGGAGGAAGAGTAGGAAGAAAAGATTAACATTAAACAGAGACATGAAATGGGAGGGAAAGGGTGAGAAAAGGGAAATTGCATGGAAATGAAGGGAGACCCTCATTGCTATACAAAATTACATACAAGAGGTTGTGAGGGAATGGGAAAATAAACAAGGAGAGAAATGAATTACAGTAGATGGGGTAGAGAGAGAAGTTGGGAGGGGAGGGGAGGGGGGATAGTAGGGGATAGGAAAGGTAGCAGAATACAACAATTACCAATAGGACATTATGTAAAAATGTGGAAGTGTAACCGATGTGACTCTGCAAGCTGCATTTGGGGTAAAATTGGGGGTTCATAACCCACTTCAGTCCAATATATGAAGTGGGTTATGTCAAGAGCTTTGTAATGTTGTGAACAACCAATAAAAAAAAAAAAAGAAAACTATGCAAAACAAAAATGTCCTGCTCAACAAATTATCACAAAGAATACACCCATGAGACCCCCTACACAGTGAAGAAATCGTTCTGACTGGCCTGCCGCAGTACAACCATAGTCTCTCCCAGCTTCCTTCTAGCCCAGAGGGCACTGCTATCCAGACTAAACCAGATAAGCAAGTCTTTTATTTTTTTTAATAACATTTAAGACCCACCCAATATATATACCCTACTAGTTTAATTTTTTCTGTTTTTATACTTTATAGATAGTTAAACCCAACACGAAATTCATTCAAACTGTATGTGTATGTGTGTATATATAAAAACTCTGTTTTTTGATGTATAGACATTAACTGCTGCATGTGTATATTATGGTTTATGCATTATAATGTTGATTTATATTGGCTTGTTTTCAACTTTGGCTACTAGAAATGCCTCTAGTGCCCATGGCCATATATTTCTCTTGGGCATATACCTAGCGCTGGAAGTGCACAATATTTTTTACACATACACACACACACACCCACCCACACACGCCCACACCCCCAAATAATTTAATTTTTCAAAGTGTTTTTTTTAGCTAACAGCACTTTCAGCAGCAGTGTATAGGATTGCCAGTTATGCCCATCCTAGTACCTTAGTATTGTTCGTCTTAGAAATTTTATCTATTTTCCTACGTATTTAGTGATAACTAGTTTTGATTTGAATTCTTATTTTTCTGGTCTAATAAGATGGAGTTATCTCTGGAGAGATCTTTTTCGAGGTGCCTGTTCAGTTCTCTTTCTCTTTTTTGATTTTTTTCCCTTTTTCTAATTGAGATTCTTATTTTTCAAGATCAAAAGGGTTTTTTATTTTTTAAAATATTTAATTTTTAGTTTTAGGTGGACACAATATCTTTATTTTTATGTGGTGCTGAGGCTCAAACCCAGTGCCTCACTTAATACTAGCCAAGCACTCTACCACTTGAGCCACAACCCCAGCTCTCAAAAGAGTTACATCAATGTCCTGCATAACACATTTATCTTCTGGTCTTATATCTGATATTAATATACCCATACGCACTTTAAAGCACACTTACCCATTTTTTCTTGTATTCATTTTTTTAACCTGCAAATGCCATAATTTTATTCTCCTTTAATGCTGAGTAATATTCCATTGTGTATGTATATCAGTTTCTATTCCGTTTTTTGAAATTTATTTGTTCCGTTATATATGACAGCAGAATGCATTTCAATTCATAGTACATATATAGAGCACAATTTTCATGTCTGTGGTTGTACAAAAAATAGATCATACCATTTGTGTCTTAATATATGGAATTGGGGGTACTGATGTCCATCTCATTCCACTATCTTTCCTATCTCCCTCTCCCCTCCCTTCCCCTCACTTTCCCTTTTATTGAGATTCTTGTGAATAACATTTATATGAACTAATTAAATATTTATAAATCTCCTGGTAGTCTATCCTGGGAGAAAAAGGAAGGCAAGTATATCCCCTGACACTTGTTTTCTGTTGATCAACATCTGCTCCATGGGATTTCAATTTTCATGACTATTTCTAGCAACATGTAACTGGTATTTTTTAGATTAAAGGTATTTTAGTTTCTGACTTTGCAGCTGGATAAATTAAGAGGTGATGATCCTTGTTGTAGATTTTTTTCTAATAAGATTCCATCAATGGTAGTCTTCATTTCCATAGTATAAGATGTCATCCGTTTCTCCAGGAGCCGTGTTGGAAGGTATGCATTGTGATAAGTTCGGTGCACCTAACTTTTTGTTTAATTGGCTGTATTCATCTTGACAAATCCATTAACAATATGTGTACTATGTGGTACTTTTAGTACTATGGTACAGAGCTTCAGTTGTGCAATCTATGCAGTTAGAATGGAGAGATTTAGCTTTTTCCTACAGTAGAACATATATAATTTTCACACCTGTATTATATTAAAAATTACATTTAGTGAGCATATATTGAAAATATATGTATGTGTTCCCAGTTCAGTGTACGTGATCTGAGGATCTCGGAGAAGTTTGTGATGTGACTTTTTGCCCACATGGAGATTGTGGTCCTCTTTCTGCAGTGGTGACTCTAGGACAGCACTGACCAATAGAAGTTTCTTCTATTGGAATGTTCTCTTCCTGCATGCCCAGTGTGCCAGCTACTAGTCACATGTAGCTGTTGAGCACTTTAAATATGACTAGTATCTTTAAGGAATCAAATTCTAAATTTTATTTAATTTAAATTTGACCCCCCCCTTTGGTGCTGGGGGTCAAACACTGTTTCGTGTATGCAAGGCAGGTACTCTGCCACTGAGCTATGCCCCAATCCAGTTTATATTTAACAGCCACATGAGGTTGTTGGCTGCTGTGTTGGTCATCACAACTCTGGAGGAGCTCACCTTCAGTAGAGGATTGGTTTGGTCACCTTCACTGCAGACAGTGGGGTTTTGGTGGTTCTCCCTTCAAATTGAAGCTGTAGCATTTTCCAGGTGTCTGCAGTGGTGTGGATACGTTTCATCCTTGGGTGTATTTAGACTTGTGGTTGCACTGATTAGGAATTAATGTTACCTTTCTGGGTATAAGAACACATTCAATTCTGTGGTGGTTTCTCCATGGGATTCAGAGGAG
This sequence comes from Spermophilus citellus, assembly GCF_964194105.1. Classification (NCBI taxonomy): domain Eukaryota; kingdom Metazoa; phylum Chordata; class Mammalia; order Rodentia; family Sciuridae; genus Spermophilus; species Spermophilus citellus. The sequence goes on along the minus strand of NC_138182.1, from coordinate 111,818,844 downwards.
TTTTTATGAAAGCTAGTGCTCACTGTGTTCTGTGAATTAGGTGTGAATTAAGAGGACTCTCTTTTAGGGTCCAATTGAAGACCTGTGTTTTTTGAAATTGTTTTGTTTTTGGTACCAAGGATTAAACTAGCCCAGGGATGATTAACTACTGAGCCACATCCCCAGCTTCCCCCCCTCCCTTTAATATTTTTAGTTGTAGATGGGCACAATACCTTTATTTTATTATTTTTATGTAGTTCAAACCCATTGCCTCACACATGCGAGACAAGCACTCTAGCACTGAGCTGCAACCCCAGCCCCCTTTTAAATTTTTATTTAGAGATAGTCTCACTGAGTTTCTTAGGGCCTCACTGAGTTGCCGAGCCAGACCTTAAACTCATGATCCTCCTGCCTCAGCCTCCCGAGCTGCTGGGATTACAGGCAAGTACCACTGCACCCAGCATGAAATCTTAATCCAAGATCTTGCATCTTTTGAACCTCTGCCACTTCTCACTTGTCAAGTCATGTCTGGCACTCTGAATGGCTCTCTGACATCATCTCTTGTCCTGTGTTTCAGACACTCCTATGTCCCAGTCATGGCAAAGTCATCACCATTCTGAGTGGGTTCTTTCATACCTCTGGTGGTATGAGTTTTCCGTCTGCTTATACTACTGTTCTCATTTTGTATTCTGAATCTTATCCCTTCAGCTTAAGTGATTTCTTTCTAATGTTGTCTTTGAGTCCTCTAATTGCTCCTTCCTCTATATTCCATAAATATTGTCCCATCAGTTTGTTCATACGCTCACAGGTATGGTGCAAACTTGTATGGTCACTGAAAGTGTGTCATTTATCTTTGTACTCCTCCCAGAGTGTTTATTACCTAGTGAATGCCTGTTAAATGTTTGATAAAGCTCACTTGAAAACTAACCTTGTAATGATTAGTCTGTGGAAAATTAATTAGGAAGTAGAGTTTAACATAAAAACACAAAGACTTTCTGAGTTAACTCTTTTGTATGTCCTTGGTGGTTCTTGAGGTTCTGTTGTTTTGGCCACTGTAAGGGATATGTCATTGCTCAGTATAGAATTACTGAGTTTAGCTCCTTGAGCTTTTTCTGCATTCTCATTCTTCTTATAATCTGTGGAAAGCCTTTTGTGACTTGGCTTTCCTGTTTCCTGCCTCTACAAAGTCTGGCTCCTTGGTGGCTTCTTTGGAGTAGGCCATGCTGTGTCACCACACGTGGGCACATACTGCTCTATTAAAACCTCATCCGTAAATGAAAGCAACCACCAGCCATCCTCTGCATGTTCCACTTAGTGAGAAAAAGGAACTCTTCCAAAATGATTTTTTGCTCTTTATTTTTTCCTTTTTAAAAGCTTCCTTGTCTTCCTTTGTGCTCTTTTGGCAAGTTGTAATGGATCCAGATCTCGTGAAGTGCTCACCTGAACCCTCAGTGAACACATTATGGTTTTGACTCATGAAGCACATTTCAGAATGTTATAGCTACTATTATTAGGTTAAAATACAGTGTTTAGCTGTAAGATGCGTGTGCTACACATTCACAGTACATACAGTAAACACATTAAATTGTAACTCATAAATGAGTGCTGACTTTATGTATAATCTGCATAATACTTCAGACTTTCATTACTTGAGTTGTGAAAATGATTTTTATTTATATATCCAAGCAAAATAAAGATGTAATTGTTATGCAGTAGCATTTGCATTAGTACAAGTGGATCCCACAAATTTGAAGATAATGTTTTTGTCCCTGTGAACATAGTTGTTTATGAATAGAACAAAATGCAGACCTTGTGAATAACTACAAAACCATAGGTTTCCAGTTTTTTATTAATGTTGTTTATTATGCCATTTAAATGGAACAGTGTTCCACCACTTAAGTATATTAACATTTTGTTTAGTATTAGTTATAGCATTTAGCCAATGGTGTTTTCCCAAGATAAATTTAATTAGAGTTAGAAATGGTTTTTATATAGGGTTTCCATTAAAAAAAATCATTTTCATGTGGGTAAACTTATGAGCATTTTAAGTGACTACAGAGTTATATGATTGGACTAATGTTTAAATTTGAACATGGCCTAAGCCTATAGCTGTTTTGAATTTATAAAAAAAATTGTTTAGAAATATTGAAATAAAAGTAAGCAAAAGAGCAGTTGTGTTTCAGATCATGGCCGGCATTTTCTTTATCCATTTACCAGTTGATAGACAGTTGGATTGTTTCTGCTTCTTGGCTATTATGAATATGTTGCTATGAACATTGATGTTCAGATTTTTGTATGTAAATGTCATTTCTCATGTGCCTAAGTGTAGAATTGTTGTATGCTCTACTTGTGTTTAACGTTGGAAGAAACTGCCAATGTTTTCCAGTGTGGCTGCACATTTTTACATTCTCACCAGAAATAAGTTGAGCTTCTGTTTTCTCTGCACCTTCCCTAATACTTGCTGTTCACTGGCATCTTGATTGATTTTTTGTTTTTTAATTTGTTATACACGACAGTAGAATCACTTTGATACATCATATATAATGGAGTAAAATTCTTCATTCTTGTTATACAGGATGTAGAATCCCACTGGTCATACAGTTATATATGTACATAGGGTAATAATGTCTGATCCATTCCACTATCTTTCCTACCGCCATAACCCCATCCCCTCCCTTCACTTCCTTCTACCTAAAGTAACTCTATTCTCTAACCCCACCCCCGTTGTGAGTTAGTATCCACATATCACAGAAAACATTTGGCCTTTGCTTTTTGGGGGATTAGTTTATTTCAATTAGCATGATATTTTTCAGTTCCATCCATTTACCTGCAAATGCCATAATTTCATTCTTTAAGGCTGAGTAATATTCCATTGTGTATATATATACCATACTTTTTTAATCCATTCATCTGCAGAAGGGCTCTTACGTTGGTTCCATAGTTTATCTATTGTGAGTTGAGCTGCTATTAACATTGATGTGGCTGCATCACTGTAATATGCTTTCTTTTAAGTCCTTTGGGTATAAACTGAGAAGTGGAAAAACTGAGTCAAATGGTGGTTCCATTCTAAGGTTTTGGTTGTTTTTTTATACATATTTTTTTTCATTTGTAGATGGACACAATACCTTTATTTTGTTTTTATGTGGTGTTGGGGATTGAACCCAGTGCTTCACGCATGCTAGGCAGGCACTCTACCTGTGAGCCACAACCCTGACCCCACAGGAGTGTTTTCTAATCTACTCTTACATGTGTACTGTCATTATGGTTTTGGTGTTCATATCCCAAGTAATGAACAACAGTGAGGACCTTTTTATGTGCTCATTGGCCATTCCAGTATCTTCTTTGGTGAAATGACTTAAAATATTTTGCCCATTTTTAACTAAGCTATTTGTCTTATCATTGCACTAAAAGAGATTATTGTTGGGTTTTTTTTCTTAAACATTCTGGATACAAGTCTTTTATCTGACTTGAAATTTGAAAACACTTTTCTCTCAATATGAGACTTGAATTTTTTTTAATGGCGTATTTTTTTGTTTTTGGTACCAGTAGTGTCTACCTTTTTTGTTGTTGTTTGGAGATATAGTCTCTGCTAAGTTACCTAGGGCCTTGTTAATTTGCTGAGTCTAGCTTTGATCTGGGATTACATGTACCACACCTGGCTAAAGGGTGACTTTTGAAGTGTGAAATTTTTTTGTTGCTAAAATCCTATTAGTTAATACTTTCTTTAATTGCTTGTGTTCTTGATGTTGTATCTGAGAAATCTGTGCCTAACCCAGTATTATGAAGTTTTACTCCTATGCTTTTCTCTGAAAGCTTTTTCATTTTTACATATATTGATAAATAAGAAATAGTAATTTCTTTTTGTATGAAATAAGTATAGACTGGAGTAAATAACCATATACAAAAAGAATTTAAGGATTCTCCATACTGCTTTCCATATTGGCTGCACCAATTTGCAGTCCCACCAGCAGTTTGAGTATGCCTTTTTTCACACATTCTCGCCAACAGTTATTGTTGTCTGTATTCTTAATAGCTGCCATTCTGACTGGAGTGAGATGAAATATTAGAGTAGTTTTGATTTGCATTTCTCTAATTGCTAGCTATGATGAACATTTTTCATATATTTGTTGATTGTATCTTTTGAGAAGTGTCTGTTCAGTTCTTTGGCCCATTTATTGATTGGGTTATTTGGGTTTTTTTGGTGTTAAGATATTTGAGCTCTTACAAATTCTAGAGATTAGTGTTCTGTCTGACATGCATGTGGAAAAATTTGTTCCCAATTAGTAGGCTCTCTAGTCACCTCACTGATTGCTTTTTTTTTTTTTCTGAGAAGCAGCTTTTTAGTTTGAATCCATCCCATTGATTTGATTCTTGATATTAATTTTTTCCACTATAGGAGTCTTATTAAGAAAGTTGGGGCCTAATCCCACATGATGGAGATTTGGGCCTACTTTTTCTTCTGATAAACACAGTGTTGCTGGTTTAATTCCTAGGTCCTTGATCCACTTTGAGTTGAGTTTTGTGCATATTGAGAGAGAGGAGTTTAATTTCATTTGTTGCATATGGATTTCCAGTTTTCCCAGCACCATCTGCACTGGGAATGGAACCACCATTTGACCCAGCTAACCCACTCCTTAATCTATACCCAAAGGACTTAAAAACAGCATGCTACAGGGACACAGCTACATCAGTGTTTATAGCAGCACAATTTACAACAGGTAAACTGTGGAACCAACCTAGAAGCCCTTCAGTAGATGAATGGATAAAGAAAATGTGGTATATATACACAATGGAATATTATTCAGGATTAAGAGAGAATAAAATTATGGCATTTGCAGGTAAATGGATTTAGCTGGAGAATATATTGCTAAGTGAAATTAGCTAATCCCCAAAAAACAAATGCCGAATGATTTCTCTGATTTAAGGATACTGATTCATAATATGCTGCAAGGGTTCGGGGGGATAGGAGGATTAAATGAACTCTAGATAGGACAAAGGGGAAAAGGGGAGGAGGACATACGGGTAGGAAAGATGGTGGAATGTGATGGCCATCATCTCCCTAAGTATATGTATGAAGACACGAAGGATGTGACTCTACATGTGTACAACCAGAGATGAAAAATTCTGCTCTATATGTGTAATATGAATTGTAATGCATTCTGTAGTCACATATAACAAATTAAAATTTTAAAAAAAGATGAATTTATAACATTACCTTGTGCACATAAAGAAATCGACCTGAAATAAATATATTTATTTTCTCTTAAGTCTTATAACTCATTCTTTCTCAATGGGCATAAAATCCAGAATGTTTCTTGTCTTAAAACAACTAGATATGAACCATCTATGATAAAGTATTAACATTGTTAACTTTTGATAAGTAATACAGAGATACATGTGGTAACTTTGTGGTTTCTGCTTTTTTAAAATATAAAATAACAGTATATTAATATGCAAGTTACAGTTCTCTGATCTACTATCCCATGAATCCCATTAGAGATAAACATTCTTAAGTTTAGATGTATCCTGTATTTTTCTTGAGTATAGACAGATTTTACTTAACGCTTCTCCTGGCTCCTAGATGATATTTTTTTTTCAAGACTATAAGGACCATATATATTATTTTTCTGCAGCTTGCATTTTTGTATACTGCTTTGTGTTCTGGAATCTGCTCTTGTCACATGTAGACCATTTATGTAATGGCTGCATGGGGTTCATTGGATGCACATACCATGATTAATTGACTATTGCTTTGTTTTGGGACATTGAGACTGTCCGTTTTTCGCCTTTTTAGACTGAACTATTCTGGACATCTTATGCACACATTTTGCACACTAATTCTAGTATTGTTGCCCTCATAAAATGGTAGAAATGAACTCCTGGTATATGTAATTGCCTGTGATTTTTGTTAGCTTTTCCTTTGTACATTTGTGTAAGTGCTCCCTTTGTCTTTCCACTGTTATGAGCCAGTACATCACTGGAAATACGGTAAGTCCTCAGTAATTGTTATTTTGCTATTTTTTTTCTTAAACAACACCGTCTGGTGTACATTCTCTGTGGAAGACTTTGGTTACAAAAATCATTTGTCCTCAGTTATCCAGTTGGTAATGCAGTAGGACACATTTCAGAATATTCATTTATGCATCTCAGTCAGCATGTAGATCTGCCCACAGGAGGGCACACTGATCCTTGTTTTACTTCCGGGATGATGTGCTTAGTTAATTGAGACTTTTGTCCCCAGGAATTCAGGTGAGCATATGGTTTTGATTGGTTTGGCAATTCTACATTATGGATTTCCTCACAAACGTTAAAATTGGCTGCTTCCTCTTTTAGCACTGTAGTTGGAATTCCAAAACTTTCTTCCTTTTTTTCTTTCCTTCATAGGGCCCATGCCATTTTTCTAATATTTGTTTCATTTTCTGTTTTAAAATAATTGTTTTAGCAAGATGGAATACAGGTTTATTGTGTATTTGCTGTTTAAATCCATTTGTAGGTGACACTTTCCAAAAAAAAATATATTCAAGTTGCCTTTCTTGCTTACAGTGAAATCTGTGGGTGGTACCCATTTCTGTTTACCTTTAAGGAAGCATCTTGATATTGCTCACTTCAGCTGGTCAGTATGTGCCACTCTGAGAGACTTCTCCTGTATTGTTTTGGTGTATGCTTTCAGTGGCTGCATCTTCTGTCTCGTTCACCTACTCTGAGTCCTTCTTTCCTCACCATTTCACCAAAGAAACCTGTGTGAGTCGCCAGTGACCTCTTATGTTCGTGGGTCAAAACTTGATATTTGTTTTATTTGACCCATAAGTAACATTTGACATACTTCTTTCAGGGAATGGTTAACCCACTTGGCTTGTTTTTCTTGGGCGTCCCTGGCTCTTATTCCCATTGTCTTTGCTGGTTCTTCTTCATCTTCCAGCTTAATGTCAGATGCTCTGGTCTATCTTCTCACAATCTGTCCCCTGTCTGTGCTCCTCCCCTAGAGGATGTCACCCGCTATCAAGACTTCAGATATCAATTTTGATGACTACCTACTCTTTAACACTAGCCTGAGTTCCAGGCTTAAATGTACCACCACCAGCCTGACATCTCTTCGCCTTTCTTAAAGACATCCCAATTGCAGTATGTCAAAATTGTTATCATCTCCCCTTCTGTACCCACCTCTGCCCTTTAGCCCCTATTCCCTGGAATACTGGTGTTCTTTCTTCAGTTTTACCCATGTCCAGAAAGAACAAGTCTATCTTTACAGTTGTTCACAGCGTAAATCTTCCTGGCATCCTTGATTCTTCTCTTTCCCCTGCACAATGCATCTTGTCTCTAGGAAACCCTGTTGGCTCCACATTCACAGTAGACTGGGAGTTGGATTATATTTTACTGTGTACCCTACTACTACCACCCTGGTTTAAATGATCATGTCTCACCTCAAGTTTTAAAGTAGTGGCCCATTTTTCTTCTTTCTTATGCTTTTCTTCCCACTGTACAATATTCTCTATTCAACAAGGGATCAAAAGTGATTCTTCTAAAGTATCACAGAGCATGACATACCTTTCCCCTAAAACCTTTTACTTGGAGTAAAAACTAAACTTTACAAATTTATGTATGTTTGTTTTGCAGCGATGGGGACTTGCCCGTGCTAGACTAGCACTTCTACTACTGAGTCACACCCCAACCCCTTAGAACTAAGTTTTTACAATTACCAGCAAAGACACCGTAATCTTTCTTCTCCACACCCTATTCAACTTCATATCACCCCTCCCCATCTCCTAGCACACACATTCCCGTTGCTGAGCTGGCTGGCCATATGGGCCTTATGCCATTCTTTAAACATTGCCAGAAAACTTTGGCCTCTGGGTCCTTGTGCTTGCTACATTCTACCTGGAATGTTTTTCCTCCCACTTGTTTAGGTGACTTTGTCTTGCTACTCTCGGGTCTCTGTTCACATGTCACCTCACTAAGATCTTGTTCTCCCTATGTACTGTAGAGTGCCTTCACGCCCCTACTCCATTTCATTTTTCTCCTTATGGGGTGTGCTTTTCTGACATACTTTATATTGATTTTTTTGCTTTTCTCTTCCTGGAATGTGAGTTATCTGTGACAACAATGGTTCTTTATTCAGTACTGTATTTCCAGCAGCTTAGAATAGTGCATATTACAAATTGATGTCACAAATATTTGAAGAATGAGTGATGAGGAAGGTACGATGTGGATGTGATGGGTGCAGATAAATTGCTTTATTACACAGGGAAGAATATTTGAATAGGGTTCAACTTGGTAAGTTCTCAGTTAATTTCTTCCCTAAGGTATTAAGTTCCTTGGATGCAGGGACCTTATCTTTATCATAACCATGATACATTGCACAGGTCTTCAACACAGACATGAGAAAAGTATGTTCAGTAAACTTTGTTGGTACATGCAGAATTCAAAGACATGTATCAAGAGATTTTAAAGGGTTGGGGCTGTAGCTCAGTGCCAGAATACGTGTGCAGCACTGGGGTTGATCCTTAGCACCACATAAAAGTAAAAGCATGTTGTCCATCTAAAACTGAAAATAAATTTTTTAAAAAGTGATTTTAAATAAAAGATTGAGCATGGAAAAAGAAAATTATATGTCATACACCTCTAATTTTCTGAGTATGCCCAAGAGTACTACGAAGCCAGGTGCAGTGGGGCATGCCTATAATCCCAGCAGCTGGAGAGATGGAAGCAGGGGGATTTCGAGTTCAAAGCCAGCCTCAGCAAAAATTGAGGCACTTAACAACTCAGTGAGACCCTGTCTCTAAATAAAATACAAAATAGAGATGGAGATGTGGCTCAGTGGTTGAGTGCCCCTGAGTTCAATCCCAGGTAAACACTGCCCCCTCCTCCTTCCTCAGAGAAAAAAGAAAAAGCTAGGACATCCAAGTTCTGGCCCTTAAATCCCTTGTAATAGTATGTATTTGATGAGTATGTCTGTTGGGGACTTTGTGTTTTATATATAAAAGCACTTTCATATGCATTCATTTTTCTGGGGAAAGGAGTTACCTTCCTCAGAAATATGAAGGTGCTTATGGCTTTCAAAGGCAAAAAAGCTAAATTGTAGCTGTGCCTGCTCATGAGGCAGATAAGTTGAACCGGAGTCAGACTTTACATTTATTTACTCTATGGGGCAATTTTCTGTTGCTTTCTCTGACAGGTACTTTTAGATTTTCGGTAATAAGGATTATTTTCTTAATATTTTGATATCTGGAAGAAATTTTCTATAAATAAATTATAGATGCAGAGAATTGTTTTGGATTATGGATATGTTAGAAGAAAAGGGGCAGTGGTTGAGTCGCACCTGGCTTTGTAATCCTTGCATAGTCTACTTGTCCCCCCAGCTCAGTGTATAGGAGGCCAATGGATCTCTCTGAAATTAACCCTTGTATTACCAAACTACGGAGAAAGCAACTCCTTAACTAAAGATTCGTTATAGTAGTTGACCAATAAGAACCATGTGTGACATGTGGAACGATCTTTGTACTTGTGAGCCCATTTGGTAGTGGTGTCTTTCATTGAAGGATTTGAAAATTTTTATTAGTGCTTAGGAAGTTAACCTTTGATCTATGTAGCACACTTGTCATTAATGAGTTTTCATGTTAAATTATATGCTGGGTATGGATAATTTGGGTTTGGGGTTTAATCTAGTTTTGGTATTACACACTCTAAATTAATTAGCAGTGTGCCACTATGATTATAAAAAGTGTCAGTAGTTTAATTTCAGGAGTAAATTTTGCCTAACATCTTTTTTCTCTCCACATTATATGAAGTTGAAGGAGAAATATTTTCCTCATTAAAGACTCTGGTTACACTATGATCTTGGTCAACCACCCCTAAAACAAATGCTTGTCCTGTGGGTCCGATGCATGAATCTTTTATTTTACTTTCTCTTTTGTAATCCTTCTTCGGGGAAATACTCACAGAAAATCTATTTATGTGAATTTCATTTATTTTCTGAAACAAATTTTTGCATTTGCTGTTTTAAATTTTCTATCTTGGTCTAGCTGTTCCATAATATGGAAAGAAGTAAATTTTAAGTTTCTTTTATGAAATAGAATAATTTTTTAACTTTTGGTACTGGGGATTGAACCCAGAGGCACTTAAACTGAGCCACATCTCCAATGTTTTCTTATATTTTAGAGACATGGTCTTGCTCAGTTGCTTAGGGTCTCCCTGAGTTGCTGAGGCTGGCTTTGAACCCATGATCCTCCTGTCTGTTTCCCAAGCCACTGGGATTATAGGTGCACCACCATGCCCAGATAGAGTAATGGTTTTATGACTTTCATAAAAGTCATTTTTTACGCCTTTGAATTTGATTTTCCTCGCCTTTGAATTTGATTTTCCTCTGAAGTCATATTCTGCTTAAGTGCCATATTTCTTACCATGTTTATATTTTTAATTCTATATTTGAATTAGTTGATGACATTTAAATCATTCACTATGCCCTCTCAATTAAGAAGATTCTGCAGATGAACAGGAATAGAAAATGTGACATGAAATCCTATTTGAATAAAATTTATCAACTCTAGGTACAACATATAATGCTTTTGGAAATGTATCTTTAAACATTTAAACAGCTCAATAAAACCAGACTTCTTAGATCTACCTCTAGCTCCAAATTACAGAGATTTTCACATATTCCACAGATGTAATGATGACTAAATAGTGGCCCTACTCCTGATTGGCTCACTGTCTAGTCAGAAAGGAAAAAAATTAATATATTGTGAAAAATACATTTAAAATGTGCATTTAATGTTACGAATGGATAGAAGGGTACTACATTGTCTTAAAAAGGTTTGACATAGAGCAAAAATATCACATGCTAGGAAGAACTTGGAAGAACATCTCTGTGACCTTGAAGTAGGTGAACATTTTTTTAATAAGGTTTAAGAATAATAATCTTAAAGTTAAAAACTGATGAATTACATTTAGAATTAAAAACTTTGGTTAATCACAAGACACCATTAATACAATAAAAAGGTAATGCCCAGAGTAATAGAAAATATTCACAGTACATACAATTAATAAGAAATCTGTATCTAGAACACACACAACACTGATAAGTGAATAAGAAAGATGGAAAACCAATAGAGATCAGAGCAAATACTTAACAATAGAAATTACTCATTGCAAAGATTAAAATCACAAACCATTATCAGAACTGATGTTGGCGTGGATGTTGAGCCATCAGAACTCTGAGTTGCTGGTCAGAGTGTGAAGAAAATGTTTGGATCTACTTTTTAGATCTGGACATATGCATACTGTGTGTATTGGCAGTTCCACTACTATTTACCCAGAAATGCATAGTTCGTTCACCAAAAGGTAATTACCAGCATGTTCAGAGAAACATTATTGGTATTAGCTTCAAGTTAAGTACTCAAATGCCTATTGATAGAAGAAAAGATACATAAATTTTGGTATATTCACACCGGGTAATGTGATGTAGCAATGGGCTGCACACATAACTATGTACGTAAAAGTGAAAGAAAACACGAGTATATGATTCTACATTTTTTATATGAATGAATACAGGGAAAATATATTTATGCTGCTGTCAATCTGGACAGTGTGTTTTCTCAAAGTGGTATGTCTGGGAGTGAGCATAAGAGAAGCTTCTGGGATTCTGATGGTATTGTGTTTCTTGGTCTGAGGGCTCATTACATGAACGTGTTAAAATTGATCATACTATAAGCTTGTATGCGCATACTTTTTCTTTCCATGGGGAGGGAATTCTGGGGATCGAACTTGTTAGGGTTTGTAAACAAGTCAAGATGGTGCCTGGCATTTTGCAGAGGGAGTGGTTTGAGAAGGAACACCAGCGAGCCATTAAGTGCGGAGATTTCTTATTGGTTGACTGCTGTATCTAGTTTATGTTAATTAAGATAAGCTGTGTGGAATGTATATATACCCCTCCTGTCCTACAATAAACGGTTCCCACTCCTCCTGTATCAATCTACACTAGTTGCTCGTGTCGTTCCGTCCCCCCCGTCCCCCCCCCCCCGTTATTTTGCTGCAGCCGGACTGCGGCATGAACTCGGGGCTTTGCACACACTAGGCAAGCACTCTACCAGTGAGCTGTGCATTGTCTTTGAATATGTCTTCTACTCAAATTAGGTTTATTCAAAAGAATCCTTTTGCCTGGTTTAAAAAGACAGGAAGAGAATATATGTTGGCTGTAATTGTCTTTTTGTAATGGGACTGTGAATAAATGTTCTCTTATCCATGCCTTTTTGAACTTTTCAAATCGTTTTTAGTGAGTTTGAATTAGTTTTATAACAAAGAAAAATGAGTTTAAGTGAATGCAAATATTGAGGGAGGGTGTGAAGGAGGAAGAAGGGGGTTGGGGGTAGAAAAAAGGAGAGGGAGAGAGATATTACTGGTGTGTTGAAATCATGCAAAGAATGAGTGGCCTGAACATTCTGATACCAAATCTAGTTAAGGAAAGGGGAGGAGGCACTCTAGCCCTGTTGCCTCTAGGCAGCATATTCAGTTTATTTGATCTACAGTTGTGTCATGGTATCCTAATACGAACTCTGCAGTGTTATTATGAAACACAAGGTAGGATAGCAGTTGGAGGTAACATCCACTACACCTCTACATGGCATGAGAAACTCCATGGCTGGACGAGTGGCCTCTCTAGGGAAAACAGCCTCTGGAGGTCCTGAAACTGGACCAGTTTTTTTCTTGTGTTAATTCAGATCTGAGAGCCAGCTGTCTACTGTATTATGAGAAGAAATGAACTTGTATTGCTATCTTCACAAATGATAGAAATGAAGAATTCCAGTAATGCCACTATTAAAGCAACTCTATTTGTGTTACTTTCTAGTTTTTAAATTCAGTATACTTAGAAAGCTCTTGCACATGGCAAGCATTCAAGAAATGGCAGCTATCATTGTTGTCAAAGGGACATTTAGCTATTTTCCTATCTAGAGCTTTCTACCTTGCCTCTTCAGAAGTGTTGAATAATGAACTTCTGTTTTTGGATCTGTCTTCCTTCTCTGCCTTGGAATGCTTGTGGTTGAACTTGGTCTCCTAGGTTCCTTTCTATCACTAGAAAGGCTGTGTTCTAGTTCATTGAGGTTAAGCACACGTATGATGCTCTTTTCTGTTTCCTTCCCTTTATTTCCTGTCATTCAAATCTATAGTGTATTTTCATTTGCAACGTATCTCAGTTTGGATTAGCCACATTTCACATATGATTCGTGGCTACTGTGTTGGACAGCTCAGGTTAGAGGCAGTTCTGGATGTGTGTTCCACTGTTTCCCACCACTACACTCACATGATAATTTTGGTTAGAGTCTGCAGATCCAGCCACTTGATAGTTACTTCAAGACATAGACTTGCTAAGACAGCCTTTTAAATAAATGGTGCTGGGAAAAATGGATATCCATATGTAGAAGAATGAATTTAAATCCCTATCATTCACCATGCATAAAAGTTAAATCAAAATGGATGAAACACTTAGATAACAGACAAGAAACCTTGCAACTGCTCAAAGAAGACATAGGGTCAACATTCTAGGTATAGGCACTGGCTTCCTCAGCAAGATCCTTAAAGCTCAGGAAATAAAACCAAGAATCATTAAGTGAGATACCATCAGAAAGCTTCTGGACAGCAAAAGAAATGGTCATGAGAGTAAAGAGGAACCTACAGAATGGAGAAAATCTTTGCCAGCTACTTCTCTGATGGAATTAATGTCCAGAATGTATAAAGAACTCAAAAAACTCAATGCCAAAGGGGGAAAAAAAAAACATAGCCAATATGGAAAAGGAAAAAACAAATTTATGAAGAACTAATCAGAAACTTTCCAAAAAGAAAAAAAAATGGGCCAAGAAATAAGAATGTTTAGCGTCTCTAGCAGTTAGGGAAATGCAAATCAAAACTACACTTACTCCAGAAAGAATGGCAATTATCAAGAACATGAATAATAATAAATGCTGGTGTGGATGGGGAAAAATACGTACAAATGCAAATTAGTACAGCTACTCTGTAAAGCAGTGTGAAAATTTCTCAAAAAACAAGGAATGGAAACACCATATGACCAAGCTATCCCACTCCTCAGCCTTTATTCAAAAGATCTGAAATCGGCCATACAGCCAATTCAGTGTTTATAGCAGTGCAATTCAGAACAGCCAAGCTTATGGAATCAGTAGATGAATGGATTAAGAAATGCCCATGAGATGAATGGACTAAGAAAATGTGGTATATACACACAGTGGAGCTTTGCTCAGTTATAAAGAAGAATGAAATAATGACATTTGCTGGTAAATGGATGAAAATTAAAAAGCTAAGTGAAATAAGCCAGACTTAGAAAATCAAGGTTTAAATTATTTTCTCAGATGTGGAGGCTAGAGCAAGATAAAGGAAAGATGCTTGGGAAGGAGATAGGATACCATAAAGATACAGGAAAGATCAGTGGAATAGGAGAACTAGAGGGAGGATAAATAGACTGAATTTAACAAAATCATTTTATGTTCATATATGAAGATATACCAAAGGGACTTCACTTTTATGTATGTAGGAGAAAGGAAGTTTAGTGGGGGAGGGAGCTTGAAATTAAAAAAGCAAGAACAAAAATGTGCCTCAATGTGATAAATGTGACCACTCAAAATGATCAGATGATACACATGAAAATAAATTTTAAAACCCATCATTGCTAGTAATGAGATAAATATATAACAAAACAACAATAGCATACATATTGTTCCTCCCTGAATCATTTTCAAAAGAAAATTCAGGGGAAAAAAAACATCATGGTACATTAGTTTCAGAAATATTTATAAAGCAAATGACATATTCTGTAACTTTTACCAGTCTAATATCTAACAACTCATGTTTCTTTAACCACAGTATTTATTATTAACTAAATTATTCATTTGAACAATGCTTCTGTGACCCCCAAGGAAAGTAGAAGATTCTGGTTTCTACCTTCTGATGTTAAAGGACACTTTTTTTTAAAGAGAATTTTTAATATTTATTTTTCAGTTTTCCACAGACACAACATCTTTGTTTTTGTATGTGGTGCTGAAGATTGAACCAGGGCCAGGCGAGCACACTACCGCTTGAGCCACATCCCCAGCCCAAGGACACTGTTTTTCATCCAAATAAATGGATGATTGATAGTGTGTAGAAGGTTTATAATGTGGAACCTGTTAGTCTTTCAGCAATCCACAAAAATTCTAATTTTCCATTTATTAGCTGGCAAAATTTCATAGGGAGAAAATGTCCATACATTTACAGGCTTTTAAACAAAAATTTGATGACATCTGGTTGCTATTTTTTCTTTAACGCAGGATGAAATGAGTGTTCCAGGCAGCAGCTCAGCTGACCTCTTACACTGGACTACTGCCACCACCATGAAAGTCCTTTCCAATACCACGACCACTACCAGAGCAGTATTGCAGGCTGTCAGTGATGGGCAGTGGTGGAAGAAGTCTTTAACTTACCTCCGGCCCCTGCAAGTAAGCAAGGCAGCCTTCATTTTCAAATGTGCTGTGTGGCTTGTCATTTGTTAGCACTACTCTTCATTTGTTTTCACTGTTACGTCTTAATGATTTATAAAATTTCTTCAGAAATCCAGGCCTCCTGTCAGGGCGTGAGTAGTCTGTCTCATGGAGTGAAATACACTCCCATGGAGTACTTGCAAAGGACCCTGATATATTTGAGTAGGGTTTGGTTTACATCTTAGAATTAAAATTTAGTGAAACGAAAATGATTGCATCAGTGCTGACTTGCTCTGCTGTGTTTCTACAGGCCAGTAGTTAGGGAAGAGTTAGGAGCCAGCTGATGGAGAAGGGTTGAAGTAAAGATCAGGGTTAGCAGTAGAGCAATGGAGTTTGTTTTTTGGGGAAATCTTAACACGTGGTTCACCTGTATTTTCTGCATTGTTAAATTCCAGTTCTATAGTCTCACATTGGAAAACAAAGGGGAAAAACTTGCCTGTTTATCGGTTCATCCCAAACACACGTAGTTTCTCCGTCATTCATTTATTCATCCATCTATCCAGCAAACAGTTATCATTTTCTATGAGTCAAATACTGTGCTAAAGACAGGAATAGAAAAGGATAACCCTTCAGTCTAATCCCCTTCCTCTATGGAACTTATGTTTCAATGGGGGAGATGAAGAAAAATATTTTGTATAATGCCAGGTGGTTATAAGTATATGAATGTAACTCATAAGCAAGGTAAGTGAATAAAGAGTCATGTCGAGGAATTAAAATTCTGATTTAGGGAGGGAAGTTAAGTTACTCAGGAAAGAATCGGGTTGAGCAGAAGTATGATTGAGCCAAGTAGAACAAATGCAAAGCCCCCGCAGGGGGACTTATTTGATGTCTTTGTAGAACTTAAAAGAGGCAGGTATAATTTGAGGACTGTGAACAACTGGGAAAAGAGATTAGGTAGGTGGTGTGGAGGCCCATCATTGAAAGCTTGTGTAGACTGTGATAATAAGTGTGTGGATTTTATGCTGGATAATATGGAAAACATATGGAAAATTGAGGCAAAGCAGTTGTGTTCTCCAGCCTTACTTTTAATGAGCTCATGTAACTGCTGTGTGGAGAGCTGGCAGTCAGAAGCAGAGAGAGATTCTTGTTCAGTCCTCTGGGTGAGAGATGATGCTGGCGTAGACCTGAGTACCAGGAAGGAGGTGAGAGAGGACTGCTGTGGGTGGGATATATTTTGTGGTCCTACAGATGGTCTGTGTGTGGGGTATAGGAAAGAGAAAAATCTAAGGATGATCAGCCAAATGCTTGGGTAAATGAAAAAGATATTGTTTACTGTGATGCTTTGTACTTACTTGATTCTGGGGTAAATCTCTTATCCCTTCATGCATCACACTGGATTATGATTATTTTCCTTTCTCAGCTGTTCACTGTTTTGAAGGCTTATGTCCTAGGTCAGATCTTTAACCCAGATTGTAGTCTGCATTTTTATTAAACATCTGCTGTATTCTGACCACTGCCAGCAGCTTCATTGTTTCCCTCAATGGGACTTGGTAGAGGGTCTGGGTTCAGTAAACTTGGGAGGAATGTCTTCTACTTGGATCTTTCAGTAAGGAGCTTTAATGTTGATTTGAGGAGAGCAAAACCACCATAATCAACTATATTAGTAATAATAAAATATTTGCTAACAGGAATGTTGATGCTCCAGTCTTAAAGTGGTGGTCGAGAAGGAGTTGGGGTTAAGAGGCACTTTTGTAAGTCTTACTCCTCCACTAAGGCAGAGTGGGTGGGGTCTTAGCTGGACCTGGAGGAAGGGTAGATTCTCACTAGGCAGCCAGGCTGTGGGGGACCCTTTACAGTGGAAGAAAGGCACAGAGGCCCCTTTTTTTGCATTAAGCAGGGTGGTGTGATTGAGGTGAAGAGTTAGACTTTAATGTTAATTAGCATTTGATGATCTTGAATGTTCTACATAGTTCAGATTTTTATGCTGTTGCCCATTTGCCTTGTCACTGAAGGTTTTTTTGAGCAGGGTAGCAATGTGAACAAAGTGATGTTTTATGATGGTTATTCTGACTGTAATATTGAAAACTTGCTGTGTTTATAGCACTTATTACTTGAGTGTTTCTGATTCATAGATGTCAAAGTGACCAGGAAAATCAGGAGGCGCTGTAGGTAGGGGTTGAAATGCTGCTTGTGGAATGTAGTTGTTATTACATTCTCTGCTGGTGTCTGTCACTCTGACGCCCTCTTTTGGTCATAGAAAGCACACTGATGAATTTCTCCTGGAATTGTCCTTTTCTCCCTGCCATCTTGCTCCCTCCCTCTCCCTCTTCCCCCTCTTTGCTCTCTTTTTAACCTGCTGTTCTTCACTTTGTTCTGTTTAGGGGCAAGAATTTGGTGGTGCTTATCAAATTGGAACTGTAGCCAATGAAGATCTAGAAAAACAAGGGTGTCATCCCTTTTATGAATCTGTCATCTCTGATCCCTTTGTCAATGGGGTAAGGACAGTGAACCTAAGAAAACAGATTTACTGTCAAGCTATTGAAGATGGTATAAAGAAAAACTAAAATTTTCCTGAAAATAAACTTCTTTGACTTTATTTTTCCTTATTCACTGCTTTTATATGATTCATTCTGTATATATTATGACCTATGAAATGAAAATCTATTTAAGACGTTAGATACAATAATATGCATTAGTGATAAATTATTATTCAGGTCAGCAGAAGCCATAAACTCCTTCCCCTGTGATTTCTAAGAATGTGTAATTAGAAGAGACCCTATTAAATGGTGAAGTTGCTGCTTTTGTCTAGGCTGCAGTGACCTATGGCACCTACCAGCATGCCCCAGCAGAAAGCTTTGCGGAAGTTCTGCTGAGAACTGGGAAACTGGCAGAGGCTAAAACTGAAGAAGTATTTCCAACTACAGAAGGTAAGAAAGGATGTTCTAGTTTTATTTATTTCAGACATTTACTGAGAACCTACTGTTTTCTGGATAACTTGTTCATACTGAGAATTTTAAAAAGATAAACAGGTATAATTCCTATCTTTAGGTTGCTGATTATGTAAAATGGTTCTCATCATGTATGGTATGCAGTGCTCAATATTTATTTCGGTTTGGCTTTTTATCCTTCATCAAATGTGGATCTGTATTTGATATCAAGCATTTTCTGCACGGTGGCATATCTTTCCACCTAGAATTCTTGTAAAAGAATGAAATGTATGTAAATTTACCAAAGACAGTTGTTCTCTTTTTCCTCGTTAACCTTCTTACTACCTTTTCTTGACTTTAGTCTTCCCGTTACCTCTCTCACTGCTCTGCCATCTTGGTAAGTACCTTAAAGGCCACTGGAGCACCGTATTCCAGGCCGTCAGTGAGGAAGAAAGAGGTGAGGAGGGAGAAATATTTTTCTTGGAAGTCCTATTCAGTTTCCACCTCCGTGTTCCTGGTCACCTCTAACTGCCAGTGAGCCTTGGCAGTGCTAACTAGCACACTACTATGTAAATTAAATTCAAGAACACTTATTTGTCGAACAGCTTGCTGTTTTCCTGAAAATCTGATACTACAATTATTTTGTTTGTTTGATCCAGGGGCACTTAACCACTGAGTCACATCCCCAGCTCTTTTTATTTTTTGAGACAGGGTCTCATCAGGTCACTGAGGCTAACTTTAAGCTTGGCGATCCTCCTGCCCCAGCCTCGAGCTACTAGGATTAGATGTACAGGTGTACACCACCATGCCTAGCCTATAAGTTATTTTTAAGTAATTATTTTCTTTAGTCAAAATTTGTATGCCCCTGGGAAGAGGAGTCACAAATACCACTTTCCCATATACTATGTGAAGCCTTAGAATACCAGAGGTTTTTATAAACTATACCATTTTTCTTCATTTCTGAGAAATGTTTTTCTACCTTCTATCATTCTTTAATCAGGGTATATAACATAGTTTATCACATTTTTCTCTAAAAAGCTATTATTCATGATATACCTCACAGTTGATATTGAGTATACGTACGAAGAGTGTAGTATCATAACTCTTTATTCACATAATTATTCGTCAGTACTTCTTGCTTCATGTTGTATGAAGTTAGTGGCTCATGGTCTGAAAACAATTGATAACAGATAGTTTGTAAAGATAGAATATGAAACCTTAAGAAAATAATGGATTGGATATGGGAATGTCATTTGTCATTGGCCAACATTCTGGCTATTGCCAGGGACCGAAGCTATAGCCAGTATGTCTGCATATTGCCCATATAATATTTTTATATATTATTTAGCTTGCTAATTGCTTATTGTGAATTCAAGTATCCCTTGTATAGAAGCGTGCCTCACAAAATGGCAGACCTGTGGACCTGTGGTTAAAAGTCAAAGAATGGATGCCTTCTCGGATTAGAAACTGATTCCCCTTCTCATTAAGCTTTCTGGCAATTTCCAGAGCTGTTTTTGGAAAAATGCTTAGAGTATTTAATTATAATACCCAGGCAGGCATACATTTCTGGTTATTGGTCGTCTTTCTATAGGGCCCTTAGAATACTTGGCTATATTTGTTGTACTTGATCACTAATGATGAAGCTTTAAAATGATCTTGAAATATGAAGTAGATAGCAAGGTTTCAAGAGGAGCTGTGTGGGGTAGACAAAATGTATTTAATGTCAGGAGATTCCCCTTGTCTTCCTTTGCTGACAGTGTATCTGTTGCTTACTGAAGAAATGGTTCTAGGCCCTGTCCTAGGAACTTGGGATATAAAGTGGAGGAAGACATTGCCCCTATTTTCAAAGGGCTTACAGTGGAGGTGGGGAGACAGATACATTTGTATTTGCTGTGACAGGCAGATGAGACAGGCATTGGGACTATGGAGATCTGACAGCTGGAAGAGGTGGTGTAAGGTGTAGGTGATGTTTGGCTTGGGTTTGGAAGGTTGAATAGGAGTTAAGTAGATGAGAAAGCATAGAAATCGAGATGGGTAAGAGGGAGAAAGAGGATGTTTTACAAACGGGAAAATTTACTAAGTAAGGAAGATAAAACAATATGATTTTTCAGAGATTTGGAAATTATTCTAATACCTTGATAGAGTGGGGCAAACAGCAAAGAAATGAGGTGAAAGTAGGCTGAGAAGAAATACAAAGCCTCAAATGGCAATCAGTTAAACATTCTGATGGAGCCCTCTGCTGGAAGCTATAGGGATTTCAAACAGAAAATTATTATTGTATTTCAGTTCCCTTATGCATTAAATGGCTTAACAACTCAGTTGTTCCGTTCTGGACCATGTTCTCTTATGATGTCTTGGCAGGGCCTAGTCTTATGTACCTGTGCTTAGGTTAGTCCCGAATCTTCTTTGCTACAACTGTGCAATTCAGTTAATCCAGATGTGATTTTACCTTTCTTTCAAGACCAACCCGTCTAATAGTTCCTCCTAGTTACACATTAGAATCACTTAGGTAATTTTTAAGAAATACTGAAACCCTGGGGTCCATTGTAGATAATTCATTTCACAATCCGTAGAGTTGAGCCTACATAGCAAATATTTTTTAGAGTACCTCAGGCTGACCATTTGTGAAACCATAGTTTCACTTAAGGTATTCGATTCTCGCCACCCATAATATGTCCATTCTTCAAACATCTATCCTTTCTCTCTTTCCTGGCAGCATAGAGACACATTGTCTTTCACATCTCTGGTCTCTTCGACCTGAGACTTAATCCTTGAGTACCATTTCTGCTTGTAACACTTCTGCCAGACCTGTGAGGACTTTCTGTGTGATAGGTGCAAAGTAAACGTTTCTCCACAGTGAGGAGAGTAAGCAGGGTGTGTATTGTGGGGGCTCGGCCAGTGAGCTGAGCATGTGCTCCTGGTTAATCTGAATGCAGGTATGTGTACTCCTCTTGGTCTGTGGGAGCTTAAAGGGAGTACAGGAATTTTCTGTGTGCTTCTGTGTTTTTTCAAGTTATCTTTTTCCTGACAATCAGATTTTTATGTTCCTTTAGGGAAAAAAATCCAAGTCTGTGAATGAATTTTCCAGAATGTCAAGTATTATTGAATAGAAAAAAAATATTTTCAGAATTAAGAAGATATATATTATATATATATATACCATTAATATGCTATGTATAGTGAATATACAGGTGATTTTAGTAATCATCTGTGGCCAGGTGTAATGGCACATGCCTGCAATCCCAGTGATTCAAGAGACTGAGCCAGGAAGTTCACAAATTTGTGGCCAGCGTCAGTAACTTAGCAAGACCCTGTCTCAAAAAATAAAAAGGGCTGGGGTTATAGCTTAGTGGTAGAGTGTCCTTGGGTTCAATCCCCAGTACTACCAAAAAATGAAAAACATAATAATTATCTCCTTTGTTTACATTTGGGTTTATTATTTAGGAAGCATTTTCATATATACTATCTTTTGATAACACTAATACATCTAGAACACATGTATTTGGCTATTTTATAACATCAAATATTTGTTGGAAATGCAGTAGAACTGAAGAGTGATATATAAAATGCCCAAGGGTAGAATAGTGACTGAGGCTCCTGTGCCTTCATTCTCCCATCAGTTTTTCTTTAACCATTCATCTATTAGTTGGGAAGGGCTCTGGCCTAGCATGCAGCTGTAGAGATTAAAGGTCTGTGACCTTGTATGGGAGAAAAAAAAAATACCCTGGGATAATTCAACAGCATTTGTATTAGGATTAGGGAGTCAAGTGGAGGGTGGCACATTTGATGTCTTAGAGCAGCTGGAACATTGTGAACTTAGTGTGGCCAGAAATTCAGCAGGCCCAGTGTTGGAGAAGAGATATATATAACTTGTTCAGAAGGAAAAATAACAGGCAGAGACCTTAAACATTTGACAGTTATCAGATAAGTTTTCTTTCTCTGCATTCTATTAAAATTTAGAATTCATAAAAAAGATGAAAAAATTCTACACTGAACTCCCATAGACCCTCCATTTAGATCCTACAATTTGTATTTACTATACGTATTATACTCCCACCCCCTCCCCACCCACTAAATCTAATTTATTTCATGTTTTTAATCAGTTAATATTTATTACTTTTATGTGAGATAAAATTTATAAATAGTGCAATACAAAAATCTTAATTGTTTGACTATTTAAGTTCCCATAGCACCTTTCTACTCCTCACCCCATCAAGATGCAGCCTGTTACTATCACGGACTCTTCCTAGTAAGCATCCATTCCATTCTCCCTACAAGTCAGCCCACATTTCGATTTTTCCCCAATGTAGGTTAATTTTGACTGTTCTAGACTTTAGGTAGTGTTTTATGTAAAACAAAGATTTTTAAATTCACCTATGTTGCATCTATCAGTAGGTGTTTGCATATTTCATTTTTAATTACTGAGTAGTATTTCATTGTAGATAAATGAGTTTATCTTTTCTGTTAAGGATGCTGGGATTGTAGCAGCATAACTGTTATGAAAGCTGCTTTGCACTCTCTGGTACCACTGTTTTGTGAACATATCCTTTTATTTCTTTTAGGATGGAATTGCTTAGTCAAAGATTGTGCATTTGTTTAGTTTTATTAACTACTTTCTTTCTAGCTGTTGTGATTTTTCTGGGCTCTGGTTTTCTATTTGAATTTTACTTGCCCAATATGGAATGGATAGTGGCTTGCCCTCAGGTCAGAAGTTGTAAAAATGGAAAACTTACAATGCCAGTCATTCTTCCAAATGGTAACTATCTTAAATTTTCTGTCTCTTTTGATACCTCCCAGTGCTTTCTGACACCTGTTTTTTTTTTTTAAATACTATAAAGTATAAAAGTAAAAGTCTGTACTTTTCATTTGCAGGAGGGCTCTTTAAAACAGAGAACCTGGTCATGGAAGCATTTAAATAGTTACTGTTCTGGTCACTGTGGTTCCTCAGATGACTGTGGGTTAAACTCAGAGTTGTAGTTTTCTAGGAAGAGGAATAGAAAGCCCAGATGCCTTTTTTCCTAGGATTACTTCCAAGGAGTCAATTTATGAATGAAGCCTTGCCTGGTGCAAAGAATTCTGGACATACTCCAAGTTGCTTAGGCGGTTAAAATAGATGTCAAGAGTCTCTCGGGAAATGGACCCCAGGTATATTCAGGTGGAGAACTCTGCCAGCCAGCAGCAGGCTTGAAGTGAAAATTTAAAGAACACATGGCCATTTGGTAGTGACTGAAAATTACAATTGTGTGTATTGCATGATCCAGTAATTCTGTTTTTAGGAATTTACCTTATGAATTTGTTCACACACATTAAAAATAAAAAGGACATTTGTTCATGATAATAGTGTAAGAATTGTCAATATCCTGGTAACTACTGCTAGGGAAAGATGCCAGTCTTATTTTGATATCTTGTTTCATGTTAGAACACAGAACTACCTTTCTAAGTTTGGTCAATTTACATAAGTTTCCAAGTTCATGTTAAAAATTCAAGATAATGTTCTTTGAGGATTTTTTAAGCTAATTCATACAAAGTACCTATCTTGTGTCTGGTTCACCAGAGAAGATATTTCAAATTTATGGGTATTTTTGTTCTCTAATAATTTTGTTCTTGTTATATACAGCAAAGACATGAGCATAGGCAGAGCTTAGATACCAGATTGATTTGTTTGGCACATAGTGTAGGGACGGTGGCAATTTAAAGCACAAATTGTTTGTCTCATATTAATGGAACCCTTAAATGACAAATAATAAAATTTACTTTTATTTTTTAGGGAATGGGAAACTAGTGAAGAGTTTGGTTTTGTTTTAAGCTGGAGAATGACAGTTTTTGAAATTTTAAAATTAATATGGATCTGCTGTGTGAAAAGGGGATTGGAAAAAGACCAAAGTTACTATATAGAGTTAGGTTGGGAGGTTGTTAAAGAGTCCATTGTATTAACAATGAAAAGCTAACCTTGAGTCTGTGGGAGTGGAAATAGAAAGTATGTGTGTAAGTTCTCTGGAAGTGATTCAGCAGGATTTGTGCATGTTGGGAGCAGAGAAGAGGAAGAAGTCCAAGATGACTCTGGAATCTGAGCTTGGCTGGGACAGCACAGTGCACTATTTCAAGAATTTGAAAGACTGGGTAATGAATGATTAATCTGGGTCAGGCCTAGTGACACAAGCCTGTAATTCCAGCGACTCAGGTCTGTGAGGCAGGAGTATCATCACATGTTTGAGTTCAGCCTACGCAATGTAGTGAGACCCTGTCACAAAATAAAAAAATGAAAAGGGCTGGGAATGTGGCTCCAGTGGCAGAGCACTGCTAAGTTCAATCCACAGTACCACACCCAAAAAAATGATGAATTTGTGAAAAATTTGAGTGGCAGCCATGTCCAATAAATAATTGGTAATGTTGGTCTTGTGAGATGGATTAAATATAGAAAGAAATTCTGAGAAAATAGACCAAGGTGCTGTAGAAGTTAAGACTGTAGTTGAGGTCTGCAGGAGAGAAAACCTTAAGTGGGACTCCAGAGAGAGTGATAGAACAATGGAATACCCTCAGTGAGCACTTGTAGTGGGAGGGGAAAGGAAAAGAAGCATGGGGTATGGGGAGCAAGAGGATCTGGCCACACACAGAGGATTACTTGAGCATAGGTGCAGGAGAATTAATATTTTGGAAGCCCAAGGAGCAGCTATCTAAGAGTGTCTAGTTCTCCAATGACATGTGAGAAAAGAGGAAGATCACTGAGTTTGGCAACCTTTAGGAGCAATATCAATTGGATTTTGGGACAGAAGGACTTGGAAAAAGAATGAGTGTCATAGTAGTGGATACAGTGGGCCAGATCATTCATTTATAAAGTTTAGCAGGTAAAGAAAGGAGACTGTTGCTGCAACCTCTCTGCCATAGCCAGAAATCTGCAAGGGGTGATGGGGGATTGAGAAAAGATGATCATGTATATAGAGAAAGGTGGGACACTGTACTCTAATGGAGGAACAGTGACCCAGAGCTACCTCAGTACGTTTATTACATAGGTTTTATCATCAAAAGGTTATTTTTGGGAAAGTTTCTGCAAAGCAGGTAGACTGAGGGACACAGCACTGGTGAGACATTAGGGTTATTTTTTTATGCTCAGAATTCTTCATCCCTAGGAGATGGTATCTGAGTTCAAGGTCCCGACTGACAGAACTCTGTGCCTTTGCACAGTTTCCTCAGGCTGGGTGTCACCATAGCAACTGGGCAATCTTGACCTGTACTTTTACATGGGAAATTCTTAGTGCAAACGCAGCCATGAGGCATAGTCAGAGATCATGATCCAGGTCACTGCTCTACTGAATTTGTTAGAATGGCTAGTTTCCAAGGGAAGAATTATTTTTCTTTTATGCAGTCCTAAACATATATGCTTATGTATTAAATATATATGTAACACACACACACGGAAAACCGCAACTTCTTCCACGGACAATGTTTGAGGAGTAGCTAATTAACATAATTGTTGAATGCTTTGTGAGAAGCTGCTAACTAACAATAAATTTAATAACAATTACAAAGTAACAATAAATGCAGTAACAGAACTGCATCAGTTAATCACATGTTACTCTTTAAGCCTGTCATCTCTTCTGAGTGAAAGTAATCTTCCTGCTTAAATGCAGTTGTTTATTCATTAGTAATTATGATTTGTATAAAATAGAAGAATTACCATTGTTACCACTGTGGTAGTGGTTAATGGAATAACCTATTATCAGTCATTTTCAGGGGCAAATCAGATGTGTCCTAAATAAAATTTTTGCTTTCTCAAGTCTTTTGTTTATGGAGGGAGGAAGGGAATCTACTGGGTGTTGTCTACATGCTAGAGAGCTGATGTGCACTTTAAAGTGTTTCCCTCATTTAATCCTTATTTACATATGAGGCAAAAAATGCCAAAACCCAATATCCAAGGTGCTCTGAAAACCAGTAGGATCTTTGTAACTTGTGTGGCCTCAAAACTTGAACTAAATTGATCTGAGTCTATTCATAGCCTTTGCCTATCCTATTTAGTGTGAGTGTTTAAATATTTTGCAACAGAAATATTAATGTCTTTGATTACTGGGTTCTTCCAGATCACTCTGATGACATTGTCATGTAATATACCATATGTGTATGACATAACCTTCTGATGTCCAAAACATTCCAAATGCTGAAACTCAAATCTTAGGACTTTATAGTTCTGAAGATGTTTTTTCCTCCTGGTGATAGTTACAGACAGTTGGAGCTCTGGGAATACAAGGTTAAAGGAATAATTCTGTGAAGTGGGCCCATTGTGCTAGCCCTTGACATAACTGTCTTTTAAAAAACAAATTGCCCACATCCTTGCCTGCCTTAAGTCAATAGGATATGTTACATTTCTTAGGAATCACCCTGTTATCTGAAAGAGAAATGCAGACCCGAAATGATGATAAGCATACAAGTGATTCTTTAAGAGTGGGGTGGAGGGTACTTTTGTAACCCTTACACAGATTAGATCCCAGAACTCAAGGAGATAGGGATAATTTTCTCTAACCAAAGAAATCTATGAGAACAGATTCTAATTAGAACTGGTCAGCGTGGGCCAAAGTGACCTAGAGTTGTTATGCACACAGGGGACCTGAAACGCTGCTATTGTACAGCTGGCAGCCAAGAGTCAAGAGGTAGACCTGAGGGGGACTCTCTGAAAACTCCCCTGTAACCCCCTAGTAAAATATGAGGGCCAAAGAGGTCTGCTATACACTCTCTCGAGCATGTCCCCTTTTCCCGTCCTTTCTAATGAACTCATGCCTTCTACTTTGAGTCACATGCCTGAACTCTTTGTGGCATGATCATAAGAACAGTGAGAACTTCTCTGGCAATCTCTACTTCCTGGCAGGCCTTTGCTCTGGAGCACTGGTATATCATTCTACCTGATTTTGTTGGCCAGAAATTCATTGTGTATTCATAGGTTTTATCTGAGTGGTTGTTCTAAAATGCTGGGGATTTTGTTTTTCTTCAGTTATGGGGGGAGACACAGGCATGGAAATGATTGTTAAGATGTAAGAGATTGATACTAAAATTCCCAAAATAGGAGGCATGGAATACTACACATGGGGAAACCTGTGTGGGTCAAAGGCAGAAGGAGCCAGGGGAAAGCATGCAGAAAGCCTCAATTGTGGTTTTCATGGAGGGAATGGGTTTAGCCTGGTAGACAAGCTTGGGCAAGTTTGATTGGACAGGATGGCTAATTTGGGCATCTCTAAGCTTACAGGGGTAGTCTCTAGCTGGTTTACTGGTACTTACTCCAGGTGTTAGGACAGATTATTGCTGTCTGGAATATAAAACACTACCTAGAGGAGGGTTCAGAGTGATTACCATGTCAAAACTGCTCACAGAAGAGTTATTTATTCTCTCTAGCAATTCGCCCTGAGAGGGCACTTCCTCCAGGATTACCTTCTCCAGGTCAAAGCATCATAAAATAGAAAAGTGAAAGGTACGATTCACACAGTTGTGTGTATGACGTCTGTATGGGTGTTATTGACTGGGAACACAACATTTGTATTTTCACTGCTTGGTGACAGTGACCCTTTTAGGCAGCTCTCTGAGGGTGATTTTTGTCAGGAGTTTGAGCTCCTGGAAATTTTCTTCCTGTCTTCCTTAGCTTGCTGTAAACTTTGTGTTCATTTATATATATTTAAGAATATTTTTGACCATTTTGTGAGTGTAGTTTTGATGTAGTGTAACTGTAATCTTGATGGAATTTAGGTATTTGGAGTCTTCCCTTTAAGAATAACTCCTGTAAACATTTATTCTGTGTGTCATCATTACTTCATTGCTTTTTTTTGGGGGGTGGGGGTGTTGCTTTTGTTTTTCATTGTGTTGTTTTATTTTGAAATTTGTTGGTTCTCTAGCATATTTTTCAGACTATCCCTTGAGGGTGCTTTGGTTTTCAGAAACTGCCATATACACATTAAAATTGGTAGAAAAATTGAGTTGATGTGATAATAGAAAAGATATGATGAATACATTGTCAGTAATGGAACTTAATTTCCCAGGTGGGTCTGAGATTGGGTCTAACCACAACTCTGAGAAAGAAGGTTCAGTAGGAGCTGGAGAGCAGCTACCTGAAATAGGGACTCCTTTGAAGAGATGGTCCTAATTTGGATAAATGGGTTCAGATATACTTTTTGAAAACTGGCTGTTTTTATGCTTGAAGAAGGAAAATATCTAAATAATATTAAGATGGAAGTGGGAAAAAAAAACTAGGTGAAATAGGTTGAATAGTCCTGCTGTCAGGCTCTTGAGAGAAGATTGTTGGAATGCTTTTGTTGCAATTGCTCTTTCTTTCATTTATCTTATGGGATACAGTTACAGAGTTATTGTTTGGTGACACTTTTTTTTTTCCAAATAAAAATTCTATCAGTAAAAAGCGAGCTCAAGGATGAAGGGAGTGGCAGTGGTGGGGAAGGCTTGGCACACTGCATTGCCCGCTGATGTGAGAGTCATAACTAGGTGCTTTGGGAGAGAAATGAGTTGGGAAAGTTTGGAAAGGGAAGGAAGGCAACCTGCTCCCCTCCATGCAGGAGTACCACAGTCCTGGGTACAGAGGGTTCCAGAGGGAACAAAAGCCTTCGGTGAGTGCTTGGAGCCACCCTTCTTTGGATTTCACAAGTTTTTCCATTAATGTCCTCTTTCTGCTCCAGGAGTCAATCCAGGGAACTACACTGCTTTTCTTTGTCTCATCTCCCCAGTTGCCTTTGTTCTATGACGGCTTTTCAGTTTTGTTTTTCATGCCTTCAGTAGTCTCAAGGAAAACCAGCCAGGCATCCTGTAAGAATTTTGCCTCAATCTGGCTTTGTCTGATTTTCTTCTCATGATTGGACTGGAGTTATGGGTTTGGGAAAGAATTGCACAGACACAAAGCAAATACTTGTTACATAACCTAATTATTGTTTAAATCATCAAATTTTGTCTAGATTAACTTTAAGATCTAGATGAGGTTTAACAATTCTAAAATGCTATGCTCATATATTTTATAGGGCCACTGTAATTTTTTATGTAAATATTTCCAGTATTTTGAAATTTTTACCTATAGTTATACCCAAATGATAAGCAGGTAGGGAAAATCCACACCAACAAACTCGTAAGCAAAGCACAAGACTGGTGTTCTTTTTGTGGAGTGTGAAGAGAAGTGTTGTTGGAAGGAACAAAATCATGTTATAGTAATCATTTGTATTCTCAGAGCTGTTTAACTGCACTATACTCATATCATAACCCTCCATAGTAGCTGTCTTTAATGTACATAATCATACAACATGGCCTGGGTCTTTACTGCCACACTTAGTGGCATCTTTACACTTAGACTGCAACAATCACTCTGACAGGATTTCTGGGTGTTTGAGTGACCGATGGCATACTTGTTTCCAGTTAGGCAAGATTACTATTCAATGTTTCCCCCTCCCCCTCCCACTGGGGGGTTGAACTCGGGAGCACTTGGCTACTGAGCCACATCCCCAGCCCTATTTTGTATTTTGTTTAGAGACAGGGTCTCACTTGAGTTGCTTAGTGCCTCTTTTGCTGAGCTGGCTTTGAACTTGCAATCCTCCTGCCTCAGCCTCCCGAGCTGCTGGGATTACAAATGTGCACTACTGTACCTGGCTATCTAATGGGTTTATGTGATCTGTTTAGATGGTGCTGAATAGATTTTCATAAAAGGTCTTAAAGAGTCCTCCTAAACTAAGTATCTGTTGCAATCACTAGGGCTCAAACCATGACACTTAGTGACTGTGGATGTCTTATGGATCCTCAAGCTCAATCATGCATTTTTTTTTCTCTGCATTTAGTTCTTTTGCAGCTGGCAAGTGATGCTTTGCCAAATGACATGACCTTGGCTCTTGCATACCTCCTTGCCTTACCACAGGTAAGCCTGCCTTTTCCATTAAAGAAGTACTTAAAAGTGAGTAAACAGAAAATCTGTACTGGGGATTTTTATCAGTAAAATCATTTATAAATATGCCATTTCCTTCTGGTGTTTCTTAGGTGCTGAAAGGACCCTAGTCAGTATCCAGACAGTGAATCCTACAATGTAGCTTAAGTGTTGATATTTAAATAAACTTTTGCATGCATGGAATCTGCTTCATAGTACCTTCTGAGTTTTCATATCATCACGTTAGGTTGCCCAGCAGTTGGAGTTGGTGGGATAAGAACTTTATCAAAATCCAGGGCAGTGACTAGAAATGGAACAATTTAAATGATCTCTTTAATTTTCTTTCAACTGAGTTAATTATTTCTTGTCCCTTCCTAGGTGTTAGATGCTAACAGGTGCTTTGAAAAGCAGTCCCACTCGGCATTGTCTCTCCAGCTGGCAGCCTATTACTACAGCCTGCAGATCTATGCCCGCCTGGCTCCATGTTTCAGGGACAAGTGCCATCCGCTGTACAGGGTGAGTCCTCATGTTTTCCATGTTATTGATGAGAAAGTTAAAGCATTCCTAGAATAGTCAAAACATGTTTTTTTCCCTTTGTATCCCAAATGCTTCCAAGTGGCAGACAGGCCTTGCCTTTTCTGTTAGACACAGTTGCTTTTCCAGGTATCAGTAAGAGGTAGAGCTTCTGATATTTACTATGAATACCAATTCTTTTCCCTAACTTTTCTTTCATTTATTTTCTAAGTGCTTAATTAGGAGAGGCTAAATGAAGAATTGGCTTTTTAATTCACTGTTTCAAAGGAAGATGGCTATCTAATTTAATAAAGTAGGCCATGCAATATTTTGAGCCATATTGTACTTTCATTTATTTTAAAGCCAGAGGTATGACAATAGTAATTGTATAGATAGGAATAACATGTTTCAACATTCTAAAAAAAAAATTGTCAATTTCTGAGCAGAAGTATCTAACTATGACTCAAGATATATGTACCTTCTTTTGTAGATACAAAAGTTTTAACAGATGCTTATGGGAAGTTATAGCCATCCAAGTTTCCTTGTATAGACAAGTTTTAAAGATCAGCATTAGGAAATGATCTGCTTTTTATATTGGATTATTTTAAGAAAATCAGTACTTAAAGAGCAGATGAGTAAACTTTCAAATCCACTAGACGCACAGTCTACGATCCAAATTTTATTGAGGGAAGATTCTCCTTTCTTGACCTAAAACAGACAATAACTTACCTGCCACAGTCATCCGGAACAAATCTAAGAACCCTTACTCCAAGTGTCTGAACACATTCCTTTTGAATCAGTTTTTATTTAAGAGAAGAGGGACAGCCGGTGTGCCACCCACCACAGTTTAGTCTCCCAAGGACACTGTCATCATTGGGTGTGCAGTGGTCTTAGGCATAGTTTTATTATCATGATTGTGTTTGGCCAGGAAATAGGAATGTTTTCTTCTTTTACTCAGTTGATGTATGACTTTATTTGGGGAATTTGATTTTTTTTTTTAATAGCTGCTGCTACTTTGTTCAGTTACTTATTTCACTTGCAAACTTGATTTTTTTTTCC
Source organism: Spermophilus citellus (assembly GCF_964194105.1). NCBI lineage: Eukaryota > Metazoa > Chordata > Mammalia > Rodentia > Sciuridae > Spermophilus > Spermophilus citellus. The sequence goes on along the minus strand of NC_138182.1, from coordinate 111,787,021 downwards.
CCCCAGAAGGTCAGGTTCTCAAAATATATCTGATTGAATTATCTCAGTGAAAAGCATGTGCTGAAATGAGGTCTTTCTCTTTCATTCCAATTTGTCATTTATATAAAGCTACTACTTTGTGCATGGTGCTTGCTGTACCTTTCTTGAATATAGAGAATCGAAAGAACACCAGTCAGCTAGATTGTTGATCTCCTAGAGCATCTTGTACTTGCCACCCTCTCCTTCTGGCTTGGTGCCTGACCTCGGTGACCTTGGCACTCACTGTCTGTGCATGTAAAGGAGTCACAGGAGCTGTGGATTAGAGTGGCAGCAAGAAGATATGCAAAAATTTCTAGAGAGATGTGTTAAGAGAGTGAGGAGAGTTAGTGCCTCTCTGTTTCTTTTCATCTCTCTACCTCATGTCCTCACCCTAATTCAGTCTCATTTCTTTACCTAAACTCATGTCTGCCTCTTACACATCACTTTGTGTTCTTCCTTCGTTTTCCTGTCTTCAGGCTTGTTGTACTCTCTGCCCAAAGTACTTTTCCCACCATGCCTTTGCTAAGCTAGTTGGTAGGTGCCTGACTAGTATAGCTTTCTTCAGTACTCCCAGGGTGAGGGGACTCCGTGTGCTTTGGCACTGCCTTATACTTGCCTCTGTCTTGGCACATGTATGCTACTTTTTGAGTTTTTCCTTTTCATCTCACTGGATAATGAGCTATTTGAGGATAGCGTTTGTCTTTCTTTATTGGGTTTCCCAATGCATAGAGCAGGACCTGGAATATAAATAGAAATGTTTACTGGGTAGGTGACTGAAAATTCATAGGTAATTCTACAGCACATACAAGATAATTGAATTTACATATTGTGTATTCATCAAATATTTATCTTGTGACTGCTGTGTGCCAGGAAGTGTTCTGGAAGAAGCAAGAGGGAACGAAGCATAGTGAGCCCTCCCCCTTTTAGGAATTACATTCTAAAGGCATCATAAACAGAAGAAGTGAATCAAATAGGTACTAAAACAAAAGCAAAGTGAAGTAGAAGAAGCTGGGATGTGCATGTGCGAAAAATACTATTTAAATAGGGTCCGGAAAGGCCTCAGTTGAGAAGATGACTTTGACTAAAGAAAAGGGGACATAAGCAATACAGTGCAGATACCTGAGGGAAGAGCATTCTAGACAGGAACAAGCAGGACCAAAGGCACAGAAGTGTCACTTTTCTGTCATACGTACTATATTATTTCTTGTAAGGTATTTGAGTTGATGTTTAAATTTTACTATATAAAATTCAAGGCATAGAGGACTTGCCTGACCCTGGAGAAAAGTGATATACATTCAGATTGTGGTCAGCCTTTGTCAATGGCTATGTGGGGGCCCTTCTCTCTGGCCAAGAAAGATGTCAGGGCTGTGACAGCAACAGTTAGTTTAGGAGCAAGTCTGTGGGAGTTGCCAATGGACAGTACAAATATAAAACTAACCCTGAAGAGGTACTTGGCTCTTTTAAGTTTTTTTTTCCACATTCATTCTGGTCTTTGATCCTTTGAGCAATCCCATTTTACAGAAAAGGAATCTTCTCTGGAGACAGTGATTCAGAAAACTGTGGCGACTTCCCTGGGTGCTCTGGTGGAAAGCACTGTCCTGTCATTGAGAGCTCTGACTCCAGGCTTTCCCACCTGTAGCTTGGATGTGCTGCCACTCTGGCTTTGTGGCAAAGGAGGCAGCGTCTCTTTTTGTGGAGCTGAGTGATCTCTCTGGCATGCTAGTGTGTGGGTGATTTCCAGCAGGATATTTTCATGGGTAGTTCTGAGTCTGGAGGTAAAACCTCAGCTCCTGTAAGTGACGGATAAGATCTTCAGTGAACTGGCTGGCTCTGCCTTGCCCTTCCAGGTGCTTTCCTGATGCAACCTCTTTTGAAGCCTATGTTTAGCTGCTCAGAACTTTTATTTCTCTGAATTTAAATTCTTCTGTGTGTCTCTGTGCATGCATATACAACCTGTACTGCAAGCTACCCGATTCTTCCACACACTATATGGATGAGTCAGCCCACAGGTGCTGCCTTCCCTGCCTCCACCACAGACACTGGCCTTTTCCCCCTCTTTGCTCTTTGCATGTTGCCGCAGTCTTGGCTGGGCACAGAATCACGAGCCACCACACAGCTTTGTAGATTCAAACAGCAATTCTTTATTCCCGAACTCACACGGGCCTCCACACACGTTCTGGGGCAATCCCAGTTCTGCTGCCACCCAATTCACCTACTCCACGAGGCTTTTTTCCCAAAATGCTCTCTGAATCTCACGAGAACTCAACGGGAGCTCAGGCAGCAGGAACACCCTAATTCCAGCAGCAATAATCCTCAACATCGAACTTCCCTAAAACCCAAGGTCTTAAACTGGGAACGCCCTAAACCCAAGGACCGGGATACTATACTTCCTCAAACTGCAGGATACACCCTAATCCTGGATCCACACTCGTCCTTGAGTAGGGTCATCTTTCTCAAACACACATGCAAGGTCACAGCAAATTTAACATGGGGTACGCTGGCAAGGAAATCGATGCATCATTCCTACTTGGTAATGGCCCTCAGCAGCATGTGCCCCAGGCAAGTAGTTCCTTTGGGATATTAAAATTGATGTGCATCTTACCTTATTTGAGTGTAGGAATACCACTGCCCCCTGGGTCCCCAGGACACTGTAGTTAAAAAGTGACCATTAATTGGCAAGTGAATAACTTCAGGAATCATATCAACTGAGTGTGTCAGGAAGCTCTTTAAGCTTTCAGATTTGTGGTTTTGAGTCCTGAACCTCTAGGGTTGAAAGGAAGTACAGGTAGGTATAATAGCTGGATGTTTGAAGAACACAAGAGTTTTCTGTTAACTGCCTAATGCCTCATTATTTGAGTCTTTTCAGCATCTTCCTCTGCATAAAACTGCACTGCTGAGTTTGGAATTAAATATGACAAACTCCTGATGAATCATCTTGGAAATTGAAATCAAAGTGGTTTCAATTTGTTGCCTACGCATGATAACACCCAGTGGAACTTAGCTTTCACTCAGTTGTCAGTTCAGCTTGTTTCTCATTCCACAGTCTTTTCACATTTTCTCTTTCCATCCCTGTCGTCATGTGCTGTGGGGATGCTAACTGAGGTTGATAGAATGTGCAGGAGTTCTGGTACAAGGTCTGGGCATCATGCAGGGCAGCAGTGTCCTGAGCCAGCCACAGAGGCCTTGGAACTTGGCAGCTTTGTGAGAGGATCATTGGGGCAGTGCACCTCACCTGCATTTTTCTTTGTGGTTTTGTATGATGATGATTGGCAAATGGTCAGTAGGAATTCATTTTCTCTACTAACCTTTGCCCTAATTAACTTATTTTTATATTAAAGAAATGATACGCACATGACCAAAAAATGCAAGTGGTTAAAATGATATACAATAGTTAGTGTTTCTCTTTTGTATCTATTAAAAAACATTTTATGGCTATACATATTTACATAACTATTTTTAGGTGAATGAGTAAACCATGCATATTGTACTATACCTTAATCTTTTTTTCACTTACAGCTCACCTTTATAGTTATTATAAATGTATCTTCAAATACAATCTTTCTAGCATTCTTTTAAGTCTTTAAGTTTTCAAAAGATGAAAATGGAAACAAATTTTTTAGTTTATAGGCTAGGGAAGCAAACAAGCAGTGATGAAATTCAAAGCTTTATGGTAGACTATTTCTTTTTTTTTATTGGTTGTTCACAACATTACAAAGCTCTTGATATATCATATTTCATACATTGGATTGAAGTGGGTTATGAACTCCCAATTTTACCCCAAATGCAGATTGCAGAATCACGTTGGTTACACATCCACAATTTTACATAATGCCCTATTAGTAATTGTTGTATTCTGCTACCTTTCCTATCCCCTACTATCCCCCCTCCCCTTCCCTCCCATCTTCTCTCTCTACCCCATCTACTGTAATTCATTTATCTCCTTGTTTATTTTCCCATTCCCGTCACAACCTCTTATATGTAATTTTGTATAGCAATGAGGGTCTCCCTTCATTTCCATGCAATTTCCCTTTTCTCTCTTTCCCTCCCATCTCATGTCTCTGTTTAAGGTTAATCTTTTCTTCCTGCTCTTCCTCCCTGCTCTGTTCATAGTTGCTCTCATTATATCAAAGAAGACATTTGGTATTTGTTTTTTAGGATTGGCTAGCTTCACTAAGCATAATCTGCTCTAGTGCCATCCATTTCCCTGCAAATTCCATGATTTGTCATTTTTTAGTGCTGCGTAATATTCCATGGTGTATAAATGCCACATTTTTTTTATCCATTCATCTATTGAAGGGCATCTGGATTGGTTCCACAGTCTAGCTATTGTGAATTGTGCTGCTATGAACATCTATGTGGCAGTATCCCTGTAGCATGTTCTTTTAAGGTCTTCAGGGAATAGACTGGAAATCCATATGCAACAAAATGAAACTGAATCCCTTTCTCTCGCCATGCACAAAAGTTAACTCAAAATGGATCAAGGAGCTTGATATCAGAGACTCTGCGTCTGATAGAAGAAAAAGTTGGCTCCGATCTACATATTGTGGGGTCGGGCTCCAAATTCCTTAATAGGACACCCATAGCACAAGAGTTAATAACAAGAATCAACAAATGGGACTTACTTAAACTAAAAAGTTTTTTCTCAGCAAGAGAAACAATAAGAGAGGTCAATAGGGAGCCTACATCCTGGGAACAAATTTTTACTCCTCACACTTCAGATAGAGCCCTAATATCCAGAGTATACAAAGAACTCAAAAAATTAGACAATAAGATAACAAATAACCCAATCAACAAATGGGCCAAGGACCTGAACAGACACTTCTCAGAGGAGGATATACAATCAATCAACAAGTACATGAAAAAAATGCTCACCATCACTAGCAGTCAGAGAAATGCAAATCAAAACCACCCTAAGATACCATCTCACTCCAGTAAGATTAGCAGCCACTATGAAGTCAAACAACAACAAGTGCTGGCGAGGATGTGGAGAAAAGGGTACACTTGTACATTGCTGGTGGGACTAAAAATTGGTGCGGCCAATTTGGAAAGCAGTTTGGAGATTCCTGGGAAAGCTGGGAATGGAACCACCATTTGACCCTGCTATTGCCCTTCTTGGACTATGGTAGACTATTTCTAAAATGTGTTTTTTTTAAGTTACTAATTGAAAATACTAAGTAGAAAATGATCTCAAGCAAAATACAGTCCTAAAGCGGAAATGTACCACTTGAATAAAACTTCCTGAAAAGATATTACCAAGTCATTGAGCATTATGTTGTCACAAATCTTTATGTATATTTTGTTTTTACAGCGATTTGACCGTATTCTTTAAATAAATAAATTTTATTCAAAATCCTGAAGAACTGAATTGCCAGATTTTTTTTTGGGGGGGGGATAAACTAATCTAACTCTTCACACTTTACTTTTTAAATTCCTGATGGTTTTTATGCTATTAGTCTTTACTGTGAAGTTTTGCAATATCATTGTGAATACTGAATATTTCAAAGCTACCTATGCAGTCCTGCACAATCTTCGCGTGGGCTAAAACTTTCATACTTAGGAATCAGCATCTTATGAATCATGTCATTGTCTTGGGCGAGGACAAGAGGAACAGAAGTTTAAATGTATTCTATACACCAGAGACCCTTGAGTGATGGCCAGTATGAGGCCAAGTAGAACACTCGTGGAGACCTGGTCAGTTGGTGTGAAAGCAGTGACAGTTGGCCAAGGACCAGCTGCAAGACTACAGCTGTAGGTGCCTCAAGTGCAGACTGGGTATCTGGGGAAACAGGACCAGTTGTTCCACTCTCACTGCTGGTTGCTGTGAGGGTTGAGTGAGAAGCTTATGGAATGCTTCAGAAGCTTGAGATGCTGTGCACTTGGGTAGTGCATGGATGTGTGAGCTGAAGTACTGGGTTAAGAGGGGATTCTTGAATTATTTTAAGAAAAGTGGTGATACAAGCTCATGGGGGAAATTTTTCGTAAAATTTGGATTGAATGTTTGAAGCAATCATAACTAAATTCCTTGAGGAAGAGGTAGAAAGAGGTTGTGGCAATAATAAAATAACTGGCGGAGGTAGCTAGGACTTACTACATGCTTATCCACCCAGTCTTATTTCTTAACTCTAGAAGCGGAAAACTAGATGCTTAGGAGGGAAATATGAGCAATCTAGGCCTTTGCTTCCAATTCTTTGATTCCCCTCATACCTAATTTTACTTTTCCTTAGAAGCCTTGGTGAGAAACTCTTTTCTCCTTAGTATTATTTTACACCATAAATTGAAGTACCTGAAAACCTTCCTATGCACTTAAAAAATACTTATTAATCCATAAATTGTTAGCCATTGGAAGCCTGCAGTCAGAGAATTAAAGGAATAACCCTGTTCACCTCCATAAGATAATCTCAAAAGGAAAGCATATCAGACAGGTAATTGAAAATGCTTTTCTTGTTCATGATTCTAAAATAGTGTTCTTCTACTTAGAGAAGAACATATAGATAGGTCTTTCAAACAGAGATATTAAGAGACAACTGTCTTAAGAGGTTCTTGGTAATAACCAAGGCTCAGTACATGTATATTTACCATTAGGACTGTTCCATTGAAATATTAGATTTTTGTTCTTAAATATTTTTGGGGGATAGTGAATAAATTTGTACAAAGTCTATGGAATAAAAATTACTCATAGAGGAGCTAGAAAGTTTCTACTTAAGTGAAGGAGAAGAGATTAAAGTTGTTTAAACTGGGGGAATTTTTTGGATATAATTTGTGGGTCTGAAAAATTATATTTTTCAACAAATTATTAGTGGAGGAATAAATGAGAGAGATGTAGAGCTTCCTCGTTTCCACACCTGGAGGGATTTACAAGGGTTTATTTTATTTTAATGATTGAATTCTTGTTACTTTCATAGGATTTTAGTCTTAGAAAGGTGATCATTTGGTGAAGCTCGTCTTTTTCCATCTGAGGAAACTGAGCATCAGAAGATCGAGAAGGAATCAATTGCTCCCTCCTTGGAGTTCCCAGGACTCTTGGCTTGTGGTTCTGTAATGAGCTTGTATTCAGATGTCTTCTGTGAATTGCTTATGTGTACATTGTTGTCAGTCAGTGGTTTGTAATTCCTTGAGAGTAAGCTCTGAGTCCAGTTCACTTTCATAGAATCGTGGGGAGCAGGGTCCTTTATTATTGCCTCCCAGTGAACCACAAGGAGGGTGTGTTTACTGATATTCTTTTATAGGCAAGGAAGCAGATAAGAAATAATTCCAAATTGCCTCTATTCAGTGAGGGAGCTATGTATGGGAATATGAACTAGAACTACTGACTTAAAAGCCAGCTCAGGGGGCTGGGGTTATGGCTCAGCGGTAGAGTGCTTGCCTAGCATGTGCGAGGCCCTGGTTTCTATCCTCAGCACTACACAAAAGGTATGTGTCCAACTACAAATAAAAAATAAAATACTAAAAATAAAAAAAGCCAGCTCAGTGTGCCCAACTTCACCATCTACCTGGTGCATGCACAACACTGTGTTCTGGAAAAAGTGAATTCATGAAGTAAACATGGTCTCTGCTCTCCAGATGCTCTAATGTAATGTTAAGAGAAGGCAATGTAAGTTATATAATAGAGGTACAATTAAAGACAGTGCTTGTGTGAGTGTGTGTGTGTTAAATGCCTCTTAGCAAGTTCCATCATTCTCTTCATTTTTTTCAAATTGCCTGCATCTTGCCAGACTTGATTCCTAAAATATATAGGAGCATGTATACTATATGTTCTCACAACCCTGAAAGCTGTGTTATTACTGCCAGTTCATAGTTGTTAAGTAACTTGCACAAGGTCACTCGTCTGCTAGCTTCTGCATGTCTGCTTATTTCACCATACCCTGACATTTTGTTTATTGGCAAAAGGAGATTTCATCCATCCTTTTTGTCACATATGAATGTGCAGGTTTTATGTGGAGACTCAAAACTTTCTTTCTGGATGAGAGCTGCATAAATATTAGTAGCAATAATTATGCTTATTATTGCTGAGTGCTGCCATTTTGTAGCTTTGCTCTCCTCTTTGCCTTGGAATCTGTATAATAAATTGTATGAGAATGTAAGGAGAATAGAAATAAGATGTCTTACTACTGAGTTGAAGTGCCAAGTGTGTACAGCACCCCCCTTATGATGGAATACAGAGCAGGTGTGGATGGGCTAGCTGGCCCATGAGCCACATCCCTGTACCAGAAAACTACAGAGGAGACTGTGCCCATGATGGCTTCAGGGTGATACTCCAAAGGGTTCAGTCAACAGGTGGAAAGGGGAGGAGGAGGTTGATGTCAGCCATAGTCTTTCTAAGAGTGGAAGCATTGGATCCCCTTTGCTTATATCCATCACTGGAAATACTGTTATAGACAGTTGGTTCCCAAATAGCTAACTAATTGCAGTTAGATGTGGTTTATTCACTTCATCTTTCTTTCTGGCTCTATCTGCCTATGAAGGCCTTAGCACATATTCTAGCCTTTTCTGGAATTAGTATTCCCGTTGACTATCTTACTACTGACACCTGAGTAATTAGCATTCATGTTAACCTCTTACAAGGAGAACTCTTAGACACTTGCCCGAGTCCCACACTTCTGTATTCCCATAGTACCCCATGCTTACTTGTGTTCTGATATTTGCAATTATTTGCTTGTTTCTTTTTTTTTCTATATTTGTTTATGACCTTTGGGTACTTTGGTCCCATCCCGTTCCTTTTTTAAAAAAAAAAAACTTATTTCTTTTAATTAGGTATGAATGACAGCAGAATTTATTTTGATTCATTGTACCCAATTGCAGCAGCACCCTTTTCATTTCTCTGGTTGTACACAATGTAGCGTCGTACCGGATGTGTAGTCATACCTAGGATAATGATGTCCATCTCAGTACACCATCTTTCCTGCCTCCATGCCCAATCCCTTCCCCTCCCTCCATTTTTCCTATGCTGCCCGCTCCCCCCCCCCAATTATGGATCAGCATCCATTTATCAGAACATTCTGCCTTTGTTTTTTGGGGGAGGATTGGCTTACTTAGCATAATATTCTCCAACTTCGTCCATTTACTTGCAAATGCCATAATTTTATTCTCTTTTAGTGCTGAGTAATATTTTGGGTGTGTGTGTGTGTGTGTGTGTGTGTGTGTGTGTCATTCAGTTTCTTTATCCATTGATCTATTGATGGGCATCTGGATAGGTTCCACAGTTTAGCTATTGTGAATTCAGCTGCTATAAACATTGATGTGACTGAGTTACTATAGTAGCTGATTTTAAGTCTTTTGGGTATAGACCGAGGAGTGAAATAGTTGGGTCAAATGGTGGTTCCATTCCAAATTTTCTAAGGAATCTCCATACTGCTTTCCAGATTGGTTGCACCAATATTCAGTCCCACCACTTTTCTCCCACATCCTCACCAACATTTATTGTTGTCTGTGTTCTTGTTAACTGCCGTTTTTGACTGGCATGAGATGAAGTCTTAGAGTAGTTTTGATTTACATTTCTCTAATTACTAGAGATGTTGAGCATTTTTTCATATATTTGTTGATCAAATGTATATCTTCTGAGAAGTATCTGTTCAGCTTCTTAGCCCATTAATTGATTGGGTTGTTTGCTTTTTTGGTGTTAAGTTTTTTGAGTTCTTTTTATATCCTGGATATTAGTACTCTGATGTGCATGTAACAAATATTTGCTCCCAAAATGTAGATTCTCTCTTCACCTCATTGTTTCTTTTGCTGAGAAGAAGCTTTTTATTTTGAGTCCATTCCATTTATTCTTAATTTTATTTCTTACATTTTAGAAGTCTTGTTAAGGAAGTCGGGGCCTAATCCCACATAATGAAGATTTGGGCCTATTTTTTTCCTCTATTAGGCGCAGAGTCTCTGGTCTAATTCCTAGGTACTTGATCCACTTTGATTTGAGTTTTGTGCATGGTGAGAGATAAGGGTTTATTTTCATTTTGCTGCATATTGATTGTTTCTTAATAGACTATTTCTAGAGAAAAGGGGCTTATCACTTGGTACATAGAAGGTGCACAAAAATTATTAAATGAATGAAAGATGTTCCCATGTCTTACTGTGATAGGGTTAGTATTCAAATCAAGCTCTTTTCACCTGTTATTTTTGAAAGTAGGACTCAGAGTATGCATAGAGGTAGAGAAAATTTAAATATAATAAGCTTGATTTTTACACACATTTACCTGCTGGAATTCAAGGTTTCTTTAATTGTTTTTTATCCACACTCCCAGATTATTCCTTAATAGGATCAAGAGAAAAACTGTTAGGCTAGGTTTGGTGATATAGACTCGACATTGACAAATCTCCTGTGTAGCTCAAAATAATGGTTTTCACACATTAGACATGCTGACAGCTTACTATAATTAGGAGTGCATTTCTGAGAACCAAAAGTAAATTCTAAGTTGTTTTTCCCTGATTTGCTCATGTTAAAATTGTACCACATCTTCCCAGAAATCAAAGTGATTGAGTTAATGCTGTTCAATTATTACGCTCCCCATTAAATAATTCTTGTATCATGACTGAGTTTCTATTGCTTCGTTGACACCCCAGACCAACTTCAATATAAATAAATGTGGCTATTTAATCGCTTATTCTCCTTTCCTATTAGTTATTGGATTCTGGGTTTGTTCTATTTGAATGGTTTTATTATTATTAGAGAAACTGCTAAGAATCATGGAACAATAATCCCATTGAGCCTCAAATCAAGCAGAGTAAAAATTGGTTGGCTGCTTTCTTAGATGACTAGAAGAGATTCTGACTTTGGGAGCTGGGGTGGGGTTTTTTTCCCGCCTTCACTTATCCCTGGAGAAAACACTCTTCTCCTTAGCTCTCCAGCCATTTATAATGGAATTATTGAACTGCAGTTTTCTTGTGGAGAACACTTGTGGTCCACAAAACTTTAGTCAGAGGCAATGATGATGAAAACTTCTTCTAGAGTGAATTATTATAAGTGACCAGTTGGTTAGAGCAAAAAGATGATGTAGGTTTATGGCAGTGGTAAAAGCAAGAAGGTACTTTGTAAGTTGAAAGAATAGGGCTGTGAGCCAGAAACCTGTTCCTGGACTCTGTTCTTTGTCCTATCTTTGTAGTCTTCAGAGTAGTTTAAGAACCACCTCTGCAGTCGGCTCCAGGGCATTTGTGAGCCTTGATTAAAAGACCATAGTATGAAGGGCCAACCAGGCTGCCCAGTGGACTTCATTATCTTCTCTTTGTTACTTACTTGCTCATGCCTATACAATTGTGTATAAAATATAGTCTTTCCATGCCTTTCTCAGGTCGATCCCAAAGAGCTAATCAAGACGGTCACCAGGCATGTGACTGGACATGGACATGAAGCCTGGCCTGAAGACCTTGTTTCACTGACTGAGCAGTTACACTACTACAATGAGTGCCTCCTGGACTTCACTCAGGCACGACTACTTCAGGGCCTTCGGAAGGGGGTGGATGTGCAGAGGTTCACTGCGGATGACCAGTATAAAAGGGAAACTATCCTTGGCTTGGCAGAGTAAGTGATACCTTTGTCTTATGAGGGATGAATTTAAAATGGAGCACAAGTAAAATTCAGACTATTAGTTCCAGTTCCTCGAAGATTCACATTAATGGTTGGTACTAGCAGGACTTTCTGCATTTTTTCCATTCATATGAGGAATGTATGTGTCTTCCCAAAAGATCAGTAAATGCAGACATCGTAAGCCACAGATTTAAATAGTAAGCAGTGGGATTATTATTTTTTTTTATAAAGTTTCCCATGACTTTAATAGTCCAATACCAAGATTATGACGAAATTAGTATTCCTGGTCAGGAACCTCACTTTCCAAAGTACATGCAAATTTAATTTCTCCAGTATGTTAATATGAGAGACAGTTGACTGACTAGCTAAGGAAGACCCCGTGACATAGGTTCAGATGCCTTTATTGGTTCTGGGCCTCTAAGAAAAGAGAAGCTGCCTGGCACAAGTTTTCTTTTGTCAGAGGCAAGGAGCAGCTGCCAGTTTTCCTTTTGTGCCTTAACCCTTTCAAGAGAAGAGCAAGGCCTTGGATGAGGTGACAGTACAGCTCAAGGGACAGTTGTAAGAGTTGCTTTCTAGGTATGGAATTCCTTTTGGTTTTAATACTGATGTCTGTTTTTTGTTTCAGGAGTTTAGATCAGATGAGAAGTGTTTATATGTCAGGAGGTGGGAAAGTATGTTCACACATTATGGTTATTAAGACAGTTTGTTTTTAACATCACAACTTCTTAAGTGCTTACTATGGGCAAGGCACTACATAAAGTGCTCTGTAAACTTTAAATATCTTATCATAGATAACCTCATGAGTTCACATATTGTCCCATATCCTCATTGAGCTGGATGTTGCTTAGGAGTTTCAGTTGATGGTACAGATTGCTAGTCTGACTTTACCCTGGATCGGTCATGTGTCAAAGCCTTTGCATCTTCACGACACCACAGGCCTTTCCCTATATCCTGTTGCATTCTCAAGGGGCAGTAGGTGTGCAGTGCAGTCTCAGCTTCCAACCTTGAAACTAAGGCTAAATTGTGCCACATTTAGTGGTCATTCATCTCTCAGGGCAGATTCCTTCAAAATAACAAAAATGGTCTTGATTATGGTAATGGTATGTCAGTTTTCATGGTATCATTTAAATCCTTGAGAAAGTGGAAAAGTAGCCTTGATATTCTCTGATAATTTTATTATCAGACACTCCAGATTATCTTTAAAAAAAAAAAAAAGGCAGGGTGTGGAGAAATTTTCAAAAAATAATGGAAACAATCCCCGGCCATTCTCAGTTAAGGGGAGAAATATAGAATATTTTTCTCTTCCCCTCTATCCTCCTGGAAGTTCATAATTTCAGAGTCATTTAATGTCCGATTTGAAAAGACATAAGACATCTTATAGTTCAGTCTCCTTCCTTTTTGGAGGAGGAATTTGAGAATCAGAGAGCTTTAAGGAATTGCTTAGTGTCCTACAGCAGGAGATGAGCCTGGGTTTTCTAATTCTAAATTCACTGTGCTTTTCCTTTGGGCATTTTGTAATCCTTAATGCTGTGTTCATGATTTCATAGAAGAGGATTATTATGCAGAATAAAAGTTCATAAGGTAAGGCTTGCCTTCTGTCATTAGTTACATTTTGCTAGTGTTTGTCCTTTATTTACTTTTTAAAGTATTCAATTAGCCTATGCTATTTGAAGTATATATCAAAGGACAAATACATGCCTTTGATAAGTATAGAATCTTCTGTACTTTGAGTTGCTTAGAAAAGTATACAGCAGTCTTTGGGTGGCTTGTTTAAGGTGGTGAAAGTTTCTAAGGCTTTCAGCCTTACCAGTTCTGATTTTAGAGATGGCATTTCAGTGTCTTGTATAGATTTATAAAACCCATTTCTTGTTTTGCTCCTCTTTCTTCACTTGTATTACAATGTGACCATTCTTTAGTTTCTTGCTTGTTGTGTATCTATTTCACAGTTGTTTTTTGTAAGTCAGTCATTATACACATGTCTACAATAATACCTTTTCAGGGGTCAGACAGGGTGGTTTTGAAGAGGATATGACACTATTTGTTCCCTCCCATCTTTATCAAGTGATAAAAAAAAAAAAATACCGGTACTTAAACACAGTATGTCCCAATGCCAGGCGATGTGCCAGACCCCCATAATAGGAAAATAGACCCCCATTTTCTTTGTACTTCTTTATATGCCTAGAATTGATAATGGTCCCTACTCGCAACAGATTCTCATTCTGTCATGTGAGACAGGTACTCAAAAAATAAGAAAAGATTTCAGTTGACAGTGACCTAATCCCTAGGTTGACAAATTTATCTAACCCTGGATCTCTTCTTTTATAGCCCATGAGCAAAGGACGACTTTCATATTTTTAAAGGTTTGTGGAAAACAAAACAATAAAAAGGCTATGCGACAGGGACTACGGCAGTAAAGCTGAAATATTTACTATATGACTCTTTACAGAAAATGTTTACCAGCCCCTGGCTAATCAAACATATATGTCATGGTTTACTTAGGGTGAATATAGTCTGAGAAGTTAATAACAGAGATTTCATTTGTACTTTGCTGATTTGGGCCATACCTTGCCAAACAAGAATTCCATCTTGCATTTCTGCTGGGAACTAGAGGTTTTGCAGTAGACCTTAATGTGGGCACCATGGACCATTTTCTTGTACTTCTTTATATGCCTAGAGAATCTCAACCCTGGTGATGTCATTCCTTGGTTTCAACCTTCCACTTACTTTCAGTTACCTATAGAATGAGGTACATGTCCTAGAAACTTCAGGAGCCCTTTCTGCTTCATTTCTCAGAGTTCCATCTCTCTGTCCTTCCTGTTGACCATCTCTGCTTAGTTAATGCTTGTTTCAGCCTCCAGCTCAAGTTTGTTACTCTCCTATCTCTATTGTCACAGCATTTAGTAGTCTTCTTTTTTTAAACTCTATCCCCATGGTATTTAACTACTGGTTCACATCTCATATCATCTAGTAGACTGTGAGTTCCTCAAGAAATATCTTGTTTATTTTTATGTCCTAAATAACCAGCACAGTACCTGTCACAACAGAGAAAACATGCTTATTGAGTAAGTAACTATGACTTCTCAGAGAGCTACCTCACTGTAGAGATATACTATTTGCCGAGGCTCTAGAATCTGGATCAGAATTTTTTAACCTCAACATTACTGACATTTTGACTGGATAATTCTTTCTTGCGGGGTAATGGGTAGGCCTGTCCTATGTATTGTAGGGTGTTCAACAGCATCTCTAGCATCTGCCCACTAGGTGCCAATAGCACTCTTCCCATCCACCATTTGTGACAATCAAAATATTTCTAGACATTGTTAAATCTTCCCTGGGTCACAGAATTACTCATAGTTGGGAATTACTGGTCTAGATTAATTCATGGTAAATTGCTGTGTACTCGGTCGAAAAGGAACAATCAGATTCCTTGGAAGTCGTTTTCTGAATTCTTATAAAATGGCTTTTATTAAGGGCTGTAGTGACTACCCTCACAGCTGGAGAGCAATCCCAATGAAAATTGTCTTTGCCGATGAAGGTAATGTGTTCCTTCTCTCTCTTTCCTGTGCATGGTGGACATTTCTAAAGGACTCTTGAAGAAAATGTCTACAACATTGCTCTTTCTCTGGCACAGCGGTATAGCATCTCCCGTTGGGAAGTTTTTATGACCCATTTGGAGTTCCTGTTCACAGACAGTGGGTAAGCATGAAGTTCATATGAATGTTTAATGTCCATGCTTTTCTTTTCAGAGTCTATTAGAAAAAAATCTTGAAGTTACAGCGTACAACTTCAGGTTTACTTCTCAGCTATAATAGACTACTTTCCTAGTACTCTCTCCCTTTCACATTTTTGATATACCAATGTTAAGCAATAGCCTATTCATGTTTTTTAGTAATAAGAGCCTTGAGTTAGATACTTTACTGTTCATTTATATATTCATTCAGCAGTTTCTGTTGAGACTCTTCACATTGTTAGTACGTATACAGTGGTGATTCACAGTGTTAGTAGGTATACAGTGGAGAGCAAAAGCAGGCATCCTGGTTGTCTTGGAACATAGGGTATACAGTGAGAGACGACAATCAAGTAGTGACATAACCAAATGTGAAATTAAAAACAGGACAGGTACTATGTAAGAGAGACCAGTTATGCGATTTGGCATAGTTAGGGAAGGCTTTACTGTGGAGATGTGGGTTGAGTTGTGCTATGATCTGGCCATGGTTTGAGTGTTCCCAGGTGCTCATGTATTGAAATTTAACACCCATCGTGGGTGAATAGGAGAATGGGATCCTGCTATGGTGTTTAGAGGGTGGGACCTTCAAAAATAGATCAGGATTAGATAAGATTGGATGAAGTCCCCATGGTTAAATCTGGTTGCCACATAAGAAAAAAGAGGGGCCTAAGGATATAGATGCACATGTGTGCTGCCTGTGATGCTGTATGCAGCCTAGGAACTCCACCAGCAAGAAAGCCATTGCTAGATGTGGACCCTTGAGACCCCAGATCTGTGAGCTAAGTAAACCTTTTCTTTATAAGATAGCCTGCCTCAGGAATTTCATTATAGTAATGCAAAATAGACTATTACAAGCTAAGACCTAAATATTGAGTCAGAATTGATTACAAGGATAAAGGAATCATTTCCTAAGTAGACAGTATGGTAAGTGCCAAGGCCCTTTGAGGAACATGATGAGTCTGAGAGCCTGGCAGAGGAACAGGGTAGGTGAAGTCCAGTGAGTTGGGATCGTGGCACGAAATGAGACAAGCCAGATGATGCACCAAGAACATGGAGGTGTCAGCAAGGGCTGTTGACTTCTTCATAAGAATAGTAGGCTATTTAAATAGTAGGCTATTTAAGGATTTGGATGAAGGACGGGAAGATGGTATGACCAGATTTTCACTTTAAGATCACTTTCAGGGGTGAAAATGGGAGTTCAAAACACAATTTGAGTCAAATGTATGAAAGATGATATATCATGAGCTATGTAATGCTTTAAATAATCAATAAAAAAACAAAAAAAAAGATCACTTTCATGACTATGTTGAGAAAAGATCTGAAGGAAATCAGAATAGACATATACAGACTATTTATGGCACTATTATAGCAATAGTCTGCACCACAGGTGACCATAGATTGGAGTACGGCTTTAAAAGTGTAGGTGAGGCAAAGATGGGTTTGAGATATTTAAAAGGTAAAATAGATGGAACTTAATATATTAATTAACAAGAATAAATTAGATATAAAGGCAAATGAAAGGGGAGACATCAAGAAGCATCCCAGCTGGGCATTGTGGTACACACATGTAATCCTGGCAACTCTGGAGGGGAGACGGAAGGATCATGTGTTGGAAGCCAACACTGCTGACTTAGCAAAAACCTGTCTCAAAATAAAAAGAAACGGGGATGTAGCTCATTGTCCCTATGTTCAATCCCCCCACCCACTCTCATCCCCAGCTTTTTACTTGGTCCACCTTTTGGGTGGTAGCATCATTCAGTGAGATGAAACACTCTATGGAGGTCAAGCAGGGTGGAGAATGGGAAGTTATATGTACTGAAACACCCCTGTCCCCCCAAAAATGGCAGTCAGCTGTTGGAACTTAGCGATTTGGAATTCAAAGGAGAAGGTGAGGCAGAGGAACTGGCTTGGGAGTTATGTGCATGTCGCTGGTACAGAAGGTGTGTGTGTGTGTGCGCGCGCTCTGGAGAGGAGTGTATGGTCAAAGAGGCAGGCTTGAAGCAACCATGGGGGCCTTCATAGTAGCTGGTCGAGAGCTGCTAGAAAAAGGAATTAGGGGAGAGTAGTAGGATGGGAGGGGGAGAACAGGAATGGTGCTGAAGGGTATCATGGCCAGAGCCTTTTAAGAAGCAGGGAGAACTGAGTGGGGTCAAATCCTGCTGAAGGGTCAAGAGATGCTTATGATGTTGCATCTTTAATTTTTATTAGTCAGTGAAATTTTAAGTACTTCATTTTAAGTATTCATCAGGTTACTACATGGTGACACTGTTATCTATGATAAATACTGCCCTGGCCTCACTATTTTTGAGGCATAATAATATGTTCAAATAAATGTTTCTTCTGATGTGCATATTGGCATTTAAAAAAATATCATGGCATTTTGTTAATTCTTTTTTTTTTCTTTGTTACATAAAAGGATTCCATATCTGTAAAAACAGGAAGCTTCATTGGTCTCTGAATATATTATAAATTATCAGGCAGTGGAGTAATGTACAAGACTGTTCCTGGCATGTCATTATACCTGATAGCAGTGTGATTATGCAGATGCACAGCAATTACAAACCAGGAAATCATTAGCTCCTGGCATCATTACTTGTGAGTGGCAAAGCACTTGATATTGATTTAGCAAGTGTGTTAGGTCCTCTGTGTTCTTTACTTAAAACCCTTTGCCTTACTATTCAAACTTTTTTTTTCCTTTGTGGACTGGGAATTGAACCCAGGGCCTTGCACATTCTAGGCAAGCACTCTGTCACTGAGCTGTAACTCCAGGCCTTTTTAAAAATTTCATTGAGACAAGGTCTTGCCAAATTGCCTGTGCGGTTCTGGAACTTGTGGTCTTTTTGCCTCAGCTTCTTTTGTAACTGGGGCAACAAGTGTGCATCACCTCTTCCAGACAACTAGTTAATCAAACTTGGCAATCTGATTATTAGAAATCAGCCTTGTTAATACAAAAATTGCCCATCATTAATTGGTTGAATTAATAGTAAATTAGTAAATAAAACTGTTCCTTTAAAAAAAAATCACCCCTCCCCTCCATGGAGTTCATCCCCCTGTCATTGTACCTTCTCCCTCCTCTCTTGGTGGACTTGGAGGTGTGACCCCCACAGCAGCTTCATAGTCGGGTGTGGTGGAATGTCCTCAGCCTGTGGAGTATGAGCCTCCAGTTGGATGGCTAGATCAGATCCTATTGATGTCATCCTATTTCTGTGTCCTTAGACCAGAACATTCACTTCCCTGAAGTTCATTTTCTTGACTTTAAGGAATAATAAAATGATTTAATGGTAAAATATTTAACCTACAGCAGGCAATGCATGATCAGTGCCTCACTAAGGGCAGTTATTCCCTGTAGCTCTCAGAGTTCTCATAAACACCCATACTTGAGTTCCTGGTTTCTTTTCCCCCTTCTTATACTGTTTTAAGCAGTATACTGCTTTTCCATGGTCATGCCTAAGTCACTTGCAACTGCTGGACAGTCTCTCATGGCTGCTTAGTCCTGCTGGAGTATGTTCTGCCCTGAGGCTCGAGGTAGACTTGTCACTCACTGCAGATTTAGTATCCATTTCACCCTGAGGCTACACTAGACATTGGTGGATCTTACAGACAGCGGGAGCTCTCAGTGGGCATGTGACCTGATGGGTCAGCATGGGGTTTGGAATCAAATCAAGTTTTAAGATCCAGTGCTACTGGCCAGACCCACCAACTGTGCAGCCTTTTGAGTGTTTCCTAATTCTCTTAAGTCACTGTTTTCTTAGTTATAGGGACTATTATTCTTACCCTGGAGGGTTGTGAAGATTGGAAGAAATCTGTGGAAATTGTGTACCTAGGTGATTCTTTCAGTACTATTCTGGTTAATTCTCTTACTGTAATTTTTGTTAATTTTGCTGACTCCATGAGTGTCTCTCAGTTTTGGACACAGGATCCTTTTAAAATACTGGAGTTACGTGTCTGGTATACTAGAACTATATCTATTAATGTTGTTGATGGTATTATTATTTAGTATCTTTGTATTCTAAGCACAATGTACTGAGTCACATTCTTGTCCCCATGTAGCTTAT
This sequence comes from Spermophilus citellus, assembly GCF_964194105.1. Lineage (NCBI taxonomy): Eukaryota > Metazoa > Chordata > Mammalia > Rodentia > Sciuridae > Spermophilus > Spermophilus citellus. The sequence continues at coordinate 111,767,703 of NC_138182.1, read as the reverse complement.
AACCTAATAGGGACCCCTTCTTCTCCCTGTCCCCTAAAATAGCCCAAAGGTAAATTGCAAGTTTACTAAGTACCATAAAAAGGGTTCCTCTTCACAGGGACCCTAGATGTGCTGTGCTATTTTTCATAGTGAATTTCATATTCTTTAGGGAGGATTCATTCATCTCAAATGCAGAGATGGGCAAGAACATGGTATCTCTGTGAGAAGATAGAACAAACTGTAGTGAATCTGCCTTTTTCTGAGTTGAAGCAGATGAGACCAAATTTATGACTTGGGGTTGTTATTGATCATTCAGTGAGGTCTGTGTCCAGGTTGCCTTGTTGTAAAGTATTCTGTCTACCTCTTCCAGGTTCCTCTCCCTTGAAGACCCTGACACAATTGAGGAGGTGGTATCAGAGTGATTAGTATATGAAGGGGGGAGATTTAAAGCCATACCTATTTCCTAGAATTTAAGGTACCTCAGTTTATTAAAGGCTTGTTATAACTTTGACAATTAAAACAAAAATCCAGGACCAGGAAAGATACATATTAGAGTAGGGAATGTTGCATGTAGATATTCAGATCATGGGCCTTTCAGGGTTTTTTAAATTGAGCCATAAATTTGGTTCTAATTTCTTTCTTTGTTTTTGGTCAGGGCTGGGGATCAAACCCAGGGCCTTGCATATATATATATATATATATATGCCAGGCAAATGCTCTGCTACTGAGCTCCATCTCCAGCCCTTGATTTTTCTTTTGATCTAAGGAGAGAGAACTTGAACAGAACTGTTGTTTGTATACACACACACACATACACACAAATCCACAAGGCCTTAAAAAATGAAGATAACTAATTTCCATTGCTTTTAATTTGACCACTCCATTCATAGCAGAAAATGTTCTATTAAGGAACTCATGGAGAATCAGTGTGACAGAAACTAGTCTGAGATATTCATTGCTGATTCTTCCATCAACTCTCTGGGTGTTTTTTTTTTTTTTTTTTGAAAAGTTAGTGACATTCATTTTGCCTACATTTTCCCTATAGTAGTCACAGGTGCTGCTGCAAGCTGCATTGCAGCCCCAGGCTGCCGTGTCGGGGTCATCTTGAGGCATTCACACCCTACCCTTCTTGGGTTGATCCCCTTGCACGAGTAGTTGTAAGTTAGCATGCTGGTCATTCCTGTGGATTTGTAGACCTCCATGCTTTGTGACTGACTAGTCTTTGGGGAAATGGCCATAAGTACTCTACTGAACTGTCTCTCTCATATACAATCTCATATGAAAATATTGGCTCTGTTGCTTTATTGAGTAAAACAGATCTGAATTTGGGAGACCCAACTTGGAATCAGTTTCCATCTCTTACTAGTTATGGGAGTTTTATCTGTACTTTGGCTTACCTCGGAGAACAAGAATAACGAGGTCTTCTGCAGAGAGTTACTGTAAGGAGTAAACGAGGCAATCAATCGGGCAGAAGCACTGGCAGGTTATTGCTAAATTCCATTTAAATCCCATCCCCTTGCTCTCTTCAGCCTCGCCCTGCAGCCCTCTCCCATTCTCTTTCTTCCTCCTCCCTCTCACATTCTAAGTATCCCTTTCAGTCAGCTAATGGAATTGCATTATCACTCAGTCTTAGACTGAGTACAGAAAAATGTATTTAAATAAACTTCTTTTCTAACTTTCAATACTTGCTGATTTTGAGTCATATTTTGGGGCGATTGGCAACTTGAAGCCGTGACAGAACACCTTGATGGTGGGATTAGTACTAAAAGTTTATCCCTTATGCATCGAGTACAGCTAACGCTAGCTTCTTCCTGTAGTTAATCTTTGAAAGTTAAATATGCACTGTATGTTTAAGTTGCTTTATACCTAAACTTGGTTCAGGAAAATGTACTTAAACTGTTTTTAAGGGTAATCATTAAGTTGATTACTGAAAAGTCCATAGTGGTTTCATGGTATTTCTTCCTACTCTCTTGAATGTAAGTTCTTTGGAATTGTTTTCTAGGCAGAGATTTCATTTCTTGTTCCAAAGGGAAGATAACAGCGTCTTTCAATGGAAACTATTAAAACAGCTATTGATTACTGGCATCTATAAAAGATCTCAGCACATTGTAATTTACTGAAAAGGGAGGTTTGGGTATTTATAAAGTGTCAGTAAAGGTATTCCACTATCTGTCTTGACAAGATAATTAGGTAAAATTGCACATGAGGCAAACTGAATTGTAGGCACAGAAGGATAAGTGGGTGGGCACAGGAAAAATTAATGTTGATTGAGACAGACTAGATCCAAAATCGAGTCAAACACAGATGAACTAAATAGACTGTTATGATTTAGTCATTGTTTTCCATTTTGTGGATGAATCTGTCTTGAATACTGTTTATCAGGGTGTTAGGAGTGAAGTGTGACATCAGAGCCCTTCGAGATCATTGCAGCAGTGCTTTCTGTGCTGTTTCTCAAGCGGTTGTTAGTTTGGACACTTGACCTTCTTGAGTCAATGGCTGCTGTGTGATGTGTGGACAAACTTAGACTTTTGAGTCCAGACAGATCGGGATGCTTGGACTTAGGCAAGTCATGTAACCTATCTTGATAGCAGTTTCTTTAACTATGAGTTGATAATGACCCAGTTTTAACTTGCTAGCCTAGCTGTCACCATAATCAAGGCAAATTTGTTTTTCTTCTCTGTTCTGCACCTTTTTCTGCTTGCAAGTCTTTGTCAATATGCATCATCTTATCGGGGCTACATGGCTTATTATTTATCTCCTCATGTCTTCAGACCTCATTTTGTAAGTTACTGTGAGTCACTTTCCTATACTACCATGTGCAGTTTTTTTTTTTTTTTTTCCCCCAGAGATGACATTGCACAATTAAGAGTAATGATAGGGTCAAGAGTATTTTCCGAACAGTCGCCGTTTCTGCTGTCCTGTTCCATGATCAGGCCTTGTGCTTTCTTGCTGTGGTACTTTGAATCATGTTATTTCTGCTTCATTCCTTTCTACAATGTCAAACTCAAGTACTTCTTTGTCTTCTGTTATCATTGATTTCTACTTCTGCAGTCATAGCTTTTAGTCGTCTTTATCTTAATTAGAATACAATTTTATGTCCTTTGTCAGCACTTACCATTGGTTTGCATTGTTGTTCAATGCCAAGTACGGAAAACTAAACTCGATTTTCAGACCTGGAGGAGAGTTCTGTGCTGTAAATCTTTATATCCTTCCCAGAGCACAGTGCTTTGTATGTAGATGACACCTATTTATAAAGGACATCCACTCATGCATTTGTAAGTCATGTTATTGAATGGTTCTTTTGTATCACACACTGGACCTTGGTACTGATAAACTAAAGTTAAACAAGATGTAATGTGATCTATGCCATCATAGTATAATAGTTATATATGTTATGGGTATCAGAATATTTAGCATGTCAGTGACTCAGAAGAGGCAGTGAAGGAAAATTTTATAGATAGGTATATTTTTGCAAGTATTTGAACTGTCTTAATGGAAAACAACATTTCTCTTGAAGTGAAAGTAAAAAGAAACGTTTTTAAAATTATATTTTGATTTTATAGATTGTCTCTTTTATCCCAAGAATTTTTATAGTCTCATAAAAGTTTTAAAACACAATTTATATTGTTCATGTACAAAAACCAAACACATATCCCCTTTGACACTTTCTAAAAATGGTATTTCTAGTAAACAGGGTATCATATTTCAGAGAGGTTGCTTTAAAGTCATCTGAAATCTAACTTTCTTGCCCAGGGTCTCATTGTTGCCCCCAGATACTTTTATTTCTGCCTGTGGGAATCTTGGAAACTGGACGTTTCTGTTAGTCTGTAGGGCTGCCTTAAGGACCCTTAAAATTGGAGCACTAAAAATACGTTTTCTCTAGGCCATTGTGGTGACACTAGACCTGATAATTCTATCCAGGGACAAACGTAGACCAAAGTGGACTCCTTTCCTTTCTGTCCAAAACACAGATCAAACAAACAAAAAAATGCTTGATTTTTTTTTTTTACCCCAATAAGTTAACCTTAAATGGTTTTTATTATATTACGAAGACATTTACATTAGTATGAAAATATTAAGATATGTGTTTTGTTCAAGTAGTATTACTAAAGTTAATTCAAGAGAAAATACACTTATTTCTTCTTTGCCATTTTATTTGAACACAGTATAAAATTGGGATCTATAGAATATCAATTCAAGACTCTTAGATATAACACTTATGCCTGAAAGTTTGGACTTTTTCTTCCCCTCGCTGTTTCCTGAATTCTTGAAATAAGGTTGTAGTGTTTCTATACTGAAGTGCAGATTTAAATTTTTTTCTTGTGACATGGGTAAATGATTTACAGTGGAAGCTGATAGATCTTGGTTTGTATTCTAGCTGGGAAGCATTGAACAACCCTTCTGATGCAGGGACGCCCTCCTTCACAGGGCTGCTGGGCCCGTACGTGATATGAGGGCCATGCGGTGTAGTGGTCGGCATCCGACGTGTGTTGTTATCCTCTCTTAAGAGCTTCCTGGATCCTGCTGGCTGAAAGTCTTTGATTAGGCAAGAGGAAGGGATCTGAATGAAGTAGACTTTCCAGCTGAGTTTTAAAAAATTATGCTGTTGGATAAAGGAACCAAATCTCAACACTTTCTTTGGCTCTTAATTTCAGTTTGTCCACAGGAGAAATTGAAAAGCGGGCCCAAGCCCTTCATCTCCTCCAGACTTTGAAGACTGATCCTGAAGCCTTTCAGAAGCACATGGCCAAGTATATTTACCCCACTATTGGTGGCCTTGATCACGAAAGGCTGCTGTATTATTTCACTCTTCTGGAAAACAGTGGATGTGCAGACTTAGGTAGACATGCCATTAAGCCAGAAACCCACATTCGGCTGCTGAAGAAGTTTAAAGTTTTCGCATCAGGTAGGATGCTCATGTCGCCGCTCAAACTTGGGTTTTTTTGTACACAATTAGAATTATATACACAGAATATTGAAGTTGATCAACTGTAGTTACTATTCTGTTTTTTCAATTCCTTCCCTAACAGCTGAGGGAATTAAATATCAGAAAAAGTAAGAGACCT